>NC_135804.1:107414392-108124646 GCF_964213995.1 Mustelus asterias
AAAGAATTTACTGCACGATTTTCTGAAAGATTCTGTTCTCTTTGATTCGGGTCTCTAATAGTTGTAAGACCGTTCAGCTATAGTTTTACAAAATTTACTCCCAATGCAAAATATTTTCTCTTCCTTCAAATTTTTAGATCATGCTCACATCCCACTTTTTTCTGTCAAAGGTTCTTTTTAACCGCCATCAATTCTACAGTAATGAACATCTAAACAGGAGGACGCCCAAATTCTTTTCAACAGCCTCAGATTTCAACATCTGTCTTGGGCAACGAGAGTTGTCATGGTTCTCAAGACTGAAAATCAGCAGAAGCAACATAAAAACCCCAACTTGCACGATGGATCCCCCAGCTTACCTCATTCGTTCACTCACTTGGCGGCACGGTGGCACAGTGGTTAGCACTGCTGCCTCACACCACCAGGAACCCGGGTTCAATTCCCGGCTTGGGTCACTTCTGTGTGGAGACTGCACGTTCTCCCCGTGTCTGCATGGGCATCCTCCAGGTGCTCTGGTTTCCTCCCATAGTTCAAAGATGTGCGTGTTAAGTGGATTAGCCATGCTAAATTGCCCCTTAGTTCAGGGGGTCTAGCTCGGGTAAATGCATGAGGTTACGGGGATAGGGCCTGGGTGGGATTGTGGTCAGTGCAGATTTGATGGGTCAAATGGCCTCCTTCTGCACTGTATGATTCTAACTTAATCCCCCACGCCATCCCTCAGTTGGAAATCCCAGGTAAAATTGTCAACTCAAGCACAGGTTTATATGGAAGTATATTTAAAGTAATATTGTGTGTTTTTTCAGAATTGGTTTACTTTTAAATGCTTAAATCTCTTTATTTGATTTGAATGAAGAAAGAATATGGGAATATGATTGGCAAAAGCAGTGTGAAGAAAATTGATTTAGCTGATGTCCAATTTTGGCTATTTATTCAATTGCTTTTTCTACGAGTCAATTTAATTGAATTGTCTTGTTTCATTAATGTAAAAAAAAAGATACTTGTCCCTTAGATAAATGTTTATTTCAGCTAATCATCTTTCTTCAGCACAGAGACATGTATTACTGATACATGATAAGGCAATGTTATTAAGGTGGTTTTTGAAATATAAGTTGGACAGGATACTGCTATAATTAACACATGCAAACATATCTCTGCATATTTCTGTTGTAGGCAAGCATCTACACAAACGCAGCAAAATATTACACACATAGTGGAATACCTCTGAGAGTAAATTACAAATGCCATTTTTGTGAAAATAATAAGTGAGTTTTCAAAGGTTTTAGCTGATCATTTCCATATTTTTACCATCAGATCGAGCAACTCGAGATGCCTGGCTATTGAGCATTCCAAAAATAATGACTATTCAAGCTAAATAATTCATGTACTATTTAAAGAATTTCTATCTGCTATATCTCTTAGATTTTCGATATTCTGGGAATTGTCCAACGTTCAATCACAAAAATCAACATGCGGGTCCCACAAGTAATTAGGAAGGCAAACAGAAATCGGTCTTTATTTCCAGGGTGGTGAAGCACACAAGTAGTGAAGTCTTGCTACATACTATACAGGGCATTTGCTGATCCCTGCAATGAGTGTTTCTCTTATTAGGAAAGGTTAGACTATAAGACCATAAGATATAGGAGCAGAACTAGGCCATTTGGCCTGTCGAGTCTGCTCCTCCATGCAATCATGGCTGATAAATTCTCAACCCAATTCTCGTGCATTTTCTCCAGAACCTTTGATCCCTTTTCCAATCAAGAACCTATCTAGTTCTGTCTTAAATGCACTCAATGACTTGGCCTCCACAACCTTCTGAGGTAATTAATTCCATAGCTAATCACTGTCTGGCTGAAGAAATTCCTCATCATCTCTGTTCTAAAGTGTTGTCCCTTTACCCTGAGGCTATGCCCTCGAGTCCTAGTCTCTCCTACTAATGGAAACTTCCCCACGTCAACTCTATCCAGACCTTTCATTATTCTGTAAGTGTCAATAAGAGCCCCCCGCATCCTTCTAAATTCCATTGAGTACAGACCCAGAGTCCTCAGATGCTCCTCATACATCATTTCCACGATCATTCTCGTGAACCTCCTTTGAAATCTTTCCAAGGTTGAGCAGGTGTAAACATTTGGGTTTAGAAGAATGAGAGGTGATGTTATTGAATCATATAAAATTCTGATGGGGCACATTAGGGTAGATGCTGGATGGATACACCCTCTTCTGAGGGAATGTAGAACTAACACACACTGTTTCAAACTTTTAAAGTGGAGAAGAGGAGGAATTTCTTCACTCAGATGAGTTTTAGTCTTTGGAATGCTCTTTCCCAGAGAACTTTGAAGGCTGGATCATTGAATATATTCAGGGCTGAGTTAGACAGATGAGTCAATGGATAATGAGAGCATGCAGGAAAGAGGAGCTAAGACCACAGTCGGATAAGCCATGCTGTTATTGAATGGTGGGGCAGGTACAATGGACCAAATGGCCTATTCTGGCATCCACTTCTTATGTTTTTTATGAGGAATTTCAGTTATTGGGATAGACTGGAGAAGCTGGGGTTGCTCTCCTTGGAGAAAAGAAGTTAGAGCGGAGATTTGATAGAGGTATTCAAAATCATAAAGGCTCTATACAGATTAGATAGATCGAAACTATTTCCATTGGAAGAGTCAGGAACCAGAGGACACTGATGCAACTTGATGAACAAAAGAACCAAATGCATTGTGAGGAAAAACTTTCATTATAAAGAATACTTTGAATTTTCAATGTCGTGCCTGACAGGATAGATTTATATTCTATGGAAATTCTCATTCAGTTTCATGGTAAGGCAATAAGAACAAAGAAAATTTACAGCACAGGAACAGGCCCTTTGCCCCCCCCACCCCCCCCCAAGCCTGCACCTACCCTTGCTGCACATCTGAACTAAAACCCCCGACCCCTCTGGGGACCATATCCCTCTATTCCCATCCTATTCAGAATTAGTGCTGTTAAGATGGTTAAGGAGGACCTGGTACCTTTGAGCACAAACATTTCCAGTCCCTCACTATTCAAAACCATCCCACACTTCTTTCTTCCTTCTAAAGTAGATAATTTACAAATTATGGGGGTGACTCTCCCATCGCGACGCGCACATTTTTTGTCGGGTCGGGAGATGGGCTTGTCGGCCATTTTGCGGGTTCCCCGCGAGTGTTTCCGACCCGTGCGCATCTCCCAACTGGAAAAAAGTGGCGCCGCTGGGACCGCGCTGAAAACTGGCGTGCCACTGATTATCATTACTTACCATACCTTAGCATGCTATTATCGGGATCAACATGGCGATCTCTGCCCACATTTCCGTCTCCCACCTCTTTGGCGAGATGTCACTTTGGCGGGAATCAGAGTAGGTTTATAAAAGTCTCAACCTGACATAGCAGCCTTGAACTGGTGTGAGGAGGTAAGTGCTGCGGGTGGAGTGCGGAGGATGTTGCAGGCAGGCCTTGGAGATGCCTGGTGGGCTTCCTCCTGCTGGCTTCAGGTGCTGGCCCTTGGACCGGTGATATCTGGGGTGGGGGGGTGGGGGGCTTTTATATTCTCAGTGCTCTCTGGGTGAGGGTGCCTGAAGAAGTCCTGCTCAGCCTTCCACTTCAGGGCACTGTGCAGTGGCATTGTCTTGCCGCGGGGTGTGGTCAGGGACTCGACTGAGTGCTGGTGTTCCGGGGTGGGGGAGGAGTGCACCATGTGCTGACTGAGGCCTAAACAGATGAAGCAGCTGCTGCTCCAGGCCGGGGTGCAGAGGTTCAGACATGGACTGCATGGAATCTGCTGTCACTGGGGACACATCTGGTGCTGATTTACAGTCTGTTCCTGCCCTGTGACACGGACCAGCAACACATGCCTGTAACGGATGCTGCAGTTGCACACAGAGCATTGTCATGGATGCACAATGACTTGCATAATCTGTGCCAGCATTTGTCATGATGAGAATCTCACACAACCTAATTGGGTCATGCGTGGTTCCATGGATTGTGTGGTGTTGCCAGCTCCCACAAGTGGGGGTACTGGCCCAAGTGAGGGATTGGGGTGGCGCTGGGTCTATGTAGCCAATGACATTAATCCGTCATTCTATGATCTTTCCAAACCCCACTGTGCAGATGGATCTTGGACTGATCGATTTGGAGCTGGCCATTATGGTGGCGGTAGAGGAGGAGGTGGCTCAGGATGTGACAGGCATGAAGGGACCACCGCAGGAAGAGCCACTACCAGATCCTCAGGAAGGAGGACAAGGGGCTGCCACTAAGGGCCAGGAGGTGGGTGAGCAGCCTCCCAAGAGGGTGCACAGAAGGTGGAGGGTGCCGAGGACAAGGAGGTACAGGCTCTGCAATTCAATCAAGGCCCTCTCGGAGGAGATGTGCCATTGTCGGCTGCGGTTCTCCAAGACAACGGTGCGATACCTTTATAAGACGCTCGCACAGCTGGCACCTCAGGGGAGGGGCAGCCACCCGCTCCCTGTGGACATGACGGTTACGGCTGCCCTGAATCTTTTCACTTACAGCTCATTTCAGGCACGCAGTGGCGATCTAGTTGGGATCTCCCAGACCTCCGTGCACAGATATGTGCGGCAGGTCACAGGTGCCCTGTGTGCCCGGGCAGGGCAGTACATAAACTTCGATGTGGGCCATGCACAGCAGGAGGCCCGGGCTCGAGGCTTCGCTGCCATTGCTGGGATTCCCAATGTCCAGGGAGCAGTGGATGGGACACACATCACCTTGTGGGCCCCACATGCAGGACCGCAGCAATTTGTCAACAGGAAAGGGTTCCACTCCCTCAATGTGCAGATCGTATGCGACCACCTCATGCGGATCATGCAGGTCGATGCACGCCATCCAGGGCGTGTCCATGGCAGCTTTGTCCTCAGGCAGTCGGACATCCCTGGGCTCTTTGAAGACCAGCCCAGGCTCCCGGGATGGCTACTGGGTGACAAAGGATACCCACTAAGGTCATGGCTGATGACGCCTGTGCGGAGGCCGGAGACCGAGGCGGAGACCCGCTACAACGAGGCCACCCGGTCCATCGTACAGCAGTGCATCGGCCTGCTTAAAATGCGGTGCCGCTGCTTGGACCGCTCTGGGGAGGCCCTCCAGTATGACCCTGTCCATGCTTCACGAATCATCATCGTTTGCTGCATTCTTCACAACATCACAGCAGCGGGGAGACCAGCTGGAGCAGGAGGAGGAGGAGGAGGAGTTGCGAGGGGGCGAGGTGGGCCCCCAACCACATGAAGAGCCGCAGGAAAGAGGGCTGCGGCGATGGCAGGTGTCCGGCAGGGAAGGGCAGCGAGGGATGCCTCGATTGCCAACGCTTCACCTAGCTGGTGCTGAGCAGTGTGGGGGCTGCAACCACCACACATCCGCCACACCCCAGGAGCAAGTGCAGCCGTCATTCCCCCTCCAAACCGACCTGGGCCCTCAAACCACCACATCACCGTTCCCCAGTCTCTCTCTCATCCCACCACCCTATCCCCCAGAAACATCCGAACCTGTTAATGTGCCTGGGCTGGCAATGGTTGCGAGCCTTGGTTGAAGGCTGGAGGATGATGATTAGGAAGTGTTAAAATGCTCGAGATATTCATAAAAACCTCGACATATTAAAAATGGGAGCAGGAGAAGGCCATTTGGTCCTTACATAAGAACATAAGAACATAAGAAATAGGAGCAGGAGTAGGCCATCTGGCCCTTCGAGCCTGCCCTGCCATTCAACAAGATCATGGCTCTTCTGAAGCGAATCAGTTCCACTTACCCGCCTGCTCCCCATATCCCCTAATTCCCTTATCGACCAGAAAACTATCTACCCGTGATTTAAACATATTCAACGAGGAAGCCTCCACCACTTCAATGGGCAGAGAATTCCAGAGATTCACTACCCTCTGAAAGAAGAAGTTCCCCCTCAACTCTGTTCTGAACCGGCCCCCCCTTATTTTGAGGCTGTGCCCTCTAGTTCTGGTTTCCCTTCTAAGTGGAAAGAATCTCTCCACCTCTACCCTATCCAGCCCCTTCATTATCTTATATGTCTCCATAAGATCACCCCTCATCCTTCTAAACTCCAACGAGTACAGACCCAATCTGTTTAATCTCTCCTCATAAGCCACACCCCTCATCTCCGGTATCAACCTGGTGAACCTTCTCTGCACTCCCTCCAAGGCCAATATATCCTTTCGCAAATAAGGGGACCAAAACTGCACACAGTACTCCAGTTGCAGCCTCACCAGTGCCTTGTACAGTTGCAGCAAGACCTCCCTGCTTTTATATTCTATCCCCCTCGCGATAAAGGCCAACATTCCATTCGCCTTCTTGATCACCTGCTGCACCTGCAGACTGAGTTTTTGCGATTCGTGCACAAGGACCCCCAGGTCCCTCTGCACAGTCGCACGATGTAATTTTTCTCCATTTAAATAATATTCCAATTTACTATTATTTCTTCCAAAGTGGATAACCTCACATTTGCTAACGTTATATTCCATCTGCCAGATCCTCGCCCACTCGCTCAGCCTATCCAAATCTCTCTGCATACTTTCCGCGTCCTTCACGCAATTCACTTTCCCACTCACCTTCGTGTCATCAGCAAACTTGAATACCCTACATTCAGTCCCCTCCTCCAGATCATCTATGTAAATGGTAAACAATTGAAGCCCCAGCACCGATCCCTGCGGCACGCCACCGGTCACCAACTGCCAACCAGAAAAGCACCCATTTATCCCAACTCTCTGCTTCCTGTTAGATAGCCAATCCCCAATCCACGCCAACACCTTACCCCTAACTCCATGTACCCCAATCTTCTGCAGCAACCTTTTGTGAGGCACCTTATCGAGCGCCTTCTGGAAATCTAAAAACACTACATCCACATCAACCGCACTAGTGACATCTTCATAAAAGTCCAGTAGATTCGTCAAACACGACTTTCCCTTCATGAATCCATGCTGCGTCTGCTTGATCGAACCATTCTTATTCAGGTGCTCTGTTATTTCCTCTTTAATAATGGACTCTAGCATCTTCCCAACTACGGACGTTAAGCTAACTGGCCTGTAGTTACCCGCCTTTTGTCTACTTCCTTTTTTAAACAGCGGCGTAACAGTAGCTGTTTTCCAGTCAGCCGGCACTACCCCAGAGTCCAGCGAATTTTGATAAATTACTACTAACGCATCTGCTATTACCTCAGCCATTTCTTTCAGTACCCTGGGATGCATTCCATCCGGGCCCGGGGACTTGTCTACCTTCAGTCCTATTAGTCTACCAAGCACCACCTCCTTAGTAACAGTAATTGTATTAAGGACCTCCCCTCCCACCAACTCTCGATCTCTAATATTCGGCAAACTATTTGTGTCTTCCAACGTGAAGACCGACACAAAGAACTTATTTAAAGTCTCAGCCATTTCCTCATTTTCCACTATTAAATCCCCCCTCTCATCTTCCAAGGGTCCAACATTCACTCTAGCCACTCTATTCCTTTTTATATACTTGTAAAAACTTTTACTATCATTTTTTATATTTTGAGCTAGTTTAGTTTCATAATCTATCTTTCCTTTCTTAATCGCTTTCTTAGTCGTTCTTTGTTTTTCTTTAAAGCTTTCCCAATCCACTAATTCTCCACTATTTTTGGCCACTCTGTACGCATCTGATTTTATTTTAATATTCTCCCTTATTTCCTTCGTTATCCACGTCCGGTTATCCTTTTTCTTACAGTCCTTCTTTATCACCAGAATATATTTTTGCTGAGTACTTAAAAAAATCTCCTTAAAAATCCTCCACTGTTCCTCAGCTGTCCTACCTACCAGTCTGCTCGCCCAGTCTACATTAGCCAATTCCACCCTCATCCTATCGTACTCCCCTCTGTTCAAGCAGAGGACACTGGTTTGGGACTCTACTTTCTCACCCTCCATCTGTATCAGAAATTCCACCATATTATGATCACTCATCCCAAGAGGATCCTTCACAAGAAGATCCTTAATCCTACCTGTCTCATTGCACAGAACCAGATCCAAGATAGCTCACTCTCTCGTAGGTTCTGTAACATACTGTTCAATGAAACAATCCCGACAGCATTCCAAGAACTCTTCCTCAAGCCCTCCACGTCCAATTTGAGTCGACCAATCAATATGTAGGTTAAAATCCCCCATGATTATTGCCGTTCCACTTTTGCACGCATCCATTATTTGCTTGTTTATAGCCCTCCCCACCTCTAAGTTATTATTTGGGGGCCTATAGACCACGCCTACCAGTGTCTTTCTCCCCCTACTATTCCTTATCTCCACCCACAATGATTCCACGTTTTGCTCCTTAGAGCCTATGTCGTCTCTCACTACCGTCCTGATATTATCCTTTATTAACAAAGCTACCCCACCTCCTTTTTCTACCTGTCTATCCTTCCTAAATGCCTGATAACCCTGTATATTCAGTTCCCAGTCCCGGTCACCCTGCAACCACGTTTCTGTGATGGACACTAGATCATATTCATTTGTATGGATTTGTGCTATCAACTCATTTACTTCGTTTCGAATGCTTCGTGCATTCAGGCAAAGTGTCTTTATGCCAGCCTTTATCTGGACCCGGTTTGTTGAAGCGCTACTAACATCTCCCAAGCCCTCTCCTCCTTTAGCTAGTTGTTTATTCACTATATTCCTGGCATTAGAGTAGACACCTCTCAATCCTATGGTCTGACCTCTCCCCTTCTCTGTTCCCAGTCCATCTGCCCTCTTGCACTGCCTATAACCCTTCTCTGTTTGCGAGCTACCTTCCTCACTCTCAGTCACGTCGCTTTGATCCCCTCCCCCCAAACTATCGAGTTTAAACTCTCCCCAGTAGCCTTAGCCAACCTTCCTGCCAGAATATTGGTCCCCCTGGGATTCAAGTGCCACCCGTTTTTAGTATACAGGTCACACCTGCCCCTAAAGAGGTCCCAATGGTCCAGGAACCTGAATCCCTGCCCCCTGCACCATTCCCTCAGCCACACATTCATCCTCCACCTCACTCCATTCCTTTCCTCACCTTCCCGTGGCACAGGCAGCAATCCCGAGATTACTACCTTTGCTTTCCTCCTTCTCAGCTGTCTCCCTAATTCCCTATACTCTTTTTTCATGTTCCCTTCCCCCTTCTTACCCACATCAGCGGTACCAATATGTACCGCTACCTCCGGCTCCTCTCCCTCCCACCTCAGGATTTCTGGGACTTGCCCAGCGACATCCTGGATCCCAGCCCCAGGGAGGCAGACCACCATGCGAGACTCCCGCCTGCCTCCGCAAAATCGCCTGTCCGTCCCCCTGACTGTCGAGTCCCCGATTAATACCGCCTTCCTCCTCCTTTCCTTAGCCCTCTGAGTTACAGGGCCGGACTCCACCCCGGAGACACGGCCACTGCTGCTTCCCCCAGATGGGCTGTCCCCCCCAACAGTACTCAGACAGGACTACTTGTTATGTAGGGGCACTTCCACCGGGGTGCTCTCAATCACCCGTGTTTTACCCTTCCTGGCTGTCACCCACTTGGCCTCCTCCCGTGGCCCTGGTGTGACCACCTGATGATAGCTCTTACAACCTGCTCCACCATTCATTATGATCATGACCAATCATTCAACTCAACAGCCTGATCCCACTTTGCCCTCAGATCCTTTGGTCCACTTTGCCGAAGAGCTCCTCCTTCTTGAAAACATGCAGGGCGAAATTTTACTTGCTCACCCCGCCCTTCGATGGGCAGAGCGAGCCAGTAAAATCGTGTGAGAGCTGAGAGATCAGGATCGCGCCCGATTTCTCACCTCTCGTGATTTTACCAGACCCGGATTTCTGGTGCCGTCAGCTTCTCGCTGGAGATGGATGATACTGATTAATTTATTTCAATTTATTTAAATGCTGCTTTGCATCCGCTTAGCAAGCCCAGAGCTCAATCGTTCGGGCTTGCCTGCCTTTATAGCCTCGCTGGGAGAAATTCACGCCATTGAGGAAAACACCTGCTCCCCCATGAACAGGGAACAGTTTTGTTGGCCTCGCCAGTGGAACCGGGTGGCCATTGAGGCCCCCTGGGGAGGCTGAGGCCAAGGCGGGGGTGCCATTGGGAAGTGCCAAATTGGCACTGCAACCCTGGCACCTTGTCATCGTCCACTGGGCAGTGCCAGGGGCATGGCCAATGGGGGCAGTGCCAGGGGTTGGGGCCAATGGAGCTGGGACCAACAGGGGATGGGGCTAATGGGGCGGGGTCAATGGGGTGGGGCCAATGGGGCGTGGGGAGGCCTGCTGCCATTCTGCCTGCGATCGGTGGGGGAGGGAGGGGGGAAGGAGGGCCCGCTGCTACTCTGCCTGCGATCGGTGGGGGAGGGAACGGGGGGCCACGAGTCTACTAGTTATATCCTCAAAGAGTTTCAGTAGATTTGTCAAACATGATTTCCCGTTTGTAAATTCATGCTGACTCTGTCCAATCCTGTCACTGTGTACCAAGTGGTCCGCTATAAAATCTTTGCTAATGGATTCTCGAATTTTCCTCACCATTGAAGCCAGGCTGACTGGTCTATAACTCTTTGTTTTCTCTCTACCTCCCTTTATAAATAGTAGGGTTCCATTAGCTACCCTTCAATCAGGAGTACCTGTTCCAGAGTCTGTAGAATCTTGGAAGATGACTACCAATGCATCCACTAATTCTACAGCTACTTCTTTAAGTCCTATGGAATGTCATTTATTAGGCCCCGGGGATTTATCGGCTATCAATCCCACCAATTTCCCCATTTTTCTTCTAATACTGATTTTCTTCAGTTTCTCCCTCTCACTTGACCCTGTGTTCCCCAATGTTTCTGATATAATATTTGTGTCCTCCTTTGTGAAAACTGAACTAAAATATGCATTTTGTTGATCAGCTGTTTCTTTATTCCCCATTATAAATTCTCCTGTTTTTGGCTGTTCGGGACCTACATTTGTCTTTACCAATCTTTTCCTCTTCCCATATCTATAGAAACATTTACAGTCAATTTTTATGTTCCCCACATCTTACTCTCGTACTCTAATTTCCCTTCTTAATCAATCCCTTGGTCCTCCCTTGCTGAATTTTAAACTGCTCCTGATCCTTAGGTCTGTTGTTTATTCTGGGCAATTTCTATGTCTCTCCCTTGGATCTAATGCTATCTCTAATTTCCCTTTTCAGCCATGGTTTGTCGACCTTTCCGGTTTTAGTTTTGCGGCAGACAGGAATAAACAATTGTTGCAGTTCACACATGCGCTCTTCGAATGTTTGCCATTACCTATCCACCATCATCCCCTTAATTAACTTTTCCCAATCCATCATAGCCAATTAAAAATAAGCTGAATTACCTGAAATGTTTTTATATCAGAATATTTATTAATTGCTTATGTTATACTCACTCTAAATTGTATGACTGGTATAACCTATATTAACCTTGTCCCATGCCTCATGCAGGGTCTAGCCTAGCCTCATTTCCCCATACTCATCCTCCAGACATTGAGCGAGATTCTTTGGCCTCCCCTCAACGTGTTTCTCGGTGGTGGGAGGCGGCACGTCGTTCACTGGTGGCGGAATCCTCTGGTCCCGCTGTTGTAAATGGGAAATTCCATTGAAGCCACCCCAAGCCGCCGGGAAACCTGCGACAGGGGGGATCCGCACAATGTAGGGCAGGATTTTCCGGCCATGCGCGCCCCAAGGCAGGAAATTCTCACCCAAGCTCAACGGACCTTTCAGTGGCCTGCCCAGTTTTCTAACTTGCCCCGTGATGGGCGGAATGGGAAACTTTCGGCCATGCCATCACAGATTGATTCAGAAAGGGTGCTTTCCTGCTTCTCCATTGATTTTTTGACAAATGTTGTGCCCTCTCCTGTCTTAAGTTATTAATTTACATTCATCTGCTTGACTTTATTTTTTGATTGACCTTTGATTATCTTCCTACTAATTGATGAGTTCACAGCTGTTCACTGTTATAATAATTTATCAATCCCCTGGTGTGTTTCATTAATTGGATGCTCTGTGAATTACATTTACAATGCCCTTTGCTGTATTAATTTATGCATTTACTGGTACTCACAGTTCTGTGCATTATTCAGTCAATGTTCCATTCCCTGGTTTCATTCTTGTAGCTGGAACTAGTGCATTAGATGTGCTGTGCTGTCCTCTGCTTCCTTGCTATTCTGCATTCTGTTCCACGGCTTAAAATAAGACTGCATTAAACATCACTTCCATGTTCCATGCACCTTAGAATATTTGGGTGAATTAGAAGAGAAAGTCATCTATCATATTACTTTATTAAAAAAGATTCCCAAGTAAAATGTTAAAGGATGATACATTTTAGCTATAATTCTGATATCATAGAATCCCTCCAGTGCAGAAGGAGGCCATTCGGCCCATTTGCTCTGACTCTCTGACAGAGTATCATACTCACGCCATATCCCGACAGCCCCACACATTTACCATGGCTAATCCTTCTAACCTACACATCCTGGGACACTAAAGGGCAATTTAGCATGGCCAATCCAACTAACCTGCAAATTTTTGGAGTGTGGCAGGAAGCTCGGGCACCTGGAGGAAACCCATGCTGGCACAAAGAGAACGTGCAAACACCTCACAGACAGTGGCCCAAGGCCGGAATTGAACCTGGTGTGTGATATATATTAAAATATGTTTACAGCAAACATGTTAACTTAACTATTTTCCCAGAATAGAATATCAATATCAAATAACAGGATTAGAATGCCGAATCGTGGCGTAATGTAGTTTACATAAGCAATGATATATTGATTTGTAATAGCACATTCCTTTATCCTTTCAATCTCTTTCTTTCCTCCATTTATCTAATTGAATTTTGAATGTTGCCTTTGTTCCTGCTTCAACAGCTGGCCCCATGAGAACTCCACAGCCTCACAATATGACAAATGTGCTTTCAAGCATCTAAACTAATAACTTTTCAACATGCTAGAGGTTATTGCAATACTTACCTCCTTAATGCTGCTATAAAAACGGTTTATAACTAAAATAATGTAACTATTAATCTCCTCGAGAGGCATTACTGAGAGTTGTAAAGGAGCGTACTACCTGGTTTTATTGTGTAGCATTAGCCTAGTCTAAAGGCATTAAGGGAGGTCATGTGGCACAGTGGGCAGCGTTCCTGCCAACAGCTCCAGGTTTGTGTCCCACCCGATGGCTTTACGGCCAAGGAATGTGCATTCATAACACGGACAAACAGGTTGAGTATCAACCTGAAAATCCTTCCGAACACGCCAATGGCTGGTGGTAAGAGTGGGAGAGACTCCTGGTCAGCCACGCTTGATGTGGAGTGGCATTCCTCAAGTTATAAGCCTCTAGTGATCTGTTCCAGGAGTTACTAGCTTTAGAAACAGATGAGTGTCTGTCTTAGTGCACCCCTGGGTGTGGGAAGAACATTGAAAGAACACGAAGATTATCGTAGAAACAAATATTTTTCTCTGCTATCAAGATTCAGAGACTATTGATATAAAAACAGAAAATTCTGGAAATACTCAACAGGTCAGACAGCAAATATGGAGAGAGGGAGAGAGACGGTGGGCAGAATCTTACCAAAAAATGGCAGAGTGTTGTTACCGGCGAGAAAACCGATATGTGCCACAGGAAGGTGAGGGCAGGAATGGAGTGAGGTGGAAGATGAATGTGTGGCTGAGGGACTGGTGCAGGGGGCAGGGATTCAGGTTCCTGGACCATTGGGACCTCTTTAGGGGCAGGGGTGATCTGTATACAAAAAACGGGTGGAACTTGAATCACAGGGGGACCAATATCCTGGCCGGTAGGTTGGCTAAGGCTACTGGGGAGAATTTAAACTAGATAGGTTGGGGGGAGGGGAGCTAGAAGAGTTGACTAGGATCAAGGAACTAATTGATGGGGGGGAGGATGCAGGGGTAAGGGGAATTACAAAATTAATGGTAGAGGAGAGGGTGCAAGTGAATGAAGGCGGTAATTTAGATAAGGGAGTAGAGGGAGAGGGTGTTCGCGACTCATCAAAGCGGGTCCAGATAAAAGCTGGAATAAGGACACTTTGCCTGAATGCACGAAGCATTCGGAACAAGGTAAATGAGTTGATGGTGCAAATCAGCACAAGTGGGTACGATCTAGTGGCCATTACAGAAACGTGGCTGAAAGGTGACCAGGACTGGGAGATGAATATCCAGGGGTATCAGGCGTTTAGGAAGAATAGACAGGAAGGAAAAGGTGGTGGGGTCGCGCTATTAATAAGAGATAACATCAGGGTAGTACTGAGGGATGACATAGGCTCTGAGGAACAAAACGTGGAATCATTATGGGTAGAGATGAGGAATAGTAGAGGGAGAAAGACACTAGTAGGTGTGGTATATAGGCCCCCAAATAATAATGTTGAGGTAGGGAGGGCTATAAACAAGCAGATAAGGGATGCGTGTAAAAACGGAACGGCAATAATCATGGGGGACTTCAACATGCACATTGACTGGCAGACTCAAGTCGGTAAGGGTGGAATGGAGGAAGAGTTCTTAGAATGCTGTCGGGATAGTTTCCTTGAACAGCATGTTACGGAACCGATGAGGGAACGAGCTATTTTGGATCTGGTATTGTGTAACGAGGTAGGTAGAATTAAGGATCTTATTGTGAAGGACCCTCTTGGGTCTAGTGACCACAATATGGTCGAATTTCTGATTCAGATGGAAGAGGAGAAAGTTTGGTCCCAAACCAGTGTCCTCTGTTTGAACAGAGGGAAATATGATAGGATGAGGGATGAATTGGCTAAGGTAGACTGGGAGAGCAGGCTGGCAGGTAGGATAGCTGAGGAACAGTGGAGGATTTTTAAGGAGATCCTTTTCAGTTCTCAGCAAAAATATATTCCAGCAAAAAACAAGGATTGTAAGAAAAGGGAGAACCAGCCGTGGATAACGAAGGAAATAAAGGAGAGTATTAAAATAAAAACAGCTGCGTACAGAGTGGCCAAAAATAGTGGAGAAAGAAGTGATTGGGAAAAATTTAAGAAACAACAAAGAGAGACTAAGAAAGCGATAAAGAAAGGAAGGATAGACTATGAAGCTAGGCTAGCAATTAATATAAAAAATGATAGTAAAAGTTTTTATAAATATATAAAAAGGAATAGAGTGGCTAGAGTGAATGTTGGACCCTTGGAGGACGAGAGGGGGGAGTTAATAGTGGGAAATGAGGATATGGCTGAGTCTTTAAATAAGTTTTTTGGGTCGGTCTTCACGGTGGAGGACACAAATAGTTTGCCAAATATTAACGATAGAGGGTTGGCAGCAGGAGAAATACTTAATACAATTAATGTTACCAGAGAGGCAGTGCTGGGTAGACTAATGGGACTGAAGGTGGACAAGTCCCCGGGTCCGGATGGAATGCATCCCAGGGTATTGAAAGAAATGTCAGAGGTAATAGTGGATGCGTTAGTGATTATTTATCAAAACTCGTTGCATTCTGGGGTAGTGCCGGTTGATTGGAAAACGGCTAATGTTACGCCGCTGTTTAAAAAAGGAAGGAGACAAAAGGCGGGTAACTATAGGCCGGTCAGCTTAACGTCTGTAGTAGGGAAAATGCTGGAATCCATTATTAAAGAGGAGATAGCAGGGCATCTGGATAGAAATGGTTCGATCAATCAGACGCAGCATGGATTCATGAGGGGAAAGTCGTGCTTGACGAACATGTTGGATTTTTATGAAGATGTGACTAGGGCGGTTGATGGAGGAGAACCGGTGGATGCGGTGTTTTTGGATTTCCAAAAGGCGTTTGATAAGGTGCCCCATAAAAGGCTGCTGAAGAAGATTAGGGCACACGGAGTTGGGGGTAGTGTGTTAAAGTGGATTGGGGACTGGCTATCCGACAGGAAGCAAAGAGTCAGAACAAATGGGTGTTTTTCCGGTTGGAGGAAGGTAACTAGTGGCGTGCCGCAGGGATCGGTACTCGGGCCGCAACTATTTACCATTTATATAGATGATCTGGAGGAGGGGACGGAGTGTAGGGTAACGAAGTTTGCAGACGACACAAAGGTAAGTGGAAAAGTGAATCGTGTGGAGGACGGAGAAGATCTGCAGAGAGATTTGGACAGGCTGAGTGAGTGGGCGAGGATATGGCAAATGGAGTATAACGTTGATAAATGCGAGGTTATACACTTTGGAGGAAATAATAACAAATGGGATTACTATCTCAATGGAAACAAATTAAAACATGCTACCGTGCAAAGGGACCTGGGGGTCCTTGTGCATGAGACGCAAAAGCCCAGTCTGCAGGTACAACAGGTGATCAAGAAGGCAAATGGGATGTTGGCCTATATTGCGAGGGGGATAGAATATAAAAGCAGGGATGTCTTGATGCACCTGTACAGGGCATTGGTGAGGCCGCAGCTGGAATACTGTGTGCAGTATTGGTCCCCTTATATGAGGAAGGATATATTGGCATTGGAGGGAGTGCAGAGAAGGTTCACCAGGTTGATACCGGAGATGAGGGGTTTGGATTATGAGGAGAGGCTGAGGAGATTGGGTTTGTACTCGTTGGAGTTTAGAAGGATGAGGGGGGATCTTATGGAGACTTATAAGATAATGCGGGGGCTGGATAGGGTGGAGGCGGAGAGATTCTTTCCACTTAGTAAGGAAGTTAAAACTAGAGGACACAGCCTCAAAATAAAGGGGGGTCGGTTTAGGACAGAGTTGAGGAGGAACTTCTTCTCCCAGAGGGTGGTGAATCTCTGGAATTCTCTGCCCACTGAGGTGGTGGAGGCTACCTCGTTGAATATGTTTAAAGCGCGGATGGATGGATTCCTGATCGGTAAGGGAATTAAGGGTTATGGGGATCAGGCGGGTAAGTGGTACTGATCCACGTCAGATCAGCCATGATCTTATTGAATGGCGGGGCAGGCTCGAGGGGCTAGATGGCCTACTCCCGCTCCTATTTCTTATGTTCTTATGTTTCGCTCCAGAGAGACAGGTCGATTGCCTCTTCAGATCTTACGATACTTTAACAAAAAAGACAAGGGGGTGAGTTCCACACCTGTCATACTGGGGTGGACGGCGGGGGGCGGGGGGCGGGGGGCGGGGGGGGCGGGGGGGGGGGGGGGGGGTGGGGGGGGGGGGCGGGGGCTCAATTCACTTGCAAAACCCCGTTGCTCAGGGATCAGGACGTTATCTTTAAAGGGTGCCTTGATGAGAACCTGAGTCAGCCTCCCGCCAGCTTACCATGGAGGTCTCAGGGGCCCCCTTCCCCACCCCCAATCAAAGTTGGCATTTTTCCACATCTCCACAATCATTGGCCTCTTCTCCCTCCCCATGATCATCCGTCCCTTTTCTCCCTACCACCCTGATCATTGGACCCTTCTCCCCCCCACCCCCACCCCGACCATCCATCCCTTCTCCCCCCCCCGCCGACCCTGACCATCCGTCCCTTCTCCCCAACCCCCCCGCACCCTGATCATCGGCCCATTCTCCCCCACGCCCCCACTCTGATCATCGGCCCGTTCTCCCCTGCGCCCCCACTCTGATCATCGGCCCGTTCTCCCCCGCGCCCCCACTCTGATCATCGGCCCGTTCTCCCCCGCGCCCCCACTCTGACCATCAGCATCATCTCACCTCTCCACTAATCATTGGCATCTTCCCTCTTTCTCTTCCCCCACAGTGTGAGCCAGCACCCACCTATGGGTGAGCCAGTTGTATGTGGTGCCAGTATGAAGGCACTCCTGTGCCCATTGGATATTAGGTGAGGGGAAAGTCCCGGAGAGAGTGCTCACTAATAACATCCTAATGTAGTAAAATGAGCTTCCTGCGGTCCCGCGGTGTGTTGTACGTTACTCCATCGGCAAAGGAATCGGTAAGATTGGAACTCGGACACTCACTGGGGCAAATCGCGCTCTCCGGATTTTGAGTGCACGCCGCCATTCCTGCAGATGGAGAGAGCAGGCTCAAAATCACCTCCAGAGTTACCATTTCACATCGCTGACCTCTGATCAGTTTTGATGTGTTTCAGGCACTTTTTGTTTTTAATTCTGATTCCCAGCAACCTCAGGAGTCTGCTTTTCAGAAACCTTTGCTTTTCTCATTGAATAATGCTTCTGAAATATTGATTACTCATTCTGTGCTGAAGTTGACTCTCTCGTTCTATATAATGTGATTACTACAAAATAAGTCATGCTGATCCATTTGCTCTGACAGCTTATTTAAACATTTACAAATAGAAGACTGTTGGAAAAGCTTTGTAAATTAAGGGCCAAATTCTCAGTTCAGTGGTATTTGCAACCATCCATTACTTGGCTTTAACATTCCATATTCTAGCATTAGATCCGCTTCAGCTGAAACTAAATATAAATAAGCTGTTAAATACCTTGTCACTATGCTGGTGTGAGTTATCAACTTCCATTGTATTTATCTTCTACATTTAAAACTAGGTTATTGGATAAACTGCCTATGGATGTATCAAGGTTAGGAAGGATAAATAAGTTTTTTAAAAAACCCTCCATTATTCTTCAGAAATACATTGCTGTATCTTCAGCTCAAGAGGATAATGTCAATATTGAAATTTTTAATGTGCATCATCATAGAAATCATAGAAACCCTACAGTGCAGAAGAAGGCCATTCGGCCCATCAAGTCTGCACCGACCACAATCCCACCCAGGCTCTACCCCCACATATTTACCCACTAATCCCTCTAACCTACACATCTCAGGACTCTAAGGGGCAATTTTTAACCTGGCCAATCAACCTAACTCGCACATCTTTGGACTGTGGGAGGAAACCGGAGCACCCGGAGGAAACCCATGCAGACACGAGGAGAATGTGCAAACTCCACACAGACAGTGACCCGAGCCGGGAATCGAACCCGGGACCCTGGAGCTGTGAAGCAGCAGTGCTAACCACTGTGCTACCGTGCCATGCACGTGCATGTACAATCTACCATGAGGCTAGAATCTGCTGAACCCCACGTGATGTATTCCTATTAAAATAAGTGCTTCGTTTTTATTGTGTCCTAGAAATATTCTTTCTGATTGCTTACACCTTTCATAGCTTTACTGCATGCTTAAAAATTGTGTCTCATCAGTGGACACATTTAAAAATCAACTTCCTACAAATATTTTTTTTGTTATTTGTTCTTGGATGTGAGCTTTGCTGACAAGACGGGACCCGGGTTCGATTCCCAGCTTGGGTCATTATCCGTGTGGAGTTTGCAGATTCTCCCCGTGTCTGCGTGGATTTCCTCCGGGTGCTCCTGTTCCCTCCCACAGTCCAAAGATGTGCGGGTTAGGTTGATTGGCCGTCTAAATTGATCCTAGTCAGGGAGATTAGCAGGGTAAATATGTGGGGTTGCAGGAATAGGGCCTGGGTGGGATTGTTGTCGGTGCGGACCTGATGAACCAAATGGCCTCCTTCTGCACTGTAGGCATTATATTGTAAGACTAACATTTATTGCTGAACTTGAACTTGAACCACTGGTGGTGAGCCACCTTCTTGGACTGCTGCTGTAAGAGAGTTGCAGAGCTTTGACACAGTAATGATGAAGGGACAGCAATATTATTCCAAGTCAGGGTGGTGTATTACTTGGAAGGGTAGTTGCAGATGGGTCAGTTTCCGTGCCTCTGCAGCCCACATCCTTCTAGTTCTTAATGGTTGCAGGTTTGGACAGTGCTGTTAAAAAATCTTGTCGAGTTGCTGCTGTGCAATTATAGACGGTACACGCTGCTGCTTCTGCACCAAGGGCTCGAGGACTACGTTTTGTTTTTTGGGGGATATATTTTGGTTTCCAAGGGCCTTTTTTCATTCTTACTCACTCCCTTAGTAGGTAATTCAATCATGTATTATCATTACAGTCTATATTCATTTTTATTCTTTCCTTCTTTAGATAGATAAGGGCTTGACATTTACTGAAGACTAAGTTCACATCCATGTTTTCAAATCCCTACGAGCCTCCCTATCTCTGTAATCTATTCCAGCTCCACAACCCTCCAAGATATATAGTTCAGAGTGAGTGCACAAACAAGGGTAACCTGCCGACCCAAGTAGAGTGATTTTATTTTTGTATTGTCTGCAGTGTGTGTTGAATGGTTTCCTGCAATAACGTGATGGTTGGTGTTAATGGTGGCCGGCCAGATGGGGATGAGAAGAGGTACCTGAGGGATGGGTCCACTTGCTCGCTATTATGCAGCAGAAGGCTGGGAAACCAGTGTAAGGGGACTTGCACTTGTATGCTCCACATCACTGAGCTTCCCTGCCCTCTTATAACACTCCATTCCAGGAGAAAGTCACCACACTCCTTTGTTCTAATTGGTTGGAGAAGTTGGGAGTGAGATGTTAATGCTAAGCTGGGCCTGTTAAAAAGCCATTGAAAATCCTACTCCCAAAATCCCATGTTCCCTTCACCGTGCTGTGAATGGGTTTGCATTAAAGTTCACTCCATTATCTTGAAACAGATGTTAAAGGTAATTAAAAAGAGTAATGAACAAACTTGGTTCAGAAATTTTATTTGATTTCTGCCTTAAATAATTCTGCTCACACTCTGGTAGAATTGTCACTCGCTGTATTATTCTGACCAGGACTAATAGAGTTCAAGACTTTAGAAATAATCTTTTCTCCTCTTAGGTTTACAAAGAGCCTGATGTAAAAAGTTTTTTCTGAATATCCTTTATTTTGTCCTTTATTGTTTCTCAAAAACGCGAGGACATTCAACAGTTTCAACTAAAGTAAATGCTCCCCAACATAGCAATTTTCACAACGGGTCAAAACTAAAACAACCAGGGGGTGGGATTCTCCAGCCAAGCTCGCCCCAAAACCGGCGTATCCCCCCCAAGGTCAATGAACCTCTGCATGGTTCCCCCCCCCTTCCCCCCGCCTTCCCCTGCCCGCTAACATTCCCGAGGTGGGTAGAACGGGAGAACTCCCCCCCCAGATTTGTGAAAAATGATTTCTGTTATCTTCGTACCCCTCAGCAAGTGTTTGACAACAATAAGAAATCAGTTTATGTCCAGTGTGAACCTTCAACACTCTTAACCTCAAATATGCTGACAATCTCAGACCTGAAAACCAAATCTAAAAAGTAGAAGAGTTTGGAAAGTAAAAGTCTGCTGGTATAATACCCCACTGCAAACAAAAAAGCCTTCAATTTGGAGCATGCCTCTCTCTAATGTTTCCAAGTACTTCATATGCAGAAAGAAGCAACTTGGAATTATGTAGCATCCTTTGTGGCTTCCCAAAATGTCTCAGTTGCCTTCTAGCTGCTGAACTATTTTTGACACGCAGTCCCTTCAGAAAGCATGGCAACCAATTTAAGTAAGACGGGCGGCACAGTGGCGCAGTAGTTAGCACTGCTGCCTCACAGCGCCAGGGGCCCAAGTTCAATTCCGGTCTCTGTGTGGAGTTTGCACATTCTCCTTTTGTCTGCTTGAGTTTCCTCCAGGTGCTCCGGTTTCCTTCCATAGTCCAAAGGTGTGCAGGTTAGGCTGATTGGCCATGGTAAATTGCCCTTGAGTGTCAGGGGATTAGCAGGATAAATTTATGGGGATAGGGGTCTGGGTGGGATTGTTGTTGGTGCAAGCTCGATGGGCCAAATGGCCTCCTTCTGCACTGTCGGGATTCTATGTTTCTATAAGATCCCACAAATAGTAATATGATAATCTGCTTTGGTGAGTTAAATAATGGTCAGAGATAATTCCCCTTCTTCAAAATAAGGTCAAAAGATCTTTAACGTTAGCTTGAGGAGGCAGACAAGGCCTGAGTATGTCTAACAGTACATCACTCACTTAGTAACACACTGGAGTATCAACCTGGAATTTTATCCTCATGGGAAGAGACTTGAACTCACAGCCTTCCAAGTTTGAGACAAGAGTGCAACCCACTGAACCGTTAAAGGGAATTAATGAGCAGTGCAGTGACCATAAGCAAATGTGGCAGCCATTTAGTACAAAGTACAATCATGAAAGAAATTAGATGAATGATTAATTAATCTGTTTTGGCAGAATTCATTGAAGTGGCGTCATGTTACCAAATGCCTGCCAAATTTTAAACATCTTAAAAATTAATTGAGTGGCACACTGAATAACTGAATGGCTTTTAATTTGCTTTGTTTGTTACAGTTAGTACATACATTAATTGTATATTAAAGGATAGTTATTTTGGATTTACTGCTAATTGAGTAGGTGCTACCATCCTAAACTTGATCTGACAATACATGCTCATAATGCACACATAATCCCAGTGGGTATTTTGCTCTTAGCCAGGTTGCAATTACTGTTCAGCATGCACATTTGTGAGGAATTACCTAATTCCCACATGATGTTCATTTCTCATATTTGAATTTAGTATTATCGAAGTACTGGAATGTGTACATGGACATTGCATCATGTCTGACAATGGAGGAGGGCCACCAGCAATAACAACTGAAACAATGATCTCAGTGGGGAGGGGAATGGGAGGGGGGGATGCTTCATGGCCGGGTGGGTCGGCAGGTTAAATAATAGGAGAAACCTCATGACTTGGTATTACCTGAAGCAGCATGGCCACTGGCAGCCTATCAATTATATGGGTAAAGCAAGTAAAAGTGTATAAGGAAGCTGCACATTGGCAATGGCACAACTCAGAACTGTGTTAGCGCAAAGAAATCCTTGGAGTAGATTCTGGGACAGTACACTTGGTGGAACAGGTCTTTCTACAGATTCCAATCGACTTCAGTGAATCCATTTCCAAACTACAGATCTGGCTTCAACCATGGCCACGAATTCCAGAACTTGCATGTCTATGGGGCTGGCCAGGCTTGGGGGAGGGGAGACGGTGGGTGTGGGGGGGGGGGGGGGGGGGCAGTGGGGGATGGCGGAAAGCACCATTGGCTTAGTGGTATTGTCACTGATTTTACAATCCCAATTGACGTTATAACTAGATGGGAAGATCCCAGAATGGAATGCTGGCTCAAAAGACCCTGAGGCGATTTTACCAAAAAAAATCAAAGTGCCGAACGAGTGTGAAAATGGGGGAATTTCAGATCCATTTTCTCAGCGAGGCCACAAATGAAATCTCAAGGCTCTTAGTAAAAAACTGATGCACAATATGATTCCCGCCAGTATGGGAAGGAGGCAGGCCCGAAAGTTACCAGAAAGCCAGCTGTTCATACTAAAGGTGCAATTACAATATGATGATTACATATCATTGCGGGTGATCTCTCTGTCACCCATCGCCCCCCCCCCCTCCCCCCCCGCCCCCCCCCCCCCCCCCCCACAAAATATCCACCTTCCCATTGCTGGCCTCCCCAGCCGATCGGACCTCACCCCCCCCCCCCCCCCCCCCCCGCCACTCCTAGATCCCTTACCGATTGCACACCCCTCCCCACTGCTTGGTCGATCCCCCCCTGGCCCAGTCAATCCCCCAGACTGCAGTAGTTCAAGAAGACAGCTCACCACCACCTTCTGAAGGGCAATTAGTGATGGGCATTAAATGCTGGCATAACCAGCAGTGAGAGGGCATGGGATCCAAGGGGCTGCTGCCCGGTGGATCCAGAACTGGCTTGCCCAAAGGAGGCAGAGAGTGGGTATAGATGGGTCTTTTTCTAAATGGAGGTCGGTCACCAGTGGTGTGCCCCAGGGATCTGTTCTGGGACCCTTGCTGTTTGTCATTTTCATAAATGACCTGGATGAGGAAGCGGAGGGATGGGTTGGTAAGTTTGCCAACGACACGAAGGTTGGTGGGGTTGTGGATAGTCTGGAAGGATGTCAGAAGTTACAGAGGGACAGAGATAGGATTCAAGACTGGGCAGACAAGTGGCAGATGGACTTCAACCCAGATAAATGCGTCGTGGTCCATTTTGGTAGGTCAAATGGGATGAACATAGAACATAGAACAGTATAGCACAGAACAGGCCCTTTGGCCCACGATGTTGTGCCGAGCTTTATCTGAAACCAAGATCAAGCTATCCCACTCCCTATCATCCTGGTGTGCTCCATGTGCCTATCCAATAACCGCTTAAATGTTCCTAAAGTGCCTGACTCCACTATCACTGCAGGCAGTCCATTCCACAACCCAACCACTCTCTGCGTAAAGAACCTACCTCTGATATCCTTCCTATATCTCCCACCATGAACCCTATAATTATGCCCCCTTGTAATAGCTCCATCCACCCGAGGAAATAGTCTTTGAACGTTCACTCTATCTATCCCCTTCATCATTTTATAAACCTCTATTAAGTCTCCCCTCAGCCTCCTCCGCTCCAGAGAGAACAGCCCTAGCTCCCTCAACCTTTCCTCATAAGACCTACCCTCCAAACCAGGCAGCATCCTGGTAAATCTCCTCTACACTCTTTCCAGCGCTTCCACATCCTTCTTATAGTGAGGTGACCAGAACTGCACACAATATTCCAAATGTGGTCTCACCAAGGTCCTGTACAGTTGCAGCATAACCCCACGGCTCTTAAACTCCAACCCCCTGTTAATAAAAGCTAACACACTATAGGCCTTCTTCACAGCTCTATCCACTTGAGTGGCAACCTTTAGAGATCTGTGGATATGGACCCCAAGATCTCTCTGTTCCTCCACAGTCTTCAGAACCCTACCTTTGACCCTGTAATCCACATTTAAATTAGTCCTACCAAAATGAATCACCTTACATTTATCAGGGTTAAACTCCATTTGCCATTTTTCAGCCCAGCTTTGCATCCTATCTATGTCTCTTTGCAGCCTACAACAGCCCTCCACCTCATCCACTACTCCACCAATCTTGGTGTCATCAGCAAATTTACTGATCCACCCTTCAGCCCCCTCCTCTAAGTCATTAATAAAAATCACAAAGAGCAGAGGACCAAGCACTGATCCCTGAGGCACTCCGCTAGCAACCTGCCTCCAGTCCGAAAATTTTCCATCCACCACCACCCTCTGTCTTCGATCAGATAGCCAGTTACCTATCCAATCGGCCAACTTTCCCTCTATCCCACACCTCCTTACTTTCATCATAAGCCGACCATGGGGGACCTTATCAAACACCTTACTAAAATCGATGTATATGACATCAACTGCCCTACCTTCATCAACACACTTAGTTACCTCCTCAAAAAATTCAATCAAATTTGTGAGGCACGACTTGCCCTTCACGAATCCGTGCTGACTATCCCGGATTAATCCGCATCTTTCTAAATGCGTAAATCCCATCCCTAAGGACCTTTTCCATCAATTTACCAACCACCGAAGTAAGACTAACCGGTCTATAATTACCAGGGTCATTTCTATTCCCTTTCTTAAACAGAGGAACAACATTCGCCACTCTCCAGTCCTCTGGCACCATCCCCGTGGACAGTGAGGACCCAAAGATCAAAGCCAAAGGCTCTGCAATCTCATCCCTTGCCTCCCAAAGAATCCTAGGATATATTTCATCAGGCCCAGGGGACTTATCGACCTTCAGTTTATTCAAAACTGCCAGTACATCCTCCCTCCGAACATCTATTTCCTCCAGCCTATTAGTCTGTAACACCTTCTCTTCCTCAAAAACATGGCCCCTCTCCTTGGTGAACACTGAAGAAAAGTATTCATTCATCACCTCTCCTATCTCTACTGACTCCATACACAAGTTCTCACTACTGTCCTTGACCGGCCCTAACCTCACCCTGGTCATTCTTTTCTTCCTCTCATGAAGGAGTACAATATCTCCAGGCATTGCAAGAAAGACTAAGAAAGACTCTTAGTACTGTCGAGGATCAGAAGGATCTTGGGGTCCGGGTCCATAGGACTCTGAAATCGGCCCCGCAGGTGGAGGAGGTGGTTAACAAGGCGTATGGTGTGCTGGCCTTTATCAATCGAGGGATTGAGTTTCGGAGTCCGGGGATAATGATGCAGCAATATAAGACCCTTGTCAGACCCCACTTGGAGTACTGTGCTCAGTTCTGGTCGCCTCACTATAGGAAGGATGTGGAAAAGATTGAAAGGGTGCAGAGGAGATTTACAAGGATGTTGCCTGGATTGAGTGGCATGCCTTATGAGGCTAGGCTGAGGGAGCTCGGTCTTTTCTCCTTGGAGAGACGAAGGATGAGAGGAGACCTAATAGAGGTGTATAAGATGTTGAGAGGCATAGATCGGGTGGACTCTCAGAGGCTTTTTCCCAGGGTGGAAATGTCTGCTACGAGAGGACACAGGTTTAGGGTGCTGGGGGGTAGGTACAGGGGAGATGTTCGGGGTAAGTTTTTCACACAGAGGGTGGTGGGCGAGTGGAATCGGCTGCCGTCAGGGGTGGTGGAGGCGAACTCAATAGAGTCTTTTAAGAGACTCCTGGATGAGTACATGGAGCTTAATAGGATGGAGGGTTGTAGGTAGGTCTAGAAGGGAGCGATGTGTTCGGCACAACTTGTGGGCCGAAGGGCCTGTTTGTGCTGTAGTTTTTCTATGTTTCTATGTTTCTAACCAATTATGCCTACATCCCATTAATGATTTTTTTTTAAATTCAGAGGGCTAATGAATGTGCAATGTTTGATGATGCAACACACACCAGCTCCAAAACCTTCCTAATATCCTGAAGTATAATCAATGCACAAAAAGAAAATTTATTCTAATAATGGTTTAGAATTCTGTACTTTCACCTGAAGGACATGGGTTTGAATCCAGTCTACTTTGATCGGGAGAAAGTCTTAAATTGTAACACAATTGCAATTGTTAGTGTGTCAGGGGAACAGAAGAAGTATCAGTATCAAAAGCATAGTCTAACTAGTCAACGGCATTGGAAATTACTGCAATTTATACAATCTTCTAGCATTGGCAGTCAGTGGGATAGGTTTGCTTTGTGAAATGTTGCGAATAGGGGACTCAAGCATATGTTGGTTAAACTTTTTATGGAAAGAATGATTAAACTCCACACATGCAGACAATATGATTTACCTGTCCATTATTCACAAGTCGAATCTTTTCTACAGCAAGAAAGGTGAAAGGCATTGCACAAAGCAATATTCATTAGTTGTAAGGTGCTGTACAAATGAAGAGAAATTGCAGGTGGAATGAAGAAAGATTCAGCTTAAATCATGCTATATATTTCTGGGTCAGAAAACAAGCATTACACAACAAAGCATTAAACTGCAGTGCCCCATAATTCTAACATATGCTGACTGAAACTGAAAAAGGGTCATCTAGACTCAAACATTAGCTCTATTCTCTCCCCACGGATGCTGTCAGACCTGCTGAGATTTTCCAGCATTTTCCATGATTATTGTGATGATTGCCCCTTTAAGGATCAATCTGCAGGGTAAGGGTCACATGACCTGAGGAACCAATTGGGGAACAGGGTGGGGTATCACCTTGATAAGCATGGGCTTCTGTAGTCAGAGTCACCTCAGGAGCTGATTATGGCTATGAGGGTGTAGGTTGTGGTGAACCATAGTTGGTTACCACTATGAGTACTGAACCATAGATGGTCAGCATGATGGGTACTTGTACATATGTTACTGTTGTCACTGTTGGGGTGTTCTACCTGTTGATATTGTTCTGTGGTACACTCCGGTTGGCTTCGCCTACCTGGAGGAGTATAAAGGTCACTGCACTGCCTGATGACCCTTTAGTCTGGGATTGTATTGTATATAGTATGCTCCATTCTTGTTAGTAATAAAAGCCTTTTATTTCCCGGGTACGATCTAGCCTCCCAAGTGATTTAATCACGCAGCATAGGTCTCTGTAGTTTGAACTTGCAAATAAAAGTGTTATATTTTCCCTAAACTGGTGAACAAGCATCTTTACATTTGGCAACACAGATAAGAAAAAAAAAGATTGTCAGACTGTGAGTATTCAGTTTACATTGAAGGTGAGTGAAATTGAGAAAAGAGAAGAATACTAACAAAAATGCCCCTCTTTAGACAGATAGTTTTTCCCTGGAGGACTGGTCACAATATGTAAAGTGCCTTGGGTATCACTTACTGGCAAACAAAATATGGGAGGAGGCTAAGTGCATGGCACTTGTCCTGAATGCCTGTGGAACCCAAACTTTTAATCTGATTCTCAGTCTCACAGCTCAGGCATGCCCAACTCCAAATGGTTCAGTGAGCACGTAGAATTGGTGTTGTCAC
The DNA here is from genome assembly GCF_964213995.1 of Mustelus asterias. Classification (NCBI taxonomy): domain Eukaryota; kingdom Metazoa; phylum Chordata; class Chondrichthyes; order Carcharhiniformes; family Triakidae; genus Mustelus; species Mustelus asterias. The sequence continues at coordinate 107,442,380 of NC_135804.1, forward strand.
ATTTCTAGCCTAAACCATCTATCATACTCTAGAGGTTCAAATTTAATTCAATGGGGAGTGCTCCAGGCAAAATGATGGTGACTTGCATCATTAAATTAAAACATCTATTGAAGTTTTTGGAGTGGCATGGTGGCACAGTAGTTAGCACTACTGCCTCACAGTGCCAGGGACCCTGGTTTGATTCCCAGTCTTGGGTCACTGTCTGTGTGGTGTTTGCACATTCTCCCTGTGTCTGTGTGGGTTTCCTCAAGGCGCTCTGGTTTCCTCCCACAGTCCAAAGATGTGCGGTTGATTGACCGTGCTAAAAATTGCCCCTTAGTGTCAGGGAGACGAGCAAAGGTGAATGCCTGGAGTTATGGGGATAGGGCCTGTGTGGGATTATGGTCAGTGCAAACTCGATGGGCCCAATGGCCTCCTTCTTCTGCACTGTAGGATTCTATAAGTATTGTAATTTTTAAGCCATCTTGGATGATGTGTTGCAGGACAGATTAGTCTACAAGGTGAATAACAAGGTGATCCAATGGTGATTACTTGCAGAGGACAATATCAATTTGAAACTGACAATGGAAAGCACTGAAAGAGGTGTGCAAGAGTTACAGAATAGTTAGTGTAGGTGCCAAAACTGAAGAAGTAGCTATGAAGCGGGAAACCAGTTCCGCCACAAAGAAGATGAGAAGATTTAGAGGCAATCAATCAGCAAAGTTTGAAGCAATGTGTTACCAATGTGGAGGTTAGCACTCCCCAGAATCCTGCAGGATTAAGGAGGCTGAGTATTTTTTTTGTCATAGGAGATGTCACTTAAGATATAGATGCAGAGCCAAGTCTACTGAGTAGCCAATTTAATGTATTAACAGTCTACAATGTGGAAGAGACTACTAGCACCAATGATTTAAATATTCATTCACTGTTTAGCATAAAAGCAGGCAGGATCGCCCCTATTATTGTAATACTCTGGGTAAATGGAAGCCCTCAAGATGGAAATTGATACAGGCACTTTAGCGACATTCATAGGTGAACATACATATTGGTAATTGTGGGAAGGAGTTCAATCATTAAATTTGAAGATTACTGGAGCCAAATTAATTTATACGGTGGAAGCAATAGAATAATGGACACTGCAATGGTACCTATAAGCTATGGGCTGCCCAATCCCCAGTTATCATAGTGACAGACGAAGGACCAAGCCTTCTCTATCGTGACTGACTTGAGGAAATCAAGTTAAATTTGATTGAGATTTTCCAAGTGTGGGAAGGAGGACTGCACAAACTGAAGTACAGGAACATCTTCAAGGATAAATTGGCAAAATAAAAGCGAAGATCTATGTAGACCCAGAGACTAACTTGATTCTTTAGGGTGAGACCAGTACCATATGTTATATGAGAGAAAGTAGATACTGAATTAAAATGATTGGAAGAAGTAGGCATGTCTCTTCGTATGATGTTGGTGTGGTGTTGTCCCATGAGATGGATGATGGAACTCAAAGGCCAACAAGAACCCCCTCAGGCTGAAAAAGTCTACTCTCAAACTGATGAAGAAGGATTATCAATAGTTTTTTGGTGTCAAGAAATTCCACCAGTACTTATATGGTAGGAACTTCACCTTCGCTCCTGACCACAAGCCGTTTTTGGGTCTTTAAAGAAAACAAGGCTATTCCACAATGTATTGATAAGAATTTAATGCTGGGTGTTAATTCTATCGATGAATATATATTGAAGCACAAAGCTGGAACACACACATGGATGCACTTAGCCACCTACCTTTACAAGAAAGTATTACAGCTGCTCCAGTACCACAGAAAATTGTCATGGCATTGAATATTTTGGACATATTACCAGACTTGCGCCAAGCAGATCTGGTACTGAACCCGTCGGGACCCACTTCTGTCCAAAGTACAACACAAGATACTTACAGGCTGGGCCAATGAACTAGTTTCTGGAGGAATTAAACCATTTGTTACCCAGAAGGATGAATTGAGTTGCCGGGATTACATCATGCTCTGGGGAGAGACAGTAGTCATCCCTGTACCAGGCAGAGAGCTGCTTCTAATGGAATTGCACAGTGCTCATCCAGACATCTCAAAAATGAAGATGTTCACTAGAAGTTATGTGCGGTTGCCTGGCATTAATGCTAATATCAAGAGCCTAGGTAAGCACTGTAAACAGTGCCAATTGCAACACAAGTTGCCTGCTGCAGCCCCACTGCACCCATGGAATGCCATAGGTACGAGCCCATATTGATGATGTTGGTCCCTTCATGGGCATAATGTTTCTGCTCATTGTTGATGTATACTCTAAGTGGATGGACATTTTTGAGATCAAGTCTCTTACATCACACGCTACCATTGAAAGATGTTTTTTCACCCAAGGAATACCTGAAGCCATAGACCAGAACTCTACCACCTCACCCACCACAGAATCAGAGTAAGGGTCCAACAACGGAAATCTCCCTTTACCTCGGGCAGGAATTTCCCCTCAAGGCGGGATTTAATGCCTTTGCTGGTTCCTAAACAATAAAATCCCGCCCAAGGTCAACGGACCTTCGCATGGTCTGTACCTCATCCGCTCCAAGTACCATGGCGGGAGGGGCAGGACAATTCCGGCCATAGTGTCTGACAATGGAACAGTATTCACAAATGCTGAGTTTCAAAACTTCACCACATTCAATGGCATAAAACACATTAGAACTGCGTCTTACCACCTAGCATCTGACAGACTACCGAAGCGAGTCGTCCAAACTTAAGTCTGGCCTAACGAAGCAGTCTGGAGAAACCCTGAGACCAGAAGGTCATGATTCCTTCTGTGCTACCGGACCACTCCACACATAAAAATGGGAGTCCCGCCAGCAGAATTGTTAATGAATTGTCGACTCAGAATGTGACTGAGCTCTATGTTTCCAAATTTGCCGTGGAGAGTAGGGCCAGCCAAAGCACTCAGAAGGCAAGTCATAGTTCATGTCAGTCAACATGGTCGTTTATGGTGGATGATGCTGTGGATGTGAAGAACTTTGGCATTGTGTTGACTTGGGTCCCTCGAATCATTCTCAAACTGGACTCCTGTCTTATCAAGTGGACATAAAAGGAAGGATGGTCCAAATGCACAGATCATTTGAGAAAAGAGAGATGACTCAACAGCCAGTTTTGCCAACAAGAAATATTACTCGTTTTAGCACTGAAGTACCTGGTCATCCTGAGGCAGGCACAACCAACATCTCCATGGAAACAGAACTGAACCTCCTGTGCTTGACTAAGCCCCTGTCTTTGTGGTTTCAGCTTACAGCAACCCTGTAGAATCATCACAGCCAGAGTGTTACACCGCTGCACAAGGATTCAGAAAACCCCTGAAAGATTTGATTTATAATTGACTTAATTCATATAAATTCAAATTCATGTGTGTTTATTTATCTTGGACTTTTGTATAAAAGGACTTGGAGGGGGAGGGATGTGGTGATTGTCACTATAAGGATCAATCTGCAGTGTATGGGTCATATAACCCAGGGAACAAAACCGGGGGGCAGTGGGGAATCACACTGGCTTCTGTTGTCAGAGTCCCCTCAGGACTTGATTGCAGCCACGAGGCTGCAAAGCCTCTGATACATAGAATCCCTGCAATGCAGAAGGAGGCCATCCGACCCATCGAGTCTGCACCAACTCTCTGAAAGAACATCCCTTCCAGGCCCATCTGGGACAATAACATTTAACAATAGAGAGATAGTAAGGTACATTTTTATAACTGAGGATAGCTGATCAGTATAAAGAAAGCCAATGTGTAGCCAAACAGACTGATGAAAATTGAATGTAGTCCAATAGCGGAGCATCATTGTCTGCTTCAGAGATTCCAATTTCCCCCAAAAGATGCCAATGGCATTCTCTGCATATCTGGCCAAATCATGCAATTGGGAAATAAGCTACAGTTCATTATGTTTGAGTCACATTGCTTACCAGACCGAATGCCAACAATCTGCTTCATAATACTGAGAGAGAAACTAGGACATTGTACTATTTTAAAATAAAACATTAAAGATTTTGTACCCTCTCAGCCTCAAGCTGGTTCAGTTATTGTATGATTCGTTTCAGAGTAAAACAGTCTCCACTCAATGTGCTTTCTCCTCAACTCCTAAAGTATCCTCTACAGCACCACTGTTACATTTTTAGCATCGACCGACCGCTCTGTACGTGGGATTTTCCCAAAGACATCCCAAACCTGCATTTGCCAGAAGCCACAAAACAAGACACTTTGCCATAAATGGTCTCCTAATTAGGCATATCTAAGTTTGACATTCAATTAAGGATGGCAAGCGGGCTCCTGATTTGAGAGTTTTGCTGAATTCCTGTGGAGCTGGCTTCAAGAAGGACACTACTGTTTATTCAACAGCCGTCCATTGAATATAGAGGATGCAGTGGAGGCATTGCTGATAGAATTTCCCTAGTGGCCTGATACACAGTCCAGGCCACATTGCAGTACAGTGGTGTGGTGATGACAACTGCTCTGTACATTGAGACTTTTGTTGATGTGTGGAGGTCTTTGTTGCCAAACATTCACTGCCATAGTTTGTAGAAGCTGTGGGTGCAGCTAATCCAATGTTGGATCATCTCATTAGTGACCTTTATAGAGAGGTGGTTGCCAAGGTATGGGAAGCGTTCAACATATTTCCGAGCCTCTCCGTCAACATATATGGAAGGTCAAATATTTGCTAACCAGATGTAGGGTGATAAAGGAATTTTGCTTTGGCAACATTCAAGGACAGGGCAAGTTTCTTGTATGTGGAATTGAAGAGATCGAGTGTAACATGCAAATCTGGTGCAGGCTGGGCAATGACAGTGCAGTCACTTGCAAAATGTAGATCATGTTTGTCTATCGTGGTCACTTTAATTCTGGCAGGTGGAGGTGACTGAGGTTAAAGAGTTTTCTATCAGATGGTATTGAATACTTACACCAGAGGCCTTTTCATCATTGAGGGAATAGCCACTGATTGTAAATAATATGGGAGATATCACACAACTTTGTTTAATTCCAGTCCAGATTTTGAAGGCACCTGTTTTAGATATTTCACTCAATAAGGAATTGCACAACTGAGATAAGGTTTCTTAGACATCCACGTGTTCCAATTGGAACACAATCCAGAGCGCTCCACAATTTACTGATTCAAATGTTTTGGTCAGGTTAAAGAATGCAATGAAGAGTTCCAGGTGTTGTTCTTGACAGTTTACTTGGAGTTCTGTGGCAGCAAAGTCCAGGTTGGAGGTTCCCCTGAAGGTCTACGGCCAGATTTTGGGTGGGAATTTCTCCCCATTGCACTAAGTACAGAGGCAATGATGAGAAATGGCGTTCCACCCACTGGCCACAATGATGGGTTTTCACAGATGATCATCCAGTCCCCACTGCTTTAATAAATCATGCACAAAAAATATACCAAATCACTGGTGAGCAACCTTGGATTCACTCACCCTGGCACCACCTCACCATTTCCTCACCTTCAGGCGCCATATTTGAAGCACAGCCATGCATGGTCTTCCCAATCTCAGTAAGAAGTCTCACAACACCAGGTTAAAGTCCAACAGGTTTATTTGGTAGCACAAGCTTTTGGAGTGTCGCTCCTTCAGGTGTGTCAGCCCAATCTCGGCAGCCCAGGACTGTTCCACTGAAGATATGGCCCAGAAACTCCAGAGACTGCAGCCCCCAAATTCAGTGATGTCTCACTGGATCACCTGCTGGATTCAGTCAAGGCCCACCACTGGGTCCTCTACCCCCGCTCTGACCATAGAGTTCCAGCAAGCTCACCAATCCAGCTTGGAAGGTGACAGATGCAGTGGTCAGCGCAGTATGGAAGATGTCAGCCACCTAAGGTGAAAAGGGGGGTGGTGATGGCCTAGTGATATTATCGCTAGACTATTAATTCAGAAACTCAGCCAGTATTCTGGGGGACCCAGGTGCAAGTCCCGCCACGGCAGATGGTGGATTTTGAATTCAATTTAAAAAAATTCTGGAATTGAGAATCTACTGATGACCATGAAACCATTGTCAATTGTGGAAAAACACACTTGGCTCATTAATATCCTTTTTTATGGAAGGAAATCTGCTGTCCTTAACTGGTCTGGCCGACACGTGACTTCAGAGCCACAGCAATGTCGTTGTCTCAACTGCTCTCGGGCAACTAGGGATGGGCAATAAACACTGGCCAACCAGTGGCGCCCATGTCCCATGAATGAATTTTTTTTAAAAAAAGGATGAATGTTCTGATCCATTCCACCAGGGACAGTCAGACAGCTTATCATTCTCAACTCACACACTCGTCCATCATAAATTCTGTGGCGTTTCACTCGCTGCCAGTTCAAGGGACATCATCGCTAACTCACACACACCTTCACATCTCCATCTGGCCTCATCTTCTCTGGAGATTGTGTCCTCCATCCTGTCTATGTTCCACCCACACATTCCAGGCATCCTTGCCATTTGCCCTGGCATGCGTCTTGCTCACACTCTCTCCATCTATCTTTATGCAGGATAAGATTAAACACAATCACAGGGAGAGAACACAGTCCCGTGATGGCATGTCAGGCATGAAGTTCCCCTCTCACTGCAAAAGCTGAGCCATACAGCTGGCCAGAGAGGATGTCAGCCATGTCTGTGCTGATGGTGAGGTGGGCAGCTCCCACCCAGGTGAGGATCCTGCACGGGCTCATCCCTCAGACAACCACACCATGAGTGCTTTATTCTATTTTGGAGTGACCTGCCATGGATTCATTATTCCTCCTTTCTTTCACAGGCATCCCTGAGGACATCCACAAGCCAAGCTCCATGCTCAAGGACACCTTTTGAGGACCAGAGTTCATCACAACCTTCCACCAGTGCAGAGAAATACAGCCCAGTGGGATCTAGTTCTGGAAAAGCCTCGATCATAATCTGTTAAGTACAGTGCGCAATCTGGTCCAAAGCAGGCCAAGGCTCTGGGCAAATGGGATCAAAGGTTATGGGGAGAAAGCAGGATTAGGCTATTGAGTTGGACGATCAGTCTTGATTGTGATGAATGGCGGAGCTGGCTCAAAGGGTCAAATGGCCTCCTCCTGCTCCTACCTTCTATGTTTCCATGAGGCAGGAACATCCTAGGTAGCCGGCACTTGGAGTTCTGGATGCCATGATTCTGCTCTGTCCGAGTCAAGTGATGTGCCTTTTGGACTCAACCCAAAATCAGTTGGTGGAGCTGCAGTGACAATCCCGGAAACATCAAGAAGATATGTCAGCTACATTCCTCAGATTGCAATGGATGATGGGGGAGGCTGTCTGCCTTCAGTCTGAGGTGATAACACTGGTGTGCCAATGCATGGAAGTCAAAACTGGTAAGATGATAGCCATCATGGAGACCTTTGTCCAGAACATCAGGCCTTCACTGCTACAAGAGCTGCACTCCATCACTATAGCCACTGGTGGTATCCATAAGTGACCAAACAAGAGAGGTACAGGGCATCTAGATCTGATTCCAGTTGTGCCTAGAGTCAGCCAGGGCCAGCGGGAACCCACAGGGCAGAGGACCAGCAGCTTGACACCCTGGACATTCTAACCAAGTAACTCTGGGACACTCTGGCTGATCCAAATTCCCTCTTCCAAACCCCATCACCTCCAGCTCCACAGACCGAGGAGGGTGCATTTGCCCTCCACAGAACACCCAAAGGAGGCCAGGGCCCGACAAGTCTCAGCTCCCCAGAGGACACCTGCCAAGGTCATCACGGACAACAGGCTGTAGCTGTCAGCAGGGCATCTCCACCTCTGCTGTGGATGTTGTGGGAGAACCGAGACACAGCGGTAGTGTTAAAGTTAAAAAGATTTAGGATCACAACAGTGGCATGGGTGTACACAACATGTATGTGATGTACACAAATGTCAATAAAATTACACTCCATTCACATCCTCTAGTGCATGTCTTCTCATGTTGAACTGTATTTCTGTTAGGGGGTGATACCATAGTGCCTTATCACAAATGTTGCTGTCAAACGTCTCTCGTCTGTCATGTGCTTCCATATCACCACAGTGTGTGCTCCTTTTACTGCCCTTTTGGAGGATAGTACTGAGATAGGATCGAGGATGTACTGAAGCTGAAATGGGCTCTTTATTCGCATTGACGTTTGCCTTGAGGGCTTCATGACGTGTGTGCATTTTGGACTTGGCAATGACCAGGGCTGGCCACGAGGGAACAATGTCTGTGTTAAAGAGGAGATATTTTAATATCTGGCAGCCAAGTGTTTGACGTCATCATGCTCAGGTGGTCTCCAACCCCCATATTAAGCTGATGATAAATACAGCCCCAGATCCCTAACTGAGCGTGCCAGATGTCATGTGATTAGGAAAAATGTATACAGAGAACCGAATCATCTCCAAATACATTCACAACAGCAGAACATCATCGCCTGCCTTGTCCCAAGTGTGAATTATCTGATTTTCTGTCTATGTTGCACAGAATGCATTGTTCCATTGCTTCAGATAGATCTCCTTGAATCTTGTCAGATTTAAGGAATACAGCTATCAGCCCACTGAGGATTGTGCAACAGCTCCTGCCTCTGTAAGCCGTCATTACTACAAGAATACTGGAGAGACGCTTGAATAGGCAGAACCTTCTGCTGTCTGATGCTGGGACACCCTCCTCTAGTTCACACCTCATCTCAGTGAGGCTTCATCATCTTCAAATGATCAGCATAATGTGAGCCTGATGTGTAACTATTCACTCCCATATTGAGTTGTGTGAGTGAAATGAAAGGAATAGCAACTCTGGTGTTTACGCTGGTCCGTGATGGAGGGCACTTGTCCTAGAGCGTGCTCACTGCAACTTGTTATCCTCCTGGTGGAATCTGGTGACAATGAGGGCCTTATTGACCTGTGCTATGGCCTCTTCCCTTGCAACCTCCGCTTCCTTCAACTGATCATGGTCATTCTTTGTCCTTGCAGCTCTTCCATCTTGCCAATAGGCAAGTCCTCCCTTTTTGCAGCACCAGCTTGTGCAGTGAACAGCAAGCCACAATGATCTGTTGAAGCCTCTGGGAACTGTACTGGAGTGCTCCACCGGATCTGTCCAGGCATCAGAATCGCACCTTTAGGATTCCTATGGTGTGCTCCACCAATGCTCGCATAGCACCATGAGTTTTTTTTTTAAACCTTCACTCTGCAGGAGATTGAGGTCACCACCACCGGCATCATCAGCCACCCCCTTTGTGGATATGCTTCCTCGCCAAGGAGTCAGCCCTAAGTCCTGTGTGGCCCCTTGAAGATGTCAGGAGATCAATTAGTGCCACTTTGTGGGATTAGTCTCACATGAATGGGCATCATTGCTTCACTTTCCTGATTTCCCTGCATTTCATTGAAAGGCTCCTAACAACATGTCTCAGCTGTGCTCCTCATTTATGAATGTATAGACCAGTTGGGTGTTTCTTTAATTCCCCCTCCCAGTGCATGCCCAGCAGAACTTCTCCTTTGTACTGTGCCATTGCTACAGGTTGGAAGATGGTGGTGCAGAACATTCACTGCCAGACCAGCTTAGATCCAACCGGTCTGAGTATAGCAATCCCTCCCATCACTCTGGAGGAGCTTACTGTTAAGGTTTCCCTCTCTCAAAGACCTCTCCATCTTCCCCCTGCATTCCTTGATTCCCATCGCATTTTTGCTGCATATCCATAGACCCCTAGAAGGTTACAGCACAGAATGAGGCCATCTTGTCTATGCCAGCCCAAAGACACTCAGGTGCCCTTTCTAATCACACTTTCCAGCACTCGGCCCATTGCCCTGTAGTTTACAATACTAAAGGAGCAGATTCATGTACTTTTTCAAAGAGTTAAGCGTCTCTGCCTCCACCACCAACTCGGGCAGTGAATTACAGAAAACCATCACCCTTTGCGTTTAAAAAAAAAGTACTTCCTCATGTCCCCGCTACACCTGCTGTCACTGACTTTGAATCGATGTCCCTGGTTCTAGAATTCTTCTTCAAGGGAAATATTTTTATCCTGTCCACTCTTATCTCTTCTCATTTTTTTTAATACCTCTATCAAGTCACCCCTCAGCCTCCTTTGTTCCAAGGAAGATTTACCCCAATTTCTCCTCATAGCTACACTTTTCTAGCCCTGGCAACATTCCTGTAAACCTTCTCTACACGGGTGGCACAGTGGTTAGCACTGTTGCCTCACAGCACCAGGGACCTGGGTTCAATTCCAAGTGCTGTCTGTGTGGAGTTTGCACGTTCTCCTTGTGTCTGCATGGGTTTCCTTCAGGTGCTCCGGTTTCCTCCCACAGCCCAAAAGACGTGCTGATTAGATGCATTGACCATACTAAATTCTCCCTCAGTGTTACCCAAACAGGTGCCGGAGTGTGGTGACAGTAACTTCATTGCAGTGTTGATATAAGTCTACTTGTGACACTAATAAATAAAAACTCTGTCCGTAGCAATTATGTCCATCCTTTTGTTAGCCAGTGAACATTCTGAAGTGGATGCGCCTTTGCCCCATTTGGACCTCACTTCTTCCATCTTGAGACTATTTACACAGTTAAACATATACCACCCCCCCCCCCTTCTTACCTACGCACATACACACCCTGGGATAACCCCACAATATCTTTTCCGCATCTGTAGTCTGTAGATACCTCCCCTGACAGTGTGCCATCTGTGGCCTGTTGTAAATCCAAACACCGCTGAGACTCGGGTATGGTTACGATCATTTATTGTGCCAATGATGCAGAGAATCACCTTGGCCATCTGAAGTTAACTGTACTGCTGCAAACAACTCACCAGTTTAAATACACTTGCAGTCATGTAGCTTTGTAATTACACATGATTTACCTCACATGAGTGCAGTTACAATGAATTCAAATTTCTGCTGCTCAAGATACAATTTCAGCGATTATCTAATTCTGACATCTGTTTACTTCAGTCTGTGTACCAGATCAACACTCATTGTGGTTCACACTGACATTTGGTTCCTCATTTACATTTACATTAGTAACAAGGTTACACAGAGACAGAAAGTCCTTCTAATCACTTTACATAATCGGTGGTCAACAGATGTCTTTGGTCATAGGTTCTTATTTCTTGTTATTACGTTAATCATTGTAACACTGTGTAGTTGTTTTCGTGGGTTGCTTTTTCCATCTTTACCCTACAGTTTCTACAGACAGATTATGATTCCAGAAATCCAACAGACCGAAGCCTGAGATGTTACGCCATGCTCTGCGCGCAATATGATGGGGATGATGTGCTTTCCTTTTCCCTGTCAAGCAAATGTTTAAAAGCTCAACAACGTGAACTGAAGAGCATCTGTAACATTCTCTCTCCTCATCTTGGCACTTAGCACTTTCCCCCCCAGTCATGTGTATGAGTGTCGCTCATACCCCCCCACCCCCGCCCCCCCCCCCCCCATTACTGCCCTAGCCTTGCAGCCTACTTAAAGCAACCCCCACCTTACTGCTGTTCTGGTAGATATAAATTTGAATGTGATACCACCTTAAATTTTTAAAAATTCATTCATGGGACATGGGTGTTGCTGGCTGGCCAGCATTTATTTCCCATCTCTAGTTGACTCTCAACTGCCCTTGGACAACCACATTGCTGTGGTTCTGGAGTCACATGTAGGCTGGACCAGGTAAGGACGGCAGATTTTCTTCCCTAAAGGACATTGAACCAGATTGGTTTTTCCGACAATTGACAATGCTTTCATCGTCATCAGTAGATTCTTAATTCCAGATTTTTAAAATTGAATTTAAGTTCCACCATCTGCCATGGCGGGATTCGAACCCCGGTCCCCAGAACATTAGTTTCTGGATTAATAGTCTAGCGATAGTACAACTAAGTCATTGCCTCCCCTGGTGATGCAGTGCTGCCAGTGAATCCTGGTACTGATTCCTGTGAGCACTGTGTAGACCAACCTCAAAGTGAGGAGTGAAGTGTAGGTCACCAGATACAGGTCATTATGTAGCATTAGAGAAACACATCATTCTGATTGCACGCTGACATGCCGGGATGATTTTGGTGAGGAGTCCTTCCAATGAGATGCAAGTGTATTGAAAAGAGCTTCTTGTCGTGCTGTGGTGGGTAGCGTGGCCTGCCATTGAGGACAGGAGCGCACAATTGTGACCTGGTTTTAGGGTGACGTAGATCCAATTTCTGGCCTTCCTGCAATACTTTTCATTCCTGCCTAATGTGACGCCCGCTGCAAATAAGAGGACAATTCCAGCTTTGTCTCAGCTACTGTATGCGTGCATGACTGTATTTACAGGTGTGTGTGGATGTCCATGGCTGAATGTGTGCCTGTGTGTACTTGTACAGATACATTAATATAGAAAACCCATGCTTCCAACTGCCAGACCAGAACTTTCCGGCCATTCAAGTTGGTGCAATCTTCCGATCCTGCCGATGGGTGCACCCTCACCACGGCTTTCTTGGTGGTGAGTGATGCATTCACCAAGGAACTCTGACAATAGTGGGACCAAAAGATCATGCTGCTGACCAATGGCGGGCTTCCGCCACCATGAAACACACAGTGGGTTGCTTGGGAATATCCTGTCCCCAAATATGTTGCAATGATTACAAAAACCATTAATATAAACAGAACATTGTGTAGAGCCAGGGGATTTGGAATGCTACTAAATGCATTTCTAGATTTGCATCCAACAATAATTACCTTGCACTGCAGAAGATAATTTATTTCACACAATAATTGGATAAGGAAATAAAAAATGGCCTAAAATGTTCTAGTTTATTTATTTGTCAGTGTCTAATGTCACAAGTAGGCTTACATTGACACTGCAATGAAGTTACTGTGAAAATCCCCGAGTCGCCACACTCCGGCACCTGTTTGGCCATGCTAAATTCTCCCTCAGTGTATCCAATGTACCTAACCAGCATGTCTTTCAAACTGTGGGAGGAAACCGGAACACCCAGAGAAAACCTTTGCAGACACGGGGGGAAGGTGCAGACTCCGCACAGACAGTTACCCAAGCCAGGAATCGAACCTGAGTCTCTAGCGCTGAGAGGCAGCAGTGCTAACCATTGTCACATCATGCCACCCCAACATTGCATCAGGCGTTCTTTAACTGTGTGAACGTTTTCCAGTCCTGGCAAAAGGCTGGCCTGAAAAGTTAACTCTGCTTCTGTCTACGCAGATGCTGATCACTTGCAGCATTGTTGGCTTATATAACTGATACTTCTAATATTGCCTTCAATACAGACTTCAAAGGAAAAGTAATAGCAGTTGCAGGTGAAGTGGCAGAATCACAGCCTGCCAAGGAGAGTACTTATCTAGCTGCTCATTTTCCCATTCACTGCACTTCAATTTTAATCAGCAACATATTTTCAATTCCGACATCCTATCACTTATCCTGCCAAAGATTGAAGGGCGTTTTCAACTGATTACTGTAACAGCTCCTCTTATTTCAGCAGGTGCTCAAGTCACCCGAGCGGTTTAAAGTTTGTGTTTGAGTTAAAGCCCTGGTAAAGATTGCAAAGTGCATTTTGACTATACAGGTAGCTGTTACACTGTCCAGGTGGGCTGAGAGAGGCAAGAAAACAGCACTTTAAAACATGCTGATTAAAACTAAAAAGTCTGTGAAGGAAAAACGCATTTGGAAATGTACTGCAAATTAAAAATCATAGGGTTTTTGCAGAATGTTCAGATGAAACCAATCATTCATCCCATGAATAACATCGCCATGCTTCCCTACTTCCACAAGCTTTCCTAATTCCTATTATTAGCTGTTTCTCAGTTGGATCTTTCTTTTCTATTTGGCCTGGCAGTGGCTTTCTGAAAAAGTAATTGGCACAACTAACTTAAGAAAAATAAAGTGGACTTTCAGTCTCCGAAAAAAATTGAATCTGAAAGTAAGGCTTTGTATGCCTCTCTCTCTCTCTCTGGCTTACTCTCTCTCACATGTTTTACCGCTATTGTAAAACCTCCATTCTCCCCCATAGTTGACGATGGAAATCGGCAGAAAATCAGAAGTCCATGAATACTAGCTCTAAATGTATTGTACGGCAATAATTTAGACGTGAGAGTGAAAATAGGTATCCAATAAATGGCAAAAAACTTTAGAAATGATTGTTTGATGGTTCAAGCTTGAATATCACTGGAAAAGGACACGTTTCAGCTTTTCCTCTTGCAGTCATCAAGACATTCATAAAAATACCAAAAGCAAAGGGAACAACAATTTATACTTCATGGAAAGAGAATGCTGGTTGGATGGCAAATGGACTCTGATTGGCAGACTGGCGAACTGGTTGCTACCAGCTAATTGATGACTGGCAGTTAACAGTCAAACTTTGTTTAAATTCAAACCAGGCGGCCTCCCAGCCGCATGTTTCCCGCTGGTGGGAGATGGGGCGTTGTTTGCTTGCAGCGGGATTCTCCGATCTTGCCGCTGTCAATAGAAAATCCCATTGATGTCATCCCACGCCGGCGGGAAACCCACGCCGTGCAGAAATTTGCCACACTGTGAGACCAACCAATAATCTGAAATTGGATGTCAATGTAATTCTTAGCAGCATTGTTTAGTAAATGTTGTCTGATTGTGGAATCATATCTAATTTTGGGCACACTGTTTTGAGTTTTGCATGCATGGGTTACTTTGACAGTCATACCTTGCCTGTGGCAAACAGCCAAAGAAATTTGCTGTTTCATACGAGCCGCCAGTCTTTGGGATATACGGCCTATGTACCTGGCATCACACCAGCATTGAAATTCATATCCCACATTACTCATTTGTATGATCAGCAGAACATCGTTTTGGTTTGGCTGCAGCATTCTGTTAGTGTCAAACACCACGGGTGTTGTTACTGCACAGTGGCAGCTTGAAACAGCTAGCTTCATCTGGTGCTCAAATTTTCAGATACTTTACCCTTCTGGGGTAATAAAATAAAGGCTAATAAAATAGGTGTAAGTTGTTGTTCCCTTTACATTTGGTATTCTTACAAATTTCCTCATCAGTGCAAGATGAAAAACTTCGACATGTGTCTTTTTCCAGTGATACTAAAAACATGAGGTTAAAATTTCCGCTGAATTGTTTTGGACCTGTTTATTGCTCTATCTGAATTTAGCAATTTCAAAAAAAGGTTTGTTCTGGGAAACATAAACTGGGTTGGAAGATGTGAGGTCCTGAATTATAAATTACTACTGCTGCCCCCATTGTGTACACTGAGAGCTATTATGTTATACCGATTAGGACAAATGTGATCTCACAGTAACATGCAATATAAAGACCGTCATTATGGGACAGATGGTATTAGTGACCACTCTATTTAATTAATAATAGTTTAATTGCACAGGTCAAAATTATTTCTGAAGGATTAATCTGCTGCCCTTGACCTTACAAATCTATCCTTCACTAAATGTAAATTGAAATTAATTATACATGCCAAAGAGTCAGGTTACAGTTGGTAATTGAATATAGTTAAACGGCACAAATCTCTCTCAAACAGTAGCCTTTAGATGAGGAACAAAACAGTTAAATGGAAGAGTAGAGGTTTTCTGTATAGTTGTGAAATATAAAAAACCCTTTGTTATGGTTGGCCACACCATCTCTTTCCAGCACCTCTCCCTTGTCGTCCAGCTGAGTGGCACGTCTTTCACCTGGTTCCATTCTTAACTATCGAATTGTAGTCCAGTGCGCAGGTTTACGGGGATCGGCCAAGGGGATGGGTTTGGGTAGGGTGCTCTTTTGGAGAGTTGGTAAAAAACTCGATGGGCCAAATGGTCTCCTTCTGTACTGGAGGGATTCTATGAATTGCTGGTAATGACTTTTCTTCCTGCTCCCATTTTATCAGGTGTCTTCAAAGAATCTATCCGTGGCCCCCTCCTTTAAGACGTTCCATAAAACCTACATATTTGATCAAGCTTTTGATTTCTGACCTGATTTGAAAATGGGATTGCTGCAGTTAAACTGAAAATCAGATGCTGCAAGAAAGGATGGCTGAATTGATGGCACCAGTCAGTGCCAGCACCTGAGATGATCTTTTATCCCCTTCACAATGGTTTGTTGGCCAGCTTTTGTTCAGCTTTGATAATCACACATTGGGCCCAATTTTACAATTGCGTTGTGCCTGTTTTCAGGTGAGAAAACTTGGTAAAGTTGGGCGTGAGGCGAGTAGCGCGATCCGCGCCCGCCTCCGCACTGGTTCCCCCTTTACCAAGGCCCGAAAATGGCTGTGATCAGGACTGTACCCGAAGTGGGTGCGATGGCTATTTAAATGCATTTGCATTTGGGTCTTAGCTATGAGGAGAGATTGGGTAAACTGGCATTGTTCTCCCTGGAAAGACGGAGAATGAGGGGAGATCTAATAGAGGTGTACAAGATTATGAAGGGGATAGATAGGGTGAACGGTGGGAAGCTTTTTCCCAGATCAGAAGTGACGATCACAAGGGGTCATGGGCTCAAGGTGAGAGGGGCGAAGTATAACTCAGATATTAGAGGGATGTTTTTTAACAGAGGGTGGTGGGGGCTTGGAATGCGCTGCCAAGTAGGGTGGTGGAGGCAGACACGCTGACATCGTTTAAGACTTACCTGGATAGTCACATGAGCAGCCTGGGAATGGAGGGATACAAACGATTGGTCTAGTTGGATCAAGGAGCAGCACAGGCTTGGAGAGCCGAAGGGCCTGTTTCCTGTGCTTTACTGTTCTTTGTTAAATTGACTTAATGAGCTGCACGCCCAACTTTAAAGAACAAAGAAAATTACAGCACAGGAACAGGCCCTTCGGCCCTCCAAACTGGCACCGACTAAAACCCCCTACGCTTCCGGGGACCATATCCCTCTATCCCCATCTCATTCATGTACTTTTCAAGACACCCCTTAAAAGTCACTAACATATCCGCTTCCATTACCTCCCCCGGCAACGAGTTCCAGGCACCCACCACTCTGTGTAAAAAAAAATCTGCCTCGTACATCTCTTTTAAAACTTGCCCCTCGCACCTGAAACCTACGGCCCCTAGTAATTGACTCTTCCACCCTGGGAAAAAGCTTCTGACTATCCACTCTCTCCATGCCTCTCATAATCTTATAGACTTCTATCAGGTCTCCCCTCAACCTCCGTCGCTCCAGTGAGAACAAACCAAGTTTCCCCAACCTCTCCTCATAGCTAATGCCCTCCATACCAGGTAACATCCTAGTAAATCTTTTCTGTACCCTCTCCAAAGCCTCCACATCCTTCTGGTAGTGTGGCAACCAGAATTGAACACTATATTCCAAGTGCAACCTCACTAAGGTTCTATAAAGCGTCAACATGACTTGTCAATTTTTAAACTCAGTACCCCGGCCGATGAAGGCAAGCATGCCGTATGCCTTCTTGACTACCTTTTCCACCTGCATTGCTACTTTCAGTGACCTGTGTACCTGTACACCCAGGTCCCTTTGCCTATCAATACTCTTAAGGGTTCTGCCATTTACTGTATATTTCCTATCTGTATTAGACCTTCCAAAATGCATTACCTCACATTTGTCCGGATTAAACTCCATCTGGCATCTCTCTGCCCAAGTCTCCAACTGATCTATATCCTGCTGTATCCTCTGATGGTCCTCATCGCTATCCGCAAATCCACCAACCTTTGTGTCGTCCACAAACTTACTAATCAATCCAGTTATATTTTCCTCCAAATCATTTATATATATTATAAACAGCAAAGGTCCCAGCACTGATCCCTGAGGAACACCACTTGTCACAGGCCTGCATTCAGAAATGCAGCCTTCCACTGCTACCCTCTGTCTTCTTTGACCGAGCCAGATTTGTATCCACCTTGCCAGCAGACCTCTGATCCCATGCGACGTCACCTTCTGCACCAGTCTGCCATGAGGGATCTTGTCAAAGGCCTTACTGAAGTCCATGTAGACAACATCCACTGCCCTACCCTCATCAATCATCTTCGTCACTTTCTCGAAAAACTCGATCAAGTTCGTGAGACACAACCTCCTCTTCACAAAACCATGTTGCTTCTCACTAATACATCCACTTATTTCCAAGTGGGAATAAATCCTGTCTCGAAGAATCCTCTCCAATAATTTCCCTGTCACTGATGTAAGGCTCATCGGCCTGTAATTGCCTGGATTATTCTTGCTACCCTTCTTAAACAAAGGAACAACATTGGCTATTCTCCAATCCTCTGGGACCTCCCCTGTAGCCAGTGAAGATACAAAGATTTCTCTCAAGGCCCCAGCAATTTCCTCTCTTGCCCCTCTCAGTATTCTGGGGTATATCCCATCAGGCACTTCCCCCTTTACCACCACGTTCGCCCATCCAGAATCGACGTGAAACAGACATGGTCCATAGAAATCCAATTTGGGCGCTCCAGTTAGTGAGGAGGTAGGTGCCTAGCATCCAAAGGCTCTCTGCTTGAGATCGGTGGAGGGCCCATTGCCACTCTGCCTGAGATCAATGGAGATGGGGAAGGGGGGCTGCTGCCACTCTGCCTGAGATCAGTCGAGGGAAACGGGGGTCCACTGTCACTCTGCCTGAGATCGTGGGGGAAGAGGGGGAGGGGCCCAGGATTGGTCTGGGTGTCGGGGGGTGGGGTGCAAGGGGATCAGTAATGCTGTGGGGGTGGGGCAATGCCTGTGGGGGCCATGGAGAGGTATTATCTGCCCTGGGAGGGATGTTGCAGGGGAGCAGCATTCTAGCATTTTTTTTCTATGCATGTGCAGTTGGAGGCGCTGATCGGAGCTGCAGGTTTCAGCCGTGTTAAGCCCCACCCACAGGCTTGTCAGCGCGATTCGGATTCGCTGATATTTTTGCAGGCAGAGTGCGTATGGGGGCTCCTGAAAACAGGTCTAAAAGTCAGATCTGAAACACTCCCCGTTTCAAGCCTGCCCAGCACTTAGAAGCAAAATGGTAAAATATGGCCCATTAACTGAGACTGAAGCATTGTATCCTTTAGCTAATTTTAATTCTACTAATACAATCTGGGACGTTTTGCACACTCTGCACACTCTCGATACAGGATCGACCTTCAGCTTACAAGAGACATCTGTGGGAGTGAAAATATTAAATCCAGGCACAGGCTTTTTAGAAATGCCTGAGGCCCGCTTCAACTAAAAGGTTCGGCGAATGCATTAAAAGATACGTAAGCAAAATTGCAGCATCAAGTTTTATGAACTGGAAAAGCACCCAAACTCACAACTTTTAATAATGAATGTATACTGATTGTATAATAATACTAATAGTGAACTTTATCTGTGACATCACCAAACTGTTTCCAGCTGAGAACACAGGCATTTGATACATTGAGTGTTTATTTCATTTTTGCCAAAAATCTACAAGGCAATTAATTCCACCTTTAGGACAACAATGGAATCTGTAAATGAACCAAATGGAATGTTTCCAACGATAAATTATTTTAGTGGAAAACAAATCCATTTGAAATAGCATAACAGAGCAAACCAAGACCTCCTTGTTGGACCTTACCTCGACATTCCCAGGCAGTGAATGACATCAGCTGTAATGAATTAAGGAATGTTAGTATGACCAAAGTAAACACTCAGGCTTTATGTGAAAGTGTTACCACACAAGAAACACAATTTTGAATTGGCTGTCATTCTGTTTGTAACTGTGTGATGAAGCACCATTGCACTGCATAAAATTAATCAATCACAATTGTTTTTTAAAAGCTGCCATTTACATAACAGGTTGTGTAATTTAATCAGGAAAGAATAGTAAATTGTTTTGAATTTTAGATTATAAATGGATTAAACAAGGTATTATGGACTGTTAACTCTCTGTGGTATTAGATTTTGTATTAGAGAATTGCAAATATTGTGCCCTTGTTCAAAAAAAGTTAGAAGGATAGTCTCAGTGATTACAGGCCAGTCAGCTTAACATCAGCAGTGGGCAAGCTTCTATCAACAATTATTCAGGGTAGAATTCATCGTGGCATGGAAAAATGTGAGTCAATAAAGAAGAGCCAGCATGGATTTCTAAAGGGGAAATTGTGTTTAACTAACTTACTGGAGTGTTTTGAGATTGGGTTGCTGAGTGTAATGCAGTTGATGTGCTGTACATCGACATTCAGAAGACACTTGTTAGGATGCCACACAATAGCCTTGTGGGAAAAGTTCATTTAATGAAAGGGACAATTTTGGATACAAAATCGGCTGAATAATAGGAGGGAGGGAGTCAATGGATATTTTTGAGTTGGAGGAAGGTTTGTAGTGGTGTTCCCCAGGGGTTGGTATTGGGATCCTTCATAGAATCCCTACAGTGCAGAAAGTGGCATTGAGCCTATCGAGCCTGCACTGACAACAATCCCGCCCAGGCTCATCCCAATAACCCTATGTATTTACCCTGTTAGTCCCCCTGATAGTAAAGGGTGATTTACTATGGTCAATTCACCTAACCCACATGTCTTTGGACTGTGGGAGGAAACCGGAGCACCCAGAGGAAGTCCACGCAGGCACGGGGAGAATACGTAAACTCCACACAGACACTGACCCGAGGCCGGAATTGAACCCAGGTCCCTGGCACTGTGAAGCAGCAGTGCTAACGACTGTGCCACCATGCCGCCCCGCTCTTGCTTTGCATTATATCTATTCATGATTTAGATCTCAGTGTGGAAACAAAATAAAGTGACAATAATTGTTTTGGCATTAATTGAGCAGGAATTAACTTTTGTTCATGTCCCTAAACTAGTTCCTTGGCTGCAACTTCTTGCAGCACATGTGCATTCCTGCAGAGTGTCCAATTATCTACTTGTGAAGGAGCCAAGCGCTGCTCCATTGGAGTGGATGAGACAATGGGTTGTCCGCAAATACCTTGAGCTCGATTTTTGTTGTCAGGCTCAGTTTGGAATAGAGGCTGTCGCAATGTCCCCTTCCATTCCTGGCCTGCTGATAACTGTGAAAGTAAGAGAGCAGAGGGCGGATGGAAAGTGAAGTTGCTCAGATCAGTAATGGGGTGCACTCATGTGATTCAGTAATTCCTTATGAACTTACCAATCCGGGATTGGGGTTGATATTGGGACCCAAGATAAAAGCAAAATACTGCGGATGCTGGAATCTGAAACAAAAACAGAAAATGCTGGAAAATCTCAGCAGATCTGACAGCATCTGTGGGGAGAGAATAGAACCAACGTTTCGAGTCTCAATGACCCTTTGTCAGAACTGACCCTTACAAAGTTAAAGTTTATTTATTTGTATCACAAGTAGGCTTACATTCACACTGCAATCCCCCCTTTTCCTGATACATATTAATAATCAAGATCTTGGTGTGCAGGATACAATTTCAAAGTTTGTGGGTCACCAAATGTCCCAATCCATGTTGAAATAATCCTCTTATCCCTCTACGTTGCTAAAAATAACTTGGCATGTTTCTGCAATATAGGTGGCGGCACTGTGCAATTAAATTTTTAATCAAGCATTGAATGATACTAAAACTTTGATTTGGTGGACAACATTCCAGTTTTGGGATATATTGTAAGTTCTCAAGTTAGGCTCCACTAATTAAAATTAATATTATAATCATGTCTAACATGTACCTCCAATGTTAGTTATTGCTTTAGGTGATGCTGTGAATGACTGGTTGCCATGATAACTCAGTCATGATATGTTAGGATGGCATTAGGTTGATATTGAAAATAAATGTTTGTGAATTAGAGCATTCAGTGTGCTAAGCATCAATTTGATTTTCTTAAATTCAGCAATTGTTATCATTTATTATCCAATGCAGTTGAACTGAAGAGTACTGCATTGGATAATAGTCAAAGATGAAACATGCATTTTGAAAGAGGCATCACTCTCATCCTTTCCTTCCAGGCTATGTTGATCCTCAGTAAAGTCAGGGATTTCCTCACTGCTGGTGAATCAGACCTTGAGCCTTTTATGTTGTTGCTGAACAATGAATCTGAAAAACAGAAATGCATTGAAAGCAAGTGACAGAGAGGGAAGCAAAGAGAAATGAGAGTAAAATGATTGGGCCTGAGGAAGAAAATGCAGGTATGAGTGCGATATGGAGATAATTCTGCTTTTTTGCTGATCAGGTACTCTACATTTCCATTACTCACTTTTCTCATGCCTTGCTGCACAATCCCTCCTCCTGCTCCTCTTTTACTTTATCCATTTCTCACTCTTGTTCCCCTTCCCTATGTTCTCTCTTCTTTCCTCATCTCAATCCTCTCCTATCATTCCTATCTCCTTTCCCACCTGTCCCTTTCTTCATCCTCCCCTCCCTGTTCCTATCTAGATCTAATTATTGCCCACTCTGTAACCTTACTTGACCTGAATGCTGCAGTTGATCTTCTAGGGGAACCTTTCATCATTGGCAGGAGCAAAAAGCTGGTAGGAATGGTTGACACAGTAAGAAGTCTCACAACACCAGGTTAAAGTCCAACAGGTTTATTTGGTAGCAAATACCATAAGCTTTCGGAGCACTGCTCCTTCGTCAGATGGAGTGGAAATGTGCTCTCAAACAGTGCACAGACACAGAAATCAAGTGACAGAATACTAATTAGAATGCGAATCTCTACAGCCAGCCAGGTCTTAAAGGTACAGACAATGTGGGTGGAGGGAGCATTCAACACAGGTTAAAGAGATGTGTATTGTCTCCAGACAGAACAGCTAGTGAGATTCTGCAAGACCAGGGGGAAAGCTGTGAGGGTTACTGATAATGTGACATAAATCCAACATCCCGGTTTAGGCCGTCCTCATGTTGGGACAGGGTGTAGGATGCCAGTCAGACAGGTAGTGCCATTTAATTAGAAAGAGAAATTGGGTGGGGTGTATAACAGATGGCAGACACAGTTCAACCACTTTAACCACCCTCCCATCCCCACTACCAATGTTGTTCATTACTCCACCATGTACAATGGCACAGGAAATTGACTCGTGTTCGCAGGCTGGTGAATTGTGGAAATCATCCCAGAGAAGCTAAACCATGTTCTCATCCATTCTTCACCGTTCCACATTTTCCAGCAGGGGTTACTGAATTGAATTGGGTCCTTTCTTTCCTCACTCATTCAGTGAGGCTAACATTTGTGTCTCTAGTGCTGCATAGTTCAGCTTGGATATTGCAACACCGACAAGTGAACAAGCCTTTGACAAATATCAAGCAGGGAAGTCTATGTTGGACCGATGTTACATTTACACATTTCAGCTATCAAGAATTAGCAACTGAAGGTTCCTCTTGATCAGCTGATCTAAATCATAAATAAGAGTATTTATTGTTTGATAGTGTGGGTGATATAATTACAAATACATATTTTGTTGAAATCTGTTGAAGCAAAGCTCTTTTCTAATCCTTTCCCAAGAAAGCTGCTGGATTTTTAACATTCCAACTGGAGCACCAGAGAAATGATCCATATCCCAAATGGTTTACTTACTAATTCATAGGTACAAAGGTAAAAGTGAGCACATGGTCCTGACATAGCATAAATGTCAAGTGTCCAACCTTTGCCATACAGGAATTACTAAAATAATCTTTTTCAGTACCAAATATTAAATATGTTTTCAATCAGTATAATTTTTATTCCAGTGTTACACAACAATTTTATCTTCCAAAAAAAACCAAAGCCAGTACATTTTAAGTAGTAATAATACTTATATTTTAAATGTGTAACATAAAAATTGGTACAGTGAACTTACATGTGCTAGTTGTTGCCGAGCTGTGAGCTATCACACTTGGGGAATATAACCAATGCCTCAGTTATAATGCTGTTTTACATTTGAAGTGATGTGACCAGGCACTCACACTGCCCACACGCATCACAGTGAATTGGGGAACGTGAGAGAAAGCAGGACGACTGAATGCACCGATATATCATCATGCCTCTAAAGCTATGAACATTTTTATGCATCATCAAATTCAAATCCATCTATGTTTCAGATCAGAAATGATTCACACCTGAAGACTGCCAAAGTACGAGATAAATCTGATTCATTATTTTGCTGTTATCTGGTGTCAATTTAACTGTTAATCTTCAGGCGGGTTCAGGGGAAGGTTTTTAATTCTCCATGAGCTGACCGGTTATATTTGCTTTCAATCCATACGCTGATATTGAAATAAAGATTATTACAATAATGATGCTAGCTAAACTTTGGTAATATTATTACTATATTTTAAACTTAAACCAATAATTAAAACACTTAAAGCACAATTTTACGTTACACTATTTAAATTTCCACTGGGGGTGAAATTAGGCTTGGTAACATTCCTTTTTTGGGTGACGAGTGTCCTTTGGGTTGCAAAATGGCCCCATTTACACAAACCATCGCTTCTAAGGAGAAGTGTGCTGGATGCCAAGATGATAAAGGGACCAGTGCATGCACTTAATGTCTGCTAGAAGGATGCAGTGAGTAGGCAGATCATCATAGCAATCAGTGTGGATTGCTGATTTGATACCAGTGCTACCAATTTGAAGCTTCAGGTAACAGCAAACCATGCACAGCTAATCAGACATTAATCAGTATGAAGGATTCTCCCATCGGTGCTGTTTCATCAGCTACTTATAGGTGATATACTAGTTGATTTATGGCAGTTTTGACAATTCTACATTCTCTTGACAATTTCACTACTTGTTTCAATTTTGCAATGTTTGCAGGACAAGGTTTGGCAGGTATGTTTTGCTGACCTCTAGGCTTCTGCAGAAACCAGTTGCTTTCGGACATCGGTGAACTAATAGGGCTTCTGCTTGGAGTCAAGTATAGCAGAGAGAATGAGCAGATATGACAAAGAGCTGGACAAGCTCCTCGAAGGGAAAGGATAGGAAGAAGGACTCTCAGCAGGAAACTATATATGTCCAAAGTATTTAATGATTAATTAATATACCAGAACCTCAGTGAGGAATCATGGACGGGATTGTCCGGCCTCCCAGCTGTGTGTTTCTCGGCGACATGCCATTCATTGCCAGCGAGTTTCTCTGGTCCCGTCGTTGTCAATGGGATTTCCCATTGAAGCCACCCCATGTTGCTGGGAAACCCATGGGTGGGTGAGCGGCTGAGGAGATCAGAGAACCCCGCCACAGGCGAACGTTCGGAGAATCCTGCCCAGTGTATGAGATGCCTCAGTAAGGAGGTCCTCTCTGAGATCACTGCGGATGCTGGAATCTGAAACCAAAAGAGCAAATGCTGGAAAATCTCAGCAGGCCTGGCAGCATCTGTAAGGAGAGAAAAGAGCTGACGTTTCGAGTCCAGATGACCCTTTGTCAAAGCTGAGCTTTGCCAGACCTGCTGTGATTTTCCAGCATTTTTTCTTTTTCTCTCTCAGATCTGCACCTGCTGCAGCTAAATTGTAAACAGGGCAAGGACTGCATTGTAAATAACTCTGAAATTGACCCCAGGTATGAACTTATTTATATGCCTCTGGCCTTTTCCAGGTTGATAATGGAGATATTAGCAACCTCTTGAATTTTGCAGTCTGCTGTTCGTGCATGGGAGGTTACTGAGGCTCTCTGTGCCAAGAGAGACAAATTAATTTCATTCCCTCCTGCAGAGAGCAGTGTGAGTATGAGGTCTGCAGAGTGCCAGTGACTGCATGCGTAGTGCTTTGTGGGTGCCACATGTTCACTCTCCCACACACTAGAACCAATAGGGATTGTACTCCATCAACATCCAGTTGATGTGTAACCATAGGCAGCAAGTCATGAAGATCAATACCTGGTATTCTGGCAGCAATCATTCTGCGTGTACGCTTTGCCAGCTGTGTCTTTGGCCACCATGGCAAAGCATACATTTAGTGACAAGGTGTATCTGCTGATGACATGGCTCATGACTCCAGTTCACAACGCATACTGATGTGGGCAACATGTATACAATGAGTGCCATGGTGCTACAAGGAATATGATAGTGCTGACCATTAGCATAGGCTGCTCTGGCAGAGCCCTGCTGTACTCAGCTGAGCAGATCTGAAGATTTCTGATGGTACGTTGCATCCTGCACAACCTTGCCACCATAGAGGAACAGTTCATGAGAGAAAAAGCATGAAGTATGTAGACACTCCTATCATCTATTGATTCAACCTCAACAATGATCACAATTTCAGTGATGCCCCTTCCCATGACATATCTAAATGTGTCTTGTGGATCCCTTCTCGAGAATTGTGTAATTGGAAGAAGTTAAGTAGTGATCTTGGTGGAAACCTATCCGTCAAGAAATTGGAGGAAGAGGAGGAGAAGGAAGAGGAATGAAGGCTGTAACCTGGATAGCCATTTTCTGCCTAGGCGAAATGTGATGAACTAATTCAATGCAATTTTAGTGGCTTCGACCCCAATTCCCCATTTGCTAATAGCCTGAAACTCCGGGGGCGATTCTCCCAAAAGTGCTGAATTGGTGGGAAAACTGTTCTAGATCACGCCTGTTTTCTCAGTTCAACTTCACACCCGAATCTTCCCACCCTGTGCACTGCAGAGGTCCCAATCGTGAGTCTTATTAAAAACCCAGGGGGGCGGGGGGTGGAGCTATTCACGCTGGAGTCTGACAGTTCTGGAACTCTGCGCATGCGCAGTGGTCCCGATCTGTCAGTCTCCCCGTTTGCTGGCCAGATCAATCACTGGCTAGCCTGGGACACCTGCAGTGCTGCCCCTCCGGCCCCCTCGTGGCCTGATCGCGACCCCTATGACCATTCCCGGGTCAGCCCTGACACCCCCCCTCCCCTGCCCCGGAGCGCCCCAATGTCCAGGCCCCACCCCCAGCAGTGGCGATCACCCCAGCAGACCACCCCGCGCTGACCCCCCCTCCGGGGTCAGATCCCCTCCCCTCCCCCCAGGAGGCAGACCCACCCTGGTAGACCACCTGCCTAGCCCGTCCCAATCGCTGGCCTCTTCCAGACCAGACCGATCACCAAGCAGAGTGGCAGTGGAACCTCCCCCACCGATTTTGCCCCTAGGCCCTGCCCACAATAGGCCCCACCCCCTTGGCACTGCCCGATGCCCAGTGGACAATGCCAAGGTGTTCCCTGGGCAGTGCCGGGGGCACAGGCTGGCACTGCCAGGGTGCTCCTGCCCAGGGGGCCCCACCCCCTGCCACCTGATCCCCTGGGGGGGCCCCGATTGCCCACCCTTCATTCCGACGGAGTCTCCCGCTCGTTCCCTGAATGTGGGGAGCTATTCTAAATCCCGCCGGAATGAAGTATTCCTGGTGGGGTGAGAAATTCAATCGGGACCTGAAAGTTTCCAATTATGAAATGCTAAACATATTTAAACTAATTTTAAAAAGATTCAAATGATTTACCCGTCTTCCTGCCGGTTTCCAGCATGCTCTGGACTCTGGCTGTTCTCCGGCTCTGGGAGGTGTGCATGCATTCCTGGCAAATCCCAGAAAAAGGCCGACGATGCGCATCTCCCAGCCCGACCTGCCAGAAAAATTGTGGGTCGCGATGGGAGAATTGCCCCCTCCTTTTCTTCCCTCTGGCACTGATCATCATATTGATATCTTGGTTACAATGCGAGCCAACACAAAATACATATTTTAAATCACAGTTATAAATGAAACCATGCCATATTTCATTAAAAATGAACCTTTAGTGCTTGTCTTCCTTATGCCTTAGTCTGTCCTGATGCTCGTACATAGTGTTACCCTGGTGCTTGCAGCATGGCTGGCTGAAGGCTACCGATGACTTTGGAGGATGTCCTTGAGCTGCTCCAGCCTGCAAGTCCCAGCTTCAGAGTGCACCATCTTGACATTGACAACAGCAGTCTGGAAAGACTGGCATACAATTAACAGCAGGGACACCAGTGGAGTGACAAGTGTGGAATTACTGCTGTCATCCTGAGAGAAGCCAACAGGTTGATGCTGCATGTGATGACTGTCACTTCCTCGGGGTGACGCCTCTGCAATCCTAGTACTCTATTAAAAGACAAATTGCTGGACTGCTGTGAAAGCTGGCTAATATCTCTTTGAACACTGGTATCCACAGCCATGATGGCAGCAGCCTGAGGTTGCAAAGTGACAAATTGAGCTTTCATGATATCAGTCTGAGATTCCACGGGAGCAATAAGACTCCTGGTGGAAGCTGAGATATTGATTAGTGAACGCTGAATCATCGTCGGGTCCACAAGTGCATTGGTGAAGTTAACCGCCACTTCCATGCCAGATAGGATGGGCTCCAAGCTCTGTCAAAACCATGTGTCAACATAGTGCTGGACTCCTCAATGTTCCTTGACTTTGACTGGTGTCTCTTCACACGCAGGTTTCACCCCTATGCAATCCTGCATGATAGGTGTAGTATCTGGTCACTGTAAGTTTGAAATTGACCGATATGTCTTCAGTTTACTTCCTCCTTTGGCCGATAATGTTCCAGGTCCTGCATGTGTGAAATGACAAAGAGAAAAAGTGCTTTGGTGAGGGGACTGGCAGCACATGCTTACACCATCTGCAGCTTCTCAATCAGAAGAGGTGAAGAGGGAGTAGAATAAGAGAAAGAGCATTAAGCATGGAGACACTTCTATCATCCATTGTTTCAACCTCACCAACTACAATTACTAGCAGTAAAACTCATTTCCAGGAACACAACCCACGGGGATGTGTGCATTGTGTACAATGTGTGAACATAACTAGTTATTTGTATGAGTTCTGCTTCTTATAGCATCCGATCTGCACGTTAAACAATAGCAAAGGGCAGGTCATTGTGACATGTGAAGAAATAGCAATCTTCTTCTCTTCAGGTAGTTCTTTGGGATCAAGGATTTGCTTCCATTACAATTTGGTGGGTGCTGAGAGGATTGATGTGTGATCTGCAGACTCAACCATATGGGCAGATGGTCCTTGAAGTGTTGGGTAAATGAGTTGTTGGGAGGTTTCTTCACTCTCTCTCTGACACTTTGCAGCTTAACTTCACCCCTGTGTGTTCCTGACAAAGTCTCTCAGTGTGTTTGCTGTCTCCTTGAATGAAACTTCTCCATTTTGATTGGTCACAAGCCAGGGTCTCTCTCACATGTACCAGCAGGGACTTTTGACCTCTTCAGGGATACTTTGAGACTCTACCTAAAGTGTTTTCGCTCTCCTCCTGGGAGTCTCCTGCCATGACTGAGCTCCAAGTAGAGCAGCTGCTTCGGAAGTCTGACTCATTAATGAGCCTAACTGACATTTTTCTTCAAGTGAGTGAGTTGCACACATTGGCCCATTGCCACCTCAGATTTCATCGTGGAGGCTTTTCTGCTGCTGGCTGGCTTCTGCATGACCTTCTACTCGGATTAGTGGGACCGGCTGCTATGTTTCCCATCACAATGAGCTGGATTAACCGCCACACATGATCACAAGAATCCACACAAGTCAGAGACGGCATGGTTGATAGGATGTGCATTCTTACCACATTGTTTGTCCTTTTTTCTCAGTTCGAAAGTACTTGTGACTAATAAATAAATAAACTTTATTTGTTATCATAAAAAATATATATTTTCCAACATGTTTTGCCTCCTGCTTCCTATCTTCACTGTCGAAAGCAAATGCATCGTCTCCCGTTCTAACTCACCCCTTCTCTGGAACTCAAGACTGGACAACTCTGCTGCTCCTCGAGTCCTTCCTATTCATGCTACACTGGTTGGAATTCTCTGGCCATTCGTGTCGGTGGGATTCCCTGGTCCTGCCGGCGGTGCACCCCCTGCTGTGGGTTTCCCAGTGGCATGGGGTAGTTTCAATGAGAATTGGAGGGGGGGGAGGGGGTGGTGGTGGCCAGAGAATCTCACCCAATAAAATAAAGTTTATTCATTAGTCACAAGTTGGCTTACATTAACACTGCAATGAAGCTACAGTGAAATTTCCCCAGTTGCCACAGTGCGGCGCCTGTTTGGGTCGATGCATCTAACCAGCATGTCTTTCAGAATGTGGGAGGAAACCGGAGCACCCGGAGGAAACCCACGCAGATACGGGGAGAACGTGCAAACTCCACATAGACAGTGACCCAAGCCAGGAATTGAACCCAGGTCCCTGGCGCTGTGAGGCAGCAGTGCTAACCACTGTGCCACCGTGCCACCAATGTCTAATGTTTTAAAAATCCAAACCACCTGTCATGTATTCACTGCTTTCTGATGTAACGTTTCTCTTTTACTTTTTTCATCTCTGGTGCAATCCTTCACTTCAGCCATTAATTCCCAACAATAAATAAAGTACAGCGTTTCTTTCCCAGATACATAAGGACATAAGAATTAGGAACAGGAGTAATCCATTTGGCTCATTCAGCCTGCCCCCTTCAACAGCTCATAATTCTTTATAAAGGTTCAGTTTGTCCTGCATCTCAAGAAACTCTTCTAACCTCTCTCTTGCATACAACTGTGCAGCACAGAAGATAAGTTAATTGACCTGTGACTCTCTGGCACAAAGCTATGTATAGCCCCTGGGAGAGAGAGATATGGCTGGACAGCGGCCTGGCACTGCCCCTTGGCACAGGTTGGCACCATGTGTCAGGGTCGCCGGCTCCGACTGTGGGAGCAGGGAGGGGCTGATGATTGGGTGGGATAAGGGGGTGTGGCTGATGATCAAGGGAAAGGGGGGGAGGGGCCAATGATTGGGGGGAAGTGGCCAATGATCGTCGGCAGAGAGGAGGGAGGGACCGATGATGGGGAGATGGGGGGCTGAGAAGTGCCTGCTTCGATTGGGTGTTGGGAGAACGGTTCCTTGAGACCTCCATGGGGAGGTCTACTCCTGATATGATCGTGCACCTTTTAAACATGGTACCCCGATGTGTAGCCGGACTGTATGACGGCATGAAACTCACTCCCATGATTTTTTTTGGCAGAATGTCTCTCTGTTGGTTTTCTCGCTGGGAACAACACGCTGACATATTTTGTTAAGATTCCCCCATAGACTGAGTTCCTGTGTCTGAGATAAGTAACACATCAAAACAGCTTGTAGTAGCTGTAATGCAAATTTTAATATATTACCATGAAAATGTGAATGTGCTAGCCTTGTTATGGAATAAATAATGAGGCTGATAGTGGATAACACATCTATTCAGATGGAAATTGTATTTTTCCAATTAATAATTCCAATCTATGGTACGATTGCTTCCGTGCTTCAATATTCACTGATGTTCATAGATCATAGAATCCCTACAGTGCAGGAGGAGGCCATTCAGCCCATTGCGTCTGCACCAACTACAATCCCACCCAGGCCCTATTCCATAACCCCACATATCTACCCTGCTAATCCCCTGACACTAGGGCAATTTAGCATGATCAATCAACCTAACCCGCACGTCTTTGGACTGTGGGAGGAAACCGGAGCACCCGGAGGAAACCCATGCAGACACGGGGAGAATGTGCAAACTCCACACAGACAGTGACCCGAGGCTGGAATTGAATCTGGGTCCCTGGTGCTGTGAGGCAGCAGTGCTAACCACTGTGCCACCGTGCTGCCCATTGTGCCCATTTAGCCAAAATCATGATACCATCTCAGTAAGCAAGGCAAATGCCAAAGCCTCTGATCTTCACAAAGTGAGGATGGGAAGGCTAACTCCTGCCACTCATTTGCAACCTTTGCTACATCATCTGCCAGATACTGGCTGACATGGACTGTGGGTGGCTAGAGGCTTCAAATCAAGATTAATGGAATGATTTGAGGATTTTCACAGTAACTTCATTGCAGTGTTAATGTAAGCCTACTTGTGACACTCATAAATAAATTTAAATTTGAACTGATTTGCTAGTATTAATTTTCAGGGGGGTTTGGGAGACCTTATGATTGAGGAGATGATGATCTCTCTCCTTCAACCGTCTGCCCAAATCTCTACCTCCATCTGCATTCAAAATTTCCTTTTATTGTTATTAGTTGTTCTTAGAGTCATAGAGGTTTACAGCATGGAAACAGGCCCTTCGGCCCAACTTGTCCATGCCGCCCTTTTTTTTAAAACCCCAAAGCTAATCCCAATTGCCTGCATTTGGCCCATATCCCTTTATACCCATCGTACCCATGTAACTATCTAAATGCTTTTTAAAATACAAAATTGTACCTGCCTCTACTACTACCTCTGGCAGCTTGTTCCAGACACTCACCAACCTCTCATAGAGAAATCATAGAAATCATAGAAACCCTACAGTACAGAAAGAGGCCATTCGGCCCATCGAGTCTGCACCGACCACAATCCCACCCAGGTCCTACCCCCATATCTACCCGCTAACCCACACATCTCAGGACATTAAGGGGCAATTTTAGCATGGCCAATCAACCTAACCCGCACATCTTTGGACTGTGGGAGGAAACCGAAGCACCCGGAGGAAACCCATGCAGACACGAGGAGAATGTGCAAACTCCACACAGACAGTGACCCAAGCCGGGAATCGAACCCAGGTCCCTGGAGCTGTGAAGCAGCAGTCCTAACCACTGTGCTACCGTGCCGCCCTCTGTGTGAAAAAATTGTCCCTCTGGACCCTTTTGTATCTCTCCCCTCTCATCTTAAACCTATGCCCTCTAGTTTTAGACTCCCCTACCTTTGGGAAAAGATATTGACTATCTAGCTGATTTGTGCCCCTCATTATTTTATAGACCCCTATAAGACCACCCCTCAGCCTCCTACGCTCCAGAGAAAAAAGTTCCAGTCGATCCGGCCTCTCCTTATAACTCAAACCATCAAGTCCCAGTAGCACCTAGTAAATCTTTTCTTGCATGGGATGTGAGCATCGCTGCCAAGCCAGCGTCTACTGCCCATCCATATTTGCCCTTGGGAAGGTTGCCACTGAGCCACTTTCTGGAACCTCGGCAGTCCATGTAGTGTAGATACATCCACAGTGTTCAATTACAAAGTCACTTGAAAAATATCAAGGCTTGTCAGAAATGATTGCATGGTCAAGTGATGACAAAGTGTACAAACTGTAATGGCTCTTCATTGTAATTACCTGCTCCTGAATACAGCACTGATCTCATCAAATGACTGTGGCTGTGCAGTATTAATTTGGAAATATTACAAATTGTGCATATAAATACCAGCTGGTGGATCATTTGGCGTGGGGTAATTGATGTCAGAATAAGTACTGATGGAAATTTCAGCCTTTGTTATTCCTTGTAAAATAGATCAAGCTGAATTGCGGCATATTTTATCATCAAAATCCACTTATGGTTTACATGGACTTTATTGCTTCTTGATAAGTTTATTAAATTGATTCTGCTTTTCTGCTGTGGAGCTCAGTGATGTTATCAATGGAAGTAACATTTCCTGATTTTCCTCTTCTGTAGTTTTTGTACTTTTGATTGACTAGGTTGAAATTGCATTGGATTGTTTGTAGTAAGATTATTCAGACATTCTTTCGCAATTCCTTTCTCCTTTATTTTAAAGACGGCAATTATAAAAGTTACTTTAATTGGTTCAACAGCTGCTTAATTAACTTTAATTGTAAAGTCATTTGCCTACATTTTTCATTTGTTAATATTTCAGTAACTTCTGCTGAAGAAAGCACATAGCACCTTAATTGATATTTTTCTGGTCTGTCCTCCAAGCATTTGGTATAATTTCAGTGGGCACAGTAAGAAGTCTCACAACACCAGGTTAAGGTCCAACAGGTTTATTTGGAATCACAAGCTTTCAGAGCACTGCTCCTTCATCAGGTGAGTGTTGTTAGACTTCTTATTGTGCCCAACCCGGTCCAACACAAGCATCTCCACATCAATTTCAGTGAGAACATTGAGTAAAATTTCAATCAGGTTTCGGCATGGTAAGTCATATCTAAGTTCTCCAATAGGCATTGATATAAATCAACAGTGGGGTCAGGTATCTCTTGTACTTTTCATCTTATAGCTCAAAGTCTGCACGTTCTCCCCGTGTCTGCGTGGGTTTCCTCCGGGTGCTCCGGTTTCCTCCCACAGTCTGAAAGATGTACTGATTCGGTACATTGGCCCTGCTAAATTCTCCCTCAGTGTACCCGAACAGGCGCCGGAGTGTGGCAACTAGGGGATTTTCACAGTAACTTGATTGCAGTGTTAATGTAAAGCTACTTATGACATTAATAAATAAACTTTAAAGTTTAAATGTTGATGTTTTGAGCAGTACAGGCCAACACTTCGGGAAGCTTGATTAATCCATTAGTCGAGCTGAGTAGAACACACCAGGAGTTAAGCATTTTGATTTGTTGGTTCCTAGCAAATATAGGGAGGGAATATTGCAAATTTGTGCTCTCTTAGCCCATGATTTTCCATTCATTAATTTTAATAGTTGAGAATTTAATCGACCAGGAGGAGCACATTGAGATTTTGGCCCTTAGATATCTTAGTAACTCTGCCAGCAATACCCAAAAGGAATTACTGCGCAAGACGTTCAGAACATTTACCTTAAGACCATCATGTACCATGCCATCTATCACGTCACTATTGGAGACAGCATCATCACTCCCTTCAACTTGAGAAGGCACTAATCCTTTCTGCAAAATACTGTGCTGTAGTCGCAGCAAGCTACAAACATTCTCTTCAGATTATATTGCATGGCTCTGTAACGCTCTTGGTGAGAAATATTCAGAACTCCAA
This sequence comes from Mustelus asterias, assembly GCF_964213995.1. Classification (NCBI taxonomy): domain Eukaryota; kingdom Metazoa; phylum Chordata; class Chondrichthyes; order Carcharhiniformes; family Triakidae; genus Mustelus; species Mustelus asterias. The sequence goes on from NC_135804.1 coordinate 107,476,753, forward strand.
ACCGTATTTTGTTTTATTCATTCATGGGAGATGGGCATCACTGGCTGGCCAGTGTTTATTGCCCATCCCTAGTTGCCCTTGGAGGGCAGCTGAAAATCAACCACGTTGCTGTGGGTCTGGAGTCACATGTAGGGCAGACTGGGTAAGGATGACAGATTTCCTTCCCTAAAGGACACTAGCGAACCAGATGAGTTTTTCCGACAATCAACAATGGTTTCATGGTCATCAGTAGATTCTTCATTCCAGATTTTTTTAATGAATTCAAATTCCACAGTGTGCCGTGGCGGGAATTGAACCCGGGTCCCCAGAACATTTGCTCAGTTTCTGGATTAATAGTCGAGCGATAATGCCACTAGGCCATCACCTCCCTCTGCCATTAGAGCATGGCAGGTTTTATTTTCTGACCTCCTCCACCAGCACATACTCCTTTTAGACAAGAATGGCCGCTTCATGTTATCAATACGCCCAACACACTGAAATGTGTTTCTGTGGTTTGTTTTCAAAATTTTAAACAATGTAAACAATGAACTTAAACACATTTAGAACATTCAACTCTATGTCAATAATCGTTTCCACCTTTTCCTTTCTTTAAAACCAGACTTATGACAAACTTTCCCTCTTATTTATGCAAACTTTTGTATTAATTTAACAATGAACCCAGGGATCTGCAATATAAATCAAAAGATTTTTTTTTGCCAACTAAAATGACTTTACTTTGCAACATAATGATTAAGTATGGTAGACTGTTATCACACAAGAAGGATATTGATATCAGATGTCTCATTTAACTTGTTCTTCATCTGAGATGTTGATGTTGGAAAGGAAATTCACTGCTTGCGAATAGTATTTTCAGAGCTTTGAAGAATTATGCTTTTGTGTGATCCTTTGCAAACAACGCTTTGCAATGATTGTGATCCTTTTGTGTTGGTCACCACAATGGCTGGATACTACTGAGGGTTGTTTGCTTTCCAACATGGCCGTCATGTTTCACAAGCATTTTATTTCCTGGCATTAGTGGTGTAGCTCTAAACTTCATGTTTTGCTCTGCATTTAATTTCATTCAATCCTTCTGTCCTCAATTACGCAACTATTTAACTTACTGAGCAACTGAGGATTTGCCATGAATGTGTCTGAATGCATCCTTGTTGCCCTTGTAGAGTGAGAAACATTCAGAATTAAGAACTGTATGTGTTGTTAGAACAAGGTGTTTTTGGTTGCCTTTACTAGTCTCTACTGGGGAGTTGGTTAGCTCAGTTGGCTGGGTGTCTAGCTTGTGATGCAGAGTGATGCACACCAACAGTGCAGGTTCAATTTCTGTGCTGGCTGGAGGCCTGCTTTCTCAACTTTGCCTGAGGTGTGGTGATCCTCAAATTAAAATCACCACCAGTCAGTTCTTCCCCTCAAAGGGAAGAGCAGCCTAAGTTCATCTGGGACTTTTACTGGCACATGCCTCTTGAGACAAGTACGGTGGCATCAGATGAACAATACACAGAATACAATACAGGCTTCAACAGATTTATCCAGGCACCTGAAACAAGAATTCAAAATGTCTATTGTTTGCTTATTATAACCTGAGTAGCCCTAGAGGCCTTTTCATTTTCTGTCTGTCTGTGGTGGCTAACTAGCAACATAACCCTTGACTGCGTGTGACATTGTTGAACAACAATTTACCGTCTTAATAAATGGTGCTGAATTTCAAAGCCAGTGTTGTCACATTGTAAAGCATCACAGTCGCTTTATATAGCAGTCATTTGGGTGCATGAGATAATTGGGTTCACATACAAGCTTGTTAAGCATTAAGTTAAATCTTTGCCTCAGGAAATTGAAGACAATCTCTGGCTCTTTTAATATCATGCTTGCTGTCATTTTCTACTTGCATCTGTGAAGATTCTGCAAATCTATACAATTGGACTCTCTTTGTTGTACAGTTCCAGGAGAAATAGTGCCTTTCTCAGCTGTTGGGCTCCCAAAGCATCTTGCAGCTAACAAAGTGTTTTTGCAGTGGAGTCACCAGTATCCTGCTGACTTCTCCAGTATACAAGATTATGAAGGGTATAGATAGGGTGAACAGTGGGAAGCTTTTTCCCAGGTCGGAGGTGACGATCACGAGGGGTCACGGGCTCAAGCTGAGAGGGGCGAAGTATAACTCAGACATCAGAGGGACGTTTTTTACACAGAGGGTGGTGGGGGCCTGGAATGCGCTGCCAAGTAGGGTGGTGGAGGCAGGCACGCTGACATCGTTTAAGACTTACCTGGATAGTCACATGAGCAGCCTGGGAATGGAGGGATACAAACGATTGGTCTAGTTGGACCAAGGAGCGGCACAGGCTTGGAGGGCCGAAGGGCCTGTTTCCTGTGCTGTACTGTTCTTTGTTCTTTGTTCTTTATAACATATGAAACAAGGCAGCTAATTTGCATGCATGCTTGCTACCATGTGATAATGACCAGATCATTTATTTTTGGGATTTATGGGTTATATTGGTTATATCAGGGTTATATCAGGGATTACTCCCCTGCTCATCTTCAAAATAGTTCCAGGGATCTTTTACTTCCACCTGAGAGGCAGATGGGACCTCAGTTGATACCTTCTCTGTAAAGTTGCTGCATTGTGTAGGAATGATGACAAAGTACCACAATTTAAACGGTTTACTATAAGATCTTTAACAGCTCTTACGCACCATGCCTGTGAGAATTCCCGCAATACTGACATGTCACTTCCTGTGTACAGCTCACAGCAATACATACATGGATATACATTCTACATTTTCCTCATTTTAGTTGGGACAACCCAAACTCGCATGTAAAGAACAATGTTGGATGCAGTAACTGAACATGGAATATTTAAATTGCTTAGATCATGAGCTTGGGTCACAAAACCTGGTGCAAATCCCAAGCATTTCCCTTCCCCCTACTTTAAAAAAACTGCACATATATATACTTAAGTCAGCATACAGTCCATGAGCTTGTGGTTTGGTCTGTTCAGCATTCCCAAGTGTGTAATTACAGTAGGATGCACCACCCACATGCTGGATGGCATCAGATGTGTCTGGGTTGGTCACAGTGGCTGCAGGGCTTACTGCTTTGCAAGCAGCAGGGGGCTCCATCTCCACCAGTGCAAGGGACACAGATTGTGGACTCAGTGCGTCAACCTCTGTGGCAGTTGGCGCTGCCGATTCAGGGATCTGCAACAGATGGCTCCAGTACCCAACATACAAAGCAGCATCTGAGGCATGCACATAACTGTTTGGTTGGGGGGCATGGCTGTGGACTACTGCCAGTTTGTCATGGCTGCTAGTGGTTTGCATTCTGACTGTCTGGTCTGGCTCCAGAGTGCAGTGTCTGCAGGAGTTATGGTCATAATATCTTTCAGCTCATTGTCACTGTTTCATGAGGGCTTCCTTCACGTTTGTTTCCACTTTGGGATGTAACAGGGCCTTGGCGACAGGGACCATGGTTCTGGAGAATATTCTCTGTGCTGGTGAGGGCAAACCCTCTCTTGGCAGATTGCGCAGACTAAGTAAAGCGGTGTAGAAATCTGGTTTGTCACGGAGGTAGTTTTTTGAGGAGGTGCTTTGCTGAACCTATTGCCCGCTCTGCCAAACCATTCGATTGTGGGTATAGAGGACTACTTGTATAACGTTCAAAGTCCCATATGTGTGCAAAGTGAACTCCCTAGAGACAAACCAAGCGTTGTCCGTCATTAACCTTTATGGAATGTCCTGTGCAGCAAAGTGTCTCCTCAGCTTTCCAATTAACTGTGGGTCTCTTCATGTCTGGCGAGTCATCAATTTCATACCACCCTGAGAATGTATCAACAAGGACCTGGTGTTGTCTCCCATTCTAGTTAAAAACATCTGCCAAGGTGAGTGACCATGGAAAATCTGGGATCTCACAGAGGTGCAGTGATTCTTTAGGTTGAATGTGTTGCATTGTATACATCTGGACACTTCCCTGTCTATGTCACCATACAATGAGGGCCAGTACATAGTTTCCTTTGCCCTACACCTTGATGCTTCCACCTCTGAGTGTCCTTGGTGGAATAGTTTAGTGTTAGACTTATGTAGAGAGCTGGGGTGATGAATCTCTGGCCACACAGTATGACTCCAACTTGCATGGTTAACTCCTCTCCCATGGTGTAAAAAATGAGGAGCTCGTGGGAAAGCTCTTTGATATCACGGGCCATCCTTTCATGATGACGTCATGGAGATGCCTGCGTGTGTGATCCGCCTGTCGGGTAGCTTTGAGTTCCTCAATTCTGTGGAACGACAGCACTTGAATTGTCATAATCTCAATGTGCTTCTCATGATCTGCTCGCTCAGCAGTAGGTTAGTACTGGAGAGGGTATCAGTGAGGTATTGCTCCTTACTGCGCTTGTCGATCACACTGAGGTTGTAACATTGGGGCTTGAGCATCATCCATTGCAGGCATGGTGATGCAGGGTGGAGCGGCTCTTTAAGGATGGTGATAAGTGGCTGGTGGTCAGTTTCAACGTTCGCAAGACGGCCATTGATTAAATCATGACATTTCTGACACGTGAAGACCAAGTATAGAGGTTCTGCCTCAACCTGGACATGGCGAATTTCAGTGTAAGTGAGAGCTTTTGATGTAAAAGCCACTGGTTTGCCATTCTGGATATGCTGAGAATATCTGCCCACAAGAGACATGAAAGTAGCAAGCTTCGAGGATTCTTCATCCAGTGGGGTTTACCAAAATCCAAACTTTGTATCCAAGATGCCGAAAAACATATCATTAGGTTTGTTGGCTTTGTCCTGTTCAACCATAAGACCATAAGACATAGGAGCAGAATTAGGCCACTTGGCCCATCAAGTCTACTCCGCCATTCAATCATGGTTGATATTTTTCTCATCACCATTCTCCTGCCTTTTCCCCATGACCCCTGATCCCCTTATTAATCAAGAATCTATCTATCTTTGTCTTAAAGACACTCAATGACCTGGCCTCCACAGCCTTCTGCAGCAAAGAGTTCCACAGATTCACCACTCTCTGGCTGAAGAAATTCCTTCTCATCTCTGTTTTAAAGGATCGTCCCTTTAGCCTGAGGTTGTGCCCTCTGGTTCTAGTTTTTCCTACTAGTGGAAGCATCCTCTCCACGTCCACTCTATCCAGGCCTCGCAGTATCCTGTAAGTTTCAATAAGATCCCCCCTCATCCTTCTAAACTCCAATGATTACAGACCCAGAGTCCTCAACCGTTCCTCATACGACAAGCTCTTCATTCCAGGGATCATTCTTGTGAGCCTGCTCTGGACCCTTTCCAAGTCCAGCACATCCTTCCTTAGACATGGGGCCCAAACTGCTCACAATACTCCAAATGGGGTCTGAGCAGAGCCTTATACAGCCTCAGAAGTACATCCCTGCTCTTGAATTCTAGCCCTCTCGACATGAATGCTTACATTGCATTTGCCTTCCTAACTGCCGACTGAACCTGCACATTAACCATTTTCATAGCATGGTGGTGAACTGGGTCGGTGCAGATTCTGTCTGTGCTATCTTTCCTTATTGCAACTACCGTTGCAAAAACCCACTCCATGGCCTCACCTATGGGGCTATGACAGCCAGTCTTGTCATTCGATCCAATTCATCAACTACCTTCTGTTTCATAACGAGGGGGCAATCTTCTTGGAGCACAGATAGTGGGCATTACTGAGTCATCCAGCCTCATTTAATATATAACGGGCAGCTACTCAATAATATCAGAGCCAATTCTAGCATCTCTGGGGCTTGGTGCTGTAGGGAGTGTACATCCAGCCCAAGGTGGATTAGCCCTAGTGCAATGCTGTCCTGGAGACCCAGCATCAGTTCGAATTCCTAGTTGACTATGTGGCATTGGAACTTGCCCTGCATGCAGTGCAGGATGACTTTGCCTTCTCTCCGTATGATTTGTCCATCATAAGCAGCTAGATTTACTCTGTTGGTGGAATCTAGTGCAGCAAAGGCTCGATTTCCTGTAGAAATGGCATCAACAATACATTGAATTTTGCCCCAGTGTTGATATTGACTTTAACTTTGGCATTGCTGTGAGCGATGTTTGATGTTGCAAAAATTTCACCTTTTCCAATGATAAAGTCAACACTTTCACAGTCGAATGTTTTAAGGAATTTGATGCTTTGGTTGATTTGGTTTACCTCCAGCTCATTCACTTTGTGTTCCAAACCTTAGCGGGGCAGCCAGATGCAACATGACCTGTTGTAGGGTCAAATTGCTGTGACTTCAGCTTGCAACATTTGGCAAAGTGATTCCATTTGCCACGCTCAATGCAATGCTTATTAAATGCAAAGCATGCACTTCTTTTTGTGAGTGCTGGTCGCTGCATTTTGGGTAGAGTGTGTTCTGCACCAAAAAAACTTCAGTTTCTCTCCTTAATCCTTGGTGCTCTCTCAGAATGCTCATTTATCATGCAGATACTAATGGTAGATTCTAGTGTGAGCTGTTTTTCACAGAGCAACTGCTTACGAGCAGCCTCGCAGTGTATTCCACACACCATTTGGTATCTTCTGAGTTCATTGGTGACAGTACTGAATATGCACTTATTTGTCAGAATTTTCAATTTTGAGACACAAGATTGTATCGATTCATCAAGGATCTGGTTTATGATGATAAAAACGTGTCTACCCATTAAGGCCTTTTTTTACAGATGCGCCTATCTGTTCAAATTTTTCTAATAGTTCCTCAGGGACATCTTGGTCTTTGACAGTACAACACAGTAGTAGTAATAGAACATCAGACTTAATGGGTGGGACTTTCTGGCCTCACTCACCCCGAAAGTAGAGAATCCCGCCCAAGGCGGGATCTTTCCATGCTCCGCCCTTTGCCCACTCCCTTTCAAATGATGGGCGGGGTGGTAAAATTCGACCCAATATTTCTGCTCAAATCCTGGGGTGGGATTTGTACCCACAACCTTCCAAATTAGAGTCAAAATGAATACCAACTGGGCCACAGTTGACACACAATGCAGTATCACTTACCCACAGCTGACCAAGGCCCTGAAATACAAGCTCTGGCAATCCATGTAAATTTAACAATCTGGGTCTGAAATGGAATCAGGAATTTCATTTTAATATTGAAATAAGTCCCACAACAGATGTCTAAAAAGGCCTGACAAACTTTGCAGCAGCCTGTGAGTGCAGATTGGACACAGGTCTTTGAACGGCCAAATTAGTTATTGCTGTGCCTGCTTTAGGCCTATGTAAATGACAGAATCAGGTTGCGTTTAGACTCCTGTTGTAATCATTGGAATATGTACAGAAATCCCAGAGAAATTGCCTAAGTGGCTGCCAGCATTCCTTCTCATGGTGCCTGCTGATTTTCTGCCAAAGTTACCATGGGAGATCAGAGATTCTTGGCCTCCCACGCTATCTTCCTGGTTTGCTATGCTGACTGTCTGGCGCGGCGAGCCAGTAAGATCGTGCCCATACGCTTTAATTTCAGCATGTGTGTGCTGTGTCTGAAGGCAAGTCCTTGGCTCATTTTTTGCTGATGCTTTCCATTGAGCCAGTTTTTGTCAGTAATGGTTTGCCATTGCCTTCCACTCAGAGGTAGAGTGCGTTCCTAAATCTACCACAACCAGAATGGAAATCAGCTCTCAGCTCTTGGTATTATTCTGAACCACACTCGAGCAACCTAGCCAACTGAGCTAACGGCCCCAAATTCTGGTATAATTCTGGTAAATCTTTTTCTGCAGCTACCTCAGCTTTTCCTGACCAGAACTTGTTCACAGTACTCCAAAAGCGATTGAACCAAGATTCTATACATGTTTACAATAACTTGATTGCTTTTCAATTATATTCCTCGAGAACTGAACGCCAGGTGCTTTGCTTGCTTTTCATGGTCTTAACAAAGAACAAAGAACAAAGAAAATTACAGCGCAGGAACAGGCCCTTTAGCCCTCCAAGTCTGCACCGACCATGCTACCCGGCTTAACTAAAACCCCCTGCCCTTCTGGGGACCATATCCCTCTATTCCCATCCTATTCATGTATTTGTCAAGACGCCCCTTAAAAGTCACTATCGTATTTGCTTCCATTACCTCCCCTGGCAACGGGTTCCAGGCAACCACCACCCTCTGTGTAAAAAATCTGTCTCGTACATCTCCTTTAAACCTTGCCCCTCGCACCTTAAACCTGTGCCCCCTAGTAATTGACTCTTCCACCCTGGGAAAAAGCTTCTGACTATCCACTCTGTCCATGCCTCTCATAATCTTATAGACTTCTATCAGGTCACCTCTCAACCTCTGTCGTTCCAGTGAGAACAAACCAAGTTTCTCCAACCTCTCCTCATAGCTGATGCCCTCCATACCAGGCAACATCCTGGTAAATCTTTTCTGTACCCTCTCCAAAGCCTCCACATCCTTCTGGTAGTGGGGCGACCAGAATTGAACACTATATTCCAAAAACGGCCTAACTAAGGTTCTATAAAGCTGCAACATGATTTGCCAGTTTTTAAACTCAATGTCCAGCCGATGAAGGCAAGCATGCCATTTGCCTTCTTGAGTACCTTCTCCACCTGCATTGCCACTTTCAGTGACCTGTGTACCTGTACACCCAGGTCCCTTTGCCTATCAATACTCTTGTGGGTTCTGCCATTTACTGTATATTTCCTATCTTTATTAGACCTTCCAAAATGCATTACCTCACATTTGTCCGGATTAAACACCATCTGCCATCTCTCCGCCCAAGTCTCCAACTGATCTATATCCTGCTGTATCCACTGACGGTCCTCATCGCTATCCGCAAATCCACCAACCTTTACGTCGTCTGCAAACTTACTAATCAATCCAGTTACATTTTCCTCCAAATCATTTATATACATTACAAACAGCAAAGGTCCCAGCATTGATCCCTGAGGAATGCCACTTGTCACAGCCCTCCATTCAGAAATGCACCCTTCCACTGCTACCCTCTGTCTTCTTTGACCGAGCCAGTTTTGTATCCACCTTGCCAGCTCACCTCTGATCCCATGCGACGTCACCTTCTGCACCAGTCTGCCATGAGGGATCTTGTCAAAGGCCTTACTGAAGTCCATGTAGACAACATCCACTGCCCTACCCTCATCAATCATCTTCGTCACTTTCTCGAAAAACTCGATCAAGTTAGTGAGACACGACCTCCCCTTCACAAAACCATATTGCCTCTCGCTAATACATCCACTTATTTCCAAGTGGGAGTAAATCCTGTCTCGAAGAATCCTCTCCAATAATTTCCCTACCACTGATGTAAGGCTCACCGGCCTGTAATTACCTGGATTATTCTTGCTACCCTTCTTAAACAAAGGAACAACATTGGCTATTCTCCAATTCTCTGGGATTGGACTTTCTTTGTTATTTTAATGATTTGTGTATCTGTAACTCTGATTCCTCAGCACCCCAACCGTTTAGACACATTGATGGCTAAATCAGGAATGTGAATTGTGATGCATCATTGATGCATAATGTATTGCAGACAGCATTCAATCTGTCTGCTATTTATTGTGATAATGCTGAACAAGCTAGTGAGTGGCAGGCCACCTCAGCAAGGTGTTCAAGTTCATGCGAGGCTTAGCACCTTGTAACACTAGCCTGCATCACTTAAAGACGGACTGCACAATGTAACGGTTGGGTGCATTCTGGCTGGGATGGAACTGATTAAAGAAGACTTCAAAACCAAGAAAAAGTTGCCAAGAGTGGCACAGGGTTTGGAGCACAGATACTGTGTGGAAGCCTTGATGCAGGCAGTGTACAGGAAGAGAAAGAAGGCCTGTCTGACAGAAATTGCGAAGGTAAAGTGAGCAGGTAGCCCATTGTCATAAATGCCAGCAGTCTAACTCCAAGGACTTGGATGCAGTGCTGAAATAAGTTTAATGACCTCACATCAAGGATCAAGGTCAATGAAGGTATCTTCAAATACTCTATCCTTCCAACAGCGCCACTAGCCTTACACTGCTCCAGCTCCCACATCCCCTTCACTCATCTACCAACAATCTGTCAACCTGTTTTGTTGCCAGTGCATTTTGTTGCCAGTGGCCTCCTTCTGCACTGTATTGATTCTATGATTCTATGAACCATAGCTTATATTGAGCTAGCCTCACCTCACCCTTGCACGCTTAGCACTGCTGCAAGCTTCACACACACACCTCACAGTTTGCGCACACCGGGCCCAAATTTGCCCTTTTCATTTTAAGTGCTGAATTTGGGCGCAATTCAGATCCGACTTGGAAATCTGCTTTCAGGCGCCCCCATATGCACTTAGCCTGAAAAAAAAAATCGCGAGTCCAAATCGCGCTGTGGGCGGAGCTTAGCACACCCGAAACGATCAGAGCTCTGAACTGAGGAAACAAATTTGAAAATCGCGCCGCTGTCACATCGCTCCCGGGCCACAAAAAGCGGATAAAGTGGCCCGGGAGCAATGGTCCCCACAGACGTCACCCCCACCCCTACAACATAACTTTCCCCCTTATCCACACACCCCCTCCCCGCTACCCAGACCGATCGCGACCCTCTGCCCCCTTTCTCCCCCTCACCGATCGCCCGCAGAGTGGCTGCGGACCCCCCTGCCCCTGCGTCCCCATCCCCCGGCCACCAGAGTTCCATCTGGCCTCCCTCCTAGTATATTTCACATACTCACAGCCGAATACTTTGACACTTTCACTAATTAAGTGCACGTACACTATTATAGCTGTAGAATCCTTTCTCTCTGCTGCCTGTACTTGCAAAATCCACTGAGGTACATATGCAGACCTTTATTGAATTCGCCTAATGAAACATATACAAATAACCATTGCTTGATTTAACAACATTTGGAATTGTGTTTAGCAACAGCTAACTTGCAGTAAATTCTAAGAGCTGCATTTCCAAGTTTAGAAGATAATTTGGGAAATGGTAATCAGATAATTTCTACTTCTTCTGAATTTGCTGGTGTAGGGGGAAAAAAACAACATTCATGGCAAGTGAAATGTAATCTAAGTAGCATTTATAATAGGAATGATCAGAATTAGAAATATGATGGGATAGAATTAACTCTCCCCCTCCCCCACCAGTGAATGATCTGCCTCCCCCTCCCTCCCCCCACCAGACAACGATCGGGCCTGTCCTCCGACACCGCCCCCACCCCCCCCCCACCCCCCCACCAGACAATGATCTGGCCTCCCTCCCCACCCACCTCCCCCAATCAGACAACGATCTGGCCTCCCTCCCCTCCCCCGCCAGTCAACAATCGGGCCTCCCACCTCCCTCCCCCCCATCCACCAGAGATACATCTGACTCACCTCCCTCCTCCCTCCCCCCTCTCTCTCCCCACCACCAATCTGAGTCAGAGAGCCGCTGGAAGCCCTGAACGTACCTCTTCAGAAGCTGGAGCGCCCGAAACAGACCTTTGCTGAGCATATCTGTTTCGTGCCGAATCTGGATGGGCGAACGTGATGGTAAAGGGGGAAATGCTGGTAAAGTTTAAATGAAATGCAAAAGTTTATCAGACAGATTTCAATCGCCGTTGCGCCCGTTTCGGGCGCGAATCGGATTGCGGCCATTTTCACTCCTTGGTAAAGTGGGCATTTGCGCGGACGCAGGTGCGGATTGCGTTAATGGCCTCACACCCGACTTTCCCACGTTTTCGCGCCCACGCAATGGTAAAATCAGGCCCACTGTGCCAGGTATGCAACTATGTCAATTAAACCACCAAACACTTTGTATTACACACACTGACACCCGTCTCACTCTCTTGTGACAGAAGGCAATTCATAATAGATGGCAGCAGCAGCAAAGCAGAGTGCAGACAGAGACAAAGTATGTGCTGACTTCCATGGAGTGAACAGGGCTCACTATCATTTTAGTGGTCATTATTGAGTTAGGCACTAGCAGTCGGCCTAAATCCACCCAGAATGATGTTATTTCTCTGCCTAATCCTTCTCACATCCCATTTCCCCCCTCATCTCACAATCTATTATAATTCGCAGTTGCTGGTGGCGTAAGCGTGCATCTCTTACATTGCCTCCACTCATCCATCAACCTAACCCTGTCTCTGTGCCTCGATGCTTTCAGAGATCCAGACCCGGCCTCCTGAGCAGACAGTGGTTTGACAGGCTGAAGGCTTAGATGCCAAAGGAATGAGTGAGGAAGAAACCCATCACTGGATTTGGCACTCACAGCCACCAGCTCAGATGCTGCACACAGCACATGTTTTAGAGCTCTGATGAAGGGTCATCCAGACTCGAAACGTTGGCTCTGTTCTCTCTCCCCAGATGCTGCCTGACCTACTGAGATTTTCCAGCATTTTCTGGTTTTGTTTCAGATTCCAGCATCCGCAGTCATTTGCTTTTATCATATTTTGGAATGTTGTACAGGGGCAGGGTTAATGTACGGTGAGTCACCATAGAAATATAGAAAATAGGAACAGGAGTAGGCCATTCAGCCCTTCGAGCCTGCTCCGCCATTCAGTATGATCATGGCTGATCATCCAACTCAATAGCCTGATCCTGCCGCCTCTCATCTCCTTTGATCCCTTTCGCCCCAAGAGTTATATTCAAATCTTTCTTGAAAAGATTCAGGGCGAGATTTTCCCGCCGTGCTCACCCCAAAACCGGGATCAACAGACCTTTCCATGGTCCGTACCATGCCCTCTACGATTCCTGTGGTGGACAAAATGGGAAAATTCACCCCACAATGTTTTGATCTCTACTACTTTCTGTGGTAGCAAATTCCACACTCTGGCTGAAGAAATTTCTCCTTACCTCAGTCCTGAAAGGTTTACCCCCTATCCCTAGACTATGACCCTTGGTTCTGGACACCCCCACATTGGGAATATCCTTCCTGTATCTACCCTGTTAGAATTTCATAGGTTTCTATGAGACCACCCCCCTCATTCATCTGAACTTCAGTGAATATAATCCTAACCAACTCAAACTCTCCTCATATGTCAGTCCTGCCATCCCAGGAATCTATCTGATAAACCTTTGCTGCACTCCCTCTATAGCAAGAACATTCCTCCTCAGATAAGGTGACCAAAACTGCACACAGCATTCCAGGAGTGATCTCACCAACGGTCTGCATACTTGGACAAGACAATTCTGCTCCTTAATTCGAATCATCTCACTATGAAGGCCAACATACCTTTTGCCTTCTTTACCACATGCTCCACCTGCATGCTTAGCTCCAACGATTGGTATATGAGGACACCCAGGTCTCATTGCACATTCCCCTCTCTCTTAAAAGGGAGGGGGGAAGGATAATGCAGAGACCAGCTCACCAGATGTCAAGGTAAACTATCGAGAGGGTTCGGGTGCAGACTGTTGAAGAGCTGTATACAGAACAAGGCTGATAGAATGTGCAGTGAAATGCTTGGTGAATTGATGATCCTCCCACAGAGCTTGTTGTCACAGTCAAGGAGCATATTGAAGTTTGACTTCAGCTTGGCACAAGACTTTGTGCAGAGCTTGGAGTCCATGTATTCCAGCGCTGCGGTGGTGGCCAACTCCCTGTGAACATTGGCCAAGTCCAGTTTTCTTGCAGTTGATCTCTCAGTTCCAAATGCAACACACACAGAAACCACCCAATGTCTTGTTGCTGCATTGAAAGCTATGACTGAAAATCAGAACTCGCAGCTTGTTGTTACGCAGGTTCAGATTGCTGCCATCATGACTGCAGGAAACAATGTTCAAAGGGGCTTTCAGGGCCTCTCAGCAGTCCCGCAGTTTGATCTTTGACAGATTATGAAGGTGGCAAATGTGCCATCCCAGAGCAGTGCCAGTGACTCTGGGAAGGGTGAACCTGATGGTCTCTCTGAGGATGATAGCATTCCTTCTCCCATCATGGCCATACTATCAGTGTTCCTGAGGGAAAAACAGGAGAACAATATAGCAAAGGAACAGGCCCTTAGGCCCGCCAAGCCTGCGCTGGTTCCTAATCCTTATTTAATCCACTACTTATTGCCCATATGCAGTTTCTATCCCTCTGCTCACCTCCCGTTTATGTGTCTATCAAGATACACCTTGAACATTGCTAGTGTGCCTGCTTCCACCACCTCCACTGGCAGTGCATTCCAGGCACCCACCAGTCTCTGAATGAAAAACTATTGCTCCATATCTCCCCTAAACTTTCCCCCCTCACCTTGAACCTTTGCCTGTTTGGAATTGAACTTTCCACCCTGGGAAAAAGCCTCTGACTACCCATCCTATCTATGCCTCTCATAATTTTGTAGAGCTTTATCAGGTCACCGCTCAGCCTCCGTCTTTCCAGTGGAAATAATCCGAATTGATTTAACCTCTCCCCATATCCAAAACCCTCCAGACCAGGCAACATCCTGGTAAACCTTCTTTGTAGCCTCTCCAAAGCATCCACATCCTTCTGGTAGTGTGGTGACCAGAACTGCATGCAATATTCCAAATGTAGCCTAACTAAAATTTTATACAGCTGTAACATAATTTGCTAACTTTTATACTCAATACCCTGGCCAATGATGCCAAGCATGCTGTTTGCCTTCCTGACTACCTTAGCCACCTGTGCTGCCTCTTTCAGGGATCTGTAGACCTGTACACCCAGATCACTCTGTGTGTCTATGCTCCTAGAGGTTCTGCCATTTACTGTATAATGCACATCTAAATTTGATCTTTCAAAATGCATCACCTCTCATTTGTCCAGATTAAACTCCATCTGCCACTTCTCTGCCCAAGTCTGCAATCTATCTTTATCCTGTTGTATCTTTTGACAATTCTTGTCACTATGCAACTCCACCAATTTTTGTGTCATTCGCGAACTTACTAATCAGACCACCCACATTTTCCTCCACGTCATTTATATATACTACAAACAGCAGAGGTCCCAGCACTGATCCCTGTGGAACACCACAAGTTACTGATCCCCATTCTGAAAAGTACCCTACCACTGTTACTCTCTGTCTTCTAAGACCAAGCCAGTTCTGTATCCATCTAACCAGCACAACCCAGATCCCATGTGACTTTACTTTTTGTACCAGCCTGCCATGAGGGACTTTGTCAAATGCCTGACCAAAGTCCATGGAGACAATATCCACTGCCTTTCTCTCAGCGATCATTCTTGTCACCTCCTCAAAACTTCAATCAAGTTGGTGAGACATGACCTTCCCTGCACAAAACTATACTGCCTATAACTATCAAGTCCATTCGCTTTCAAATGTGAATAAATCCTGTCTCTCAGAATCTTCTCCAACAGCTTCCCCACCACTGATGTCAGGCTCACCAGCCTGTAATTACGTGGAGTATTTGTGTTTCCCTTCTTAAACAAAGGAACAACATTGGCCATTCTCCAATCCTTTGGAACCTCGCCGGTGGCTAAAGAGAATGCAAAGATATCTGTTGAGGCCCCAACTATTTCCTACCTTGCCTCTACCCTGGGATAGATCCCATTCGGCCCTGGGGACTTGTCTACCTTTATAAGCATTGCAAGGTACTCAACACTTCCTCCTTCATTATATTGATCTACCTGAGAATCTTCATACACACTCTTCCCAAACCTCGACATCCCCCATGTCCCTCTCTTTGGTAAATACCGAAAGAAGAAACAAAATCAATCAAGAACAAGGAAACAAAATGGGTCCATAGGTTATGATAATATTAACAAACTCATTGTTGAGTCCTGAAGGCTGTAAAATGGTCAGTCAAAAGATGAGGTGCTTTTCCTTGAGTGTCATTGCAGCACTGCAGGAGGTTGAGGACAAAAAGATGGAGAATTAAAGTGACAGACAACTGGCCACTCAGGATCGTGCTTGAGGATGGAAGGGGGTGTTCGTTCCTCAATGTAGAGGAGACACATCATGAGCAGTGAACCCTGTAGATTAAATTGAATTTATCACTGAATTTATCTCAAAGTTACAAACATTAAAAAATTCAAGCCATGTTAATGTTTCCAGAATCCATCAGAAAATATTCAAGCAGGTCCCTTTTAAATTGCTGGTTGACTCCAAATTAACGTTCTCTGTGAGTTTATTCCATATTTTCTAGCCATTTAGAAGGGAGATTGCACCCTGTGAATGTTTAGAAATGTAAAGTAAATTTTATTTATTAGTCACAAGTAGGCTTATATTCGCATTGCAATGAAATTACTGTGAAAATCCCCTAGTCACTACACTACGGTGCCTGTTTGGATACACTAAGGGAGGATTGTAGCACGGCCAATTCACCTAACTAGCACATCTTTGAACTGTGGGAGGAAACTGGAGCACCCGGAGGAAACCCACTCAGACATGAGAGGAACGTGCAAACACCACACAGACAGTGACCCAAGCCGGGAATTGAACTCAGGTCCCTGGCGCTGTGAGGCAGCAGTGCTAACCACTGTGCCACCATGCCGCCCCTTTCATAACATTCATAATGTTCATTTCATAATGTTAATGAAAGACCTTCTTAATTGATAAGCAAATATGGAACTTAACTAATGGGAAATTTTTAATAAATACTCCAGGATAGCCAATATAATTCACACTGGAAATATAACACTTGATAAAACGTTTCCCTTCCTCACACACCAGATGAATATGTTACTCATATCCTGAGAGCATTAAAATCAGAATTTGAATTAGTTCCCCTGAAAAATTGGAGAATTGCTCATGGTTACCTTATCACAGATGTGCAGCTTCACTTGTGTCAATTAATTTAGATATGGAGATGCTGACATTGGACTGGGGTAGGCACATTAAGAAGTCTCACAACACCAGGTTAAAGTCCAACAGGTTTATTTGGTAGCATGAGCTTTTGGAGTGCTGCTCCTTCATCAGGTGAGTGGAGAGTTGGGTTCACAAACAAGGCATATATAGACACAGACTCAATTACAAGATAATGGTTGGAATGCGAGTCTGAACAGGTGATCAAGTCTTTACAGGTGCCGACAATGCGAGTGGAGGGAGGGTTAAGCACAGGTTAAAGAGGTGTGAATTGTCTCAAGCCAGGACAGTAAGATTTTGCAAACCCAGGCAAGCCGTGGGGGTTACAGGTTGTGTGACATGAAGCTCATGCTCGTGTTACCAAATAGACCTGTTAGACTTTAACCTGGTGTTGTGAGACTTCTTACTGCAATTAATTTAGAATATATCTCATAGGCCCAATTTTAACCTGGAGCAGGAATCAGGCAGGTGACGACCAAAGCAGAAGTGGAATCCCCTATTCCAGCATTGTGAAACACGGGTGGTTTTTAATTCCCAGGCCCCCAGTCAGTTGTCCTTCCAAAGTCAGCAAAAGCAACACTAGCTGTTGGGTAGAAAGCTAAATTTCTGGCTACAGGATACAACCAACTATAAGGAGTGAGAAGACCACAAAGATACCCAGAGTGACACCTCAGTGACACTTGCAAGTAAGACACTTGCAAGAAGGCCAGAATATCGAATTTCACACTTGGGAGGCCAAGGCAAACATAGAAACATAGAAACTAGAGGTAGGAGTAGGCAACTTGGCCCCTGGAGCCTGCTCTGCCAATCATTTTGATCATGGCCGATCATCAAAGTCAATATCCCAATCTCACTTCCCCCTCATATCCCTTGATTCCTTTAACCCTAAAAACTATATCTAATTTCATCTTAAAATCACACACTGTTTTGGCCTCAACTACTTTCTGTGGTAGTGAATTCCACACATTCACCACCCTCTGGGTGAAGAAATTCCTCCTCACCTCAGTTCTAAAATGTTTACCAGTTTTGGTGTCCTTATCTGAGAAAGGATTTCCTTGCTGTAGAGGGAGCGCAGCGAAGGTTTATCAGGCTGATTCCTGGGAAGGCAGATCTGTCATATGAGAAGAGACTAAATTGATTAGGATTATATGCACTGGAGTTGAGAAGAGTGAGAGGGGATCTCATAGAAACTTATAAAATTCTAACAGGGTTAGAACATAGAACATAGAACATAGAACATTACAGCGCAGAACAGGCCCTTCGGCCCACGATGTTGCACCGACCAGTTAAAAAAAAAAAAACTGTGACCCTCCAACCTAAACCAATTAGACAGGGTAGATTCAGAAAGAATGTTCCCAATGGTGGGGGAGTCCAGAACTAGGGGTCATTATTTAAGGATAAGGAGTCAACCTTTTAGAACTGAGGTGAGGAGAAATTTCTTCACCCAGAGGGTGGTGAATGTGTGGAATTCACTACCACAGAATGTAATTGAGGCCAAAACGTTCCCTTATTTCAAGAAGTAATTAGATATGGCTCTTGGGGCTAAAGAGATCAAGGGATATGGGAGGAAGGGGGATCACGATACTAAATTTGATGATCAGCCATGACCATTATGAATAGTGGAGCAGGCTCAAAGGGCTGAACAGACTGTTCCTGCTCCTAGTTTCTATGTTTACCCTTTATCCTCAAACTATGCCCCTAGTTCTGGACTCCCCCACCATTGGGAACATTCTTTTTGAATCTACCCTGTCTAACCCTGTTAGATTTTTATAAGTTTCTGTGAGATCCCCTCTTACTCTTCTCAACTCCAGTGAATATAATCCTAACTGACTTAGTCTCTCCTCATATGACAGACCTGCCATCCCAGGAATCAGCCTGGTAAACCTCCGCTGCATTCCTTCCATAGCAAAGACATCCTTCCTCAGATATTCCAGGTATGGCCTCACAATGTCCTGTACAATTGCAGTAAAACATCCCTATTCCTACATTCAACGCCTCTCCCTATGAAGGCCAACATACCATTTGATTTACTGCCTGCTGTACCTGGCAGAAGAAAGTGGTCACTTCACTTGTGTGATGGTCACCATAATGATTAGTGGCTACAGTGGCTTGGCAACAGGCTCCAGCATCAAAACCAAAATCATTCACATTGACTTATTTTCAAATTTTAGTAAGTGATGTGCAATTGAGCATGTGTTATCTGTCTGGTCAGTGCCTGCACAGAGAAAAATAGAGCCAGATAAAATGGGAAGGCCTATTGTCTTGTAATATTTCCGAGTGCTTGTAGATTTTCACAATATTTATTTCACTTTCTGGATCTAATTCCAATTTAATTGGGTATTCCTGACATAAGGTTTTGAAAAATTGTGAAGAATCCCACCCAAGTGTGATGGGTTATTTGATTTAAATACTGCCACAGCAGTGTTGACGTAATGTTTATCTTACAGCATCGATCGTGATAAACTCAATTACTTGAAATAGCAAGGTTTATAAAAGATACATTTTTAGTCACCTTCAAAATGCACCATTTCAAAAATTGGTATTGTCCGAGTAAGTGTCTCAGGATATTAGACCAATGATTGCCAAAGTGTGACCTGCAAGTGTTTGCCAAGTGACTCCTGGGCTGGGCCAACATGTAAGTAACTGATGCGCAACACCATAACTGGGGTCAGATGAGAGACTAGGCCAGAGCGTCAATCCCACCACTCACACCATCTAACACAAGCAGGCTGGCTCTCACATGTGTGGCATGAGACAAAATTTAAAACAAAATAATTCAGGAGATGTAGAAATCATTTATTGCCCATCCCTAATTGTTGTTGAGAAGGCGGTGGTGAGCTGCCTTCTTGAATCACTGTAGTTTCTATGGTGTAGGTACACTCACAGTGCTGTTAGGGAGGGAGTTCAACGATTTTGACACAGCGACAGTAAAGGAACCATGATATAGTTCCAACTGAGAATGTTGTATGACCTACGTAAGGATATAAGAACTAGGAGCAGGAGTAGGCCATCTGGCCCCTCGAGCCTGCTCCACCATTCAATAAGATCACGGCTGATCTTTTCGTGGACTCAGCTCCACTTACCCGCCCGCTCACCATAGCCCTTAATTCCTTTACTGTTCAAAAATGTATCTATCCTTGCCTTAAAAACATTCATTGAGGTAGCCTCAACTGCTTCATTGGGCAGGGAATTCCACAGATTCACAACCCTTTGTGTGAAGAAGTTCCTCCTGGAGGGGAACTTCTAAGTGGTGTTGTTCCCTTGCCTCTGCTACCCTTGTCCTCCTAGATGTAGTGGTTCTGAGTTTGGACTGTGCTGTCTGAGGAGTCTTGGTGAGTTCCTGCAGTGCATCTTATAGATAGAACTCACTGCTGCTACTGTGCATAGGTGGTGGAGGGAGTGAATGTTCATGAATGGGTTGCCAATCAAGCAGGCTGCTTCAGTATCTGAGGAGTCACAAATGATGCTGAACATTGTGCAATCATCCGTGAACATCCCACTTCTGACCTTATGGAAGGAAGGTCAGTGATGAAGCAGCTCATGATGGTTGGGCCTCAGATACTGCACTGAGGAACTCCTGAGTTCCAGCTGATTCTCATTGACTCCAGTTTTGCTAGGGCTCCTTGATGCCACATTTGGTCAAATGTGGCCTTGATGTCAAGGGCAGTCATTCTCACCTCACCTCTGGAGTTCAGCTCTTTTATCCATGTTTCAACCAAGACTGTAATGAGGTCAGGAGCTGAGTGACCCTGATGAACTCCAATCTGAAAGTCAGTGAATAGGTTATCACTGAGTAAGTGCTGCTTGATAGTGTTGTTGATGACCCCTTCCATCTTTACTGATGATCAAGAGTAGATTGATAGAGCGGTAATTGGCCAAGTTGGATTTGTCCTGCTTTCTGTGTACAGGATGCACCTGGGCAATTTTCCACAATGCCAGATAGATGCCAGTGTTGTAGCTGTACTGAAATTGCTTGGCTAGGGGAATGGCAAGTTCTGGAGCACAAGTCTTCATTACTATTGCCAGAATATTGTCAGGGCCCATATCCTTTGCACTGGTGCCACAGTACCCTCAGCCGCTTCTTGATATCACGTGGAGGGAATCAAATTGGCTAAAGGCTGATATCCATGATGCTGGGAACCTCCAGAGGAGGCTGAAATGGATCATCCACTTCGCAGTTCTGGTTGAAGATTGCAACAAATGCCTCAGACTTCTCTTTTGCACTGATGTGCTGGGCTCCTCCATCATTGGGTATGGGAATATTTGTGGACCCTCCTCCTCCAGTAAGTTGTTTAATTGTCCGCCACCATTCACGGCTGGATTTGGCAGAACTGCAGAGCTTAGATCTGATCCGTTGGTTGTGGAATTTCTTAGTTCAGCCGATCACTTGTTGCTTATGCTGTTTGGAATGTAAGCAATCCTGTTTTGTAACTTCACCAGGTTGACAACTCACTTCTTAGATATATCTGGTGCTGCTGCTGGCATGCCCTCCTGCACTCTTCATTGAACCAAGGTTATCCCCTGGCTTGATGGTAATTGTCGAGTGGGGGCTATACCAGGTCATGAGGTTCCAGATTGTGGTTGAGTACAATTCTGCTGTTACTGATGGCCCGCAGTGCCTCATGGATGCCTAGTTTTGAGTTACTAGATCTGTTTGAAGTTTCCTCCCACAGTCCGAAAGACGTGCTGGTTAGGTGCATTGGCCATGCTAAATTCTCCCTCGGTGTACCTGAACAGGCACCGGAGTGTGGCGACTCGGGGATTTTCACAATAACTTCATTGCAGTGTTTATGTAAGCCTCCTTGTGACACTAATAAATAAACTTTAAAACTTTGAACCTTCAGCGGGCAAACACCGTCGGCAGGACCAGAAGATCCCACCAGTGTGAACAGTCAGAAAATTCTGACTAATGTTTGAAAACCACCTCATTTTACCACATAATATTTGAGGTATGCTCAGTTTTCAAAACATTTCTGCACAGTAAAAGGCAAAAGTAAGTTTCAATCCCCAATTTGGTCCTCCCCTTTCCTTCAATCTAAAGCATGCATTCAAACCATGAATGGCAAAACTTTTGATGAATCATCGATTTGAGTGATTTAAGCTGGAGGGTTTCAGTCACTTCAGTGGTTAGCACTGCTGCCTCACAGCACCAGGGACCCTCAATTCCAGCCTCGGGTCACCGTGTGTATGAAGTTTGCATGTTCTCCCCGTGTCTGCGTGGGTTTCCTCCAGGTGCTCCAGTTTCCTCCCACAGTCCAAAGATGTGCGGGTTAGGTTGATTGGCCAGGCTAAATTAACCTTGGTGCCAGGGGACAAGCAGGGTAAATATGTAGGGTTACAAGATTAGGGCCTGGGTGGGATTGTGGTTGGCGCAGACTCGATGGGCTGAATGGCCTTCTTCTGCAGTGTAGGGATTCTATGATTCTATGAAACAGATTCAGAATTTCATCAGAGCTGAAAACCCAGGCATCACAAGAGGTATGTTCTGTTCTTCTATTTATACCTTTTGCTACAGAGCCTTAGGGAAGCATAGAAACTCAGAATTTCTCTGCATGTTCATGTTGTTCCCAAAATCATTAAATAAACATATGCCCCAGTTACTGCTTACACTTTCGCTCACAACACATGAAAACATTAATGCAACATATGCAGCTGAAGATAAAATTGATAAATAAAGTACAGGATGATATGGCTGCTTGATCACTGAGTTTAAACACATATTACCAACTGTCTTAATTTGCTATTGTTGAATTACATTTTCAGTCTAATGATGATGTTCCAATTGTGAGCCAATGATAAAGATGGCCACCCAGTAAACACTTGGATTAAATCACTACTCAGCTACTTCAAGTTATCATTGACTTTGTGGCTACAACAGCATTACTCACTGAAAAAAAAATTAAGTAATTAATTTATTCTTTATATAGGATATGGACATCACTGGCAAATTAGGCCAGCATTTGTTGCCCAACCCTAATTGGCTTGCTTGGCCATTTCAAGGTACAGTTAAGAGTAGAGTCACATGTAGACCTGAAGAATGGCAGATTTCCTCCAAGGGACATGAGTGAACCAGATGAGTTTTTAATGATGATCAATGATAGTTTCGCAGTTACCATTACTGAGACCTTCGCTTCCAGATTTTATTAATCGGATTTAAATTCCACCAGCTGCTATGGTGGGATATGAACCCATATCTCCAGAGGGAATAAGTCTCGGCCTCTGGATTTCAAGGCCAGTGACATTACCACTATGCCACCATCTCCCCATATGAACTTAGAAAGAAATGAAGCATCCGCCTTGGTGCAAAAAATGTGACGCTTTATGTATTAGGTTAAGAGATTCTTTATACTCCAGGTACCAAATAGTCTTGGAAATGAAAAACCAGATCAGAAACCCAGAGCTAATTAGAGAAATAAATCTGGAAAATTAATCTCCTATACGTTTAGGCAATTAAAGGAAATCACATCCTATTTAGTATTAATATTGTATTGCGCAAATTCAATATCAAATTCCTGTAAGATTGGCTCAATTTTAATTGAGCCTCATTTAAAACCCGAGAGGAAAGATATAGAGAAAGCAACAAAATGTTGTGCAGCCACCGGCTATGTAGGTAATTGGCTTTACGGTGGGTGTCCTGACAATTGGTTCTGGGAGAGATGGTGGTTGGGGGGATGCTGAGATCACAGGCCTTATGACATGACAACAGGGCATTTGGCCCAACTTTCCTTAGTTTTTCTCTTCACTTTTTTACGTTCCCCTAAGAGGCTGATAACTTGTTAAAAGGTGATATGAATTACCCAACAATTGAAGGAAAGAATCACATGACACAATGTCACATTTTAAGGCATTTACCATAACAAGCAAACTAAAATCAACACCCACTAAACATTACTTAATAAAAAGCTAACAGGTTAAACTACAGGAAAGCACCTCCCCATTCAATCAAAATACTTACAGATGCACACATTCTGCCACACTCTTAGCAGGTAGGTAATCTTGTGGAGTCATATCTAAAATTCTCCTGACATTTTCAACGAGCTCTCTTCTTTCTGCCACATCAGGACAAGTCTTCCTTTGAAGGTCTCCTTATTCATTCTTCTGAACATCTTTGAACCGACTTCCAGCAACAAGGCCCAGTCCAGCAACTTCTTGGCCCAATCTGTCAATCTCCATAAATTCCATCTCTTTTAACCAAAAATTAGTTAACACAAAACAATCTTTGTCCTCTGCTTTTCAAAGATTTGCACCTGTTTGTTTGTGTCCAGATAAAGGCAGCTTCCACTCTTTTGTCTCAAGGTGTAAAACCTATCGCTTGACATTAATAGGTTCCAGCCTGGGCCTTTTTCCCCACGGCAACCAAATGACATGAGCTGTCCCCAGACTGTAATCTCCGGATTTCCATGTTCATCTGTCTCCAGGCAGAATTAGCACAGATTGAATATGTTTTATCCGGGCATCCAAACACTGATCATGTCCCAAAACCAATTTTTTTTGAACAGCTGTGAAGTTAATTTGTATGTTAATAAAGGAATATAATTTTATATTACAGGTGCACCAAGTGTTAACAGATAAAATTGGAGGTGCTTGAGAGTTGGCAAATGGAGAAACAACCTCATATCTGTAGACTATAGCTAGCCTAAGCTTAGGCTATTTTACTGTAAGTAGGCTTTGGTCTACTGTACATACTGTCGGCCAAAAGCTGAAAATATGTGAAAACTGAAATGCAATTGGCCCAAAGGATATTGGATGAAGGATACTGGATCTGTGTGATCTCCATCCCTCATTCATCAAATTCTGTTTCACCCTGAATTAAAGGAGACGTTTCACAACATAATGAACATTATTTAAAACAAGTAAAATATTCTCTCTATATCCACTATGTCATGACCTTTCTCAATTCTAAAAAAAAACATCTATTAGGCCTCCCACAGCCTTCACTTTTCACTCTCCTGATAAGTATAGCCTTGCATTCCTGGTATTATCCTGGTAAATGTTTTGTTTCTTTTGCTGAGGGGTTAGATTGGGCTAAAGAGAGGGTGGCAGATGCTTAATTCTCAGTGTTTGCTGCCATTATCCCTCTGAAACTGACCACAACTTTAGAATATCAATAGTGTACAGATTAACATGAAAGTCATGAAATTGTAGTCCTCACTCAGGATCTGACATAAGCTGCATTGTGGCCTCCTTCAGAGCTGCTGGCAATCACTAAACTCAGCGGAAATTTCAACTTTGCACCCTAATATCCCAAACCCATCCCTGCCCATTCCCAAGCCTCCAACATTGCTGTTTGAAACCCCTTAAAAAGTTACACCATGCTCAATCAGGAGTAATTGAGTTTTTGCTATATATTTAAAAGTGTTGCAGGTTGCTTTAAGAGCTGATCACATGATTTGAAGGTGATGTCATCAGAGTTTTTTTTCAGAGGCTGCTGCATTACTTTCAGTTTTGCTTTCTGTGTAGAGCAGACAACAGCTCTTCAATAAAACCTTTTGTATGTTATTTGGAATCCATGGGGGCGATTTTTCCAAAAGTTCTGAATTGGCGGGAAAACCGTTCTAGATCGCGATGGTTCTGTCAGTTCAGCTTCTCACTTGAATTTCCACACTCTGTGCACTGAAGAGGTCCCAGTCATGAATCTCATTAAAAATTCAGGGGGGGCGGGGCCTATTCACGCCAGAGTCTGAGAGTTCTGGCGCTCTGTGCACGCGCAGTGGCCCCAAACTATCAAACTCCCATTTGCTGCCAGCCCAGTTGCTGGCCAGTCCAGGACCCCCACAGTGCTGCCCCTCTAGCTCCCCCCCATGGCCCGAACATGGCCCCCACAACAATTCCTGGGCCAGCCCTCACCCCCACATTTCCCGGAGTGCCCCAATGTCCAGGGCCCACCCCCCAGCAGTGGCGATCCCCCCATCCCCTCACCCCAGCAGACCTCCCCCCACTGACCCCCCCCCGGGATCAGACCCCCCAGAGGCAGCCCCTCCCAGTAGACCAGCCTCCACCCCAGCCCGCCCCAATCGCTGCCCTCCCTGCATCCCAGACTGATCCCAATGCAGAGTGACAGTGGGAACCCCCACCCCCACCAATCGCACCTAGGCCCTGCTCACAATAGGCCCCACCTCCTTGGCACTGCCTGATGCCCAGTGGGCAGTGCAAAGTTGCCCCCTGGGCATGGGCATTTTGCCCCTTGGGCAGTGCCAGGGGGAACAGGCTGGCACTGCCAGGGTGCCCATGCCCAGCGAGCATCAGCCCCTCCCACGCAACCCCCTGAGGGGCCCCAATTGCCCCCCTTCATTCCAGTGGGGCCTCCTGCTAGCTCCCCGAACGTGGGGAGCCAATCTGAACCCCGCTGGAATGAAGTACTCCTGGTGGGGTGGGAGATTCGATCTGTGACCAGTGGTGTTCCGCAGGGCTCTGTACTGGGACCTCTGCTATTTGTGATATATATAGAAATGATTTGGAAGAAGGTGTAACTGGTGTTATCAGCAAGTTTGCGGATGACACGAAGATGGCTGGACTTGCGGATAGCGATGAGCATTGTCGGGCAATACAGCAGGATATAGATAGGCTGGAAAATTGGGCGGAGAGGTGGCAGATGGAATTTAATCCGGATAAATGCGAAGTGATGCATTTTGGAAGAAATAATGTAGGGAGGAGTTATACAATAAATGGCAGAGTCATCAAGAGTATAGAAACACAGCGGGATCGAGGTGTGCAAGTCCACAAATCCTTGAAGGTGGCAACACAGTTGGAGAAGGTGGTGAAGAAGGCATATGGTATGCTTGCCTTTATAGGACGGGGTATAGAGTGTTAAAGCTGGAGTCTGATGATGCAGCTGTATAGAACGCTGGTTAGGCCACATTTGGAGTACTGCGTCCAGTTCTGGTCGCCGCACTACCAGAAGGACGTGGAGGCGTTGGAGAGAGTGCAGAGAAGGTTTACCAGGATGTTGCCTGGTATGAAGGGTCTTAGCTATGAGGAGAGATTGGGTAAACTGGGGTTGTTCTCCCTGGAAAGACGGAGAATGAGGGGAGATCTAATAGAGGTGTACAAGATTATGAAGGGTATAGATAGGGTGAACGGTGGGAAGCTTTTTCCCAGATCAGAAGTGACGATCACGAGGGGTCACGGGCTCAAGGTGAGAGGGGCGAAGTATAACTCAGATATTAGAGGGATGTTTTTTACACAGAGGGTGGTGGGGGCCTGGAATGCGCTGCCAAGTAGGGTGGTGGAGGCAGACACGCTGACATCGTTTAAAGACTTACCTGGATAGTCACATGAGCAGCCTGGGAATGGAGGGATACAAACGATTGGTCTAGTTGGACCAATGAGCGGCACAGGCTTGGAGGGCCGAAGGGCCTGTTTCCTGTGCTGTACTGTTCTTTGGTATTTGTTCTTTGGGACCTGAAAGGTCCCGATGATTAGCAAATCTACATATTTAAAATAGTTTAAAAAAAGATTTAAATGACTTACCTGCCTTCCTGCCGGTTTCCAGCGTGGTCTGGCCGGCGGCTGCTCGCTGGCTCTGGGAGATGCGCACGTGTTCCGGGCGCGTGCACAAACCCCTGTTCAAGATCGCAGACAGGCATCTCCCAGACGGACCTGCCAGAAAAATGGCGGGCGCGGATGGCAGAATCGAGGCCCATGTGTGCAGGCCATGTTCCTTTCTTTCTGTTAAGACCCATAACATATTCGGACATTACAAATTGTAACAATGATGTGATTAATCAAATTTGACGAACAGAACTGGCTCTGAGAAAATAATTATGTACTCACGGAGTGCTGTTAAATGATTACTCATTCGCTACTTCTAAAATTTATTTCATGCTATTTTAAATATTTTAGCTTCTAGCTACACCCAATGCATGTGGTCCAAACTTTGATTTGCTGAATGTAAAATAAATAAGTGTTTTATTTCAGTGATTTTTGTTCCCTCTGTGATTGCGTTCACATAATCAGTTGCTTGGACAGCTTGATGTCATCATTCCTGCCCCATGCTGGGAATTGCACAGTGTAGAACACACTAATCAGTTGCAGTGCCACTGCATGGTGATGAAGATGAAATTCACACCAGAGAAATCACTAGACATATTTTGAGGTTATTGCAAACACTCTTATTTGCCACCGATTGCAAATTCTGGGCGAGTACTTTTTTCTTTATAGTAAAGCAACTAGAATTGTAGTGTGGTGAGGGTTTGATACACCTTTCCTTTTCAATTATATTTCACAGAAATCAACATAAAATCCCGACAGTGCAGAAGGAGGCCATTCGGCCCATCAACTCTGCACCGACCTCAATCCCAACCAGGTCCTATTCCCGTAAGCCCACATATTTACCCTGTTAGTCCCCCTGGTGCTAGGGTCAATTTAGTACGGTCAATCAACCTAACCCGCACATCTTT
The DNA here is from genome assembly GCF_964213995.1 of Mustelus asterias. Classification (NCBI taxonomy): domain Eukaryota; kingdom Metazoa; phylum Chordata; class Chondrichthyes; order Carcharhiniformes; family Triakidae; genus Mustelus; species Mustelus asterias. The sequence continues at coordinate 107,504,771 of NC_135804.1, forward strand.
GGTCTGTGGGAGGAAACCGGAGCATCTGAAAGAAAACGCATGCAGACAAAGAAAGAAAAAAAGAACAAAGAAAATTGCAGCCCAGGAACAGGCCCTTCAGCCCTCCAAGTCTGCACCGACCATGCTGCCCGACTGAACTAAAACGCCCTACCCTTCTGGGGACCATATCCCTCTATCCCCGTCCTATTAATGTGTTTGTCAAGATGCCCCTTAAAACTCACTATCGTTTCCGCTTCCACTACCTCCCCTGGCAACAAGTTCCAGGCACCCACTACTCTCTGTGTAAAAAATCTGCCCCGTACATCTCCTTTAAACCTTGCCCCTCGCATCTTAAACCTATGCCCCCTCGTAATTGACTCTTCCACCCTGGGAAAAAGCTTCTGACTATCCACTCTGTCCATGCCTCTCATAACCTTGTAGACTTCCATCAGGTCGCCCCTCAACCTCCGTCGTTCCAGTGAGAACAAACCAACTTTCTCCAACCTCTCCTCATAGCTAATGCCCTCCATACCAGGCAACATCCTGGTAAATCTTTTCTGTACCCTCTCCAAAGCCTCCACATCCTTCTGGTAGTGTTGGGACCAGAATTGAACACTATATTCCAAGTGCGGCCTAACTAAGGTTCTATAAAGCTGCAACATGACATGCCAATTTTTAAACCCAATACCCTGGCCGATGAAGGCAAGCATGCCGTATGCCTTCTTGACTACCAGACACGGGGAGAACGTGCAAACTCCACTCAGGCAGTGATTCGAGGCCGGAATTGAACCCGGGGTCCCTGGCACTGTGAGGCAGCAGTGCCGCCACCTGCAGCACTGTGCCACCGTGCTGCCCACAAATACACTCCATTGCTTGGTTTGTTACTTTTATGGCCTTGTTTACCAATTTCATTACCTTTACTAATTTGAGTACCTGTATGTCCAGCTGCCTTTGCACCTCTATCCCAATTCAATTCTTATTTTCTATGTATTAGCAACCTCATTCATTTTTGCCAAATTATAATACTTTATATTTGTCTGTCATAATTCAGTTGTCAATTATATGTCCATTGCACAAGTTTGTTCATATAATTTGTACTATTCTTCCCCCCTTCTCCCAATTTAGTATGTCATAGAGTCATGGAGGTTTACAGCATGGAAACAGGCCCTTCGGCTCAACTTGTCCATGCTGCCCTTTTTTAAAAACCCCTAAGCTAATCCCAATTGCCCACATTTGGCCCAGATCCCTCTATGCCCATTTTACCCATGTAATTGTCTAAATGCTTTTTAAAAGACAAAATTGTACTCACCTCTACTACTACCTCTGGCAGCTTGTTCCAGACACTCACTACCCTCTATGTGAAAAAATTGCCTCTCTGGACCCTTGTATATCTCTCCCCTCTCACCTTAAACCTATGCCCTCTAGTTTTAGACTCCCCTACCTTTGGGAAAAGATGTTGACTATCTACCTTATCTATGCCCCTCATTATTTTATAGACCTCTATAAGATCACCCCTCAGCCTTCTACGGTCCAGAGAAAAAAGTCCCAGTCTATCCAGCCTCTCCTTATAACTCAAACCATCAAATCCCGGTAGCATCCTAGTAAACCTTTTCTGCACTCTTTCTAGTTTAATAATATCCTTTCTACATGTTTTTGATTCCAAAGTCTAAATCATCAATATAAGTTGTAAACAGCAGTGGTCCCATCTCTGTTCCTTGCCTCTGAATAACTACGCTTTGCTCCATACTCTCTGCTTTTCCTCTTGAACCCAACTGCCTATGCATTTTGTTAGTTGTCCCCTGACATGCCCCATGGGCAGCATGGTAGCACAGTGGTTTGCTCTGCTGCCTCATAGCACCACGGACCCGGTTTCAATTCCAGCCCTGGGTGACTGTCTGTGTGGAAGCTGCATGTTCTCCCTGTGTCAATGTGGGTTACCTCCGGGTGCTCCGGTTTCCTTTCACAGTCCAAAGATGTGCAGGTTAGGTGTTTTGGCCAAGCTAAATTGCTCCTTAGTGTCCCAAGATGTGTAGATTAGGGGGATTATTGGGTTAAATATGTGGAGATACAGTGGTAGGGCAAGGAGTGGGCCTGGGTATGAATCTGTCGGAGAGTCGGTGCAGACTCGATGGGCCGCATGACCTCCTTCTGCACTGTAGGGATTCTATGACTCCATGTTCTCTGACGTTCATTTATCCAGTATGTGGCACCTTATCAAAGGCCTTTTGAAATTTGAGGTAAATTACATCTCTTGCATTACCTTAGTCCATTATCTGTTAGCTCTTCAAAATAATTGCTTAGTCAAGCAAGACTTTCCTTTTTGAAATCCATGCTATTCATTGAATTCTATTTTCTCCTTAAGTCGTGATTCTATTATTTTTATTCCCACAGATATTAAACTGACTGATCAAAAGTTCCAAGGACAAGTTCCATCTCCCTTCTAAATGTAGTTAATATCACAGTAGTGTCATGAGTGGTGGGGAGATGGTGTTGTAGTTCGTGGTAATGTCACCAGATTAGCAATTCAAAAGCCCAGGCTGAAGCTCTGACAACATGGGTTCAAACCCTACCACGGCAACTGGTCACATTTTTTTATTCATTTACCAGATGTGGGCTTTATTGGTTGGAACAGCATTTCTTATCCATCCCTAACTGCCCTCCATTTCAGAGGGCATTTGAGAGACAACCAGTCTGGAGTCACATGTAGGCCAGATCAGGTAAGGGTGGCAGATTTCCTTCCCAAAAGGCTATTAGTGAACCAGATAGGTTTCTACGACAATCGACAATGGCTCCGTAGTCATCATTGGACTTTTAATTCCAGATTTTTATTGAATTTAAATATAACCATCTGCCATGGTGGGTTTTGAACCCAGGTCCTCCAATCTTGCCCAGGGTCTACTGGATTACTATTCCAGTCACAATACCACTATGCCACCACCTCCCCCTAATTTAAACTCAGTTGAGAAATCTGGAATATGGTGATTGTGATGAGGTGGCACAGTGGCACAATGGTTAGCACTGCTGCCTCACAGCTCCAGGGCCCCAGGTTCGATTCCCGGCTTGGGTCACTGTCTGTGTGGAGTTTGCACATTCTCCTCGTGTCTGCGTGGGTTTCCTCCGGGTGCTCCGGTTTCCTCCCACAGTCCAAAGATGTGTGGGTTAGGTTGATTGGCCATGCTAAAATAGCCTCTTAGTGTCCTGGGATGCATGGATTAGCGGGTAAAATATGTAGGGATATGGGGGTAGGGCCTGGGTGGGATTGTAGTCGGTGCAGACTCGATGGGCCGAATGGCCTCTTTCTGTACTGTAGGGTTTCTATGATTCTATGATTTCTATGATGCCTATCACGGATTGGTATAAAAAGGCTGCCTGGTTCACTAATGTCCTTTAGGGAAGGAAATCTGTCGTCCTTACTTGGTCTGGTTTACAGGTGGCTCAAAACCCATAGAAATGTGATTGATTCTTAATTGCCCTCTGAAATGGCCTGTCAAGCCAAATTCAAGACCAATTAGGGATGGGAAACAAATGCTGACCTTGCCAGCAACATTCATATCCCACAAAAGAATAAAGAAGCCAATCTTCTAGCTCTGCACCTTTCTCCAACAAATTATTAAAAATGTATAGCTTGAATGAGGGAAGATTTCCTTTTGAAATTCCTTGTGTTTTGACTCTTCCAGCCTGAATCCATTTCGGCCTTGGCTTTGTGGTAAAATTACATAATTGGGGCCCTACATGTGGCTGTGGGCAGATGCTGTTGCCACCTGCTCAGAGTAAATTAGCAGAAGGGCATCCCCCTGCAGCGACTGCACTGGTAAATGACTGGGGTGGTTTAAAATGCCCACCTGTCTGATTTCCAGCTGCCAAATAAGATTAAAACCGTTGCCACTCCGTCTCTATTAAGACCACTTTTTTTAAAGTGCTACAATTTATTGTTTTTCTCCTTTCCCTCAAATTATATTTTACCAAAGTGTAGGTTTCCTTGCTGACCATTCTATAAGTGAGAGGGTGGATAGGTTCCCGGGGCCTTTGCTGATGCCACAATTGAGACAATCAATAAAAAATGTTGTTTTGAGCTATAGTATGAAAGAGGTGATAGCAGATCGGTCGCATGTTATGTAACTCTCCCCACTTTAATTTCTATTGGCTAAGCCTGTGTTGAAATATTTAGATCTAAATATAAAAGCAACCTAGAGGATTAGATAATGTGTTAAAGATGACATTATATAATTACATATTTATTCCATGGGGGTGGGGAGAGGGGGAAGGGGAGGGACAGTCCTGGGGCTACAAATGACAATGGGAATCCATCCCCTTCAGTTAACAATATTCTTGGCATTTCCTTTATATCAGTGCTAAATTAAACATGACAACATTGGTGTATGTTTTTGCAATGCCACCTAAATGAAAGGAAATAAAATCATCAACTTCATCTAGCTGGCACTGTGGTTGAATTATTGCATTTAGGAGGGAAAATTGCTCATTTGCTCTGTATGTTGTAGTAATGTTTGCAAATCATACTCAACATATTTCATTCAATGGCCTCTAAATCCATGGTATGTACTAAGACTATGTAAGTTTTTTAATTGGCAGCATTTCTAAGAGAAAATACAATTAGGGATTAGGGGGGGATTTTCTGTCCCCGTTTTCAGTGGGCGGGAACAGTGGCGAGGGCGAAGAGTCAAGGAGAAGTCCCAAAACGGCTGGTGGGATTTCCCCACTAGATTGTCCCCATCCCCCACCAGGATACAGCGCATGGGGGCTTCTATTGGGGAGGTTTTGGGTGGGGAGAGATTCCCTGAGAGGGGTGGAATTACCTGGGAAAGGGGTTTCCCTGTGTGGGAGGGCCCAGTGTCTGTGGAGTGGCTGGTTGTGGGGAGGGGGGGGTGTTCCCTGGGTGGGTGGGTTGGGGGGTGTGGGTCCCATGTCCATGGGGGGATGTGGTTGTGTTTTTGCTTTTGTTTTAGTTTTATCAGCGCTCGGCCTTTCAAAAACCTACGTTGCTGATTGAACCCTGTCCCACCAGCATGGTGTCCTGGGACTCGCCCCTTACATTTTTTTTTTCAAAGGGTTTAAGTATGTGGCGGGGACAGCTGGCAAGGCAGCTGATAGGCTGCCCTCTGCTTTTGCAACCCGAGACAGCACTTTGGGTTGGATTTTTTGATTTTCTTCCAATGTCAAAAACGGCCTATTGCTGCGGTGCCTCAGGAGTGTTAGGAAACAAAATCTGATACCTAGCACAAGGCAATATTAGCACAGATGCCAAAAGCTAGACAAGATTGGACAGATAGGGAGAGACAATGCGATGGATGAACATGAAAACAAAGATAATTATAATACAATGCTGTGACTTCTTAACTTGTGAAATATATTTGCAATTCTGAAAAAATCAACTTCCGCATGTATGTACGACATGAACTATTGCATGAACTGAACTTCAAATGTGTTCTTTTAATTAATTGATTATACCGAGTTTTTTTATGATCATCTTGCAGCATTCAGAATGCTAATTTATATAAAGTACTACCATCAAAAGTTTGGAGGAAATGCAGTCTGTTTCCTGCCTAATCGCATGACACTCAAATACAATTGTCCCAGATAATGCAAAATTTGAATATTTTCAAATGAGGATTGTTACTATCGTCCTTGGCCAATTTATATTCATGCTGTTCATCGGCTAATCCTCACTAATTTAGATCCAGCAGTAGTCCCTCGCCTACCAAGGATGCCACAATGAAAATATGAATAATTTAGACAACCTGGGGCTAAGAACTGACTGTAAATTAGGTTGATGCACTGCTAAGAACATAACTATATGATCGAGCAGTGATACAAAAGCAAAACACCATCTCCAAAGCACAGGTCAAGAGTGTGATGGAATACTCTCCACTTGCCTGGGTGGGTGCAGCTCCAACAACACCCAAGAAGCTCAACACCATCCAGATCAAAGTGTTCGGCTTGATTGGCACTCGATCCATAAACATGCACTCCCTCCACCACTGAGGCAGCAGTGTGTCCCTTCTACATAACACACTGCAGGAACTCACAAACACTCCTTAGACAGCACCTTCCAAATCCAGAAAATGCTGCAAAATCTCAGCAGGTCTGACAGCATCTGTGGAGAGAGTGTAGAGCCAACGTTCTGAGTCGGTGACCCTTTGTCAGAGCTCTGAAAGGTCATCCAGACTCGAAACGTTGGCTCTATTCTCTCTCCACAGATGCTGTCAGACCTGCTGGGATTTTCCAGCATTTTCTGTTTTTGTTTTCAGATTCCAGCATCCGCAGTATTTTGCTTTTACCTTTCAAATCCATGACTGCTACCATTGCAGAGCAGTACAATGGCACAGTGGTTAGCACTGCTGCCTCACAACGCTAGGGACCCGGATTCAGTTCCCGGCTTGGGTCACTCTCTTTGTGGAGTTTGCACAGTCTCCCCATGTCTGCGTGGGTTTCCTTTGGGTGCTCCGGTTTCCTCCCACAGTCCAAAGATGTGCGGGTTAGGCTGATTGGTCAGGCTAAATTGATCCTAATGTCAGAGGGATTAGCAGGATAAATTTGTGGGGTTACGGGAATAGGGCGTGGGTGGGTCAATGCAGACTTGATGGACCGAATGGCTTCCTGCTCTGTAGGGATTTTATGGATTCTATGATTCTAGAATGACAAGGGCAGCAGATGCATTGGACACCACCAATTGGAAGTTCCACTTCAAGCCATTCACTATCCTGACTTAGAAATATATTGTCGTTCCTTCACTGTCGCTGAGTCAAAATAATGGAGCTCCCTCCCTAACTGCACCGTGGGTCTACCTACATCACACGGACAGCAGCGCTTCAGGAAGCCAGCTCACCATCACCTTCTCATGGGCAATTAGAGATGGGCATTAAATGCGAGACAAGATTTGATCGATCACAATTTTAATAAAATTATTAGACAGTGGAGGGTATTCATTGAACAGATTCACAGGAGTCTACCATTGACTATATAACAGAAAGATAAAACAGTTACTAAACAGGGAACATTAACTACGTTACACCAGACAAGATTGGAAAGATTTCAACACAGGCAACAAGAGAAAATGATTTAAACTCATGCTATCTTCTATTTAAATATTTAAACTCACGCTATCCCTTTTATCTCAGCCATACCCTTTCAGATCCAACACTCCAGTGAAGTAGTACCACTATTTCCAAGCATTGCAAAGTGACTTTTTTTTGTAGATGTCTGAAAATTCACTCGAAGCCTTTCCACAATTGGTATCTCCCTTGAGATCCAGAAAACACACACAAAAATCACTATTATTTTAACTTTAGAGGGTGGCATGGTGGCACAGTGGTTAGCACTGCTGCCTCACAGCGGCAGGGGCCCAGGTTCGATTCCCGGCCCGGGTCACTGTCTGTGTGGAGTTTGCACAGTCTCCCTGTGTCTGTGTGGGTTTCCTCCGGGTGCTCCGGTTTCCTCCCACAGTCCAAAGATGTGCAGGTTAGGTGCGTTGGCCATGCTAAATTCTCCCTCAGTGTACCCGAACAGGTGCCGGAGTGTGGTGACTAGGGGATTTTCCCATTAACTTCATTGCAGTGTGAATGTAAGCCTACTTGTGACTAATAAATAAACTTTACTTTACAGTTCTTTAAACTCATTTCTTCAGCAGTCTGACATTATTTTCAGTTGGAGAGAGTATAACACCTTCCCTCTATCTTCACTCTATGGTATATACAAACAAACTGAAACTAAATTTGCTTTTCTTGCCTCTCCTTGTCTCCATGTGGGTCTTTAGTCTGGACACCCGTTGCTAGGCAACAGCAGTTTTTTTTCTACTTTGTGTTTTCGTCTTAACTTCCTTAAACTACTAAACACTTGGTAACCAATCTCTTAACCCCAAGAGTTGTTAAACCTTATTAAAAATGCATGAGTAGAAGCAGAGCCCGGATGCACTTAGAAATACCAATACATATTTCTTAAAGCAGGAGCGAGAAGTCTTAAGATTCTGCCCATTAACTGTTTCTCTCTCTTTCCCATTGGCTGGAGAACCAGTGACAACCCCACATCACCTTCTTTTGGCAAGGCTGTCCAAACTAAGAGTTTCTGAGGCCCCTCCCATGGTGGCGTTAATGATGGGAGAGGGAGGGGGGTGTGATAATGCGACAGGAAAAATCTGTTTCCCACTGGCATAAAATGATGCTCAGGTCTAAGGATTACATTGCAAATGAACCACACCAAACCTCATTAAAGTGCAAGCGTACTATATTACAGAAACGTCATTAGATTAACAATCATAGTGCACCCGTGCAACTACATGTGAACTCAAAACTTCTTGATCTTGCATTCCCTACCACTTCTTCTAGATGCTCCTCAAACATCCGCAGCAGTGTTGGAGTCAGTCTGCTGTCCTGGATGACCTTGGCAGCTGTCCTCTGGAGACCTGAGGCCTGGAGGTCCCCAGCTTACTTTGAATGTCCTGCTATGGCGCAGCTGCTCCCTCTCTGGTCACAGAGGGATTGTGCGCCATGTGATTGATGTACTTCAGGTTGTTCACAAGGGTTCTGGGGCAGCACCCTCCAGAGCGGTGAGCCCATGCAGATGGAAGGGTAAGGTTCACAAAGGCACGTCATTAACTTGCTGGTGCCCTCAATGCCTAACTACCACCACCCTCCCCACCAACCCCCCACATGCCTCCCCACACACCTGCCCAAACAGCATGTGAACCCTCTGTGTTCACCACAGTGGCCTCTCCACTAAATGGGCTGCAGTGGAGCTATGAATAACTCTTTTATGTATGGGCTGCACAGGTGGTGCACTTGCCACTGAGATCCATGTCCCCTCTGCCACTCAGTGAGGTGAGTGTGAGCAGTTAAGGGTTCATTTACCCCGGTGGAGTGGATGAGATCCTTCATGTGTTTGCTACACTGTTGGGCAGTCCTCTGGTGGAGGGCCTGGGTACTGACAATATGGGAACCTTCCTTCCATGCAGGGTTAGTCTGATAGCTCGGTTTCCTCCATTCACCCTTTGGGTAGAGGCAGGATATCTGCTCCTTCAGTGGTGGCTAATTTGATGTTCAGATGCCTTTTAAATATGCTAACCAGAAATGATGCTGGGAGAGCAGCAAACAGCTCACCCCGATGCAACAAACATCAGGAAACACATGACTGCATAATTTACTAGGTTTACATTGGGAAACATGGCATGAATTCCCAACCTCTATGGTGGGAAACATTCCTGCTTCAGCCCCCACCATGACATCTAGTTCTGCAATGGGAAATTCCATCCCATCCGGCACTTGACAAGCCAGAGATAGTTCTTCCCCATATCAAGGACCCCTGGGGCTAACTGTCCCACCTGCCAAGACCTGACGGCCAATCAGAAGAGCACCAAAAGAGAGGTGGTGGATGGTGCTGTTACAACACCCACCTGAGGCCTAGGGTTGAGGAGGTGTCCAGGCACATGGGTGAGTGATGGCAGGATGAGGTCATTGATGGTGCTGTGGGGGAAGGGAGGTTACACCACCCCCACACCCCACCACCCATGTTTTGATGCTAGGTCCCACAAACAGACACTGAGTGCTTTTGGGTAAGAGGTAACCCGCACCCCCTGAGCCCACAAGCAAACATGCCAGGGCTTGTTTGTTGTTCTCTCTGCTTGGGGAGTCCCTGCCTCTTGCTGAGTTAATATCAGTGGGAGTGGGATGAGACCCTTCCTCCACAGACTTAATCAGGGTGTTGGGCGTGGGGGAAGGTGGCAGGATTCCCACCTCATTAACTGTCTTCCCCACAACCAATCTCACCACAGTGGAGGGCATTAAATTCCATGCAACAATTAAAGTCTGTTCCGATGAAATATCAAAGACTTGGACCCAGATGTTTGCCATGGAGATGGGTAGATTGGGCCAGGAAAGTTCCCACTTTGCCACATTCTCCTCAAAAAAGAGCCCCCCCCCTCCTCACTTATATCATTCATTCCCTACCCATTTCCACAGCCTTTTATACCCCAATGCCAACTCAGGAATAGGAGACAAGTTATGCCGTCCTGCCCCTTGAACCTGCGCTCTGCCATTCAATATGATCATGACTGATCTGATTCTGGCCTCAACTCCTATATCCTGCTGACCCCCATTACTCTCTATTCCCTTGTCAATCAAAAAATGTCCAACTCAGCTTTGAATACATTCAGTGACTCAGCCTCAACAATTTTCTGGAGTAGAGAACCCCAAAGATTAATGACCTGCTCTGAAAGAAGAAATTCCTCCTCATCTGAATTTAAATTGGAGATTCCCTTTTCTGGAATTGAATCTCCTTGTTCCAGATTTCCCCATGAAGTGAAACATCCTCACAACATCTACCTTCTACCCTATGAAAACCCTCTCAGGATCTTTGCATCCAGGCTACTGAGAAAGGAGACATTGCTGGATCTGGTTATGGTGAATGAGGTGTGTGTGTGGATGATAAAAGCGATAGTGAGTATGATGAAACAGAAAAAGGGTGCATAAGACATAATACAAGTGAGAACTTAAGCTGGATATAGAAAGTTCAGAGGGGAAATGAAAAAGAAAATATTATAAGTGTGATGAAAGTATGCAAATTATGGGCCAGATTTTACCATTGTGTCGCGACCGTCTTCGGGCGCAAAAACGTGGTAAAGTCGGGTGTGAGGCTATTAACGTGATCCGCACCCGCATCCGCGCAGATTGCCACTTTACCGAAATCCAGGAATGGCGGCGATTCGATTCGCGCCCAAAACAGACGCAACGGCGATTTAAATGTATTTGCATGCATTTAAATTGAATTAATGAACTGCCCGCCCAACTCTATCAGCATTTCCCCCTTTACCACCACGTTTGCCAATCCGGAACCGTGCCGTAATGGACCTGCTGAATAAAAGTCTGAATCGGGCGCTCCAGCTTCTGCAGAGGCGCGTTCAACGCTTCCAGCGGCTCTCTGACTCAGATCAGTGGTAGGGGGGAGGAGGGAGGCGGGTCAGATCACTCTCTGGTTGCGGGGGGGAGGGGAGTGAGGCCAGATCGTTGTCTGGAGGGGGGGAGGGAGGAGAAGACGGGTCAGATGTGTCTCTGGTGGAGGGGGGGTGGGGGGGGTGGGGGAGGGCTGATCGTTGTCTGGTGGGGAGGGAGGAGGAGGCGGGTCAGATGTTCCTCTTGGGGGGGGGGTGGGGTGGTGAGTGAGGCCAGACCATTCTCTGGGGGAGGGATGAGTGAGACCAGATTGTTGTCGGGGGGAGGGGGGGGGCGGGGGGGTGTGGGGGAGACGGGTAAGATGTATCTCAGGTAGGGGGGGGAAGATGGATCTCTGGTGGGCGGCAAATATATCACTAGTGGGGGTGCGGGGGGGGGGGGGGCTGCCACTCTGCGGGCGATCGGTGAGGGGGAGAGGGGCAGGGGTGGCGATCGGTCTCGGTGGGGGGGTGGATAAGGGGGACAGTGATGTGTGTGGGTCGCGGGGGGGTGGATAAGGGGGACAGTGATGTGTGTGGGTAGTGGGGGGGTGGATAAGGGGGACAGTGATGTGTATGTGCACCATCGCTCCCGCTTTTCGCTCCCGAGCCGCTTTCTACACTTTCTGCGGCCCGGGAGCGATGTGACACAGGCGCACTTTTCCAAATTTCTTTCTAACTGCGCATGCGCTGTTCAGAGCTCCGATCGTTTCGGCCGTGCTAAGCCCCGCCCACAGCGTGAATGGGACTGAAGATGTTTTTTTTCAGGCTGAGTGCGTATGGGGGCGCCTGAAAGCAGGTTTGTAAATCGGATCTGAATTACGCCCAGATTCAGCACTTAGAATGAAAATGGTAAAATCGGGCCCTATATATAAAGTGTGTTTTTTATGTTTAAAGAGAATGTTTTAAAGTTCAGCTGTTTTCTACAAGTAGTCAGTATGTTTGGAAGGAATACAACTCAGATGCTGGGGAAGCCGGATAATTACTTATTTCAACCTTGCAAGTAGAGTTAATGGACTCTTGCTCATTTAAGTTCCCCTGGGTTTTCAAATCAGAGTGACTGTCAGAGTCATGTGATGCTGGAGTTTACGTGTAGTCCTTAATCTGTAGAAAAAAAGAAACAGGCTTTTGTAGAAAGGGATTAAAGTTTGGCTATTCTGGTCAACGTTAGGAGAATTGTGTAGGTTTCTGAAAGCTCTATATCTTCCTGAAATCTCCAATGATGTTTACACTCATCACAAATATATTGTAAATGTTAACCATATTCAAACTGGGTGTTAAGTCTGTCAGAAAAATGTTGCTTATTTGGAACTGAAATAGTGATAAATTAGAATCTCACCATGATAGGCCATGGTTTTCATGTTTAAAGATTGTCCAAATTTTAAGAGCTAAACTGCTTCATTTTGTTGGAGTTATATTTAAACTGTGTTATGAATAAAGTTTGTTTTGATAAGAGATTGTTAATTGGTCAGTGGAATTATTCTTGGAGCGAAGCATCCTTTTCTCACATTTATGCCAAAATAGAAAAAGCGTTGGGGTCTAGACTGGTGTCATAATATACCTTGGGGTTCTGGTCTGGGACCCTAACACAGGCAAAGATAGACTATAAGAAGAGACTGGCAGCTAACACAAAAGTGAATCTAAATTTTATTTGCAGGCATATAAATCGTAAAAGGGTAGGAAGAAGAAAAAGAATAGAGAGTGAATGTCTGCACATCGGGACAAATAGATTGACTGGGGTGCTAAATGAGTAATTTACTTTACTAAGAAACACGATGCTGCAAAACTCATTGTGAAATAGGAGATAGTTAAGGCATTAGATGGGCTAAAATTAGTAGAGAAGCTATTAAAAAAGTCATCTGCACTTAAAATTGAGAAGTCACCAGGACGTGATGGGACACATTGATGGATACTGAGGGGAGTAAGGAAAGAAACTGTGGACACATGAGCCATAATCTTCCAATCCTCCTTAAATACACTGGTGGAGCCAGGAGATGGAAGAACTGCAAACGCTAAAACTTTTAAAAAGTGTATAAAGGTAAACCTGGCATCTACGGATTATTTGTTTGCTCCATTTTCCAATATTGTTCATTTTTGCCTGTTGCTTAGCAAATGGCCTGTGGACCTTGTGAAGAATGGTAAGACAAGAGTTAAAGTGAAATAGTTGATACATGTGAAAGCGATTAAATGTTGATTGTGGGATCGATTTTGTTGGGAGTTTTGTTGGGTTCAAGTGCGGTCAGAATTTGATTGCTAGATGACTGCAGTGCCTCAGTCTAAGTGAACTGTATCTGGATCGAGCCATAATAGGCACCCAGGTGGCTATGTGTGTGCCTATTGTTGCCCTTAGCGCATTGCACGCCTCCTCCTGCTCCTCCAATTGCTGCTCCTCTTCCACCTCCTCCCCCAAAGAGGCAGAGTACTGAGATCTTTGCTAGCTGCAGTCCTCGCTGCTACGTTATTTTGTGCAAAGTATGGTCGGCTACTATCATTCTGAATGCCTTGGTTGATACATACTGAACCAAAGTACATCCTCAGCATCTTGATTGCTTGCTCCAGCATAGCTCTGGTGGTCATCTGGATCTCAGTATACCTTTCCTGGACATTATCATCTGACACTTAGAATGGCAACCAGCAGCATCATACTAACACTTTACTCCAAGGAGCTATCTGCTAACACTGCTTCAGGATGTGAATATCTTTGACTGGCACAGGTTAAAAGCATGGCAGCTCCACGCATAATGATCTTTTGGTGGTTGCAGGTGAGTTGATGGAGTGGAATCCTATTCTATTAACAAGACTCCAGGATGATTGTTGGGAACCTTGGTCACCACATGTCTAAAGTCAATGACTTGCTGAATGTTTGGGAAGCTAGCTAGAGGAGTAAAGCCATGTGCCCATGACTCATTTGACTGGCCTTAGCAGTTGAGGAGTGCGGGTAAATCCCAGCCCTGACAAACGTGGCATTGGTCTCCTGTGAAGTGCACATGTGGACAGCAGGTTACACGTCTAACCCGCAGATGCCTAGAAGGAACTAACGGTGAAGAAATTAAGGGCTGCAGTGACATTTATAGCCACCGCCAAAGCATGCCCACCCGGTCTGCTAGGCAGGAGGTCCAAGAAACTGCAAATGTCAGCGACGATTTGATGGGAAAGTCTGAACTTCCTATGGCAACTGTCACTCATTTTCATCCAGAAAGCTAATCCTTTACCTGTAAACCCAGATCCATCTCCAGTTGGCTGGAGCTCTGTGCTCTTCCTCGATGCTGTGGAACTGTGGGTAGGTGAGGAGAAGGTAGCTGCTGCTAAAGTTCCAGTACTGTTCTGAAGGCTGACAACTGGGAAGTGTAGATCTAAATCTACAAGTCCCAAAATAAGAACTGGCCTCTAAAGAAATGGAGCACTTCACATATTTTAATTGCCTGCTTGCCTATCCCACAGAGATCCCCCATGTGTAGCAGATCTTCCTCTGTTTCAAGGCAAAATCACCAGGTTGCTGTTGGCCTCCTGAAGTGGTGGCATTTTCAGCCTTTTTAAGCAGCTGCTCACTTACAAGTACGCCCATTTTTACAGTTAAAATTTCTACCTTTGTTACTGTTGTGATACCTGAACTGAAACTGAGTTCACCCTCCTTAATTCATCATCCTACTCAAAACATCCAGTGGCTACTTCCCAAACCTTGGGCTGAATTCTACGTGTTTCCCAAAATGTAGTGTGTGCCCAGCCTATCACATACTCGCCCATCCCAGAGTTCATCCCCATAATATGGGGGTGCAGATGGGTGCAGTAAATGGCAGCCCACCATCATATTAAATGACCAATTGAGCGTCAATTAGGCCTGCTATCAAGTCTAATGACCCTAATAATATATTGCCCACACCATATCATGTTTGGCGTTGGCGGCAGAGCTGGAGCGGGAAGCTCGATTTTTAAAGGATGGTTAAAGGATGGGAAGGAAAGTGGGAGGGTGGGGGGTGGGGGGGGCGGGGGGGCACTCTCCGGAGGTTGCCCTTTACCATTCACGGGGTGGATTCCCTTTTAGGCTGACCCACTCCATCCTTCCTACCCACTCCCTTTCTTAAACCCACCCCCCCCCCGCCCCGCCCACCATGCCCCTCTCCCTAATGATCCCCAACCCTCTCAGCCTAAGACCCTCAGTCAATTAGGATTGTATTCATTAGAAAGGTGAGAGGGGACAGCTCCAGTGGTTGGGTCCTCCACCCCACTGAGAGGCGAGTGCCACACTCGACCCTTGTGAATGAACCCTGCAGTGCTTTATTGCTGCAGAGCTGGTCAATGTGGAGTGTGTTAACCTCACACTAATGTGATTTCCGGGGAGGGTGCGGGAGGGACATCGTAAAATTCAACCCCTTAAATCTCATTGGTTCAGGAGATGCCTAGTTTGATATTACTCAGGTCATAAATGCCCTGCTTTAGCCCATTTTCAGTCTGTAGGCGAGCAGTTTTTGTGTTGAAGTGTGCATGGCAACTCTAACTTAAGAATGCCTGTCTGGCCATTATTTTGGATTGATCTAAATAACTGTTAAAATTGTTAATCCCGTAAAATCGTTACTCCACCTCCAATATGTTATCATTAGCTCATTATTGTTAGCGATCACATACAGAACTCCTATTGTGTTCCATTTCAAGAGTACCGGGTATTCACACAAAATTAGGTCAGAAATAAACCATGGCATCTGTCATATGCCATCTGCATCATTCGATTTTTTACAAGCCTCCTGAAGGTAATATGTGTGAAATCATCATGAACACTATGTAGTCCAGCCTTGGCACAAAAGCAATGCTTCTGAAGCACGACTGTAACTAACACTCAATAACTGAAAATTTACTGAATTGAATTATGAAGGAATTAACCCTTTGAATATTGGTGGGAAATATTGCTTTGAAAGCAGCTTTAGAATAAATTAGAAAAAGACTTTATACTTAACAGCATAAAGCATCACAGGTTGGATTTGCCCCTCCAGCAAACCTATCTTTGCAAAGACTGGCTTTGTCATTTTAGGTGCAACCAATTCCATCTTTGATTCTTGTCCAAACAGTTGATGAGTAATCTCATCTGAGATGCTGTAAGATTAGCGGTGCATTTATTTTTCTAAAATGAAATGACAGATGGAGCAGTAATTTTCTGAAAATCAGGAAAGCTGTGAAGTAAATATTTACATAAATTATTTATACCATTCTACTGGCAAGTTTAGGCCAAATTTAAAATGAAAATTCGCCTCTAATTTTATCTTTTTAATTAACTGCTGAATGGGTGACATAAACGGAGTATAAGATGAGACATGAAGGATGCAAAATGCTGTTCATCATAATGCCTTCTTGTTATTATCGTTTGTGCGTTTATCAGATCAGTCCCCTTGTGAAGTGCTAATTTTATTCCTAACATACCAAATTTGGGGCCTGATTTTACCATTGCGTTGCGCCTGTTCTCGGGTGCGAAATCTTGGTAAAATCAGGTGTGAGGTGAATAGCACGATCTGCGCCCGCCTCCGCGCCGGTCCCCCTTTACCAAAGTCCAAAAATGTCCGCGATCGGTACTGCGCCCGAAACCGACACGACGGCCATTTAAATGCATTTGCATGTGTTCAAACTGACTTAATGGGCTGCATGCCCAACGTTACCGACACTGCCCCCTTTACCACCACATTTGCCCATTCAGAATCGGCGCGAAACAGACAGGTTCCCTTTAAGTCCGATTCACTCCATCAGCAAGGGTTAGTGAGGACGTAAATGCCTAGCTTCCGACGGCTCTCTGCTTGAGATTGGTCAGGGGGGGAAGGTGGGTCCGCTGCCACTCTGCCTGAGATTAGTGGAGGTGAAGGGGGGTTCACTGCCACACTGCGTGAGATCAGTGGGGGGGAAGGGGGATCTGCTGCCACTCTGCTTGAGATCAGTAGGGTGGGGGAGGAAGGGGGGTCTGCTGCCACTCTGTCTGAGATCAGTGGAGGGAAATGGGTGAAGGCGGATCACTCTGCTTGAGATTGGTGGAGGTGAAAGGGTGGTCCGCTGCCACTCTGCTTGAGATCAGTGGAGGGAAATGGGGGTCTGTTACCACTCTGCTTGAGGTTGGTGGGGGTGAAAGGGGGTCCACTGCCACTGTTACTGAGATCGGTGGGGCTGAAGGGGGGGTCCACTGCCACTCTGACTGAGATCAGTGGGGTGGGAAGGGGGAGGGTGGATCACTCTGTCTGAGATCAGTGGGGGGGGGGGGGGGGGGGGGGGGGGGGGAGGTGGGGAGGGGCGATCAGTCTGGGTGGTGGAGGGTGTTGGGGAGATAAAGGGGTCAGTAATGTTGTGGAGGTGGGAGAATGTCTGTGGGGGCCAGAGGGAGGCATTATCTGGCCTGGGAGGGATGTGGTAGGGGAGCAGCATTCTATCATTTTTTTCTGTGCATGCGCAGTTGGAGACACTGATCAGAGCTGCAGGGGTTCAGGTGCATTAATCCCCACCCACAGACTTCTGCAGCGCAATTCGGACTCGCTGATCTTTTTTCAGGCAGAGTGCTTATGGGGCCACCTGAGAAAGGGTCTGAAAGTCGGATCTGAAACACTCCCAGTTTCAAGTCTGCCCAGCACTTAGAATCAAAATGGGATAATAGGGCCATTATAGAGTTTCCAGCTTGATTGCTACCCAGAGGTTAGTCTCAAAAATATTAGTAATGCCACTTCCATTTTGTTGACGTCAAATGATACCTAAGTATCTCAATAGAATATGCTCAAACTTGAAACAGAGT
Organism: Mustelus asterias; assembly: GCF_964213995.1. Taxonomy (NCBI): domain Eukaryota; kingdom Metazoa; phylum Chordata; class Chondrichthyes; order Carcharhiniformes; family Triakidae; genus Mustelus; species Mustelus asterias. The sequence continues at coordinate 107,522,440 of NC_135804.1, forward strand.
TAACTAAGGTAACTAATCAGACCCCAAGGAAGACCCCAAGGAAAGATAGACAAGTCCCCAGGGCCTGATGTGATATACTCCAAAATACTGAGAGAGGCAAGGGAGGAAATTGCTGGGGCCTTGATAGAAATCTTTGTACCCTCACTGGCTACAGGGGAGGTCCCAGAGGATTGGAGAATAGCCAATGTTGTTCCTTTATTTAAGAAGGGTAGCAAGAATAATCCAGGTAATTACAGGCCGGTGAGCCTTACGTCAGTGGTAGGGAAATTATTGGAGAGGATTCTTCGAGACAGGATTTACTCCCACTTGGAAATAAGTGGACATATTAGCGAGAGGCAACATGGTTTTGTGAAGGGAAGATCATGTCTCCCTAACTTGATCGAGTTTTTCGAGGAAGTAACAAAGATGATTGATGAGGGTAGAGGAGTGGATGTTGTCGATATGGACTTCATTAAGGCCTTTGACAAGGTCCCTCATGGCAGACTGGTGCAGAAGGTGAAGTCACATGGTTTCAGAGGTGAGCTGGCAAGGTGGATACAGAACTGGCTCGGTCATAGAACTGGCTCACCTGAAGAAGGGGCTTGGGGCTCCGAAAGCTTGTGTGGCTTTTGCTACCAAATAAACCTGTTGGACTTTAACCTGGTGTTGTTAAACCTCTTACTTGGTCATAGAAGACAGAGGATAGCAGTAGAAAGGTGTGTTTCTGAATGGAGGGCTGTGACAAGTGGCATTCTTCAGGGATCAGTGCTGGGACCTTTGCTGTTTATAATATATATAAATGATTTGGAGGAAAATGTAACTGGTTTGATTAGTAAGTTTGCGGATGACACAAAGGTTGGTGGATTTGCGGATAGCGATGAGGACCTTCAGAGGATACAGCAGGATATAGATTGGTTGAAGGCTTGGGCAGAGAGATGGCAGATGGAGTTTAATCCGGACAAATGTGAGGTAATGCATTTTGGAAGGTCTAGTAAAGAAAGGAAATATACAGTAAATGGCAGAATCCTTAAGAATATTGATAGCAGAGGGATCTGGGTGTACAGGTATACAGGTCACTGAAAGTGGCAACGCAGGTGGAGAAGGTAGTCAAGAAGGCATATGGCATGCTTGCCTTCATCGGCTGGGGCATTGAGTTTAAAATTTGGCAAGTCATGTTACAGCTTTATAGAACCTTAATTAGGCCGCACTTGGAATATAGTGTTCAATTCTGCTCGCCACACTACCAGAAGGATGTGGAGACTTTGGAGAGGGTACAGAAAAGATTTACCAGGATATTGCCTGGCATGGAGGGCATTAGCTATGAGGAGAGGTTGAAGAAACTAGGTTTGTTCTCACTAGAACGACGGAGGTTGAAGGGTGACCTGAAGATTATGAGAGGCATGGACAGAGTGGATAGTCAGAAGCTTTTTCCCAAGGTAGAAGAGTCAATTACTAGGGGGCATAGGTTTAAGGTGCAAGGGGCAAGGTTTAAAGGAGATGTACGAGGCACGTTTTTTATACAGAGGGTGGTGGGTGCCTGGAACTCGCTGCCAGGGAAGGTAGTGGAAGTGGATAGGATAGTGAGTTTTAAGGGATGCCTGGACAAATACATGAATAGGATGGGAATGGAGGGATACGGTCTCCAGAAGGGTAGGGGGTTTTAGTTCAGTCGGTGCAGACTTGGAAGGCCGAAGGGCTTGTTCCTGTGCTGTAATTTTCTTTGTTCTTTGTTCTTTTTCTTTGTTTTTTGAAGGTGCTGATCCCATATTACAGGCGGGATTTTGGCAGAAATCATAGAATCCCTACAGTGCAGAAGGAGGCCTTTAGACTTTAAGGGCGGAATTCTCTCATAAAAATTCTAAGTGTTGAACTCACGGGAAAACTGGAGTATTTCACGTTGGTTTTTTCAGTTGGAGTTCACACTAGAATCTCCTACACTCTGTGCACTGCAGAGGCCACCAGCATTAATATTATTAAAGTTCAGGGGCAGGGCATGTTCCTCCCTGGGAGGCTGAAAGCAGCGGGCCTCTGCTCATGCGTTTTCTGGCCAGCTCGATCACTGGCCAGCCCGTGACCCCGCAATGCTGCCCCCCAATACCCCCATGGCCCAATCACAGGCCCCCTGACCACTCCCAGACCAGCCTCGACCCCCACTGTCCCAGACCGCCCCGATCTCCAGCCCCATCCCCCAGACAGTGCCAATCCCCCCCACCCCCATAGGGCAGACACACCTGCAGGCAGACCCCCCCCCCCCCCCCCCCCCGGCAGACACCCTCCCCCCAGCCCACCCTGATCATTGGCCTCGCTTCTGCCGCCATCGATCCCAATGGCAGAGTGGGAGCGGGACACCCCATCCCCACCAGTCACCCCCTAGGCCCTGCCGCCATCAGGCCCCATCCTCTAGGCTCTGACCCTATTTTCCCTGCACCCTTGGCACTGCCTAATGCCCAATGAGCAGTGCCAGGGGAACAGGCTGGCACTGCCAGGGTGCCCATGCCCAGGGGGCACCATTCCCCCCACACCCACCCTCTGGGAGGCCCCTTCACTCCAGCAGGGTTGGGCCGCTAGCTCCCCGAAAGTGGGGAGCTACTCTAAACCCCACTGGAGTGAAACACTCTGGTGCGGTGGCAGAGGCTAGCGGGTTTGGAGAATTCAGTCACGGGCCCATTAATAACATTTAAATGATATTTAAAATATCATTCAAATGCTAGACCTGCCTTCACACCAATTTCCAGCGTAGAGCAGACTGTGCTGGAAATCCAGCGCTGGGAGATGCTAGCAAACGCTTGCAGGAACCCTGTGAATCATGCGATTTTCCTGGCCTGCTGCACTAGAAAATTAGCACAGCGGGAAGGGGGAATTGCTCCCAAGGGTGGGAATTAAGGTTTTAAAATTCTTTAACCACCCTTTGTGACCACCAGAGTCAGTAAGTTTAAGAACCAGCAGTCAGGATTTTCTATTTTAATGCAACTTATTAAAAGTTAAAAAATAAAAGTTTATTTATTAGTCACAAGTAAGGTTTACATTAATACTGCGATGAAGTTACTGTGAAATTCCCCTATATACTATCTACTTATATTTACGCCATAATAAAACAGAGCAGGTGTGAGTGAGGAAACCTTTTTTTAAATGTTCAGAAAATAGCAATTAATTACTAGAAAACATAGTTTGCCTGAAAATCTGGCTACATCGCAGGGGCTCATATACTTTATTCACAGTATCCAATTGATTTTATCTGTTTCAAATAAATCTGTGATCACCATTGATATTATTGGGAAAATTGAAAATCAGAATGTAATTCTTTCAACAGAGAGCATGTTATTATTCAATAGTTTAAGTTTATTTTATTCATGCCACAAGTAAGCCTACATTAACACTGCAACAAAGTTACTGTGAAAATCCCCGAGTCATTAAACTCCGGCGCTTGTTTGGGTACACTGAGGGAGAATTTAGCATAGCCCAGCAGGTCTTTCGGACTGTGGGAGGAAATCAGAGAACCCGGAGGAAACCAACAAAGACACGGGGAGAACGTGCAGACTCCACACAGACAGTGATTTAAGCCAGGAATTGAACCTGGGTTCCTGGCGCTGTGAGGCAGCAATGCTAACCACTGCGCCACCGTGCCGCCCATTCGAGTTATTTGTTCCTCCTCAGTCTGTTTGCAATCTAAGAGGAATTAGCATGAGAGCTTTTCATATTTATGAAGAAACTAAGATTTGCAGGTTTTATAGATTTGTATGACTTTGTGCTGAAACATTTCCACTGTCACAGAAACCTTCACTAAGAGGGCAGTGAGCCCACCTGCTGCCTGTAGCTGTTTCCTGCTGTCAATATTGAACCTGCTGTGGGCCTTGCCCTTCTACATGCCCTAATTAGAACCATCCGCATACTGTGCTGCTTCCTGATTCTGGTACTGACTTCATGAGTCATGGTGGTAATGATAAGTGGAATCTACTGGGAGTTCTTACAGCAGGAACAAATAAATAATTCATTGTGTCTCAGGTAAGTGTAATGCATGTCAGCATGTTCAAGGATCTCTGTGAATGTTAATAAACCATTTGCAGTTTTAATTTGTTCTTGTTGTTGTAAATAATCCCATAATCTCCATTCTGTCCTTCTCCTGGCAGATTTATTCAGGACCGAAACTTGTGATTTATATTTTATGAGTCAGTTTAACTTGTTGAAGTGTACAATGTTTGATTCATTATTAATAATTTTAGAACAAAGCATGCATGATAATTAATAACGGTCTGCGCCAAGGTACTGATTAATCATAAATGAATCATTGTTGCTTTTCATTTAAATATTCTGTTTTATTCAACACAGATCTTCTCAGACCTTGTGCATATTTTTGTAAACACAAGGGGTTTGCTGTCTGCAGCAACACTGAAGAAATCTAGTTATTGCTGGTAGTGCCGGTACGTGTCCAATGTTCATTTTTGAATCTGGGTTTGTTTTCAGTGTTCTCCTTTACTTTCCTGAAGGTGATCTACTCATGGTAGGAAGGTACCAGTTCCCTGTAGCTCACCCAGATGGCAAACATTTGCCTGTGAGTCTTGACGCCAAGGGGCTGCAGACTATTGAACTACTATTGAACAGGCTATTGGGTGCTTCAGAAGCAAAGCTGGTCCTGTCTTTCCCTAATACCCCACACTTAAGTAATCTCCAGAAGGCAACACATGAGATCAGGAGGTGAAACCCTGGTTGATTCCCTGGTGCAACGACGATAGTCTCTCCCTCAATGTCAACAAAATGAAGGAGATAGTCATCGACTTCAGGAAGCGTAAAGGAGAACATGCCCCTGTCTACATCAATGGGGATGAAGTAGAAATGGTCGAGAGTTTCAAGTTTTTAGGTGTCCAGATCACCAACAACCTGGCCAGGTCCTCCCATGCCAACACTGTAGTTAAGAAAGCCCAACAATGCCTCTACTTTCTCAGAAGACTAAGGAAATTTGGTGTGTCTGCTATGACTCTCACCAACTTTCACAGATGCACCATAGAAAGCATTCTTTCTGGTTGTATCACAGCTTGCTATGGCTCCTGCTATAGCCAAGACCATAAGAAACTACAAAGAGTCGTGAATGAAGCCCAGTCCATCACTCAAACCAACCTCCCATCCATTGATACTGTCTACACTTCCCGCTGCCTCGGAAAAACAGCCAGCATAATTAAGGACCCCACGCACCTCGGACATTCTCTCTTCCACCTTCTTCTGTCGGGAAAAAGATACAAAAGTCTGAGGACACGAACCAATTGACTCAAGAACAGCTTCTTCCCTGCTGCCATCAGACTTTCTCTACACCCTAGCTATGACTGTATCACTACATTCTGCACTCTCTCCTTTCCTTCTCTATGAACGGTATGCTTTGTCTGTATAGTGCGCAAGAAACAATACTTTTCACTGTATACCAATACATGTGACAATAATAAATCAAATCAAATCAAATCCTCAACATGGAGTTGTGGAGGTTGATTCTAATATGATAACACCACACTAGCTGATAGCAGCTGACTTGGCATCGATGAAATATTGAACCTGGAATCTCCCTGGTGTATCTGGTTCAGTGTCATTTACTCACAGGCAATTGGTGGAGTTAAAGTTGATGCTTCTTGAAGAAATGGAATGTCCTGTGTTAAAAAATAATCTAGCTTTTGCAGATGTTGGGGTATAGATGCAGGGACAAAACAAATAACTGGCTGTTTTCAAAAATTGAATAAAGCATCCATCTAAAATTGCTGTATCTCACAAATATGAGTGAGGCTATATTCTTGTGATAACCTGGGATCACCATTACATAGAGGGATGGTGGCGAGATAGAGCTAGTAACCAGTAGCAATCCTATAACCAGCAGACCCCATAACTACAATCAGAAATGAAGGCGTGGTCATGATTGTATAACAGACCAGAATTTTCTAACATTTAGGATTAATGTTCAGATAATTAAGAGTCGACTTGGTCAAGGACCCGCTGTGATCATAATGAATGGTGGAGTAGGCTCGGAGGGACAAATAGCCCAATCCTGCTCCTATTTCCTATGTTTCTAAGATGAAGCAGTCTCTTATTTGTAAAACATTGCTACAAAAATCTTCTAAATTAAATCACAGAATCATAAATAATGAGTCAAGGGCACAATCTGTTTGCGTTGCTCACAGTCCTGCTGCTTTGCCCACCCAGCTCTTTGTAGCAAGATTTGTATTCAGAGAACAGATAACATCCTTAAAACAGGGACAGAGTAAATAGGGACCTCTCTGGCTGTTAGGCAGTATTACAGCTTCTCACTAAAATAATGCCATCAATTCAAAAACAATCGGCAGGATATGGTTATAAACATGATCAAGATCTCCAGAACTGATGGGGAATTTCACTCAGGTTCATGCACATAAATATCCAAAGAAACAGGTTGAAGATTGCAATCACTCTGGATTTATACCATTTTCTTGCCTTTGTTGCTCTCCAAATGAAAATTATCTCTCTGAGTGAAATTTTTCAGTCTTCCCCCACCATGGTGGGTTTAATGGTGTGCGGAGCAGGGGGTGGGAGGAAGGAGGGCAGGGTCGCGCAAGCTGAAAGTCCCTTCAATTCGATGCAGATGAAAACCCAAACAGAATCCCCCCTCCCCAACGCCGTCAGATTTTCCACGCAGCCAGTTGGATATCACGCTAGTCCGGAACACCTCCGCACCAATGTGGCATGCACATCTTGGTGCTCACCTGGAAGAAGGCTTGGGACAGCTTAAGGGGATCGGAAGATGAAGGCTGTAACAACTGTGGACTCTGGAGCACCATATGCAGCAATGAGTGGTGGAACTTCATGTGAATCTTTGCACCGCAGCAAGTTCCAGGAGGTGGATCTTCAAGCAGCAGGTGGAGCAGCACGGTGGCACAGTGGTTAGCACTGCTGCCTCCCAGCATCAAAGACACGGGTTCAATTCCGGCCTCGGGTGACCGTCTGTGCGAAGATTGCACATTCTCCCTGTGTCTGTGTGGGTTTTCTCCGGTTGCTCCGGTTTCCTCCCACCGTCTAAAGATGCGTCAGTTAGGTGGATTGGCCATGCTAAATGTGTGGGGTTATGAGCACAGGGCAGGGGGATGGGCCTAATGGTTCACACCTATTCAGCCTTGGGAGAGTAGCTGCATTAATATTAGTTGTCTTTTAACCACATATATATGTTCTTCCGATGAATGTAGACCTCTCTCACATTACCATTGCTGCAGGCACTCACACAACACTGCCACAATAGGTAATGTTTTAAAAATGATCAGATATTAATTTGGGGCCTGTTTACTTATATGGTATCTCTTTGAGATGGCAGATTCATTCACTGTTTTCTTCCCTTAATGCATACCAAGTAGATATGGTAAATATACTATAGTAAGAGCGATCGTCAAATTAATAGTCAAATACTCTTAGCTGAATGAAGAAATCTCTCTGCAGTGCTGGGTAATGTTTCTATTCAAACCATTTACATTGGTGAATTTTCTGATGTCCTCCTTTCCTGTTCTTCTCACTTCCAACCTGACATTGAGACTTTCAGGCTCATCCTGCAACCCAGTAGGAAGCAGCCCCGCAGAGCGCTGTGTTCAGAGAAAGGTGACTGGCCGATTGTGATCATATGACTGCTGGCCAAGTATTGCGGCCTGGAGGCATGAGGCCTGTCCAATGTCGTGGCGGGGGCCATGAGACACCAATCTCAGCTCTACATGACGTAAACCGGGGGCTGGCATCATTTTTAAAGCCCTCCCGGATGTATATTCAGTCCAACCTTGAATTCACAAATAGCACAATAGCATTCCAGAATGCCCTCCTGCATCCTGAAGGCTGAATAATGTGCAATCCGGATGTCCGAGAGAGTGACCACTGTATAATCTGGAATTTCCAGAGACTGACCATGGTGCAATCCGGATGTCCGAGAGAGTGACCACTGAACAATCTGGAATTCCCAGAGACTGACCATGGTGCAATCCGGAAGTCTGAAAGAGTGACCACTGAACAATCCGAAATTCTCAGAGACTGACCCTGGTGTAATCCGGATGTCTGAGAGAGTGACCACTGTACAACCTGGAATTCCCAGAGACGGACCATGGTATAATCTGGAATTCCCAGAGACTGAGCACTATACAATCCAGAATTCCCAGAGACTGACCACTGTACAATCCGGAATTCCCAGAGATTGACCACTGTACAATCTGGAATTCCCAGAGACTGACCACTGTACAATCTGGAATTCCCAGAGACTGACCACTGTACAATCCGGAATTCCCAGAGATTGACCACTGTACAATCTGGAATTCCCAGAGACTGACCACTGTACAATCCGGAATTCCCAGAGACTGACCACTGTACAATCTGGAATTCCCAGAGACTGACCACTGTACAATCCGGAATTCCCAGAGATTGACCACTGTACAATCTGGAATTCCCAGAGATTGACCACTGTACAATCCAGAATTCCCAGAGACTGACCACTGTACAATCCGGAATTCCCAGAGACTGACCACTGTACAATCCGGAATTCCCAGAGACTGACCACTGTACAATCCGGAATTCCCAGAGATTGACCACTGTACAATCCGGAATTCCCAGAGACTGGCCATGATACAATTGGAAATCCCAGTGACTATCTACTGTGCAATCTGGAAATTCCCGACACAGACTACGGTGCAATCTGGAAATCCCAGAGACTGATCAGTGTTGAATTCAATGGAAGGCTTAGTGCTCAGTGGGGGAGTTAAGGGTTAGGGATCTAGGTTCCTGGTACATAATTCAAAAAAGATTAGAATGTAGGTCCAGCAAGTGATTCGAAACGTAAATTGAATGTAATTTTATTGCAAGGGGAATAAAGTAGAAAAGTTAAAATCCCAATTTGACCTAAAATCACCAACAATTTAATTTTTCTAGTGGCTCTTTTCCAGTTTAAACATTGCACCTTAAATCCAGTGGAATCTTAACAAACAATGATTTGATTTGATTTGATTTATTATTGTTACATGTATTAACATACAGTGAAAAGTATTGTTTCTTGCACGCTATACAAAGCATACCATTCATAGAGAAGAAAACGAGAGTGCAGAATGTAGTGTTACAGTCATAGCTAGGGTGTAGAGAAAGATCAACTTAATGCAAGGTAGCTCCATTCAAAAGTCTGACAGCAGCAGGGAAGAAGCTGTTCTCGAGTCGATTGGTACATGACCTCAGACTTTTGAATCTTTTTCCCGAAGGAAGAAGGTGGAAGAGAGAATGTGCGGGGTGCGTGGGGTCCTAATTATGCTGGCTGCTTTGCCAAGGCAGCGAGAAGTGTAGAACAAGTCACTGGATCGGAGGCTGGTTTGCGTGATGGATTGGGCTACATTCACATTCATGGCTCAAACTCGAATGCAATGAGAAGAATCCTTCTTTGTCAACACTGTTGTTAAGTCTTGATTATTGAATCTTTATGAAATTACTTGCAATTTTTGCAATAAATTAATACAAGTGAAATTAAGTACCTTCTGTACAGATAGATGTAAAGTAACTCCATGAAAGTTAAAAACTAAATGTTCACGCCACACCAGAGTCAAGGCATATAACCAATGCATTTCCAATGACAGACAGCAGTACATCGCAGGAGTTCAGTTACTTTGCAATGCAAAATCTTGTTCAAAGCTTATTTGCAATGTATCTGTTTAGAGTGGACTGCCAAAGGAATAATCAATCACATTGTGGTTCTGAGGGCTACTTTATGAATTTCAAGCGAAGACAATCATTTGGGGATATCTGAAAGATGTAGGTTTTTGCTCATTTTAAGAGAAAAGTAGTAATCGTCTTGTTGGATGCAAAACAGTATTGTGCAGTTGTCAAAGTGTCAATCAATGGCATTGTGTGAGAGGACTAGTTTTATATGCAACATCTTGAGCTTTGCAGCATTGTGTGAAGTAGCTCAAGGTGGTGGGTTGAATATGGAGCTATCAGATATAAAGCTGAGGTTGTGTGATGGAACCATGTTCACCACAAGAGGACAAATTAAGTTTCAAATGTGATACAATGGAAGGAAAGATCTTCAATTCCAGATAGCAAATTTCTCTCATCTCAGCCGAGCAAGTTTGGACTGGTAACCAATGGGCCAAATGGCCTCCTTCTGTAGTCATACCAATTCTGTGATTCTGTGTTGTAAGCCAGATGAGAAATCAATTCCCAAATGTGCAGCTACCGTGAATGAAAAAAAAAACCACAAAGGAAGAAACTAACAACAATGATAAGCATAATGATGGAGACAAGGATGAATTGAAGAGGAAGAGATTATGGATACAGCATCACCTCTCAAGGCAAAAAAAGGTTCACATGGTAAGATTTCAAAAAGATGACCAGGATGAGGATGAAGAAAAAATTGAGATAGTTGTGCCAAGGAAGCTGCAAGGAGAAAGAATGAGGAATGGAAGGAAGTGACTTCAGCTAAGAAAGATAAGACCCAAACTGATGCATCCTTTTCACTGGATAAAAGCAAATTACTGCGTTTGCTGGAATCTGAAACCAAAAGGGAAAATGCTGGAAAATCTCAACAGGTCTGGCAGCATCTGTAAGGAGAGAAAAGAGCTGATGTTTCAAGTCCAGATGACCCTTTGTCAAAGCTAAAAGACATAGAAAGTGGGAGATACTTATTCTGTAGGGTGAGAGAATGAAAGATGTGTCATAGCCACAGAAATAAGGGGAAAGGCTAAGAGGTGTTAATGGCAGTCCATAGAGAGAATAGAAGGTGTGAATGGCCAAATGGCACAAAAGCTGAAATCAGAGGGTAAGCTGTGACAGATGAAGATGTGGGGGGAGGGGGGGATGGGTGGGGGGGATGTAAAATTGAGAAAAAGGGTGAAAAGGGAAGCAAAGGTGGAGAAAAGGTAAGAAAATGGGGATAAATGGGGGAAAGACCGGGGGGGAAGAAAAATAAAGTAAGACAATAAAGAAATAAAAGGTAGAGAACAGTAAAAAATTAAATAAAATGAAAACAGAGGGATTGAGGTGTGGTACAGCTAATCATCTGAAGTTGTTGAATTCGATGTTGAGACCGGAAGGTTGTAAAGTGCCCAGCCACAAGATGAGATGCTGTTCCTCCAGTTTGCGTTGAGCTTCACTGGAACATTGCAGCAGGCCAAGGACAGACATGTGGGCATGGGAGCAGGATCGTGTGTTAAAATGGCAAGCAACAGCAAGGTCAGAGTCCTGACTGTGCACAGACCGCATCCTTTTCACTATTTGTTGGAAACCTGAACTCTGAAAAGAAATGTTAGGAAATAAAGAGATTACTGAGGGACTTCTTCACCAATAAGCAACTTTCAGTCACAGACGTCTGAACTAGATCTATCGAGCTTCAAAAGAAAAAATGGAAAAGGCATTGGAATTCTGTGGGAACAACATGCTGAGAACTTGCAGTTAAACGTGACAAAGCATGCCAGGAAATCAATGCAGATAACAAACAGAAAGAACATTGTTTTCCAAAAATCTCCCATTCAAAATAACTCTAGCTATTCTCTCATTAACACAGAGACATTAGAATTCCTGCTTTTCATGATGGTTGAGGGACTCGGTATATTGAATTTGATAATGAAGTTGAGGGCAGGGCCACCCGTATTGATTTCACTGGTGATAAGAGTATGTTAAAAGTAAAGGGTGGACAAACATCGCTGGATTCTGATATTATCCTTGTATAAAGCACCTTCTCGGAAACACCTTGAGAGATCTTTTGAAAAAGCATTGTTGATCAAAATAATAGAAAATGCTGGTGGACCAAAAGCTTTTGCGTTTGTTAAATATGAATCCACTGAGGATGCAAAAGGAGTTCTTGAGAATCATAAAGAAGCAGAATTTGCAAGAAGAATTCTGAGATTGGATTTCAACATCCAGGAACACTAATGATGGTCTCAGTCACAATGTTTGTGACTTTTCTCATGATTCAAACCGCAAAGAATCATTTTTTCTTGTTTTTGCTTTCAGACCTGTTAATTATTCTGCCATTACACTTTTTCTCTGTCTCTTTGCTATAACCGTTACCACCCCTTTTACCTTTAGTTACACCTTTGTCATTTAATCTCTTCCACCCTTTACCCTATCCCAGACCTATCCTAAAAATCATGGCTACTACTGGCCACAAGGTTTGCATTTGGCTATGATCTTGGAATCTTCCAATTGCAGAACAAAGCTCAACATTCACCATTATGGAATCTCACACCCTTCTGTAAACCCATGCCATCAATGAAACAAAGAAGCAGCAGATGGTCTGTCTCCCCAGCCTGGTCTTATAACAATGATAGACAGCTATTGAAACTCACTGTGCCCACAGAAATGCTAATAGATACCATCTATCTTCTAAGGTGAACAATGGATTTTGACCAGAGACACAGAAACTGATTGTTAACCTGCAACTAAATCATCAATGGGCAACACCACGTGACCTAAGCTCCTTTGGCTTTTAAGAAGTTTTAATGTTACCTTGCTGGTGTTAACACCCAGCCTGTCAACACCAAAGCAGGATTCCAGGCTGACTGACTACAAAGCCTGCCTCAAGACTATATTCCCTCGAAGCCTGGTTCTCTGGAAAATTCCTGCCATTGCAGACCAAGTCTCTGTTTACCAATCTCATCAGGTTGTGTCAACTTTGAAGGAATTTTGCAACTGAACCCATCTGAACTTTAACTCCTACGCAAAGGAATTCTCAAAATGCTCTGGCATTCTAGACTCCAACATTCACATGAATTAATATTCCTATCTTTGTTTATTTCTTTGTTCTAAGTTATTCCTAGTTGTAAAATCCCCTTCTTGTGTGCATGTGTGTGTGTGTGCGTGTGCGTTTGTGTAGTTGTGACAATCATCCCCTGAGTTTGAATGTATGCATAAATAATACTGTTGATTTAACTGTTAGTTTGCTGTGAGTCACTTTAAAATTGATACCACAGAGGGTTGGGGAAACACATTGCTGTCTATTTCAAAAACACTTCTGTTCACGGATAGATGGTAAGAAAAATGAAGCAGTTGAATTTTCTTCTCTCCTTGCTGGAACAGTGCATCAATTTCCCATTGATGCTATGAAGCAAACTTTGTACCTTTGGAATTGATTTCTTTACACTGGCTATCTGAAAATTGAGACCCTTAAGTTCTTATGCATGTCATGGGATTCTATAGAACCGATTTAACTTTGTTGTCAAACTTGTGGCTGTGCAGAGCAGTAACTCACGTGTACTTGAGTTGAGAACATTGGCAATATGAGGCCTGTTCTCTATTTTAAAAAGAATAAACATACAGGGCAACCTTCCACACAGGCCTTGGCCTGTAATGCACAGCTCATGAGTGTAAAATCCAGCGAGGTTACAACGCATCATTAAAAATAAAGTTGTGGTGATGTGTATACAATGGCAGCCTGGGGAGAGATGGAAAACAATACACCCTTAGATACAGAATCACTGTTGCAGGAGGAATACAAAAGGAAGGTTGTCAAATTTGGTGATGAAGGCCACTTTCCTGTAATAGCACAAGAATACCTGAATGATGATATGCCTGTGATCATCAATGCAGATGAGGAAGAAGTGTCATCCTATTTTTGGAAAGTGCAAATGATCACATTGTTTATTGTTTTCAAAATTAGTTATGGAGCCCATGGATCAAGGCTCAGAACTGAGTTGAAAATTGTCACATTCTCCAAAAGGTGCACAACCATTATTCTTTTGTAGTGTTCCAATCTGCCTAAACTTCAGTGGCCATCAAGTAACAGTAAAGGAATGCTGAGACATCGAGGCCTGACAGGTTTCTCAGTTGCTCGAAATCTTGAGTGGAGCCGGCAACAATGAAACAGAGGAGAGTCTGTTTTCTTGACAGAAATCCACTCAGTGTTTCTTCTCTTCAAATGGTGTTAGCAACATGAAATTAAGGTATCACCGCTGCTTCCTAGACAAGAACCTTTGACTATTCGTATCACTCCTTGCAAAAACAACTCGATTAATATAAGAATTCTAAATGTCCACAAGGGTACCTCCCACTCTGTACAGGTTGCACATCCTGTCCACTGAGAGTCTGATGAAGGATTATAAATGAGATTTTCCTCTTTGTTGCTTCCAGGGATACAGACTAGGGACAGGGAGCTGCAGCAAAATTGAGGTGGAAATCCATTGCCTATAGCTGGGTGGAGTCTGCATCCGCCTAAGCATTTCAAAGATATTCCTGGCCTTGCATCTCATTTTCCTTTCTCTGCAACCATACAGGTGACTGGTAGCATTGGACGTATCTAACAATCTTTGGGCGGCACGGTAGCACAGTGGTTAGCACTGCTGCTTCACAGCTCCAGAGACCTGGGTTCGATTCGCGGCTCAGGTCACTGTCTGTGCGGAGTTTGCACATCCTCCCCGTGTCTGTGTGGGTTTCCTCCAGGTGCTCCGGTTTCCTCCCACAGTCCAAAGATGTGCGGGTTAGGTTGATTGGCCAAGCTAAATTGCCCCTTAGTGTCCCGGGATGCGTAGATTAGAGGGATTGGCGGGTAAATATGAGGGTTAGAGGGATTAGCAGGTAAATATGTAGGGATATGGGGATAGGGCCTGGGTGGGATTGTTGTCGGTGCAGACTCGATGGGCCGAATGGCCTCTTTCTGCACTGTAGGGGTTCTAATCTCCTCCCCACCATAACGGCATGCCAGTTGAACGTTGGAGTGCACAGCTCCTGTCATAGGTATCATCTCAAGTACATTATTCCTGTCGGGTTTAAAGAGGAAAGTTTGCACTATTACTCACTACATTCACTGTTAGATGGGAGAACTGCAGACTGCTTGATGTGCTTGGCATTTCGTACAGTGACTTGCTAGGGATCAATAACATGAACGCTTCATGATATTAATGCAATAAGAAGTAGCATTGATAAGGTCATTGTGCTCTCGTCTTGTGCAGTGGGCACATTGCATGTATGATATCTGCAGACCCCAGTGGAGTGATGTGTTTGACAAAAATGCCTCTGGATTTTGCACATGCATTTGTTGACTCCTTCACCAAGTTTGTCTCCAATATGTCTGGAGAGCATTTGGAACTCTCAAAGAGAAGCCCATCTGCCTCTCTTTATAAAGTTAAAGTAAAGTTTATTGTCACAAGTAAGGCTTACAGTAACACTGCAGTGAAGTTACTGTGAAATTCCCCTAGTTGCCACACTCCAGCACCTGTTCGGGTCAATGCACCTAACCAGCACATCTTTCAGACTGTGGGAGGAAACCAGAACACCCAGAGGAAACCCACGCAGACACAGGGAGAACATGCAAACTCCACACAGACAAGTCGGGAATCGAACCCTGGTCCCTGGCGCTGATGAGGCAGCAGTGCTAACCACTGTGCCACCCAGTTGTTCTACATGTTGATGTTCTACATCAAAGCCATGGGGATATATTTCCTTGGATGTTCTCCTGCTCATGCACCACAACTTTGGCAGCAGAAGACCACGGAAACCTAGGAGAACTGGTGTTAGTGCTGATCAGGATTGGTAACCAGAGGACACCGATTTTAAATTATTGGCAAAAGAATCAGAAGCAACATGAGAAGAAAATGTTTACGCTGTGGTTTTTTTATCTGGAATCTACTGCCTGAAAGGATGATAGAAGCAAATTCAGTAACAACTTTAAAAAGCGAATGAGATCATTATTTTTAAAAAAGAATAATTTGCAGGACTGTTAGTGAAAGGAGGTGGGACTAATCAAATAGCTCTTTGAAAGAACCTATGCAGGAACCTTGGACTGAATATCTCCTTCATGTTATAATTCTACAATCGATCATTACTTGGCTTCAAATCACCTTACCCAATTTTACAACCCTCACCAAAGTGACAATATCTAGGAATTGTTTTTAATGTCTGAAGCATCATATTTTCTCTTCTACCACCACTCCACTGTCTATGAGATATCAATTAACAACCACACTCTTGTACAGTGCTGCAAAAGGAAAATGTTAATTTTTGGCGTTTATGACCTGACAGCTTAATTTTGTGATGTCTGCAGAACATTCTGGTACCAGGTAGTGGCACAGTGCAATAAATGAAGATGTAAGAGCCAGGAATCACTGTGCATTACTCATGGAGACAACAGTTGACAAAGGTCAGACAGAAGAGTTGAATTGCATCCAGAAAGGAAGGCTGGATTAGTCATGCTCGAGTGGCTGATTTATCTTCAGACAAACAATGTGGGAAATATGCTGGAAATAACTTTTAGTTACCATGAAGATGTAATTTCATGCAATGCCAGCTTTGGATTTGAATTTGAGTCTCACACATATCATTTTGTTGAAATAGCAAGGATTCTTTTACGATCCATTCGATAATTTAAAGACAAACTGAGAAGGAATGTAACAGCGTTATGTATTTCTAAAAGTGACATAAATTTCCATCATAATTTTAGATTGCTTTGATAGTTCAACTTCTTTAGCAAACCGCACCTCGCCCCCCTGCTCCCCCCCCCACCCCCCACACCACCCCGCCCACCCTTGCGTGGGGTTAGGAAATGTCCCATCTGTAAATATCCCAACTGTGCTCCCAACCTGAAAGCAAGTGACCCATCAGGATCTTAAAGGGCCACTCCATGATCTTCCACTCACTATCACTCACCATGAGCTGCATCCCTCAGCAATCCTGGATCTTGGATGTGAGAATTATCAGTGGCAGCCACTGCCTCCCCGGTGCTGGCTCTGATTGGCCAGCAGCTCATGGAAGAGGCGGAGGGGTGGGGTGGGATTCTTCAGGAAAACCTCTATGCCCTGAGTCCATGTTCGTGGAGACGTCCCACAGCAACCCAGTCCATAAGACCGTAAGACATAGGAGCAGAATTAGGCCACTTGGCCCATCGAGTCTGCTCTGCCATTCAATCATGGCTGATTTGTTTCTCATCCCCATTCTCCTGCCTTTTCCTCATAATCCCTGATCCCCTTATTAATCAAGAATCTATCTATCTCTGTCTTAAAGATACTCAATGACCTGGCCTCCACAGCCTTCTGCGACAAAGAGTTCCACAGATTCACCACTCTCTGGCTGAAGAAATTCCTCCTCATCTCTGTTTTAAAGGATTGTCCCTTTAGCCTGAGGTTGTGCCCTCTGGTTCTAGTTTTTCCGACTGGTGGAAACATCCTCTCCATGTCCACTCTATCCAGGCCTCGCAGTATCCTGTAAGTTTCAATAAGATCCCCCCCTTATCCTTCTCAACTCCAACGAGTACAGACGCAGAGTCCTCAACCATTCCTCATATGACCAGCTCTTCATTCCAGAGATCATTCTTGTGAATCTCCTCTGGACCCTTTCCAGGGCCAGCACATCCTTCCTTAGATATGGTGTCCAAAATTGCTCACAGTACTCCAAATGGGGTCTGACCAGAGCCTTATACAGCCTCAGAAGTACATCTGCTCTTGTATTCTAGCTCTTGCACCATGAATTTAAAATAACATTGCATTTGCCTTCCTAACTGCTGACTGAACCTGCACGTTAACCTTAAGAGAATCTTGAACAATGACTCCCAAGTTCCTTTGTGTTTCTGATTTCCTAAGCATTTTCCCATTTATGCAAAATAGCCTATGCCTCCATTCCTCATTCCAAGGTGCATAACCTCACACTTTTCCACATTATATTCCATCTGCCACTTCTTTGCCTACTTTCCTAACCTGCCCAAGTCCTTCTGCAGCACCCTCCCCCCCCCCCCCCAAGTGCTTATTTGACAATGCTGTGGGTTTGCCTGTAAAACTGATGTTACTAACCTTATTGAGTTTTTTGAGAAAGTGACCAAGGAGGTGGATGGGGGCAAGGCAGTGGACGTGGTATATATGGATTTTAGTAAGGCGTTTGATAAGGTTCACCATGGTAGGCTTCTGCAGAAAATGCAGATGTATGGGATTGGGGGTGATCTAGGAAATTGGATCAGGAATTGGCTAGCGGATAGGAAACAGAGGGTGGTGGTTGATAGTAAATATTCATCATGGAGTGCGGTTACAAGTGGTGTACCTCAGGGATCTGTTTTGGGGCCACTGCTGTTTGTAATATTTATTAATGATCTGGATGAGGGTATAGTTGGGTGGATTAGCAAATTTGCTGATGACACCAAAGTCGGTGGTGTGGTAGACAGTGAGGAAGGGTGTCGTAGTTTGCAGGAAGACTTAGACAGGTTGCAAAGTTGGGCCGAGAGGTGGCGGATGGAGTTTAATGCGGAGAAGTGTGAGGTAATTCACTTTGGTAGGAATAACAGATGTGTTGAGTATAGGGCTAACGGGAGGACTTTGAATAGTGTGGAGGAGCAGAGGGATCTAGGTGTATGTGTGCATAGATCCCTGAAAGTTGGGAATCAAGTAGATAAGGTTGTTAAGAAGGCATATGGTGTCTTGGCGTTTATTGGTAGGGGGATTGAATTTAGGAGTCGTAGCGTTATGTTGCAACTGTACACAACTCTGGTGCGGCCGCACTTGGAGTACTGTGTGCAGTTCTGGTCCCCACATTACAGGAAGGATGTGGAGGCTTTGGAGAGGGTGCAGAGGAGGTTTACCAGGATGTTGCCTGGTATGGAGGGGAGATCCTATGAGGAGAGGCTGAGGGATTTGGGATTGTTTTCGCTGGAAAGGCGGCGGCTAAGAGGGGATCTTATTGAAACATATAAGATGATTAGAGGTTTAGATAGGGTGGATAGTGATAGCCTTTTTCCTCTGATGGAGAAATCCAGCACGAGGGGGCATGGCTTTAAATTGAGGGGGGGTAGTTATAGAACCGATGTCAGGGGTAGGTTCTTTACCCAGAGGGTGGTGAGGGATTGGAATGCCCTGCCAGCATCAGTAGTAAATGCGCCTAGTTTGGGGGCGTTTAAGAGATCCGTTGATAGGTTCATGGACGAAAAGAAATTGGTTTAGGTTGGAGGGTCACAGTTTTTTTTTTTAACTGGTCGGTGCAACATCGTGGGCCGAAGGGCCTGTTCTGCGCTGTAATGTTCTATGTTCTATGTTCTATGTTATTGCCAGTTTCCCAGCCGTTGGGCAAGATCCCCAAAAATTACATTAAATTTTGTCCTATGTTGTAGCCTTATGTGCCCTTCGTAATCTCATCTTCCAGAGGGAGGCACTTTGACACTGCTGATGAGAAGAACATGGCTCCATTGGCTTTTCCAAACCTAGTCAAAGTGGAAGTTCATCCACAAACTGTCAATCAGGCTTAAACTCTGTCAATATTGTGGTCAGGATCAGGGGGTATTGAGGTGCATTCAACTGTGAAGGAAAATAAAAATAAACACAGGTGGCTGGAGGGTAATAGAATTCCACTGAGCTGGCAGCTGAACTTTGTGAGGCACTGCACATTGACTCTGTTACAGATCAAGTGCAATGGAGAAGGCTTCAGTGATTCCAGCTTGTTGGGAAGCCTCAGCAACTTCAAATCAATGCGGTATACATACATTGGGGCTGAGTGCACAGCTGGGCAGACTGGAACTCCACCGCCCCTCGTGAAATTGACAAATGCTCTCTGTAAGAGGACTTCAAAGGGGTCTGCTCATACCTGCAGCTTCTGACATGGAGACAGGAAAATCTCTGCTGCAGAATGGAGGGCTTCAGTGATTTAAAATCCTGCCAGGTGACCGGGTGGCATGGAAGTTAAAGTCACCTGGCCACTTCAGAATTTACACAGCTGACAGGCAGGAATGCAGATGTTTATCACAGGGCTGCCTGAAATCACCATGCCAGGGGTGATCTTCAGTTCTGCCAGGGCAAGGAGGGACCATCTAGCCATGACACCCCCATCTCAGCACATGGTGGCAAGGTCAACCTCTTGCCCCCAGCCCAAGTCCACCCAACCCCCAGGACCTTTGAGAGGCCTGTCCTTTGCAGCCTGACAGCAGCAGAGAGGCAAATGGCCACTGGACCTACTTCCTTGAGCCCCATCGGGGCCCAAGGTGCCAGGCCACAGTGTCAGTGCCAGGGTGCCAGGGGCAGTGCAGTGTGGGCATTGCCAAGGCATGTGGCCTGAAGGGAGGCTGGGTGGGGTGTCTGAGTGGATTTTGGTGAATGTGCAATTCTTGCTTGCAAGGCAGAAAAGCCTCCACGATTGTCATGTATGTGAGCTATAGACTCCAGTAATTACTGTGGACTCTTGGAAACTAACTCAGTGCCTGAACAAAGGTATGATATTCAAAAGTTAGGTGAGTGAGCCAAACACTGCTCCTTCCTCACCGGTTTGCTGCCAGTCTTCTGGAGTGTGGAAGAAGATCTTGTCCTTTTAAAGGATACAGTAAATTTCTGTGCACTCTAGCAGATTTCAACATGGGATTTATGCCAATCACTGCTCATGAATATGATTTTGGTAACATTTGTGTACGTACCTCAAAGGACAATTGGCATAAAAGCAGGACAACAAATGCCCAAGGTGACACCGAGGAACCAAATTGCTTCCCAAAATCACATTGAATCACATCTGCAATAATGCATAATCAACAAGGTTTCCTTCAAGGAATAACATTTATTACAAAAATAAATGAGACTGGCATTCCTTTAAATATTTAAACCCATATTTAATATTCTAGTCTGAGACGTGCCAAATAGGTTGCATTTTCAAAAGCATTGTGTCTTAGACCATGCAAATGAGACTAAGCAGCTGTGGAAGCTGTGTGCCGTTATAGCTTATATATTTAGTGTTGTATATTGCTCGAGTCATAAAGTGATGCCGTAGTCTTAAGTGAATGGATGGATGCAGAAAGAGTTTTGTAATTTGCAATGCCTCGGCCATAAATGCCTTTTCTCCAAAAGGATTACATTTATAATGTGAAACATAAAACTAGATCTGATTCTTCTCACTGAGTTTTGACATTCATTTTGCTTCCAAATGAAAATGCATCCATAAAATTGGATAGAGAACAACTTTATTTGAGGACTTTAAGTGCATGTTCAGCTTAGCTGAAAGTTTTTTTTGCTATTCAAATGCTTATGAGGAAGTAAGGTCTCTTTACGTTATCTCAGCTATGTAAATACCAAAACCTAGCCAAGCAAAAGTGTAAAACAAGATGAGAGCAGGACACACAAATTATTTTTTTAATATATCAGAAATCGTTTCCTTTACACGTACGATTTTTTGTACACTGCTCAGTTCCATGTTGTTCGTACATTCTCTCTACATCTCAGTTATTGCACCTGACTTAATTTCTGATGAACTTAAGGATTAGTCTTTGAACCACACTAAGGCTTTTAATTCACATTTATGACTTGGATTTGAAAGTTTAATGTAGACTGTCAAATTCACAGCTGTTAGTAAAGTAGAAAGTACAGCACAGTGGCACAGTGATTAACACTGCTGCCTCACAGTGCCAGGGACACAGGTTCGATTCCTGACTCGGGTCACTGTCTGTGTGGAGTTTGCACATTCTCCCCGTGTCTGCATGGGTTTCCTCCAGGTGCTCCGGATTCCTCCCACAGTCCGAAAGATGTGTTGGTTAGGTGGATTGGCCATGCTAAATCCTCCCTCAGTGTACCCCAACAGGTGCCGGAGTGTGGCAACCAGGGGATTTTCACAGTAACTTCATAGGAGTGTTAATGTAAGCCTTACTTGTGAGTAATACATAAACTTTAGCTTTTAACTTTCAATTTAAGGAGCCTGACGAAAAATGTTGCGGTCTATACTTTCTCTCAGCACCTCAGTTATTGAATCTAATGATCTTGCTGACTCTGCTAACATCAGGAATTTATTTTCAGTAAGTAGATCATTCCTCTAAAAATTGCCTGCTTGTCTGGGTCAAATGGAATCCAAATAAACCATGAACTTAGATCAATCTGATTGCTCCAGAAAAACAAGTTGCAAATAATTTACTATTTGGTTACTGGAAATACTTGATTTTACAGCAAAAGCAACGTGTTTTGTGAATCATTTGTAATATATAGCAGCCTTGTGAGATTGTCCTTCAATGCTGTTGTAACAAGGAAAACACTCATAAGATGCTGCATTCTATCCAGTTTCCCATGTGCCTCAGAAACCTGGATAAGAAGTGAAGATCTGTGGAAGAAACCAGAGGCCTTTGGAATGCGAGTGCCAAGACATATGCTTAAAATTCTACATATCAATCATAACATAAAGAAAAGGTGCTTGAAATTGCAAGATTAAAAAAATAACTTTAAAAAATGACATCCAGCAAAGAAAATGTTATTATTTTGGTCATTTGACCAGAGCTGAAAAGCTACAGAGATCTCTTCTCGAGGGCAAAGTGGAGGGCAGCGTAAAAAGGGGTCGACTTAGGTGTAGTTGGAAGATGGATGTCATGAAGGTGCTGCAGATGAGCTACAGTGGATGTACAAGGATGGCACAGGGACAGTTGAGCGTAGCATACCAAGGCTGTAGATCTCCTGGCAGTCACAACAAGCAGCCGCAGTCATTGGATTTAATGTAGTGGACATAATATATAATAATGGCCCTCATTTTTTTCTTCCATATCTATCTATTGTTCAGCTGCATCAATTTGCTGGACTGGGGGCTTTCTTGTGCAATTGCAAAATGATGCTTGGTCATAATTGGAATATCTACATGGATTAACCAAGCCTATCCTGTAAAGGGATTTGTGGCATTAGGTCATCGCTTCACAGGAAATTCACTGGTGCTTATGAGGATGAGAAAGGTTCTTTAGTTTACTGCTTAACATCTACACTCCCCTTCATCACAGTGGCTAGATGTTCCAGGGTATTTTTCTCGAGAGGTCCATTAAATGTTTTGATTAATGTCTGTGAATGTTTTGTGCAGTCAGTTCTAAATTTGTCCCATCACCAGTTTGAACATGTGCTTTGTCCAGCTCTCAAAGGCTTAATTCAAAACTATGGGGAATAGAATTTCCTATGAGGAATGTAATCAGGAACATAAGTATATTTATGGATGCATTTTTATCCGTTTCGTGCCAATATTATTCACATTCAGAA
The DNA here is from genome assembly GCF_964213995.1 of Mustelus asterias. NCBI lineage: Eukaryota > Metazoa > Chordata > Chondrichthyes > Carcharhiniformes > Triakidae > Mustelus > Mustelus asterias. The sequence continues at coordinate 107,545,311 of NC_135804.1, forward strand.
AACGTTTAATTTAGAGAAAGTACAGTTTCCTGATGTGCAATAGATATTTCAAAATTTAGGAATAGCAGAAGCTAGTCAAAGAAATGAGTGTAAACAACAGGCAATCAGCATAAACACTCACGCACCAAGCAGAGCTCAGAATGCTCACCATAGAGTCCACCTTTCAGTATGAAAATTAATGTTTCAAGCCATTTATTATTCATGCAACTTAGATACAACTTGTTTAAGACCATTCAGTCATGGGGGCTATTCAATTTTTAATGCAATAGAAACAAACTGAATATCTCAAACAGAATAAGCGAAACACCAGCAAAACAGCTGTGATTTTTGCTGCATTAACATTTTGAGTTCAATTTTACATTGGTTTTGTGTTCGCGTAATTGCAGGAATTTTGCATATATGTCTGATTAGGCTGATACAATGGGTATCTGAGGTTAGGAATCAATGGATAGGTGTATTGTAAATACACATATAAAATATGTATCGGAGGATTTGAGAACTTTGTTCAATTAATCTGAGGATTTGTTAATTTCTTGCATTGCAATAATATCATCAGCTATCAGACCAATTAAATAAATTGGTGCATTCATGTGTTCAGCATCTTGCTTTTTATTTCATCCTGAAGCTATCATGTATGTCCAGCCAACAGACAGGAAGAAGAAAAAGTATATGTTTATATCTGTCAGCCTGACTACTTTATAACATTATTTCCTCTCTGTTTTTAAAAATTGACAATTGTTGAGCTGATAAAGTAGCTTCAGTTGTTCACATGCCGGCTTCTGGAGGTTTCTGAGTAGTTTGAGAGTGAACAAAGGCTAATACCTCAAATGCTCTGGAATCTAACACTCCTTGCATCGTATAAGTATTCCCTCCAAGCTAACACCATGGATTAGCAAATGAGATATGTGCCCCAGCTAGCTATGGACAAAGTCAGCTGTTTGTGACTCCTAATCTCTAATGCGGTGCTAATGGTCCCACCATTACTTGCTCCAAGTCACAACGGGTTTCAACATGGGGCCTCATTAGCCAGATAACTCAGCCCGAAACCACTCTGTCACATGGCCAAGACTTGCACTGTCCAAACTGCTTTAAATATACAGCTTTTAGATCTCTTCTTCAGTCACTGCTTGACCTCAGGAGGGAAGCAGGACTCCAGGAAAGTAGCCTATCCCAGTCTACCATTTTACCATTGAGAAGATAGCAGCAGAAAGAGCCCTGTCCAGGTAAATTGCCTCACTCTCACCTCCATTGTGAATTACTGAGACATTGGAACTTCTGTATTTGTGCCTTCAAGACTACTTCAACTCTAATTGCCCCCTTCCATTGTGGAAGTCTTTGCTTCTGGAATGGTGGAACATCCTGCAATAGGCAGCCAACCACCCAAGGATAATGCCAATGGACTTTTGATTCTGGACTCTGTATTCATGCAAAAACATCTCTCTTATTTTATGTTACCTCAAGTTTGATGTGGGATTACCAATAGAGGTTTGGAAAACTGAAGAGTTGGGGAAAATACAATACCATTTTTAAAGAGGGAAATCATAATTCAAAAATGCCTTTCCAGTTATGGATGGGTGAGGGGAGAAATCAGGGCTTTTAAATTAAACCCCCTCCTGTCTGTAATATGTATCTGAAAAATCTTTTCCACGAGTCTCTTATTTTCTGCTAAGTCTGTCCCTTGGATTCCAAATTAGTCTGGTAATGTTGATTTGTTGATCATGGTTGCTTTAACTTGCAGTTGTGTACATTTAAAGTATTGTGCAGGTTTTAAAGATGGCACCACACTAACCGTCTTTTCACAGTCTTTGCATGCATGCTATGTTTTGACAGGTTTCCATGGTGATAGCATCCGATATCTTTGTCTTTAGTTTTATGCAGCGATTTACTCAGTCAACCATTCTGTGCCTTCTTGGTGACATCAGAAGATTTTCAAGTGTTTTACGGTGAACTTGTGGTTTTGCCAGATGTTTTTAAACTTCTTAATTTTTTTTCTTTCTTGCAACAATCTCACGTCCCCATTGCTTCTTCTGCCAATTACCTTAAATCTGTGCCCTCTTGTTATTGATCCTTCCACCAATGAGAACAATGTTCCCTATCTACACTGTCCAGATCTCTCACGAGTTTCAATTTCTCTATCAAATCCCCTCTCAATCTTCCCCTTTGCAACTTCTCCAATCTATCTACATAACTTAGCTTTATAAACAGAGGCATGGAGTACAAATACGAGGACGTTTTGGTGAACCTTAGTAAAACACTGGTTCACCCTCAACTGGAGTATTGAGTCCAATTCTGGCCTCCTTACCTTAGGAAGTATATGAAGTCATTGAAAAGGGGGCAGTAAAGATTTGAGAGAATGGTTCCAGAGATAAAGGTTTCAATTATGTCAATAGATTGGAGAAACTAAGGATTTTTCTCCCTGCAGAAGAGAAAGTTCAAAGAAGATTTGATAGAGGTGTTCAAAATCATGATCAGTCCAGACAGGGTAAATGAAGAGCAAATGTTTTCATTGACACCAGGGTATAGGACAAGAACCACCATTTTAAGGTGATTGGTAAATGAACCAGGTGACATGATAGAAAATACATTCTCTGCAATGAAGGGTTAGGATCAGAAATGCACTGCCTGAGGCCAGGATTTCCACTCCCCCCCACCCCCCTCCACCCCACCCCACCCCACCCCACCCCACCCACGCAGTGGTGTTTCTCCAGCAGCAAAGGCAGCTCACCAATAGTCACTGGTGGGGTCTTCCAATCCCATTGATGTCTATGGTGTCTTTTATGAATCACCTGCCTCACCCAGGCGAACTCATTGCAGCAGGTCAGCTTTGGTGGAACCGGAAGATCCGGCAGGAAGGGCTGGAAAATTTCACCTGAGAGCATGGGAGAAGCTTTTCAATTCTGCCTTTTGAAAGAGAATTAGATAAACTGGAGACAAATTTACAGGACCAATGGACAAAGGCAGGAGAGTGGAAGTAGCTGAGTGGCACTTGTGGGATAGAATCTTGTCCCCTTTAAAAAATAATTGTGGTGTGTGGGACTATTTCCAGGCCCTAACCTCCAACTTGCGATCAATGCAATTAAGAAGCTGCTGTCCATTTAAGGCTGGTGGGAAGGTTCCTGAGGCACCCAGGCCCAGTTAGAGGGCCTACAGCCTTGGAAAATAGCAGCCCCATTGCCAGCCATGGGCACTGCCACTGCAGGAAGGGAACTGTGAGTGTGTCTCCATCTTGAGTCTCCACTTGAAGAGGTTTCTACTTTAATAAAATAAACAATGACCACAACTGCCAGTAAACAAAGACCAAAATCACGTAGGCTCAGAGAACAGGGGAGATTCACAAGTTTCAGTTCAACTCAATGCAATGGTAAATTATGCAACATTTAATCCAGAGCAACTCAATATACCCTTATCTGTAATATCTCTCTCTATTCTAATTCCATGTTGCCAAACAGTATTTTTAACTCACCACAGTTGTTTCTTCACACTTGAATGAAGATAAGTATCCTCACAGCAATCTTCCCAAGTGACTCAAGTATCCTTAGCTGCGTAGAGAATGAATGTGGTGCCCTGGCCTTTCTTCTCTGGGATCTGGATTTAAATTCAGTCTCTTCAGTCTGATAGCTGGTGAAATTAGTTTGGACAGTTTCAATCTAATTCCTAATCCTGCAACCCAAAATTGGCAATATCATTCAAGTGTGCAGGTTGGTTGATTTGGAAAATTGAAAAAAATATTGTTCACTTTGAGCATCGAGATGATATGTTTTCTCTGTGTTGCTAAACATCTATCAAATGGATAACAAACTGACAGGTACCAGTGAAATGTACCTTTTGTTCAGCAGCACAATGATTTCATTCATTGTGCTGCCTTTTGTACTTACCAATAGAAAGATGTCCATCTCAATTTCCAATTTTAGTCCACTAGAAACCATTGATATTTAGAGCATCGGTATTAATAAGCAGGTCCTACATTCCTATAATACAAACAAATCTGATCATTATGATCATTATTAAATTCATAGCTAACCAACAAAAGCTTGCACCTTTTTCCAGCTAGTTTTCTTTCTCTCTCCCAAACTTGCTGACTCATGCATGGAGCCAAGTCTACACACATCGTTTTCCTGCTAATATTTTGTAGCAGGGAGTTAAACATAGAACATAGAACAGTACAGCACAGTACAGGCCCTTCAGCCCTTGATGTTGTGCCGAGCTTTGTCCGAAACCAAGATCAAGCCATCCCACTTTGACCCCAGAAAATACTTTTACTTGTTAACAACGGCTCAGAGTGGATTGTGGGATTACTCCCCTTCTAGCTCACACAAGTTAACTCAGCACAGATCAAGGATCAAACCTGGGACTTTATAGGGGTGTATCTGTCATTCTGGTAAGACTTAAACCATGCCCTTTTGGGCAGATGCAAAAGATCCCATTGTATTATTCAAAGAAGTGCAGGGACTTTACTTGGTTTTCTGGTTATTTTGTAACCGTCAACCAACAACAATAAAAACAGATTATCTGATCATTTTCTCACAGCTATTTGTGGGACTTATGCTGTGCACGTATTAACTCTGTGTGGAGTTTGCACATTCTCCCCATGTCTGCGTGGTTTTCTTCCGGTTGCTTCAGTTTCCTCCCACAGTCCAAAAATGTGCAGGTTAGGTGCTTTGGCCATGCTAAATTGTCCCTTAATGTCCCGGGATGCGTAGGTTAGAGGGATTAGTGGGGTAAATATGTGGGGTTATGGGGGTAGGGATTGTTGTTGGCGCAGACTCGATGAGTGAATGGCCTCCTTCTGCACTGTAGGTATTCTATGATATTCCACATTTCCTAAATTGCAACAGTGATTAGGCTTCGAATGCACTTTATAGCTGAGACCCTATAAAAACATAAATTATTTTATACAGTGGACTTGCAAACCTAAATATTGGTATGGGTAATTATTTGTAGTTTTTAAATAATGAAGTCAACAAATTAGGTACCTCAGTTAGGATAGGCTGAATTCTTTCAAAGTCCCCTTCCTTGGGTCACCACCTTGATATGATGAAGAGGCTTGTGTGCTCTGGTGATCCTTTAAGCGATGCCTTTGGGAGTTTCTTTCTCTGAGTGGAGCCATCCATGGTAGTGTGGTCAAGCAGAGGTGCCAGATAAAGTGCTGCCCAAAAGGCCCTCAATGGGATAACAGGTTAAGTAAGATTGTGCATCTGACCAGCTGAGAAAGTGGAATAAGACTACAGGAGCAAGATGGTCCTGGTCATTGTGGCTCAATGTCAAGATGGTGCGGACAATGATGTTGCCCCAAGGTGCACTGCAGCAGCTTTCCATGAACCATTTGCAAAGTCCTGTGACAGGGACAGGACTGGGTACCTGGGAAGCCTTGTTCAAGAATCTGCACACAGACAAGGGTCTGTGAAGATCATTGAGCACTTGTGTTGGGATAGAGGTGTCTTTGGGCAGCAATATCTATGGCAGATCAGTCCTGTTCAGGATACCTCTGCTCATCTCAAATGGGAAGGGGACTCTAAGAAGTGCCCTAAAAATGTCTGAGTAACCACACTCTGTGGAATCATTTGTCTTTGTTGCGAAAGAAAAAGATCCCAGAATAGAATCCTGGCTCAAAAGATCTTAACTTCTACTTTTTAAAATAAAATGTGGAAGAACAGCGTCATAAGACCACTAATTAGTTTTAACACCAAGGAAAAAATATTTATTAATCATGAAAAAAGTGGATTATAATACAATACTCCTATACTCCCCCCCTTATCTTAACAAATACGCAATTTTAAATTAACACGGATTACAAAGTACATCTTAAGGTACAATGGTCTAATTAACACAAAGTCCCTTTAAGCACAAAGATTGACGTGGTCAAATACACACACTGAACCCAGCAACAGTTCAGCATTCTGCTATGGGGCGGGGCATGAGGGGGCAGGGCCATGATGCAGTGGGGCCTACAGGGAGGCTGCGGGAGCTGCAGTGATCGGCTTGGGGGGGGAGCTGCGCACTCTGCAACGGGGGTCAGCGGGTAGGGTGGTGATCGGCTGGGCCAGTGATGGGAAGGCTAGGCAGCAATTGGCTGGGCCGCGGATGCCGGGGGGGGTCGGGCCATGGGGTGATGTTCGGGTGGTAATCAGCCACACCTCTATTGGGGTGGGGGTTGGGTGTCTATTGTTCAGGCTGGGGAGGGAGGGGTGATTGGCTGGGGAGGCCAGTAATGCAGGAGGGTGTGCCTGATAGATCTCTCACTGTTCTGTTGCACAGACCAGAGACTGATCTGCACATGCACAACTGCACCCTCTCGTGTAAGCAGCCAGCTTTCCAACAGGCTTAGGTCCCATCCCTTCCCCCTGCTGGCAGGACAAAGATTGTGCATTATTTTTTGCACTAAGTGGCATAAGATTGCATTTTTAAACTTGCCCAAACAACGGACCTAAAACTCACCCCTTTTCATGCTCATTCGACACTTAGAATATTTTGGTAAGATTGCGCCCCCCCTCCAATAGAGGTTTACAGCACACAGAGAGGCCCTTCAGCTCACCATGTCTCTATTAGCCATCAAACACCTATCTATTCTAATCCCATTTTCCAGCAGTTGGTCCATAGCCTTGTATGCTATGGCATTTCAAGTACTCATTTAAATGTTGTGATCTACCCTATCTATGTCCCTTATAATTTTGTACACCTCAATCAGGTACCCCCTCAGCCTTCTCTGCTCTAAGGATAACAATTCCAGCCTAACCAGCCTCTTTTCATAGCTGAAATGCTCAGGCAACGAATCTTCTCTGCACCATTTCTGATGCAATCACATCCTTCTGGGAAGAGTTTCATCTCCTGAACTCAGAGGCACTGCTGAATTGTAGCACCCATTCTGCAATTTGACTTAAAATGATCCAATTTAGGCCAGTCCAGGGAAATCAAAACGACAGCCTCTTGTCTAAATTGCACAATTTCATGCTGCCTATAAAAACTAAACCATTGGAGGAAAAGCAATCTGGGCTAATATTTTAAATTAAAAGCACTGCATGCCAAATGCTATTCTTCATTAATTAAATATGTCCGTGTGTTAATTGCAATAAATAATTAAGTAAGTCAACCTCCCTTGAATTTGAGATCTAATCAAATTGATTAACTGTTTCACGCACAATCTAATATGATGCAATCAACATTTTTTCTTCATATTGAATCCAAGCCACAAAATTGTGAATAAATTGATGATTCCATTATCTTTCACAGATTAAGTAAAGGAGGTATTAATTAATAATAATTTTTAAAAATTGCTTCTTCCAAGTTCTTGGATGATTATATCACACCATGATTAGTACATTTGCAGATGATACAAAAGTTGGGTGAGTAGCGCATAGTTGGGAGGATTGTCAGAGGATATAGCATGATATAAATTGGCTGGAGACCTGAGCCAAAAGATGGTAGATGGAATATAACCTGGACAAGTGTGAGGCGATGCGATTTGGAAGGTCGACTGCAGAAGGGAAGTATACAGTAAATGGTAGAGCCCTTAGAAATATTAGCATACAGAGGGATCTAGGCGTGCAGATCTACAGTTCCCTGAAGGTGGCAATTCAGGTGGACAAGGTGGTCAAGAAGGCGTGTGGCATGCTGGCCTTCATCGGGTCAGGGCATTAAGTATAGGAATTGGAAAATCATGTTGCAGCTTTGGTTAGGCCGCGTTTGGAATATTGTGTACAATTTTGGTCGCCACACTACCGGAAGGAAGTTGATGCATTGGAAAGGGTGCAGAAGAGATTTACCAGGATGGTGCCTGGTTTGGAGGATATAGACCATGAAGAAGGTTGAACAAACATGGATTGTTTTCATTGCAGCGTCAAAGGATGAGGGGGGGCCCTGGTAGATATTTACAAGATTATGACAAGCTTGCATAGAGTGGACAGTTAGAATCTTTTTTCCCAGGGTCAAAGGGTCAATTACTCAGGGACAGAGATTGAAAGTGAGAGGGGGAAAGTTTAAAAGAAATGTAAGGGGCAAGTTTTCCAGAGGATGGTGAATGCCTGCAATGTGCTGCCGGAGGAGGTGGTGGAAGCAGATTCTACAATAACATTCAAGAGGCATCTGGATAGATACATGAATAGGCAGGAAATAGAGGGATATGGACCACGTAGAGGCAAGAAAATATTAGATTAGAGAAGCATCTGTGTCGGCACAGACTTGGTGGGCCGTAAGGCCTGTTTCTTAGCCGCATTGTTCTTTGAATCCAAAATGCACCTTTCCTTCATTTTAATCAATTGTAGAATTATTTGGTGAATCAAGCGAACAATCTGAATTTTAGCAAATCATCACTTGCCCCATTGAACAAATTTGGATCCTCCCCCTTGTCAGATTTGGGTTACAACTCGCCATTCAATGTTGATTCTCTTTCGTCCCATTCCTGTACTTGTCCCTAACTTTCCACATTCATTCTCTCATCTTCAAAATCGAGAACTCAAAGGGGAGGAAGTTGTGTTTCAGTTGCACAGGGTATTGATCAGATCTCATCTGGAGTGTTGATTCAGGCACCGCATACAACCATAGATCCATAGAAAAGTTACAGCACAGAAGGAGGCCATTCAGCCCATTCTGTCCATGCCAGCATGAGGACACCCAGATACCCTTTCTAATCCCACCTTCCTGCACCTGGCCCATAAGCCTATCTCCCAGAAAATATCTATTGGCCTTGGAGGAGCTAAGTATGTACCCACCAGATTGATCCTGAGTATCGAGTGTAAAAGGTTAAATTAAAGTTGCCTTTTATTCCCTTGAGTTTAGACAGTTTAGAAGAGATTAATTGGGACAGCTTATAACTGACATATTTTACCCCTGAGATTGAAAAAAGAGATTTGCATTTATATAGAGCTAATTAAGCACATTTGAAGTGCAGTCACTGTTCTTGCGTAGGAAATTAAACAGCCAAAATGTGTACAGCAATGTGATAACTATAAAATGATAGAAAAATTATAGAAGAGGGCCATTCAATGTGTCTGGCCCATGCTAGCCCAATGACACCCAGTTGCCCTTTCTAATCCCACCTTCCTGCACCAAGTCCATAGTCTTGTAGTTTACAGCACTCAAGGTGCAGATCCAAGTACTTTTCAAAAGAGTTTAGGGTCTCTGCCTCCACCACCAACTTGGGCAGTGAATTTCAGACACCCACTACCCTTTGCATTAAAAAATTCTTCCTCATAACCCCGCTATATCTTCTGCATACACTTATCTTGAATCTATGTCCCCTGGTTGTAGAATTCTCAGTAAGTAGTCTCACAACACCAGGTTAAAGTCCAACAGGTTTATTTGGTAGCAAATACCATAAGCTTTCGGAGCGCTGCCCCTTCGTCAGATGGAGTGAAAATCTGTTCTCCAACAGTGCACAGAGACACAACATCAAATTACAGAATACTAATTAGAATGCAAATCTCTACAGCCAGCCAGGTCTTAAAGGTACAGATAATGTGGGTGGAGGGAACATTAAACACAGGTTAAAGAGATGTGTATTGTCTCCAGACAGAACAGCTAGTAAGATTCTGCAAGATCAGGAGGCAAGCTGTGGGGGTTACTGATAATGTGACATAAATCCAACATCCCGGTTTAGGCCGTCCTCATGTGTGCGGAACTTGGCTATCAGTTTCTGCTCAGTGACTCTGCGCTGTCGTGTGTCGTGAAGGCCACCTTGGAGAACGCTTACCTGAAGATCCAAGGCTGAATGCCCGTGACTGCTGAAGTGCTCCCCACAGGAAGAGAACAGTCTTGCCTGGTGATTGTCGAGCGGTGTTCATTCATCCGTTGTCGTAGCGTCTGCATGGTTTCCCCAATGTACCATGCCTCGGGACATCCTTTCCTGCAGCGTATCAGGTAGACAACGTTGGCCGAGTTGCAAGAGTATGTACCGTGTACCTGGTAGATGGTGTTCTCATGTGAGATGATGGCATCCGTGTCAATGATCCGGCACGTCTTGCAGAGGTTGCTGTGGCAGGGTTGTGTGGTGTCATGGTCACTGTTCTCCTGAAGGCTGGGTAGTTTGCTGCAGACAATGGTCTGTTTGAGGTTGCGTGGTTGTTTGAAGGCAAGAAGTGGGGGTGTGGGGATGGCCTTGGCGAGATGTTCGTCTTCATCAACGACATGTTGAAGGCTCCGGAGAAGATGCCGTAGCTTCTCCGCTCCGGGGAAGTACTGGACAACGAAGGGTACTCTGTCCACCGTGTCCCGTGTTTGTCTTCTGAGGAGGTCGGTGCGGTTTTTCGCTGTGGCGCATCGGAACTGTTGATCGATGAGTCGAGCGCCATATCCTGTTCTTATGAGGGCATCTTTCAGCGCCTGGAGGTGTCTGTTGCGATCCTCCTCATCTGAGCAGGTCCTGTCTATTCGGAGGGCTTGTCTGTATGGGATGGCTTCTTTTACGTGTTTAGGGTGGAAGCTGGAGAAGTGGAGCAGCGCTCCGAAAGCTTATGGTATTTGCTACCAAATAAACCTGTTGGACTTTAACCTGGTGTTGTGAGATTTCTTACTGTGCTTACCCCAGTCCAATGCCGGCATCTCCACATGTAGAATTCTCCACATGGGGAAACAATTTTATCCTGTCCCCTCATAATTTTGTACAGCTCACTCAAGTCACTCCTCAGCCTTCTTTGTTGCGAGGAAAATAACCCCAACCTGTCCAACCTCTCCTCACAGCTACATTTTTCTAGTCCTGGCAACATTCTTCTAAGCCTCCTCTGCACTCTCTCCAGAGCAATTACATCCTTCTTGTAATGTGGTGACTGGAACTGCCCGCAGTACTCCAATAGTGGCCTCTCCAGTGTTTTGTACAATTCCAACATTATATCCTTACTTTTATATTCTATACCTCTGCCAATGAAGGGGAGCATTCCATATGCCTTCTTTACTACCTTGTCTACTTGAACTGCTGCCTTTAGGGACCTGTACACCAAGATCTTGCACTTCATCTACCCTCTTAGTATTCCAATATATTGTGTATTCACTATAAATGTTTGAGCTCCCTAAACACATAACCTCACACTTCTGTGTTAAAATCCATCTGCCACTTTACCACCCACTCCACCAACCCATCTATATTATTTTGGAGATTATAGCTATCCTCTACACTATCTACTACTTGGCAAATCTTTATGTCAATGACTTAATCGGTTTTAATGATGTTGCATGAGGCATAAATATTGGCCAGTGTATTGGGGAGATCTCCTCTATTGAAGTTTCATCAGTGCAATTTCATCTTTAACTTCCACCTGATGGGGCAGATAGTGCTGTACTCCCTCATTAGTGCACTGGAGACTCGGGCTGCAGGACGTGTTCAAGTCTCTGTCGTGGGATTTGAACTCACAGCCTTCAGAATCTGAGCACTATCCACTGAGCCACAGCTGACATCTTTGACTTCAATACAATAAATGCAGGAGAAATTCTTCAATTATAAACAGCTGATTTTAATCAAACTTGAAAGTCTCGTGGAAAAGTGCTGAAAATTGTAAATAAATGATTTTCATCCATGAAATTCTTTCATTTTTAAGTGTCACTGCTATGCTGTAAGTTGTTTCCTACTTTTCTGCAATGGCTCTCTGAATGAACAGATTCACTACAACAAGCCCAATTCCGATTGAGGTGATCTGTTGTTTTGGAACAAGTGCGTTTCTTCTATGTTAAAAATCCTCCTACATCTCTGCCGAAAATACAGACTGCTGGATTTATTATCATGGTATGACATTGACCTTTTACTATTGTTTTGGTGCGAGAATGTGTGGCAAATTCCATCACTTTTTAAAATTAAACATGAATAACAAAGCTTCTATTCCATCTACCTCTGTAGAAATATATACATCTGTAAAACATTTCACTGTATGATGGCTAAAATGTTGTATGAAAAGTTGTGATATATTCAAGCTTGTGACTTTCCAACCAAGCTAGAATAATGCTGTCAACTCCTTTTAGTGTGTTTTTGATCATATACTGTAGGCAATTCTATCTTCTGATTCAATGACCTTGTTCAAAGGCAAGACATTCTACACCTTCCATTGCACAGTGAGCTCAGTACGTGGAGAGACCAGCAACATTTTAAACATGAACACCATCATCCATCATAGTACCAATCCTTTTGAAAGTGTTGATGGTGACGTCAGATATCTGTGGATATGCAATAGTAAAAGCCGCACTTGGGCATTTCGATTTTTTTTTCCACTCGATGAGAAATTGGAAGCTAACTTGTGTTGCTTTATGAAGAAAAGAGAGTCATTCTCTTTTCAACAACAACTTGCATTTCCTTTCAGAACAAGTGTGTGGGATAGAATTTATGAGCTGATGGTTTATACATGGTGTGTGGATGGAGGCAAAACCAAACAATTCATCTCATTCCATACTTTTTGCATTTGATCTTAAAGTAAATAAATTGGGGGTCAAGCAAATGTAAATTCAGCTCAAGGAGCAGTTCTGTGCAGCCCACAGACATGCCTTGTTTCTATGGTTTTGTTGGTGTGGCACCTTAGGCTTACCCTACAGGATAGGCTTAGGCTTACCCTACATGTTACTGTGCAGAGGGACCTGGGGGTCCTCGTGCATGAATCGCAAAAACTCAGTTTGCAGGTGCAGCAGGTGATCAAGAAGGCAAATAAAATGTTGGCCTTTATCACGAAGGGGATGGAGTATAAAAGCAGGGAGGTCTTGCTGCAATTGTACAAGGTACTGGTGAGGCCGCAACTGGAGTACTGTGTGCAATTTTGGTCCCCTTATTTGCGGAAGGATGTATTGGCCTTGGAGGGAGTACAGAGAAGGTTCACCAGATTGATACCAGAGATGAGGGGGTTAGCTTATGAGGGGAGATTGAGTAGATTGGGCCTGTACTCATTGGAGTTTAGAAGGGAGAGGGGAGATCTTATAGAGACATATAAGATAATGAAGGGGCTCGACAGGGTAGAGGCAGAGAGATTCTTTCCACTTAGAAAGGAAACAAAAACTAGAGGACACAGCCTCAAAATAAGGGGGAGTCAGTTTAGAACAGAGTTGAGGAGGAACTTCTTCTCTCAGAGGGTAGTGAATCTCTGGAATTCTCTGCCCATTGAAGCAGTGGAGGCTACCTCGTTAAATATGTTTAAGTCACAGGTAGATAGATTTCTGATCAATAAGGGAATTCAGGGTTATGGGGAGCGGGCGGGTAAGTGGAACTAAACCACTATCAGATCAGCCATGATCTTATTGAATGGTGGGGCAGGCTCAAGGAGCTAAATGGCCTACTCCTGCTCCTATTTCTTATGTTCTTATGAATTTAGTAACAAATACACATCCCAACGATCTAATAGTCAAAATTGCCAAGATATAATAATTGGGTCTGCCACTGTTTGCTTGACCCAGGTTTCAACAGTGTAAACACTGGTCATTTTATGCAGTACATTTCAAAGTACTGTCACCTTGATCCATAATTTTTAAGTTTTCTCATGGCAAGTGGCCTTCCTTTATATTAATCTTTCTTTTCCTGGGATGAATAGCTGATCTTATGAAGGAAGGTGGAACAGATTGAGGCAATATCCATTGGAATAAACAAGAATGGGAGATGATTCTTTTTGAAACATTGGATCTTGTGGGGACACGATAGGGTAGATACTGGGAGGATGTTTCCACTTGTGGGGGAGCATAGAATTAGGAGCACAGTTTAAGATCAAGAGGTCTCCCTTTTAAGATGGAGATGAGGAGTTTTCGTTTATCTCTGAAGGTTGTTAGTCTGTGGAATTTTCTTCCCCAGAAAGCCGTGGGGGCTAGGTCATTGAGTTTACTTAAGGCTGAGTTGGATATATTTTTGATCGACAAGGGATTCAAGAGTTATGGGAGATTGACAAGTATGTGGAGTCCAGACCACAGTCAGATCAGCCACGATCTTATCAGATAACAGTGCAGGCTCAAAGGGCCAAATAGCCAGATCCTGCTCTTAATTTTAAGTTCCTACATTCTTGAATAAGGTGTTCTTTGCATTTCAAGAGAAATAGAGAATCTCATATAATATAAAAGCAAAATACTGTGGTTGCTGGAAATCTCAAACAGAAAATGCTGGAAAATCTCAGCAGGTCTGGCAGCATCTGTGCAGAGGAAACAAAGCTAATGTTTTGAGTCTGGATGACCCTTTGACAGAGCATCTCATATCTTTTTATGGACAGAAATTAAAAGCCCTCCTACTTGATTTGTAAGCAACAGGAAGTTAGAGTGAGAAAATATAACATTTGAAGACACTTTGGGCCTGATTTTTTCCATTTTGATTCTAAGTGCTGAATCTGGGCACAATTCAGATCCAACTTGGAAATCTGCCCCCCATTAACACTTGGCCTGAAGAAAAAATCGCGGGTCTGAGTCACGCTGTGGGTGGGGCTTAGCGTGCCCAAAATGATTGGAGCTCTGGACTGCGCATGCGCAGTTCGAAAAAAATTTGAAAAAACGCGCCGGTGTCACATCGCTCCCGGGCCGCAGGAAGCGGAGAAAGCAGCCCGGGAGCGAAAAGCGGGAGCGATGGCCCCCACAGACATCACTGTCCCCCTTATCCACCCACCCTCCGCTACCCGCAGACATCACTGTCCCCCTTATCCACCCAACCCCCCCCCGCTACCCAGACCAATCGCGACCCCCTGCCCCCTTCCCCCCCACCAATCGCCCACAGAGTGGCAGTGGACCCCCCTGCCCCCCCACCCCACCAGAGATCCATCTGGCCTCCCTCCCCCCCCACCAGAGATACATCTTACCCGCCTCCCTCCCCACCCCTCACTCCCCCCGAGAATGATCTGGCCTCACTTCCCCCCTCCCCCCGAGAGAATGATCTGGCCTCACTCCCCCCCAAACCCCAGAGGAACATCTGGCTTGCCTTCCCCCCCCCCCCCCTCCCCCCCACCGATCTGAGTCAGAGAGCCGTTGGAAGCTCTGAACTCACCTCTTCAGCAGCTGGAGCGCCCGATTCAGATTTTTATTCAGCATGTCCATTTCGGCGCAATTCCGGATTAGCAAATGCGGTGGTAAAGGGGGAAATGTTGATAAAGCTGAGCAGACAGTTCATTAATTCAATTTAAATGCATGCATATACATTTAAATCACCGTTGTGCCCGTTTCAGGTGCGAATCGGATCGCGGCCATTCCCGGGTCTCAGTAAAGTGGGCATCTGCGCAGACGCGGGTGCAGATCACGTTAATGGCCTCACACCCGACTTTACCACGTTTTCGTGCCCGAAAATGGGCGCGACGCAATGGTAAAATAGGGCCCTTTGAATTAAACACAGGCCAGAATTTTAAACCCCTGAACTGTCAGGTTTTTCGGTGGTGAAACTGAACAGATGGGATTCCTCCTATATTCCTGCCTGCACTGACCACACATCAATTTTATACTGGGGCAGGCAAAGCCTCAGGGGAAGCCCGTCCTTGCCCCAATTGAGGTCCTTAAGTAGTCAATAATGGGCCGTCCTCAATTTTCTAGGCAGGCAGGGGGATTGAACATCTGTGGAGGAAGCCCAAACAAGAACAAGGTTACATCTCGGGTAGGAAGAGCAGAATAGAAACTACCCCATCAGAAAGCCCTTTTTGAAGCCACTTTAAGGTCTGCTGAGGGTTGTGTTCCCCACCCACTTCTTGGATTGTGGGAAGCAAAGCCTTGTCATCTGAAAGATTCAGGCCATGCTGTGTCCAATAAAGGACAATTTGATTTTATGATTAATTCATCCAATCATTGGGAAATCAGCAATCAATGTTTGCAAATGCTTCTGTTAAAGCAATTTGTGTGACTGTCCATGACTTCACCGTCATCAAAACTGATGCTGCGTCGCATTCTAACCAGTGATTGGTGAAATATGCCTCAAGAAGGAGCAAAGGGGTGGCACGGTAGCGCAGTGGTTAGCACTGCTGCTTCACAGCTCCAGGGACCTCGGTTCGATTCCCGGCTTGGGTCACTGTCTGTGTGGTGTTTGCACATTCTCCTCGTGTCTGCGTGGGTTTCCTCCGGGTGCTCCGGTTTCCTCCCACAGTCCAAAGATGTGCGGGTTAGGTTGATTGGCCATGCTAAAATTGCCCCTTAGTGTCCTGGGATGCGTAGATTAGAGGGATTAGTGGGTAAAATATGTAGGGATATGGGGGTAGGGCCTGGGTGGGATTGTGGTCGGTGCAGACTCGATGGGCCGAATGGCCTCTTTCTGCACTGTAGGGTTTCTATGAAAGGAAGTAAAATTCTCTTATTATGAGTTGTGTTGTTATAAAATAAATCTTGTTGGAGGACATTTCTGAGACTCAGTGCAGGGTAGCGATGAACATTTAGAAAGTTCCTAATACAGAAACATTCTCTCACAATGATATTTGGACTTAATAAGCAATATTTAAAAATAAAAATCTTCTCTGCATGTGCTTAACTGTAGAAAAGTGATCTGTATGTGCATGCCTGGGGTGGAAATCCACAAATAACCTTTTGCTTTAGTAGTAAGTACTGAGTTCATGCACGTATCTTAATGAACGTGCTGAGCACAGGGAAATATAAATGCCAGGATGACACACTGAGTTCTGACTGGTTGCATTCACCTCACATATAAACTTGGGATGTTTAATTCCCTGCTGGGTCCATTAGCAAATCTGCTATCCAACTGTGGACTAAGCCACAAAACCTTGAAGATCCTTTGTTCAGCTCCCAGTTTGTGCGGAGTGACCTTATCTAAGCTGCAAGTAAGCATGCTTAAATTATTCCAATTACGCTGTGCTTCTGGAAGAGTATCTATCCTTTTTTGCTCCCCGTTAAACTCTGATACAAATTGCCCTTGTGTCAATGTTAGGTAACGCTAGGATCGTGCTGCACTGATTTGTATCTGGCTTCATTTTACAAGAAGCAAAAAACATTCTAAAAATAATAGAGAACTAAAGGTGTGATGGAAATGTGAAACTAATCATTCTTATTAACTAGTTATTATTGGCAGTAAGAATATCACACTAGAGAAATTAAAGTTTTATTTATTAATCACAAGTAGTCTTATATTCACACTGCAATGAAGTTACTGTGAAAATCCCCTAGTCTCCATATTCCGGTGCCTGTTCGTGTACATTGGGGGAGAATTTAGCATAGCCAATGCACCTAACCAGCACGTCTTTTGGACTGTGGGAGGAAACCCATGCAGACACAGGGAGAATGTGCAAACTCCACACAGACAGCGACCCAAGACGGGAATCGAACCCAGATCCCTGGCACTGTGAGGCAACAGTGCTAACCACTGTGCCACCATGACATGGTTTAGACGTACATTTTTGAGGTGGAAACAACGGTGAAGGGGTTGACAACCCCGGCTATTGCCCAAACGCATGCCTCAATGGTCATGTCGGGGTGGGCACAGTACTTCACCCCTCGCCGCTTTGTAAGCAGCCGGAACAGTGACGGGACTGCGGGAGCAGTGACGGCTCGGGATGCTATCACTCCGGCATAGGTGGCCCTGGAGGTCTCCGCCACTGGCAAAGGTGGTGCAGCTGCCATCTGGGTGGTGCTACACCCACCTCAAGCAATTTAATACAGTGTAAAGTGGAGGGAGGGGAGCTGATTGGCAGGTGTACTCCCACCCAGCTGTTCAACATTGGAAGCGAAAGGGGAAGAGAGGAGAAGGAGAGAGGAAAGAGCAGGAGGCACAGGAGGAAGGATGAGGGGTGGGTGCACCAGGATGGCCAGGTGCCCCAACTGAGGAGTAGAGGAGGTGTGGGGGGCAGTAAGGTGTTCCTCAGTAATTTGGGTGGGAGGACTTGGATGTCTTCAGCCCAGGAGGGGCCTAACAAAGTCCACTGATATGTCTTCACCTCCCACCTCTGTGGTTCCAAAATAAATCGATCCTTCCCCTTCCTAAGCACCAACCTGTTGTTTAAATATGGCAGTATGCCCAGACTCAGTCCAATTGCCTCCTGTTCTTCCTTGATCCCTCAGGTATAGTAGGCCTTCGAGCCTCTAGGCCCCAGGCCCTTCCAGTCCAGGCCTCTCTCCCCCTATGCAGCAGCTCAGCTCCCTGCAGGTCCAGAAATCTCTGGCAAGAGATCCTCCGACAGCAGTAAAGACTCCAACTTTTAATGGGATTTAGAATTGATAAATCCCTTGGACCTGATAACCTACTTCCGAGGGTTTTACATAAAGTAGCTACAAATATAGTGGATGCTTTGGTTTTGATCTTCTCGAATTCCCTGGGCTCTGGAAGGGTCTCAGTGAATTGGGAGGTAGTAAATGTAACCCTGATATTCATGAAATGAGAGGAAAAACAGGGAACTATAGACCAGTTAGTCAGATATTAATAGTAGGGAAAATATTAGACATGTGGTAACAGAGCACTTAGGGAATCACAATATGATCAGAGTCAACAAAGATTTCTGAAAAGGAAATCTTGTTTGTCAAATTCATTAGTGTTTTTTTTACGTGTAACTAGTGGGTCAAATAAGTGGCTGTGATATTTTTGGATTTTTGAAAGGCATTCAATAAGGTGTCATACATGAGGTTACCACACAAAATGAAAATGGGGGTGATATATTATCATGGGTCGAGAATTGGTTAATGGACAGAAAACAGAATAGGAATAAATATGTAATTATCAGGTTGGCAGACTAATTAATGGGCACTGTGAGGATCAGTGTTTCGGTCTCAGCTATTCATAATTTATATTAATGACTTGAGGGGATAAGTGAAATGTATCTAAATTCACTAATAATACAACATTAGGTGGCAAATTAAGTTCCAAGGACGACACAAAAAGAACGCAATAGAGTATGGACTGGGCAAGTATATGGCAAAATGAATACAATGTAGGGAAACATCCACTTCAGAAGGAAAAATAGAAAAGTAGTTTTTTTTTCAAATGAGGAGAGACTAGGAAATGTTGGTATTTAAAGGGAGCTGGGTGTCTTTGTACACAAATCACAGAAAGTTAACATGCGAATTAGGAAAGCAAATATATGAGAAAAGGATTGATATATAAGATTGAAGAAACCTTTGTATAATTGGTGAATTGAGAATTTGCGATTCGGGAATGATCCGATGAGGAGAAATTAAATAGACCAGGCCTGGAGTTTAGAAGAAAGAGGTGGTCTCATTGAAATATATGAAACTCTTTAGGGTCTTGATAGGGTGGATGTTGGAAGGATGGCTAGGAAGTCTGTAACCAGGAGTTACAGTTTCAAAACGCGGGGTCGAATATTTATAAGACTGAGATGAGGAGAGATCTCTTTACTCAGAGTTGTGAATGTTTGCAAATTTCTACCTCAGGGAGTTGTAGATACTGAGTCATTAAATATATTAAGGATAGAGAGGGGTTGATTTTTGGATTTTTGGGAATTAAGGGATATAGAAATGAGTGTGTGTGAAAGTGAATTGAGGTGAAACATCAATCATGATCGGATTGAATGGCTGGACAGACTTGGAGGGCTGAATGGCCTACTCCTGCTCCTGGGGTGGCACGGTGGCAGCGCCAGGGACTCGGGTTCAATTCTGGCCTCGGGTCACTGTCTGTGTGGAGTTTGCACATTCTCCCCGTGTTTGCATGTGTTTCCTCTGGGTGCTCCGGTTTCCTCCCACAGTTCAAAGATGTGCGGATTAGGTTGATTGGCCATGCTAAATTGACCCTCGTGCCAGGGGTATTAGCAGGGTAAATATGTGGGATGCGGGAATAGAGCTTGGATGGGATTATAATCGGTGCCAACTTGATGGGCTGACTGGCCTCCTTCTGCAATGTAGTGATTCTGTGATCTGTGATCTTATTTCTTATGCTTTCATGTTAAACAGTTGATAATTCCCCAGGGATAATTTCCAGGTTCCACAGTGTCGTATTTGGGGGTACCCCAAGGATGCTTGGAGAATTCCTCCAGGACGTTCCCATGCAAGGGTTTACCTGGCAATTGCCCAGAGGTGCTGACTTCCTCTGGAGAATTGCGCTGGGCTGGGAGCCATCCGACAGCAGTGATTTAAATCGGTAACCTTGGATGGTTCTGCCTGAGAGTTACTCTGAAAGAGTTTGAAGGAAAAAAAATCACTTCTCATTGCAGAGTAACTATCTAAGCACCCAGATCCAGCCTCACACAGGGCACCCCGCACACACATGGGCCCGAAGGACCCACCACAGCACCCGCACCCCCATCCTGAGGCCCCCTCCCAGCCCAACATCCCCTCTCCCCTGGACCGACCTGACCCAGCCCCCTGAGATCTAGCTGAAACCCCCCCCACCCCAATCCAACCCAACCACACCCCTCCACTCCAATCTTTCCTTCATCTCCAACTCCTCCGCCCCATTCCAACTTCAACCCCTCATCCGTCTCTGAACCCGCTACCACCCCGGGACACCACCCGCCTCCACTTCACTCTAGCCTATTACACCCACTCCTCCCTGCTCCCTCCCCAGCCCCTCTGCTCTGACCGGGACATGCCCTCCACCTTCTACTCTGCTCTGACCTGGGACACACCCCTCGCGCTCCAATTCCAGGACACCCAACCCATCCCCCTCCCGGCTGGGGACACCCGCCCATCTGGTTGGGGACTCCAGCCCCTCTGGTTGGGGAAACACCCCTACCTCTGGTTGGGGACACCCCCACACTCCCCCTCTGGTTAGGGACACCCCCTGCACCCCCATCCCAGTTGGGGACACAACACCCCCTCCCCCTCCCCCACCTCCAGTCCAGTCCACAGTCCACCTCACCCTATCCCCTTCTCCGGCCTACCTCCCCTACTTCCCATTCCCGGGTCTCCCCCCGCCAGTAAGCCACTCACCTGCTCCCTTGTCCCTTTAACCATCTCATTACAGCAGCTACTGGCGTATAAAGGGGGTGTTCCTTATCTCTCTGTTGCTGCACATGATGCTGCCGGGAGTGCACTGCACAGCTCCAGTCTCTCCCAGCCTGAGTGCAGAAGGTTGGGCGAAACAGGAGCTGTGCAATTTCAACAAGAGTAAGTCTGTTGAGAATAGCAACCCGACAGAGATTGTCACCCTGCGGAAGTTCTGAGCCATGAAGTAGTAGCAGCAATAACTCACTGGAGGTGGCCTCAATGAGCAGAGAGAGGGACTGGCACCCCTCGGCAGGAGTAAGTCCTGTTCTCAAGAGCTGCCAGTCAATTTGATTTATCAGCAGCTTGAGCAGTTCCAGCAGTGCTGGTACTCAGTAGTGGGCACAGCTGGGACTGCTAGTGGGCCCTGGTAAGAGGTGTAAAGGAACTCAGACTAGTTAAGTCCCAGACTTTTAAGGCTGGAAGGACACGGGTACCATTGGGAAAGGGGAAAGGTTATGAGTTTTGGAGACAGGCAGGAAGGCACAAAGTAGGGGATATCACCTTGGGAGCACAAGGCAGGGTAGACAGGGTAGATTCAGAAAGAATGTTCCCAGTGATGGGGGAGTCCAGAACTTGGGGTCATAATTTAAGGATAAGGGGTAAACCTTTTAGAACTGAGGTGAGGAGAAATTTCTTCACCCAGAGAGTTGTGATTGTGTGGAATTCACTACCACAGAATGTGGTTGAGGCCAAAAAGTTGTCTGATTTCAAGAAGTGATTTGATATCACTTTGGGGCTAAAGGGATTAAAGGATATGGGAGGAAGGAGGCATCGGGAGGCATTGATCAAAATCAATGGCGGAACAGGCTCAAAGGGCCGTATGTCCTATTCCTGCTCCTAGTTTCTAAGTTTCTATGTATTATGGAGTAGGCAGCTTACGATTTGAGTTATTGAGTTGTTAACAAGTTCAACTACCTATTATTCTTTTTAAAGGCAATTGGGTTACCAATTCAATGCCTACCTGCCTACCATTTTATGGAGACCAGGTTGGGATGGGTTGAAATGCAATGGGTTGGCCACTCGTCATTTCATATGCCTATACCCTGCCAAACACATGCCTGGTGGGATTGCCACAAGATACAGGTCCAGCTAATACAGCGCAGACTGGAAGTCAAACTGCATTGTCTGCATAGTTTGGGTAGGAGCCATGAGGGAAGCAGCTTTGGCCGTGACTCTATCGTTATTCTCTTTGATCAATGCCAATACATTGTTCTAATTTATCTGGAATGGATTTTGTGAATGAAAAAAGCGACTGTGAATCCCTCAACACCCATTATCCATAAGTGTTGACACAAAACCACAAACATCCCGACATCAATGATAAATACATTTCTAGTGAACAGAGTTGATAATATTATTTTGTTATTTTATTAAAGAACGCAATGAAAGGCAGCAGACATTTTCTTTCAAGACACTTATGCTCCATCCATTGCATTGGATTTGATTGTCTAGTGTAGACACATCAAGGCATTTCTAGTAGTTGGAAGAGAGAAAAACAAGTTAAAGAGATGTAAGCAATTATCAGCAATCAACCTGAAATGAAAAACTAAAATTAGTAGTAATCTATTCTCTTTTAGAGCCAAAGTCCTTGCATCTTGAAATGATCATCTCCTTTCAGGTACAGCAGTAATATTCTCTCAAAATCAGTAGGGCATTGTTGGGCTACATAAGCAAAGAGCTTCCTTTGATAAGGAACCCATAGAAACACTTAGAGGAAAAGCTGCTATTGTAGTTTATGTTAAGTAATATTATAATCAGAACCTTTTAGCAACTCACAAAATCCTGACTGCCAGATTATTAAACAATTATTTGTGACTACCACCAGCTTGATATATTTCTGACACATTCTGCCAACACTAAAAAAGGATTAAAAACTCTGAGATACATGAACTGCAGTGGAGCGTAAACTTCACTTGTCACCCTTATTGGTTTATGGACAGAGCATATTCAGATGATAATGATTATCTAATTATTTCAATCACATTACACTCTGACTCTACAATCATCAAACCATCGTTCCATTTAATAGATTTCATTTTGGAATTCTGGCAAATTGTCTTTTACATTTGCTTTGAATTCGCTTTCTTATTTTTTCACAAGTGTACTGTATTCATTGTGGTGATGTGAATGTCAGAAGCATAGGATGCATAATTATGAAATTCTGTGACAATGTGGTTGAATAATCAGCTACTAACTCACTAATGTTGTACCTGATGTTTTAATATAACATGCCTTCTGGCACCTCCATCCATTTTTAACCTCTGCCAACCACTCATTTCCTAGGTTCATGTTCGAAGATTGGAGTAATGCATATGAATTTTTCATTTTATGAAAATTATGTTTGTACTCATATCACTTGAAGATGTGTATTGAGACAAGATTCAGCAAATGTGGAATGTTCAACACTGCCTTCCTCAAATGTCAATCCTTTCAAAGTGAATCTAGACAGTAAGTGTCGATAGACTAGCTATTCTATAATTGAGCGTGTTAGGAACCAGATTGGAAACTCCAAGGTATATTATGAAGTTAGCCAAGGCCACAACATTTTTCGATTTTGGCATTAGTGCGAGCATAAGGTGTTTCATTCCAGGTGTGATTCTATTATCCTGCTCGGAAGCTTTTATTAAATCAAATTTTATTTAACAACCCAGCTAAAATATAACAAAAAGAATGAGCATTACCTTTATCAATTGAAGTACTTAAATATGACAAAGTAT
Organism: Mustelus asterias; assembly: GCF_964213995.1. Lineage (NCBI taxonomy): Eukaryota > Metazoa > Chordata > Chondrichthyes > Carcharhiniformes > Triakidae > Mustelus > Mustelus asterias. The sequence continues at coordinate 107,568,812 of NC_135804.1, forward strand.
AATTCTTAACAGTTAGCTATCTCTATAGTTTCAATTTAAGCAATATCCCCACAAACATTCATCCTTCTTCAGAATCAGTTAGCACAAAAACAAATAGGCTCATGTGGATGCAAGATTTCCAGCCTTTTAACCCATCTGGACAGAAATACACCTCTCTTCTGAGTCCCATACAGCAGCCTCTAGAGAAATAGCTATCTTCAAATATCCGAAATTCAGAAAAAGAGACCTATTTTCTGGCAGGCTGTAGTCTCCAATCTCCAGAGAGAGAATGAAAGAGACACAGAGCTACTTCTCTCTAAAGATCCCAAGCAGCAACTGAGCTTGTGTCTCTCTGTGAGCCCAACCCCACCCAGTCTCTCCTGTCAATCAACCTAATCAAACCCAACTCTGAAAAACACTAAAATGACAGAACTGCATTAGTCCAGATTAAAGCAAATACATTAGCAATGAGAATCAATTATGGGTCTGCAGCATCAACATGTAGGCTGCTGGTTATAAACAAAGCAGCATGGATAAATAGAACTGACTCCTAAAAAATAGACTACACAAGAAACATGACACAAATACATTTCTTAAAGGCAAAGTATAATCACAAGTGTTTCATTCCAAAGTCCAATCCTAATCTTATATGGCATCTATACTTATGCAATTTATATCAAAGATTAGTGCATTATAATTAAGAGAGGGACCATGGTCGATAATTTCCACTATTGTCTATGAAAGCTGAAACCAGTCATTGTGTATAGTTCCACCATACATGAGTTATTGTCAATGCTATATAGTGAAGTTAATCATGTCAAAAGCTCCTCATTGGAATAGATTTTTGTGTTGGCTCAGGAAATGTGAGTCACACCATTTTCCAGGTTCAAAACACCAAGCCTGTTGCCTGTATCCACACCTGCCATTTTTCATCCCCTGGGAACACAGGTAGGCAGGATTCAGACTTTTTGAGTCTCAAGGCAGCTTCAGAGGAGTTCAGGAGCTGAGGCAGGTTGGAAGGCTCACCTCAGTTTGCTGGGAGATCTCCCCAGCTCTCCAACATAGATTTCCCTGAACCCTCACCCATCACCCTACCTCCCATATACTCAATTTATTCCCCATACCTTCTATGTCCCCTTCATAGCCTCCACATATCCTCCAAAGCTACTCACTCAGTATCCACTGTGGGTAGACCTCAAGCTCTTCTTTGAAATGGACATTGAAAAAACTTCTAATGATCTGACAGAGCTGTACTATTCAAAGACGCCTCCATAGAAACCATAGAAGCATAGAAAATTACAGCTCAGAAACAGGCCTTTTTTTGCCTAGTCCCACTGACCTGCACTTGGACCATATCCCTCCACACCCCTCTCATCCATGAACCCGTCCAAGTTTTTCTTAAATGTTAAAAGTGACCCCGCATTTACCACTTTATCCAGCAGCTCATTCCACACTCCCACCACTCTCTGCGTGAAAAAGCCCCCCCTAATATTCCCTTTAAACTTTTCTCCTTTCACCCTTAACCCATGCCCTCTGGTTTTTTTTCTCCCCTAGCCTCAGTGGAAAAAGCCTGCTTTCATTCACTCTATCTATACCCATCAAAATCTTATACACCTCTATCAAATCTCCCCTCATTCTTCTACGCTCCAGGAAATAAAGTACCAACCTATTCAATCTCTCTCTGTAACTCAGTTTCTCAAGTCCCGGCAACATCCACTCTTTCAACCTTATTTACATCTTTCCTGGAACTAGGTGACCAAAACTGTACATAATACTCTAAATTTGGCCTCACCAATGCCTTATATAACCTTACCATAACACTCCAACTTTTATATTCGATGCTCCGATTTATAAAGGTCAATATACCAAAGGCACTCTTTACGGCCCTATCCACTTGTGACGTCACTTTTAGGGAATTCGGTACCTGTATACCCAGATCCCTCTGTTCAAGTGCACTCTTCAGAGTCCTACCATTTACCCTGTACGTTCTACTTTGGTTTGTCCTTCCAAAGTGCAATATCTCACACTTGTCTGCATTAAATTCCATTTGTGGAGATGCCGGCGTTGGACTGGGGTAAACACAGTAAGAAGTTTAACAACACCAGGTTAAAGTCCAACAGGTTTATTTGGTAGCAAAAGCCACACAAGCTTTCGAAGCTCTAAGCCCCTTCTTCAGGTGAGTGGGAATTCTGTTCACAAACAGAGCTTATAAAGACACAGACTCAATTTACATGAATAATGGTTGGAATGCGAATACTTACAACTAATCCAGTCTTTAAGAAACAAAACAATGGGAGTGGAGAGAGCATCAAGACAGGCTAAAAAGATGTGTATTGTCTCCAGACAAGACAGCCAGTGAAATTCTGCAGGTCCACGCAACTGTGGGGGTTACAAATAGTGTGACATGAACCCAATATCCCGGTTGAGGCCGTCCTTGTGTGTGCGGAACTTGGCTATCAGTTTCTGCTCAGCGACTCTGCGCTGTCGTGTGTCGCGAAGGCCGCCTTGGAGAACGCTTACCCGAATATCAGAGGCCGAATGCCCGTGACCGCTGAAGTGCTCCCCAACAGGAAGAGAACAGTCTTGCCTGGTGATTGTCGAGCGGTGTTCATTCATCCGTTGTCGCAGCGTCTGCATAGTTTCCCCAATGTACCATGCCTCGGGACATCCTTTCTTGCAGCGTATCAGGTAGACAACGTTGGCCGAGTTGCAAGAGTATGTACCGTGTACCTGGTGGATGGTGTTCTCACGTGAGATGATGGCATCTGTGTCGATGATCCGGCACGTCTTGCAGAGGTTGCTGTGGCAGGGTTGTGTGGTGTCTTGGTCACTGTTCTCCTGAAGGTTGGGTAGTTTGCTGCGGACAATGGTCTGTTTGAGGTTGTGCGGTTGTTTGAAGGCAAGAAGTGGGGGTGTGGGGATGGCCTTGGCGAGATGTTCGTCTTCATCAATGACATGTTGAAGGCTCCGGAGGAGATGCCGTAGCTTCTCCGCTCCGGGGAAGTACTGGACAACGAAGGGTATTCTGTCCACTGTGTCCCGTGTTTGTCTTCTGAGGAGGTCGGTGCGGTTTTTCGCTGTGGCGCGTTGGAACTATTGATCAATGAGTCTAGCGCCATATCCTGTTCTTATGAGGGCATCTTTCAGCGTCTGGAGGTGTCTGTTGCGATCCTCCTCATCCGAGCAGATCCTGTGTATACGGAGGGCTTGTCCGTAGGGGATGGCTTCTTTAACGTGTTTAGGGTGGAAGCTGGAGAAGTGGAGCATCGTGAGGTTATCCGTGGGCTTGCGGTACAGTGAGGTGCTGAGGTGACCGTCCTTAATGGAGATGCGCGTGTCCAAGAATGCAACCGATTCCGGAGAGTAGTCTATGGTGAGCCTGATGGTGGGATGGAACTTGTTGATGTCATCATAGAGTTGTTTCAGTGATTGTTCACCAATGAGGAGGATCGCAACAGACACCTCCAGACGCTGAAAGATGCCCTCATAAGAACAGGATATGGCGCTAGACTCATTGATCAACAGTTCCAACGCGCCACAGCGAAAAACCGCACCGACCTCCTCAGAAGACAAACACGGGACACAGTGGACAGAATACCCTTCGTTGTCCAGTACTTCCCCGGAGCGGAGAAGCTACGGCATCTCCTCCGGAGCCTTCAACATGTCATTGATGAAGACGAACATCTCGCCAAGGCCATCCCCTCACCCCCACTTCTTGCCTTCAAACAACCGCACAACCTCAAACAGACCATTGTCCGCAGCAAACTACCCAACCTTCAGGAGAACAGTGACCAAGACACCACACAACCCTGCCACAGCAACCTCTGCAAGACGTGCCGGATCATCGACACAGATGCCATCATCTCACGTGAGAACACCATCCACCAGGTACACGGTACATACTCTTGCAACTCGGCCAACGTTGTCTACCTGATACGCTGCAAGAAAGGATGTCCCGAGGCATGGTACATTGGGGAAACTATGCAGACGCTGCGACAACGGATGAATGAACACCGCTCGACAATCACCAGGCAAGACTGTTCTCTTCCTGTTGGGGAGCACTTCAGCGGTCACGGGCATTCGGCCTCTGATATTCGGGTAAGCGTTCTCCAAGGCGGCCTTCGCGACACACGACAGCGCAGAGTCGCTGAGCAGAAACTGATAGCCAAGTTCCGCACACACAAGGACGGCCTCAACCGGGATATTGGGTTCATGTCACACTATTTGTAACCCCCACAGTTGCGTGGACCTGCAGAATTTCACTGGCTGTCTTGTCTGGAGACAATACACATCTTTTTAGCCTGTCTTGATGCTCTCTCCACTCCCATTGTTTTGTTTCTTAAAGACTGGATTAGTTGTAAGTATTCGCATTCCAACCATTATTCATGTAAATTGAGTCTGTGTCTTTATAAGCTCTGTTTGTGAACAGAATTCCCACTCACCTGAAGAAGGGGCTTAGAACTTCGAAAGCTTGTGTGGCTTTTGCTACCAAATAAACCTGTTGGACTTTAACCTGGTGTTGTTAAACTTCTTATTAAATTCCATTTGCCATTTTTCAGCCCATTTTTCTAGTTGGTCCAAATCCCTCTGCAAGCTTTGAAAACCTTCCTCACTGTCCTCTACACCTCCAATTTTTGTATCATCAGCAAATTTGCTGATCCAATTTACCACATTATCATCCAGATCATTGACATAGATGACAAACAACGATGGACCCAACACCGATCCCTGTGGCACACCACTAGTCACAGGCCTCCACTCAGAGAAGCAATCCTCCACAACCACTCTCTGGCTTCTTCCATTGAGCCAGTGTCTAATCCAATTTACTACCTCCCCATGTATACCCAGTGACTGAACCTTCCTAACTAACCTCCCATGAGGGACCTTGTCAAAGGCCTTGCTGAAATCCAGGTAGACAGCATCCACCGCCTTCCCTTCATCCACTTTCCTGGTAACCTCCTCGAAAAACTCAAACAGATTGGTCAAACATGACCTACCACGCACAAAGCCATGTTGACTCTCCCTAATAAGTCCCTGTCTATCCAAATATTTGTAGATCCTATCCCTTATCACACCTTCCAATAACTTGCCCCCCGCCGACGTCAAACTTACTGGCCTATAATTTCTTTTGGAACGTTTTTTAAACAACGGAACAACATGAGCCACCCTCCAATCATCCGGCACCTCCTCCGTGAATACTGACATTTTAAATATGTCTGCCAGGGCCCCTGCAAGTTCAACACTAGCTTCCCTCAAGGTCCGTGGGAATACCCTGTCCGGTCCTGGGGATTTATCCACTCTGATTTGCCTCAAGACAGCAAACACCTCCTCCCCTTTAATCTGTAAAGGTTCCATGACCTCCCTACCTGTTTGCCCTATTTCCGTAGACTCCATGCCCGTTTCCTCAGTAAATACGGATGCAAAAAAACCATTTAGTATCTCCCCCATCTCTTTTGGTTCCATACACAGTCTACCACTCTGGTCTTCAAGAGGACCAATTTTATCCCTCACTATCCTTTTGCTCCTAACATACTTATAGAAGCTCTTTGGATTTTCCTTCACTCTGTCTGCCAAGGCAACCTCATGTCTTCTTTTAGCCCTCCTGATTTCCCTCTTAAGTAGCTTCTTGCACTTTTTATACTCCTTGAGCATCTGACCTGTTCCTTGCTGCCTGTACATTTCATACAACTCTCTCTTCCTCTTAATCAGTGTTACAATCTCCCTCAAGAACCAAGGTTCCTTATTCCTATTTACTTTGCCTTTAATCCTGACAGGAACATACAAACTCTGCACTCTCAAAATTTCTCCTTGGAAGGCCTCCCACTTTACATTTACATCCTTACCAGAGAACAGCCTGTGCCAATCCACACTTCCCAGATCCCTTCTCATTCCATCAAATTTGGCCTTTTTCTAGTTCAGAACTTCAACCCGAGGACCAGATCTATCCTTATCCATGATCAGGTTGAAACTAATGGCATTATGATCACTGGATCCAAAGTGTTCCCTCACACTCACATCCATCACCTGCTCTAACTCATTTCCCAATAGGAGACCCAATATCGCATCCTCTCTAGTTGGCACCTCTATATACTGATGTAGAAAATTCTCCTGAACACATGTTACAAACTCTACCCCGTCTAAACCTTTAACAGTATGTGAGTCCCAATCTATATGTGGAAAATTAAAATCCCCTACTATCACAACTTTGTGTTTCTTGCAGTTGTCAGCTATCTCTCTGCTGATCTGCTCCTCCAATTCTCGCTGACTATTGGGTGGTCTATAATACAACCCCATTAATGTGGTCATACCTTTCCTGTTTCTCAGCTCCACCCATAGGGCCTCTGTAGACAAGCTCCCTAATCTATACTGCCTGAGTACCGCTGTAACATTTTCCTTGACCACCAATGCCACCCTGACCTCCAAATGCTAAACAAAACTGTCCTTTGTAAAACCCATTCAAAATTTATAAATTTACTCAAGTTGACAACCTGTTGCTAAAACAAACACATAACCACTTACAACTTCAAAGACAGATAATTATTTAATAACCTCTTGAAACTCAGTGAAAATGTGAACACATCCCCCTGCTGAGATAAACAATTGTGGAACTTTAGAAACTCAGCTGGGGTTATTAGGAATATTTAGTTATCAAAAACCCTTGAAAATATCAGTGATGCAGCCCATCGAAACTGAAACATCAGATGGCCTTCTTAAAGCTGCAGATGATATTCATTTCCATTCCATAGCAGACTGTCAGTCAATCAATGGAGCGTAGGAGGTTCGCAGGCATTTTTTTAACAGTGAACAGCAGGGCCAATTTTTTTCAAAGCTAAAGATCACGGGACATTTAAATATCAATCAAAAACATGAAAGGGAAGTTTGCCAGTGCATTTTTCTACTGTTTGAAGGCATTATGTCACTTTCTTCATTTCTGCTCAACATTTGCACAATGCTGGCCACTTTAAAGGTCAACTTACCTTTGCAGGACAGAGCCCTAAGATCAATCGCTGAATTAAACACACATTCACAATACAAGATAATGTCTAACAGCGACATTTGAAGGTGTCAAAACATTCAACACTTACCTGTTAGTATGCTCCAGACTCCTCGCTAGGAGTTGTCCAGTGGTCATGAACTCTCAAACCTGGTGGGTTTTTTTTAGGGCTTTCCAAACCACAAAATAAAGTGGGGAAGGAAATTCAAGTTTCCTATCATCTCACAATGACGACCCCAACCTCAGAGAAGATGCATGTGGGATTCACACTCAAGGTGTTCCAGACCCACAAAAAGTTTTATATATCTTTAGAAAAGCAATGTAAAGTCTCAGTAAACACAGGCTGAATTCTGTAAACAGCGATGAGTGGGATGCTCAACTAATCCATTTGTATGTTCTTCATTTAGGGATGAATGTTGACCAGAACACTGGGAGAGTTCCCTACACTTTGAAAACGTGCCTTGGGATGTAGCATGTCCACCTGAGCAAGCTAAATGTCTCATCTGAAATGCTGCACCTCCAACCTCAATGAAATGTCAGCCTCCATTCTGAGGCTGTCTTTTGTTTTGGGTGCACATCACGAGTGTGGTGGGTGGGGCGATTGTACTATACATCAGGAGTGTGGTGGGTGGGGCGATTGTACTATACATCAGGAGTGTGGTGGGTGGGGCGATTGTACTATACATCAGGAGTGTGGTGGGTGGGGCGATTGTACTATACATCAGGAGTGTGGTGGGTGGGACGATGTACCATACATCAGATGACACCAGCAAGAGATCCAGAGCATTTCTGTGATTAGGATTCATTGACTATTTTTAGCAAGCTGCCAGTACCCAGCAAGGATTGGCAGGTAGTTCATCGATCCGAAAGGGCAGAAAACCAGGTGGTATCACTTCCAGGGTCAGGAAATGGGAAAATAAATCTCAGAAGAAGGGGGCAAGAAAGGCCTGTCAGATGGGAGAATTTATGTCATCTTCATCTGTCTTGTCCTTTCAAAAAACAGTGGATAAATTTAAATGTAAAAACGTTTGGCTCAGAGGTGTTACCACCACTGAGCCAAGCTGAAGCTTTTCCAACCTATATTGGAGAATGGGATCTCAACATGGTAATAATTTAACTAAATTTTACAATGTACAGCTACGCCATTGAGTATAAATGAACTGGATTAAGGTGGAAAATGCTATTCTCCATTGTAAGTATTACCTACTCATATTTGTAAATTTAAATGTGTTCTCTGTTTTTTTTTGTTAGATTAGACAATTTGATTTTATTCAATCCACCTCCTATTCTTGTACCTGCCTCTCCATAAAAATGTTACAGCTATTTTGTTCGGGAAGATTTAACAATTTGGCTAGAATTAAATCGGGGATAAACCCTCAAGAACGTGATAAGTTAACTGAGAATCGTTGCTCTGCTGCACATATTACTTACCTGCAGGGTCTACCCATCTCGTCAACAAATACAGGCAAGAAGCCTTTAATGAATTAATATTGCAGCACTGACTTTTGTGGAATCCTTTGAATAACAGACATATACCCCCAAATTTCATTTCAGCTTTATATATTATGCATCCTTTAAATGTGTTTCTTGCAGATAAGCCACCTTCAATCTATTTTTCCAGAAAAGCCAAATTGATTTCTTCTTTGATGTGGTGCTTTATTTTTTAAATTTATTTTGCTTTCCATTGAGCGACTTCAAAACTTTGAACTGCTAACATAATTAATGGATCTCAAACACAAAACCAAATATGGAAGTTCCATAACAACCCCTGATTTGCTGCAGAACAGTGAGTATTCCCCGAAATATTATTAGAGAGCTAACATTGTGAGAGCAATTCTCCCCTTTTGCTAGCTGATGTTGGGATCAGCACTGGCCCGTTGAATCCGGCATGAGGGCCCAAACGGGATTCTGGCCAGGCATTAAAACTGTTGCGAGCCTCCTGGCCTGCTGTCCCAGCCCCGATCAGGTTCCCATCCACAGCGGGCAGGAACCCAACAATACCCAGTAATGCTAATTTCCATGTCATTATCAGGCTGGGCCCCGATTCGATACCCTCCCGCAGTCAAGGAGGTAAGTGCCCATGTACCTCTCTACCATTGCCAGACTGCAGAGGCAGGGTCCCCCAAGAGACCTTAGGGTTGAGTGGGCTTGAATGCTGAGGGCGGGTGAATCACACCTGACAGGTACTGCTAATGCCAATGGAAACACTCCGCACTTTGCTTTTTCAGGGAGAATCGCAGCCTGCAAATCAGAACAGAAGCAGGTTATTAATCTCCTTGAGCCTGTTTCACCATTCAATGAAATCACGGCCAATGTCTATCTTGATTGCAAATCTCTGACTTGGTTCCATTTTATTGTCAAGCAAAACAGCATTTTGCGTTATTGATTGGACTAGTATTTACTGTTTTTGTGGGAAAGGCTTCCACACTTCGACCACTCTTTGCATGAAGAAACATTTCTTAATGCTTATTATTAACAGCCTGGCTGTGATTTTGAACACATATCCCCTTTTCCTAGACTCCCCATCAGCAGAAAAAAATCCTCTCTGATTGCCCTATAGACCCCTTTCATCATCCTGAAAACCTCAATTAAATCACCCTTCAAGAAATATAAGCTTGATTTTATGTCACTTCTCTTCTTTATTTATCCATCAGATCCTGGGAGGGTTTTAATGATTCTGTGCAGCACTCCTTCCGAGGCCAGTCATATATTTTTGAAGGTATGTTGTTACAAACAACCAGGCTTCTTGGTTTTCTGAGGAGCGATCTTTGGTATTGCAGCAAAAATTGATAGAAAGCCAGATCCTCCGACCTTGCTGCAATGAATAGGGATGTGACTGAGCCCCAAATTCTCTGTTCTCACTGGCAGTAGTGGCAAGGCATGAACGGCCAGAGAATTCCGGTCAAAAACATGTACCTGGTACTGCTAGAATCCTTACAGTGCAGAAGGAGGTCATTCAGCCCATCAACTCTGCACCAACTCTACGATAGAGTGCCTTACCCACGCCCTCTCCCCTACCCTATTCCCATAACCCTGCATATTTACCATGGCTAATCCATCTAACCTACACATCTTTGGACTGTGGGAACAAACTGGAACACCCAGAAGAAACACACCCAAACACGGGGAGAATGTGCAAACTCCACAAAATCACCCGAGGCTGGAATCGAACATGTATCCCTGGCACTGTGAGGCAGTAGTGCTAACCACTGTGCCACCATGCTCTCCCACAATGACAAAACATGAGGGAACCATTCATACAAGCTATTTTTTCCAAGACCGTGTATCAACAATCTTTCTTCCCAAGAACAATCCCACAGTGAAACAGGTTACCAAAGGAAATTATCACAGATCAATCACTTCACATCTTCAAGGCCAACCTTTAAATTATTTCCATTTATAAGCTTTCATTTTCAGGGCTCGCATTTCAGCAGCTCATTCCTGGTTTAGTTAGCACCAGCAATGGTAAATGCATGGAGTTACTGGGATAGGGTGGGGTTTGGGTGAGGGTGATATGCTCTTTCAGAGAGTTGGTGCAGACTCGATGGGCCAAATAGCCTCCTCCTGCGCTGTAGGGTTTGTATGATTCTAAATGTTTTGGCTGGAAGGCCAAATATTCTGTTCTCACTTGCAGTGTGGTGGTCATGAATGAGATCCGAGAATGCTGCCCAATACCCCAGATGTGCATTGAAAACCCCCAACCTCATCCGCGGCTGGGATTCTCCGCTGCCCCTGCCACTGCCGTGCATGAAATTTTGACTGGAAAACCAAATTCTCCATTCTCACTGGCACCAGTGGTGGGTGCAGACGGGATCAGAGAATCCCACACCCGTGGTCTAAATAGGGTTTTGCATAGCAATAGCTAAACATAATCCCTTTGATATTCAACTTTCCATTTTAAATAAATGTTTTAGATCTGATTACTGCACTTCAGTTAACCCATAAACTGCTGGCTGGGGAACCGGGAACAAGGAGATAGACCTGATAGAAGTCTACAAGATTATGAGGGGCATGGACAGGATGGATTTTCAGAAGCTTTTTCCCAGGGTGGAAGAGTCAATTACTAGGGGGCATAGGTTTTAGGTGTGAGGGGCAAGGTTTAAAGGAGACGTACGAGGCAAGTTTTTTACATAGGGGGTGGTGGGTGCCTGGAACTCACTGCCGGGGAAGGTAGTGGAAGCAGATACGATAATGACTTTTAAGGAGCATCAGGACAAATACATGAATAGGATGGGAATAGAGGGATATGGTTCCTGGAAGCGTAGACGGTTTTAGTTCACAATGGCAGCATGGTCGGTGCAGGCTTGGAGGGCCGAAGGGCCTGTTCCTGTACTGTAACGTTCTTTGTTCTTTGAGGCACAGTCTCATAATAAGGAGCTTATCATTTAGGACTGAGATGAGGAGAATTTTTTTCACTCAAAGTGCTGTGAATCTTTAGAATTCTTTACCCTGGAGGGTTGTGGATATTTCATTATTGAATACATTTGTGGCTGAGACAGACATTTTTTATTGTCTCAGGGAAGTGAGGAATATCGGGATGAGGCAGGAAAGTGGAGTTGAAGCCCTGAATCAGCCATGATCACACTGAAGGGTGGAATAGGCTCAATGGGCTGAATGATCTTCTTCTTCTACCATATCTTATGTCCTTTTCTTCTTATGTCAACCTCTTTAAATCTTCCTATTTCCAAGCTGTTCACAAATTACATATTACCCAGTTCTTTCATTCTTTGGTGCAAAATAAATGGCCTCACACTCTGTTGAAATGTACAGTTAGACCCCTCACTCAATTATCAATGTTTCCTTAACAATTTTATGCTCTTGTTTACATTACCTAATGTACCAACCAATTCTTGAGACATTGGTCAATTGGATTTATGGTTCCCAATTATATTATTTAATTATTGTAAATAGTTGAATTGGCCAACTATATTAAATGTTGTGTAGTATTGACCTGTTCAAGTAAAGGAAAGACTTAAGGCTTTGCATGTAAGTAAGAAAGACAGTTTCCACAGTAATTTAATCTTTACTCAAGAGGAATGACATTCACTGGCTTAATGGCCTTTACATGCCCTGGAGTTTCCTTCAATTCCTAGATACTTCTGATACATTATTCAAATGCAGATGCACTGCAGTTTGACTCCATGGATAATGGAGAGTGGATTTTGCTTTGTTTTTTCTTTGACTGACCAAGGTTCATTTGTTAAAGGATGAAGTAAAATTTACAAAGTTAAGAGTAAAATCAAAGTGGAGCTTTTTCATCCAAAAACTAAAAGAATTGTGGATTACGTTATCATTGAGGCCCATTGAAGTTGTTTCTTTACATGGATTCAGAGGTATCTAGACCTGTTCACTTGGAGAGAGAAGAAATTGGGGAACATGGTGAGACGTGGTTTGGGTTGAAAAATGGACCGATATATTGAGCTAATGACCTTTGTCCATTCTGAAGGATTAACGTTCTTGGAATAGAAACGTAATAATGATAGAGGATACAGAGAGATTAATGAGAATGTTGCCAGGAATGGAGAATTCTAGCTATGAGGAAAGATGAGATAGGCAGCTTTGGAAGAGAGAAGATTGAGGGGGGAATTTAGTTGAGGTGTATCAGATAATGAGGACACTAGGTACAGTGGATGAGAAGGACCGGTTTCCGTTAGCAGCAGGGCATAGTTGTAAAGAAGTATTCAAAGAGATTTGAGGAGAAATCGTTGAGTTTCATGGGGATCTGGAACTCACAGGTGGTAGAGACAGAAATCCTCACCCCATTTATTAGTCACTTGGGATATGGGCTGTAACCTACAGTGCTACGGATCAGGGACTGGGAAGTGAGAATCAGCTGGCTGTATTTTTTCTGCGGGCACAGACAGGATGTGAGGAATGGCCTCCTTTAATGCCATAAATTCCTATTATAACTCTATGATTCTGCAACATTGCTGCTCTCCTGCCATGAATAGAATGGAAATAAAATGAATTGAATTCCCTTCTAATTTACCCACTCTTCCTCAGTGTCTAACAGCTCAAAATGGCCACATTAGGATTTGAAGCCTATACTGTGAAGAACCAAAGAAAAGAGGCTGTATGTTACAACATCATAATGCAGAGTGTTATTGTATCAACATGTCCTGCCATCTGAGTGTCTTGCACCACAATATATTCATGCCAGTGTTTTATTCAAAGCAAACTGTGAATTGGGAAAGGCTTCATTATATTTGAATCTTCCTTCAATCAGAATTATTCAAAGGCAAATCAAGATCCAAAAAGAGCAAATAACACTTGAAAACTTAATTTTGGGAATTTGAACTTGTGACACTTTTATGCTTATTCTTATTGGCAAATGAACATGGTGGAAAGACCAAAGGTTTTGCAAAATCATTAGCCTCAGAGAAATAGAATTATGCAATGGGATTATCAATACCTTTCAATTGGTTTATCATTGCTCAGAAGTGGTCAGTGTCTTGACTCAGACAGCAGATTTGCACATAGGGCAGGATTTTCCAGTCCTGTCAGTGACAGGTACCATCGTGGGCGGGGAACGGTGGGGTGGGAATTGCCATTCTCTAAATTTTCCTATCCCATATGGGCAGCACGGTGGCACAGTGGTTAGCACTGTGGCCTCACACCACCAGGGACCTGGGTTCAATTCCGGTCTCGGGTGACTGCGTGGAGTTTGCCTGTTCTACCTCTATCTGCGTGGGTTTCCTCCGGGTGCTCTGGTTACCTCCCGCACTCCAAAGATGTGTGAGTTAGATTGATTGGCCATGCTAAATTACCCCTTAGTGTCAGAGGGGACTAATAGGGTGAATGCAAGGGTCATGGGCATAAGGTCTGGGTGGGGTTGTTGTCAGTGCAGGCTCGATGGGCCAATTGGCCTCCTTCTGCACTGTGGGGATTCTATGATTCTATCTGCGATAACGCCAGCTGCTAGCAAGACTGAAAACCCAGGCCACAATATGAAGAATTTAAGTCCAGATATTTTAGCTTCTGACAAACTGATCTCATGAATATGTGGGAGTTTTATAATGTTTACTTACTGCACCTAACTGCATAATTCTCTTCATAAAATCTTGATCAGCATTTACGCTGAGTAGTACTCAGAATACTGTGCATTGTGACGTTTCTACTTGTCAATCTGATAATCAATCATTTGCAGTGTGAGTTGAACACCCAGCCTGGAAAGTACTAATTATGCTGGGAAGGATTGGCATAAATTTGTGTCCATTTTTATTGGAATGCGTAGAGTGAAAATTTTCTTTGAGCACATGTTCCTCTTCAGAGCAGTTTTTAAAGCTTTGCTTTCTCATTCAACACTCATTCCCATGAATATACCAAATAAAGAATGGTTAACATATTCTTTCTGTACAGAGGTTAAATTTCCCAGTCAAATACTTGATTTGATTATTGATCTCTAAATTGGGATGAATGTTAATCCAGAATAACACAAATTAGAGGGGACAGAAAGTCTTTTTTTTTGGAGTTTACTTTTCTATTCCAAGAGAAGATTGTCTAACATTATTCCAACTTTTCTCCTTGTAAACTTATACTTGACCCATTTATTACTCCCTCCCCTTTCTTCCACTTTTACTCATTGCGTCTGTAAGTCCTCATCCACTATAAAACCATAAGACATAGAAGCAGAATAAAGCCACTTTTTCACTTCATTTTGGTCATGCAAGAGAAAAAAACTTTGATGGATTTAAATGGTTTAAAACAAGCCACATTGTGGCCGCAGACTACACAATATCCAAGCAGGCGGCTGTCAAATTATCAAACTGAATTTTGCAGCTTTGGTGTCTTAGAATTAACCTGCTCTTTTCGCCATCATCATGCGCATGTGATTCTTTTATGATGGTAAACTTGTTGGAATATTTCCCTCAAAAGCTGTATAATTTCAGAGTAGTATAAACTAAACGCCACTGCCTAATAAGGATTATTCTCTTTTGCTTTTTTAAATTTTAAAATTTTCATTTAAGAAGAACCGTATTCAACAGGTCTTTTTGAAATTGTTGATAATATTGTGTAAACCGAGACGCTTGCTCCAGTTAGTTGATAAACACAAAAACTTTATCTTTGAATCAAATCATGTCTTTATTGGGAAAATGTAAATACAACATTAAGTACTTATGATTGCTACAAGACTGATTATCTTATACTGTATCACAAGTAAATGTTTGTATTCCCCTATAAATCTACTATAATAAGTTTACAAACATAGATTTTAACTACTTATACCTATCTAATGGACCTATAGGATTGTCTCTACCCACTCGCACTGGCAGGCGTGGAAGGGAGTCAGAGTTTATCAAGTTTAAACTTGAGGTTTCCTCTTAGACCATAAGAACAGGGAGCAGAATTAGGCCACTTGGTCCATTGAGTCTGCTCCGCCATTCAATCATGTCTGATTTTTTTCTCATCCCCATTCTCCTGCCTTTTCCCCATAACCCCTGATCCACTTATCAATCAAGAACATACTATCTCTGTCTTAAAGACACTCAATGACCTGGCCTCCACAGCCTTCTGCGGCAAAGAGTTCCACAGATTCACCACTCTCTGGCTGAAGAAATTCCTCCTCATCTCTGTTTTAAAGGATTGTCCCTTTAGCCTGAGGTTGTGCCCTCTGGTTCTAGTTTTTCCAACTAGTGGAAGCATCCTCTCCACGTCCAGTCTATCCAGGCCTCGCTGTATCCTGTAAGTTTCAATAAGGTCCCCCCTCATCCTTCTAAACTCCAACAAGTACAGACCCAGGGTCCTCAGCCGTTCCTCATACGACAAGCTCTTCATTCCAGGGATCACTCCTACATGCATTACCGGAGATGGCAGTAAGACAAATTCTCTTCTCTCACTTACTCTTCTTTGCTGCCTGCTGCTCTAGAGGCTTTGTTTCCTTTGAAAATTGAACCTTTTATTTCAAAAATGTCTCACAGAATAAAGAAAACAATTTGTCTTTCTCCATCGCTGTCTATCTCCATCTTTGTCCCAAACGTATTTGAAATTATAATGTCATCTCGTTGCTCTTTTCTGACTGTCAAAAAACACTGATGAGCTAATTATCTGACTTCAAAGTTCAACTGGTTTTTTTTTGCAAGTTCCAGAGAGCATTCCAGGAAGATAGATTCACTTCTTTTCTCTTGCCAAACCCCTGTCTAAAATTTATAGATGCGAGAACAAAGACTACGACAGGTGTACAGTTGGTATGCCGTCATCTCTCTCTGACGCACAGTCAGGGTTTTAAGTTTTATCCTCCAATTTCACTTCAAATAATTTTGAAAATCTTTTGATCTGAAACTACTAGAGGCTTTTGGGAAAAATAACTCCTCAGTATTGTTGAGTGGACTGTACTAATGCATTCTGGGGAATTAGGTACCCTGATGAGCCCCAATCTCATTATCCAAATTCAACTGTTCTGGTCAAAAATATAGGGGGCGATTCTCCCAGCCCGCTGCACAGCTCTTGTAGCGCAGCAGGCTGGGAGACTCTAGTGGAGGCCATTTCACGGGCTGCCCACTGGGCGCCATGGCCTCCGTGTGGCTCCAGCAGCTGGATTTCCAGCACCGTCAGCTCTGTGCCGATTATACCGGAACTGCATAATTTACTTAAATGTGAATTTACATACAATTTTAGTATCATTGGCAGGCCCGGGACTGAAGTCTCCCGGCCCGCTAGCCTCTTCTCCCCAACCCCCTGCCCCTCCAGGAGTAATTCACTCCAGCAAGGTTTAGTATAGCTCCTCACTTGCGGGGAGTTGGCGGCCTGACCCTGCTGGATTGATGGGGGGCAATTGAGGCCCCCCAGAGGGTTGGGCACCAGGAGTTACCCCCTCGGCATTGCCACCTTGGCAGTGCCAGCCTGGATCCCCTGGCACTGCCCAAGGGGCAAAGTGCCAATGCCCACCGGGCACAGGCAGTGCCAAGGGGGCGGTGCCTCATGGGGTGGGGCCTGATAAGGGAGGGCCTCTGGGGGTGAATGGCAGGGGCGGGGGGTCCTGCCACCACTCTGCATTTGGGCTGAGTGACAGAGGGAGGGAGGCCAGCGATCGGGGGGTCGGGTATGCAGGGGGACTGGGTCAGGGCTGCTGATAGGGGGGAGAAATCACGGGGGGGTTCGGGAGATTGGAGTTGCGGGGGGGGGTACATCGAGGCAGGCTGGGGGCGGGGGGTTCGAGACTGGCTTGGGCATGTTGGTGGGCTTAGCAATTGGGGAGGTTGAATGGCCGACAATTTGAGGTCGCGGGGCTGGCCAGTGATCGAGCTGGCCAGTAATTGGGAGGCTGGCAACAGGGGCCACTGTGCATGTGCCGATCTCGGTGCTGACAGATTGGTGCATGTGCCATAGCCCACTCTGCGCTATGCTGCCGGCCTCTGCATGGGGATAGGCCCCGCCCACTGATATTTAGCGTGATTCGCACTAGTGCACTCTGCTGTGCACAGAGTGTGGGAGATTCACTTTGAAACTCCTGCTTAAAAAAAAGTGTGATTTGCTCCAGTTTTTACGCGAATTTGACACTTAGAATATTTTGGGACAATCACCCCCATAAACTCCAACTGTATGCACTTGAGGCTGAGAACTTCAACAAACAACTTCACTGAAGCAACAAAAAATTCAGTATCATTAAGTTGTTGAGAAATATATGTAATTTTATTAATGTTAGTTGAAACCTTGGACTTTAGTAATGTGTTTACTGAGGGAGTGAATGGAAGTTGAAAGATTTTCTGAATGCATTTTGAGATGACTGTGAGAACCTGGTGGCCACATTACATCAGCAGAGTGATGGCCTTAAATAGAAGTTTACCGATACAAACATGGACATAAAATTTGTAATGAAAATGGACACAAAAATGTCAAAATTGGAACAATTTGAAGTCAGATGGTACAGACAGATACTGCTTGCACGCCTAAGTTTAATATAGGTATCTGCTGATTTGACCAGTAGTAAGTAAGAAATTTGGCTGCTACTCGAATGTGATTGAGGTCGCCAGCTAATCGAATCAGTCACTAAAGTTGAAGAAAGTCGGATTAAGCCAGAAGTTTGTTAAACAGTAACCTGATTTAATTTCCCACAGGGCTGCAGCTTTAACAGTTATTGGTTCTGGTTATTTGCATATTGCATGCTGAGATTTTAGAAAACTATGATCATTGACATTAATCAGTGTCAGCCTAAATTCTTGATGCTGAAGGGCTAAGTAAGGACTTCAGCTTAGAAAGGGGACATTGATTAGCACTGCAGTTTGAAAGTAGAAAGCAAAGATCATCAGAAATTCCTGGCCTGAAAGCCATAATTAATTATTCATTTCCAAGTTCACGCTTTTTTTGCTACGGAGGGAAGAATGGTAAGCTTGCCACACTTTTTATAGGGCTTTCTATTTTAATTAAAGTGACAAGCCCAGTGGTCCACATTGAATTGTATTGTCCATGATTTTGGTTATGTTCTCCTCTCTTCGGCTTACATGCTTCATGTGGTTGTCTTGTGAAAAACCTGAATGGATGACCCACATCCACTGCTTCTCCATTGTCAATCCATAACAGGATACCTGATGCTAGGAAAAGTAGGTGCAAGATTACCATGAGGAAGTACCTGACCTCTATGACATACTCCAATAGTCTCGCTGAGGTTTAGAAGTCATGAAAGAGAAGATAAGACTGCGATCCTGGGACCTACCACACTATTATGCACCAATCTGACCAACTATCCAGCTACAGTCAACACTATAATATTTAATATGTCAGATGCCTGAACTATTTCAAAGTACAATGTTCTTGCAAAAACTTTTTTATGAACAAGATATTGTGACACTGTCCCATTCTTTTATAGTAAGCATTATAGAGGAGTGTCTATGTAATTGCATGATTGGTCACACCGAGGACTTTATAGAGTCCATAACTTGTTGGGAACTTGCGTCATAGTAATGACGTAACCACCCTCAAGTAAAAGTTTATTTATTAGTCACAAGTAGGCTTACATTAACACTGCAATGAAGTTACTGTGAAATTCCCCTAGTCGCCACACTCCAGTGCCTGTTGGGTCAATGCACCTAACCAGCACGTCTTTCAGAATGTGGCAGAAAACCGAAGCACCCGGAGGAAACCCACGCAGACACAGGGAGAATGTGCAAACTCCACACAGGCAGTGACCCAAGCCGGGAATAAAACTCAGGTCCCTGGCGCTGTGAGGCAGCAGTGCTAACCACTGTGCTACCGTGTTGCCCGTCAGCATTATTAATAAGCAGTAACATATTTCGTGAGATATGCCATGTGGTGCATTGCATATTATGTGATGGTATAAATATGTTGCTCTGCTGACAGCCTGGCCTAAGCTAATGAAAGTTTGTCTTGACACTTAACTCACCAGTGCAGTGAAAGGTGATTGTCTATTTATTGAATTTATGGCATTATTCTCTGATTGTCTCACAATAGGTACTTACAACTGAACAATTGTCTTGTGGGTGACTTGCTAGCGGTTTACAGCTCTCGCCTGACTCAGCCTGTGAGGGGCAATGAAAGCATTAGTCTCAGCTCTGCAGTCTGAAAATTGTTCTGAGTTCTCTTACAATTCTCCCATTTTGAGTCTAATTGTGATATCAAGCTGAGAAGCCTGTCAAGAGTATTGGGGAAGTGTTCACAATGCCTTTGTCCTTTGCCATTCCAGCTGGAACAGGTGACACATGACTGTCACTTTGTAAGGGAGCAGCTGTTGGCCATAGAATTGGAGAGACATCTTCAGCAGCCAGGTCCTTGAAAGCTAATGCTTTGTACACCTGGCCTAGTGTGGCTGAATGGAGTTTTAGCTTTTAATATGCTGAAAGATCTTCCATCAAACAAACCTGATTTTTTGGTTAAAGTTGTTTTTCACTATGCTGGGATTTTCCTTGTGGCCAGTGGCCTGGAAGGTGTCAGATTCAACAGCTTGTCCTTGGCAGGGATGAGTTGTGAACAGACTCTTGGAGCCAGTGTTCCTTATCTGGGCATTGGAATGTAAACAATATGCACTTCGAGAGATTATGAGGCCTGAAGTGACCAATGATACTATGGTTGGATTTGATTGGCCTAATCGAACGATGCAATTGGGGTTCTGATCAATTCATTGGCTGTTTACCAAGGAACTTTTGGAGTTTTAACTCTGCTAACACAAAGGGCCCGATTTTACCATTTTCATTCTAAGTGCCGAATCTGGGCGGAATGCAGATCTGACTTGAAAATCTGCTTTCAGGCGCCCCCATATGCACTCAGCCTGAAAAAGAAATCGCGAGTCCCATTCGCACTGTGGGCGGGGCTTAGCATGGCCAAAACAATCGGAGCTCTGAACTGCGCATGCGCAGTTGGAAAAAAATTTGAAAAAGCGCGCCGGTGTCAGATCGCTCCCGGGCCGCAGAAAGCGGAGAAAGTGGCTCGGGAGCGAAAAGCAGGAGCGATGGTGCACATACACATCGCTGTCCCCCTTATCCAGCCCCCCCGCTACCCACACACATCACTGTCCCCCTTATCCACCCCCCCACTACCCACACACATCCACTCCCCCAGCTACCCAGACCGATCACCACCCCTGCCCCCCTCCCCCCCCACTGATCACCCGCAGAGTGGCAGCGGACCCTCCTGCCCCCCCGCCCCCGCCCACCAGAGATCTATCTGACCCCCCCACCAGAGATCCATCTGCCTCCTTCCCCCACCAGTGAGCGATTGGGCCTCCCCCCACCTCCGCAACCAGAGATACATCTTACCCGCCTCCCTCCCTCCCCCGCAGACAACGATCTGGCCTCACTCAATCCCCACCCCCCCCCCTCCAGACAACGATCTGTCCTCACACACACCCCCACCAGTCAACGATCTGGCCTCAGAACCCTCCCCTCCCAGAGGATGGTCTGGCCTCACTCACCATCTCCCACCCCCCCGAGGAACATCTGATCCACCTCCTCCTCCTCCCCTCCCCCCCCCCCACCCCCCAACCAGACAACAATCTGGCCTCACCCCCCCCAACCAGAGAATGATTTGATCCCCCTCCCTCCTCCCCCCTACCACTGATCTGAGTCAGAGAGCCGTTGGAAGCGCTGAACCCGCCTCTTCAGAAGCTGGAGCGCCCAATTCAGACTTTTATTTAGCAGGTCCATTACGGCGCGGTTCCGGATTGGCGAACACGGTGGTAAAGGGGGAAATGCTGATAAAGTTGGGCGGGCAGTTCATTAATTCAATTTAAATGTATGCAAATGCATTTAAATCGCCGTTGCGCCTGTTTTGGGCGCGAAGCGGATCGCCGCCATTCCCGGGTTTCGGTAAAGTGGCCATCTGCGCAGACGCGGGCGCGGATCGCGTTAATGGCCTCACACCCGACTTTACCACATTTTCACGCCCGAAAACGGGCATGACGCAATGTTAAAATCGGGCCCAAAGAGCTTGTTCAGAAAGGCAGTATGGAGAACCTGGGAACCAAGCTCAAAAAGAGAGATAACATCTGGAAGAAGAAGAGAACAAAGAACTGATCCCATGTGACAACAAAATCCTGGGTAGGCTTTAATTACAAGTGGAAATCAACTTTAAGTAAAGTAACAGCGAGTATTTATTTTACGCATTGCAAGTGTTTACTGTTGATTAAATAGCTACAGAATAAAGGAAATTTAAGTATTTAAAGTTGACTTTGGTCTTTATTCGCTACAGAGATTAAAACACACAGGTTTGGACAACATAAATGACACCCCAGATGCAACTGTAAAAGTTGTTCCGGGTTTGACTCTTAAAACTTTTGAGTGATTTTGAACAGACCTGATGTTTATACTGAGCGAATAAATGCAGTCTAGGGGATCCTCGCTTAAACAGGGGTGGGGGTAACTCTGTAGCCGGCTGTGAGAAGGGATTAAAGACCTATCTTTCGGTAGTATTGTGTGGGGTAGATTGATCCACTTTCCTGATATGCCAGGCATAGGGGGAATAGGAACTAATTTTTAGCACAAAACCAGTTCCTGGGTTAAGTTGCCTGTCTTCCTCCCTTAGTTTAATCCGGAGTAATGGGGAAAATTGCAGAGTGTTCGAAATGGGAAGAAATGTTAAGAGATTATCTCCATAAAAAATGGCCACATTGGGTGGAATTTTGTATCATTAGTGAAGAGGATCAGGGATCCATGGGTCAAAGATGTTGGAAAGGAGGGCGTTTAGCCCAAGGGAAGTGAGCAGATAAAATGAGTAAAATTACAGCAATTGCGAGTTGTTTGGGGCAGTTACAAAGAAAAGAAAGGGAAGCTAAGCGTTTAAATGATGAACTAGAGAATGCAAGGTTAGAAATAGAGCAACTACAAGTAACAATGAAGATGAGAGAGGATGAGTTACAGCATGTTGCAGATATAGAAGTGAAGAAAGTGCAGGAGGATGCTAAAATTAAAATGGATAGTACGGCGAAAGAGATAGAAGGGCTTTGAGTTAAAGTGGCAGATCAAGAACAAAGAAATCAAGCTAATATGCTGCACATGGCTCAGTTTCAGATTCAGTGTGAAAAAGCTTATCATAAAAAGGAGCGAGTTATTACTGAAAAGGATGAGGCAGAAAAAGCTGTGACTGTTTTAACAGAGAAATGCACAAATCTGCAAGCAGCATTTAAGGTTTTACACCAAGTCAGTAATGAAAAGAAGGCTTCCACAGCTGACCATTCAAAGCGCCAATGAGAAATTGAAAAGTTGAAGTCAGAATTATCAATACAGCAGGGAATGATGTGTGCATTTGAGACAGTGGAGGTGCAGGATGAGGATAATGCAGTAGATTGGGGTGCCTTGCAGGCAGCAACTAATTAATATTT
The DNA here is from genome assembly GCF_964213995.1 of Mustelus asterias. Classification (NCBI taxonomy): domain Eukaryota; kingdom Metazoa; phylum Chordata; class Chondrichthyes; order Carcharhiniformes; family Triakidae; genus Mustelus; species Mustelus asterias. Next base: position 107,591,551 of record NC_135804.1, read on the forward strand.
AGAACATAATGAAAATCGGAGACCTCCACTTCCTTTTCCTGTGGGACGAGATCCTTCAGCACCTCCAGAGCCACCTCCTGTTCCAATGAGCATGATAACGACTCAAAGTAGCGGGGGTGATGAGTCTGGGACTGTTACATATTCAACTCCATTCAGGGTAGCACAGTTAGTTGAGATAGCTCAGAAAGTTCCTGTATTTGAGCCAGCAGCAGAACTGTTTGCTTTCCTTGAATGTGTTAGACAGTAGGGTGTGCTTCATGGGTTGGATGAGGCAGAACAGGTAAAATTATGTGTAATGTGTCTTAGTCCGACTGTGCAATCTGCATTACCCGATCCTCAAAATGTTGGGGAGGGAACTTTAGTAGAGATGAAAGAAGCAATTTTAACTGTAATTGGATACAATAAAGGTAATCCAGTAGAAGGATTGAATAGGTGTAGGCAGCAAAAGGGGGAACATCCAACAGCCTTTGCCAGTCGTTTATGGATCCATTTTCAGAATGTTTTTGGGGAATTACAGAGACTGTATTTAAATAAGGAGAACACTGCTAAGTGGGTGCTGACTTTGATATCATATGCTACTGAGGGGAGTCAGAAAGCTTTTGGAACCAACTGACATAACACATAATGAGGCATGGGTTATAAGGCGTATGACCCGAGGTTGTGAACAAGAAGTACAGGTTTTAGAAAAAGAGAAAAATAAAGCTGCAAAAGGTGGGAAAATGCTGCCAATGAGAGCTTCTAATTCTGTTCCTGTATGGAGAAATGAAGGTAGAAGGAGAAGCAATGGTGTTTACTCACGGGGAGCTCCACCACATGAATCCAATGGTAGAGGTCAGTCAATGGATGATTCTAGACAGATAAGATGTTTTCATTGTGGGTAATTAGGACATTTTGCCCGTGACTGTAGGGGGCCTTTCCAATCATATACGCAGTGACCATACTGGCTGGGTCCATGACCTGATCCGGGACCGAGGTCAGGACAGATCTGAGACTGGAGTCGAGTCTGAGATCCGGGCAGGGATCTTGTAGGTTGCCAAGAGAGAGATCAGTACAGCAAGCTCCAGTGAGAGACAGAAAATGGCAGTTTTCTTTATCCTGAACTCCCGCCATATGAAGCGAGACAATGACGTTGTCTGGCTCTTCAACTTGAGTGCGCAATACAAGATGGGATGGTGTTGGGGGGGGCCTTTGGTGGATGGCGAGATACGAGGCTGCCCTGTCGAGTTCCTATGGGACACAGGGGGATCCCGCACTACCCTTAACACATCCAAAATTATTGAACCATCCTGGCGCACTAATGGTATGATTATACTGAGCGGATTCACTGGTCACTTTCAAGAGGGACTTATTACAGAACCATTAGAATTTTGATTGGGCAATATTGTTTGTTACCACCCTGCAATTTTAGTAGATCTTTCCCCCATAGCAGAGCACATTTTGTGACCTTTCTTTTGATCCAGTTAACTGTTGTATTTGGCAAATGGCTTGATATTGATGAAGCTCCAGCTGAAGTAGCCGTGGGGTCTTACACAGAATTTGCACAGTGGTTGCATTTTGGTTTAATCCCGAGACTGTCTGATGATTCCGATATGCAAAGGATTATAGATAGACACAAATCTGGGTTTGCGCAGCACAAACATGATTGTGGAAGGGTAGAGGGTGAAATCATGGTTGAAGGTCCTGATCCGAAACCACGGGAACAATACGCTTTCCCTAAGCAGGTTGAATGTGAGGTTGCGAAGGTGATTGATAGTCTGCTACAACAGGGAGTGCTGCGTCCAGTGGTTTCCACTAACAATTCTCCGATTTGGCCAGTATGAAAGCCTGATGCTTCTTGGCATTTAACGGTAGATTATAGAATGTTAAACAAGGTTACTCCGTTAACAGCACCAACTGTAGCCACTAGTCCAGCTATGCTGTTAAAATAAATTCCACGGGCTAAATATTTTACTGTGCTGGATATAAGTAATGGGTTTTGGTCTATTCCATTAAATCGGCAGTGTCGGTATAAGTTTGCTTTTAAGTTTGCTGGCCGACAATACACTTGGACTTGTTTACCTCAGGGGTTTCATAATTCTCCATCTATATTTCATCGTCGGTTGGCTACAGGATTTGAGGGGCTTTCATGACCTGAATATTTAGTTCAGTATGTTGATGATCTTTTGTTACAAACTGAAACTAAATCGGACCATCTCCAATTGTTAGATGAATTGCTTACCCTCCTTAGTAATTTAGGTTGTAAAGTTAACCCTGAGAAAGCTCAAGTCATGCAATCTCGTGTGATTCGTTTGGGTACTGTCGTTAGTCAAGGGAAACAGGAGATTTAACAAAATCTAATTGATTCTAACTTACAATTGTCTCTTCCGAAGGATCGTTCCTTGGTTTACTGGAATCCTGCAGAAATCACACTGATGGGTTTGCAACAAAAGCAGCTCCATTGTCAGAGCTACTGCGCAAAAATGTTCCGTGGCTGTGGACTGAGCAGCACACACAGGCAGTATCTGATTTAACGCGTGCTCTGGCCTCAGCGCCAGCATTATGTGCGCCAGATCCTGATCTGCCATTTGCATTGAAAGTGGCGGCAACTGATTTAACCCTCTCAGCTGTTCTTTTACAGGAAAGACACGACAGACTGGGACCTGTGGCCTTACGCCCCTTGAGTCCTTTCTCCAGTGGAACAAGTGTGTGAACGCCATCGTTTTGCGGTGTTTTGGGCAATACAATTTTTCACATATATAATTGGCTTTAACCTCTTAACAATTTTAACAGAGCACACACACCTCTACAGCTTTTGTTAGGTGGTCGCGTCAAAGGTGGCTCTGTTAGTCAAGTTTGTTTAGCGCGGTGGACCCTTTTGCCCCGAGGCAAGGATATTACGGTTAAACGTACCAAAACGCCCACTTTTCCAGCTGATAATTTTCATTATGGAGGTGAATCTCATGAATGCCAAGTAGTGGCAGCTAATGATCCCAAGGGACCATTTGTGCCGAAACAACAGGGGGGAACGACCGTTAGCTGTGCAGGAAGAGAATGTACAGCAAATACGACATGTTTGTGTTGGTGGATCTTCAAGAGTGGAGGATGGTGTCAGACAGACAGGCTGCGGGATATATGCAAGGAAATTTACTCCTGGAATTGGCTTTAAAGTTGCCTAGTAACGTAAGTGCTCAGATGGCGGAATTAGTAGCTCTAGCCATCCTGATATATTCCCATCTCCTGTAAACCTTTATTCTGACAGCATTTATGTTTGTAATAACTGACTTTCTGCCACTATGGGAGGCCCGTGGTTTTGCGTCTGCGGATGGAAAACCATTACTGTCTGCAGCCTTGTTAAAATTTATTCTCCAGAAGGCTGATGGTAGGACATTTGGCATTATTAAAGTTAAGGGCCACTATAAAACTTCATCAAGAGATAACGTCAGGGCTGATGATTTGGGGAAACAAGAGGCTCATTCAGGAGATTTTTGGCAGCCTTCAATTGTGGATCGGAATAAAGCTGTTACAATCAGTCAGACTAATATTGAAGATTTAAAATCGGCTCAGAGTGGAGATGCTGATTTAAAACAAATACAGCAAGGGGTATATCCAATTCCCTATGACAGATGGAAGGATAAATTACAACTGAAAGATGGGGTGATTCTTAAAGAGGGACAGTATGTAATACCAAGGCAGGATATGAATCAAATTATTTACCAATGTCATGATGGGCATGATCATCAAGGCATAGATGCCACAGTAAAATGGATTAAGAGATTGTGTTGGTGGCCTAGTCTCAGTGATGATGTGAGGCATTACATTGAGAACTGTTTGATTTGTGCACAGGACAATCCTGATAGGTATGCACAAAAGGGGATGTTACAACATACTCAGCCTGTAGAGGGACCTTGGGCTAATCTTCAGATTGATCACATTGATCCACTACTGCTATGCCGGGGGGGGGGGGGGGGGTTACACGTATGTCCTGGTTATCATTGACACCTTTACAAAATGGGTTGAGGCATTTCCTGTGCGATCTAATACCGCTAAAGCCACGATTCAAATTTTGGTACAACAGGTTTTTACAAGATGGAGGTTACTGTGGAGTATAGCATCAGACCAGGGTACATATTTTACTGGGAAGGTAATGCAAATTGTTATGAAAATGTTTGGAATTACTCAGAAATTCCACTTAGCATGTCATCCTCAGTCTAGTGGGGTAATGGAACAAATGAACTGTACTTTAAAGAATATGATTAAGAAGATGGTACATCAAAACAATTCTACCTGGGACATAGTGTTGCCTATTGTTCTAATGATAATATAAAACACTAGGGGTGATTCTCCCATCGCGACCCGTAACTTTTCTGGTGGGTCGGGCTGGGAGATGCACTTCGTCGGCTTTTTTCCGGGATTTGCGCATGTGCCGGGAACGCATGCACATCTTCCAGAGTTGGAGAACAGTCGGAGTCCAGACCACGCTGGAAACTGGCGGGAAGGCAGATAAGTCATTTGGATCTTTTTCTTAACTGACCAGTCCCGATAGAATCTCCCATCCTGCCAGGGGTACTTCATTCCAGCAGGGTTTAGAGGAGCTCCCCACGATCGGGGAACTAGCAGGAGACCGCGCCGGAATGGAGGGGTGGCAATCGGCCCCCAGGGGGTCGGGCGAAGGGGGAGTGGTGCCCCCTGGGCAATGGCACCCTGGCAGTGCCAGTCTGGGCCCCCTGGCACTGCCCAAGGGACAAACTGCCCATGCTCATGGGGCACCTTGGTACTGCCTACTGGGCACAGCCTACTGTGGGCAGGGCCTAGGGGTGATCGATGGGGTCCCGCTGTCACACTGCATGGCGATCAGTCTGGGCTAGAGCGAGGCCAGCGATCGGGGCGGCTGGGGGGCATGGTCTGTCGGGGGGGGTCTGCCCCCTGGTGGGGGGTCTGACCCCGGGGAGGGCAGCAGTGGGGGGGGGGGGTCTGCTGGGGTGAGGGGGGCTGGAGGGATTGCCACTGCTGGATGTGGGGGGCTGGACATCAGGGCGCTTTGGGGTGGGGTGGGTCAGGGCTGGCCTGGGAATTGTTGTGGGGGCTGCAATCGGGCCATGGGGGGTGGAGCTGGAGGGGCAGCACTGCGGGTGTCCCAGGCTAGCCAGCGATTGAGCTGGCCAGCAAATGGGGAGACTGACAGATCGGGGCCACTGTACATGCGCAGAGTTCCAGAACTGTCAGACTCCGGCGTGAATAGGCCCCGCCCCTCTGGGTTTTTAATAAGATCCACGACTGGGACCTCTGGAGTGCACAGAGTGGAAAGATTCGAGTGTGAAACTGCACTGAAAAAACAGTCGTGATCTAGAACAGTTTTCCCACCAATTCAACACTTTTGGGAGAATCACCCCCACTGTCTATTGTTCCACCAGGTATACACCTCACATGCTAATGACTGGGCATCCTCTGAGAGGTGTTGACTATCTGTTGGGGTTACATATCTCAGAAGCAATACTTATGAAAAGGTAGTGCAGCAGTTGTTAGAGACTGTACAGGCTGCAGATACGGCAGCAGTTGTCAAGATGGGACAGAGAAACAACAGAGCAAGGCCTATTTTGATAATAAGGTAAATCCAGTTGAGTATGCTGTACGGCAGAAGGTGATGCTTCATCTTTATAATCCTGGTACATTTTTCTCTCCTAGATTTTCACGTCTTTATGTCAAAATTCACAAAGCTAGCCCACCCGTGTACAAAGTGTTATTAGACACTGGGAAAACTGGTTGGACCATGCTAACTTTTATGGGGTACAAAGTAATCATCAGTATCGCATGATGTTGGTAGCCTATGACATTGATAATTTTTCCTCAAGCGATTAGGACTCTGAAGACATTCTGAGTCCATTTTGTTTCAATCTAGTTCAGAGGAACCTCCTTTAGATGCTTCTGTAACAAACGAGGTTAGACCAAAACTATCTGCAGATATTTTGGAGGAATTACGAGCATTGGATCCATCAGGACAGAATTAGTAAATACTTCTGATCATGAGGGGAAAGAATTTTTTGGCAAAGGGGACTCCAGTATTCCAAAGTTAGAAAGTCCAAAATCAGATGCGACAGTTACTAATGGCAATAATCAAGGGTCAGCAGTGAGTCACTGAAAGGGTCGGCACAGGGATGAACAGCGACAATTAGTTAGACAGAATGCTTCTGATCAAAATGTTGTTGGGACTAGTGACAGGCTACAAAGTGAGCTTCTAGGTAGACAGGATGAAGGTCAAATTAAGAAATGTGTGCTTCCAAATAAACCTAGTAAACTTCCTGTGCTTAAAAGAGTTCACGAATGATGAAATGAATTTTGATTTCCATGGTGAATTTTGATTTCCATGGTGAATTTTGATTTCCATTTTGATTTTGATGAAATGAATTTTGATTTCCATGGTGAATTTTGATTTCCGTGCTCAAGGCCACCGTTTCTGAGGGTACTTGTTACATGTTACACTATCAGGCTTTTTCCACTGAGGCTAGGGGAGAAAAAAACCAGAGGGCATGGGTTAAGGGTGAAAGGAGAAAAGTTTAAAGGGAATATTAGGGGGGCTTCTTCACGCAGAGAGTGGTGGGAGTGTGGAATGAGCTACCAGATAAAGTGGTAAATGTTAAAAGTGGTAAAACTTTTAACATTTAAGAAAAACTTGGACGGGTTCATGGATGAGTGGGGTGTGGAGGGATATGGTCCAAGTGCAGGTCAGTGGGTTCGGCACAGACAAGAAGGGCCAAAAGGCCTGTTTCTGAGCTGTAATTTTCTATGGTTCTATCTTGTAGATAGGACACAGTTCAGCTTGATGCTCTGTGTTCCTTATGTCATGATACCAAATAAACCTGTTGGACTTTAACCTGGTGTTGTTAAAACTCTTACTTCCTTATGTCATCCAGATTTTCTCTAACTCTTCTTGGATGGGTCTTCTCCAGTTTGTCTTATCAATAGTTTCCTATTGCTTCTTCTCATCAGAATTGGTTCATACCTTTCCTTTTTATTATGGGCTATTTTGTTATCATCCTATAGAGATGGCTCTTTGTAAATGCTCCTAGTGGTAAAACACATAATTTTCAATGTAAAGGATAGGGTTCTTTTTTATTTAAAGCAAATTTGTTCCAACAGGAAGATGAATCCATTCGTTTCTAAATAAGAACATGAGCTAATATAAACTGTGCATAACAGCAGGTACCATCTTGATCTGTGGCAGGGGAAATGGCTTTTTCCATGGGAATTGTTCATCTGATGTGGAGTCATCACAATCGGTATCTCACAACAGACGTAACGAAGGACAAATGGGAGATTTATGGTTTACTCCTTCGAATGCAGCACAGTATGAAGAGGGACATTTATGGGTGAATCCAGATGCAACGGTTATGTTTGGATATATATACATGTTTAAATATGAATTTGCTATACAATGGTATAATCAAAGATTATTGCCATTAGTAGCCACGTTTTGGTTTATAAGAGGTTTAATTATCAGAGGTTTAATTACAGTGTGTAACATCTTTTAGTGACAACTGTGTACGATTTACAACGTTATGTAGAACCTATATACCCCGAGGTGAGATTGGTAGAATTCAAATTCTAATACAAATTCCTGATAAGTATGAACATGGTGTTTGCAAAGGGGTTCATTATGCAGATAAGGATCATTGTAAATATCATATACATTGGAGAGTTAAATTTACCTCTTCAGTACCTTCTTTGGTACATAGTACACCTGAACTTGAATCTGAATTTTACTCAACTACCTCATTTCCACCAATGGTATATCCTTGTCCTGTGAATACTCTTTTACATCAAAATGGTTTAGTAATAACAGCTACAAACAGGATACTGTATGACAACATTTGTTATGAATTAGTCAGTATAATTCTACTATCAACCTACTATCTGAACATTTGGAGAACATTAGAACATGCTTAGCTACTGCTTCTCAAATATTCATTCAAGTGACACAAACTGCTAAAACTATTGATCAGGATATTAAGAATATAAAGGAAATGAGTTGGTGGGATGATTTCTGGAATTGAGGTTCCAAAATACAAATTCATCCTTGGGTCCGATTAATATGTCATGCTGCAGTATTATTAATCTTGTGTACTTTGTTGTGTTTAATTGTGTTAACAATAAGATTTATCAAGTGGCAGAAAGAGATAATCAAATGTCTGAATGAGGAAATATGGTGGCTAAAGAAAGCATGTCATGTGTAATATCATAAGTGATGTATTTAATTTAACATTGATACGGCGTAACTTGAATTAATTTAGTTGATTGGCTTGAGGTTTGAGTTTCACTTGCAGATGAACTTGGTCACGATCTGTGATCCATTTCACTGTATGCTCCAGGATCAAGAGGAGGGACTGTGGCTGAATGGAGTTTTAACTTTTAATATGCTGAAAGGTTTTCAATCAAGCAAACCTGATTTTTTTGGTTAAAGTTGTTTTTCACTATGCTGGGATTTTCCTTGTGGCCAGTGGCCTGCAATTTGTCAAAGGACAGCTTGTCCTTGGCAGGGATGAACTGTGAACAGACTTTTGGGAGCCAGTGTTCCTTAGCTGGGCATTGGAATGTAACCAATATGCACTTCTACAGATGATGAGGCCTGAAGTGACCAATGATACTATGGTTGGATTTGATTGGCCGAATCGAACGTTGCAGTTAGCGTTCTGATCAATTCATTGGCTGATTACCAAGGAACCTTTGGAGTTTTGACTTTGCTAACACAAACAATTTGTTCAGAAAGGCAGTATGGAGAACCCGGGAACCAAGCTCACAAAGAGAGACAACATCTGGAAGAAGAAAACAAAGAACTGATTCCATGTGACAACAGAATCCTGGCCAGGTTTTAATTGCAGGTGGAAATCAACCTTAAGTTAAATAAAGTAACAGATAGTGAGTATTTTGTTTATGCTTTGCGAGTATTTACTGTTGTTTAAGTATCTACAGAATAAGGAAATTTGTGTTTAAGTATTTAAAGTCAATTTTGTGTCTTTATTCACTACAGTAGTTAAAACACACAGGTTTGGACAACACTAGGCCAATAGGAAGTGGCCTTGGATACTGCTGCTAATCCTGCTCTCCAGCATTCTCTCCCCCATGGACCACAATTGACCTTCAGTGAAATGTAGAGTTGCCCATGACTGGTATATGATGTCCAGCTTCTGCCTTTTTACGTCTAGCCAATCTCAGCGATCATCTGGAAGTCAATAAACAGGAGTTGTAGCAGTAAATCTGCATTGCTGCTGAATCAATCTTCTTCCCAGTCATGGATCCATGCTGTCTTGCTCCTAGTAACCCTCACACTAACCCTCACATTGATCCTGCCTCAAGGGACTAGAACTCATTGCAATGATCCATAGTGCTCCAACTGACTGGACCCTTTTCACTATCTCTCCTGTTTCACAGATCCGGCAATGGTCTTTGTAGCTTCAAGATATGTCTAGTTTCTATGTGTTACTTACCCTGCAGGAGGAAAAGTGAAAGTAAGAAACATCTAGGTGGGTTATTTTGTATGAAATAGAGGTGTTGGTCTGACAGGCTTCACTGTCTTCAGCAGAGACTGGAGCTGGTCATATTTCATTGATTGTTCACTTTTAAAGGGCTGTCTCCCATGGGAATTGGTGCATGTGACTCATTTGGTTTTTAGTTTCTGCCTTAAGCAAACAGACCACATCTTGAAAGCAACTTATTTCCACCCACAGAAGCACAACTCCTATGCACCTCAAACCATTATTTAAAAAGCAATTACAGAGACTGAAAACTTATTTACAATAGAATGGTGAGTTTTGATGCCCTGAGTATGCATTTCTTGCCTGCTCATGTCAGTCAATGCATTTTCGAATGACACTGGTCTGCCACTATCACAGACAGAATGTACTTACTTTCTTACTGTCCTTTCATGCTGTAATTGGTATCTTTTATATTGAAAGGTGTGTATCTCCTCTTACGCTTGGAGTGTGTATTCCAATTAAATAATTCAGCAGCAAGCTTTAGTGAGTTTAAAATAAATAAGGTTATTTACTCTCACACACTCACCCGAAATTAAATGCAATGTCACACACATTTGGTCTCACTCACATTCAGAGTGAGTGGTAATGCTTTTGCACACACTCAAAATGTCAAAAAAAGGGTTTGCATAGACCCCTGTGCATTAAGATAGTAAAGAAAGAGATTGAGAAAAGATAGAGTAACAATACAGAGGAAATAAATATATTTTCACATGGGTTCCAGAATCTGGAGTCAAAGTCCAATGTGATATTCTTTCACAGAGGTAGTGGGTTGAAAACCGATGCTGAATAATTCACTTTTCCGGTGAGATATGCATACAGAGATTAATCTGTCTTGAGAAGCAATGTAGAGGAGTTAGTGGAGCCATTCAAGCAGAGATTATTTTCTATGAGGCAGCTAGTTAGATGGTAAACAGCAGACTCAGCTATGCAGTTCAGCAAGGTGATATTAATTATTCCACAAGGCAGAAGGACATGTCACATGACATTCACCTCTCCACCAGGTCTTTGACAAAGGATGCAAATCTATTGACTAATTCCAAAGACTGTTATATGTCTCACCATTAGGAAGGTGTGGGGCCTTTGATTTAGCATACAATCCATCTCTAGTTGGTCAGCCTGGGTCGTTAAATGCAGATGAGCTTTGTAAAGCTGTCTTTGAATTGAGTTATGTAGTCCACAGGTGATCATTCGTGGATCCTCGGAGATGACGAGGTGTAAGTTTTTCCAAAACTGCCAGGTAGTTTCTTTTATTCAGGGGTCAGAGACACACATAAGTTCAGCCATGGTTAAGGGTCTTTGTTCAGTTTTTTAAATTTAGAAATAGCAATGAGCATATCAATAGTTATTTTGTTAAAAGTATACGGTGTGAGGTCTTGGTCCCTCAAAATTCTATGGGGCCAATTTTACCAAATCGTCTCTAAGTGCTGGGTGCAGTCGTAAATCAGACCCGTGCCCAATAGCTGCGCTCCAGCGCCCCCATACGCTTTTTTTCGGTGCGGGTCCAGTGGGTGGGGTCTAGCGCATTTGCATCTGTCGGAGCACCGAACTGCGCATGCGCAATTTGGGGCCGACAGCACTCAGCGCGCCCGAGTGCGAAAGTCAAAGGCAGCGCTGACAGCACTGCTTTCTGCGCTGCCTTTGACTTTCCCTGGTGGGGGAAGTAGGGGGGGGTGGGATGTGACGTCTCTTCCCTGAGGGGGGGTGGGTGGAGACCTGATGTCTCTTCCCTGAGGGGGGCGGTAGGGGGGGGGAACGTGATGTCTCATTAAATGCAAATGCATTTAAATCGGCCCGCTGGCCGATTCGGGCACGCGCCGGATCGGCGCCTGGATCGGCCGTTGGTAAAGGCGTGATTGGCCTTGGTTCGGGTCTGGACCGCGTTTTAGGCCCGACGTCCAACTTTACCACGATTTCGCGGCTGAAAACGGGCGCGGAATTTTGGTAAAATCGGGCCCTATAAAGCAACTTGTATTGGTGCCCTTAGTAAAATAGAGAACTCTTATTGCGGTAATAACTTTCTAATGTTGGTGAAAGAATCGAGAACCAAAGGACACCAATTCAGGATGATGGACAAAAGAAGCAATGGCAACATGAGGAGTATCTTTTTGAGCAGTAAGTGGTTAAGATATAAGACCATAAGACCATAAGACATAGGAGCGGAAGTAAGGCCATTCGGCCCATCGAGTCCACTCCACCATTCAATCATGGTTGATTTCAACTCCATTTACCCGCTCTCTCCCCATAGCCCTTAATTCCTCGAGAAATCAAGACTGGACTGTCTGAGCGTGCTGGAGATAAATTCAATCGAGGCTTTCAAAGGGGAATAGAATAATCATCTGAAGAGAAAAGATTTGTAGACTTGGGGGCAAAGGCGGGGGAGGGATGGCGGAACCAATTGAGTTTGTCTTCCTGAGAGCTGCAGTTATATGGTACTGACAAATGGGTCAAATTGTCTCCTTTTGTGCTGCAGCCATTCTGATTCTATTTAACACATGAAATGTCCCAAAGTTTCAAGGAGAATAAGAAACAGGCAGCAAGAAATGAAGGGGCTGGGGGGGAGGGGGTGTCAGGATGAATGATCAAAAGATTGATCACAAAGATAGATATTAGGCAGGCTATTGAATTATTGTTCGGTTCCAGAGTCACTAGAAGGTCAGACCTGGTAAGGACGGCAGATTTTCTTCCCTAAAGGTTATTAGTGAACCAGAAGGGATTTTCCCAACAATCAGCAATAGTTTCATGGTCATCAATAGATTCTTAATTCCAGATTTTTTTTATTGAATTGAAATTCCACCATTTGCCGTGGTGGGATTTGAACCCAGGTCCCCAAAACATTAGCTGAGCTTCTGGATTAAAAATTGAGCAATAATACGACTAGGCCATTGCCTTCTCACAACAAAAGTGATCATGATACACTGGATGGAGCAATTGCATCCAATGATCAACTTCCCAGAGTGGTACTTGGGTGACATATATTTCAAAAAGGTCAATGAAGCGAAAATTGTGGAACATGCAGGAAAAGCTACTGACAAGTTTAAATAAAGGCTCAATGTTCAGGACGATGGTGAAGAAGGAAGGTAAAGAGTTCTGGAAGGCTCTAACATCAATGGGATGATGAAAAAGGGAGGGGGTGTAAAGAAGATGAGTCAGAGGACCGCCCGGTATTGGAAGGAATGTAAGTTGGAGGAAGTTGTATGGGTGGAGATAGATGTGGTAATTAAAATTTTATAAGATAATGCGGGGGCTGGATAGGGTGGAGGCGGAGAGATTCTTTCCACTTAGTAAGGAAGTTAAAACTAGAGGACACAGCCTCAAAATAAAAGGGGGTCGGTTTAAGACAGAGTTGAGGAGGAACTTCTTCTCCCAGAGGGTGGTGAATCTCTGGAATTCTCTGCCCACTGAGGTGGTGGAGGCTACCTCGCTGAATATGTTTAAAGCGCGGATGGATGGATTCCTGATCGGTAAGGGAATTAAGGGTTATGGGGATCAGGCGGGTAAGTGGTACTGATCCACGTCAGATCAGCCATGATCTTATTGAATGGCGGGGCAGGCTCGAGGGGCTAGATGGCCTACTCCTGCTCCTATTTCTTATGTTCTTATGTTCTTAAAAGAGTTGAATTTCAGCACAATTGCTAGAACTTTCCTGCCATTTACGCCAGTGGGATCTTCCGGTCCCACCGACAGTGCACCCCTAATGGAGGTTTCATGACATTGAGGGTGTATTTCACATGAAACCTGCAAACTATGCAGCAGGTTGCGTGGTAAATCCCACCCAATGTGTTGGAAATGGGCAGCAGCCAACATAGTGGGTGGAATTTTCCAGCCATGCGTGCCCCAAGAAGGGAAATTCCTGCCTGAGGTCAATGGATCTTTACATGGTCCGCTGAATTTTCTGTCCCACCCTCTATGATTCCCCCAGCCGGTAGGATGAAAAACATCTGCCCAGGTTAAGAAATTGGGAAGATGGGGATCATTATAGGACATGATTGCAGAAGACAAAGTTTGAACAGCAATAATAGGTGAATGAATCCCAGGAATGTCCACGGAACAGTAAATGATGCTTCAGGTATGACTTGATGTATCATTATGTGATGAACTGTGCTAAATGGAGAGGATGGGTTCTTGAAAAGATGCAATACACAGAGGTGCGATCTTATCTGCCGTTCACGCCACGCTCTAACTACAGCGAGGTCGGAGAATTTAGCGGCCAGTCAAATCTCCATCCACTGCAGTGGGATGGGAAAATCCCGCCGGCGTGAACCCCCACGTATGATTCCCCCACGGAACTCTGAGGAAGAAACTGAAAATAATGCTGTATAAGAATTAATTTACTTGTCACAAAGAGTTTTAGTCCTGTGATGAATGTGCTACTTATGGACTTGATCAACCGTGCCAGATGATGCTCACTCTTTGACAGTATGCAGAACAGATTGGCTGAATTGTTAACAGATTCATTCATGAGTCAGGAATGATGTAAGGTTAAAGAATATGAAAGTACTACTTGCTTCATGTTTGGTGATGATGGCACTAAAGAGTGTTATAACTCAATGTAAAATGTTTGGAATAAACTATTTTATCAGAACTGATGCAGCCTCTAGTGATATATCTATGTGTTGAGTAAACCTTCTATGAAAAAGGTGCAAATGGAACATGAAGCATAATAAGGCAATTGCTTTTGGAAAGTCAGTTGATGTGCAGTTTACCTCATCAGAACATTATTCAATAACAAAACCTGATGTTCCCCATCTGAATGTTTAATGAAAGAATTCTTGAGGAATATTATACTGTAGATCAAGGGCTAGGTATGGTTTGTTTTATTCATTTGTGGGTCATGGGCGTCGTCGCTGGCTGGCCAGCACTCATTGCCCATCCCCAGTTGCCCTTGTTCAGAGGGCAGTTGAAAGTCAACCTCATTGTTCGGTTCCAGAGTCACTAGAAGGCCAGACCTGGTAAGGACGGCAGATTTTCTTCCCTAAAGGTTATTAGTGAACCAGAAGGGATTTTCCCAACAATCAGCAATAGTTTCATGGTCATCAATAGATTCTTAATTCCAGATATTGTTTTATTGAATTGAAATTCCACCATTTGCCGTGGTGGGATTTGAACCCAGGTCCCCAAAACATTAGCTGAGCTTCTGGATTAAAAATTGAGCAATAATACGACTGGGCCATTGCCTTCTCACAACAATAGTGATGATGATACACTGGATGGAGCAATTGCATTTAATTATCAACTTCCCAGAGTGGTACTTGGGTGACATATATTTCAAAAAGGTCAATGAAGCGAAAATTGTGGAACATGCAGGAAAAGCTACTGACAAGTTTAAATAAAGGCTCAATGTTCAGGACAATGGTGAAGAAGGAAGGCCCATGGACTGACAATGGGGTGGAAGAGTGAAGATTTAGAAACACAGTATAAATTATAATAGTGAATCTAATAGGGAGTTGATCTTGTATCTGAAAACAATCACATAAATGAGAAAGAAGCTCTGATAGTGGAAACAGTCTGGACAGACATAAAAGTTCAAGTCGGAGCTGTAGCTTGAACAGACAGACAATGAAATAAGGGCAGCAGCACTGTCTTGGAACAGAACTAGTTGCTAACAAAATTGAGGATAAACTAATAAGAGAGGCTAACAAGGGGTGGTGAGATAGTTGGAGACAGTTTGGAGTTTATTCAGAGCTACCTAATTAAGGGTAATCAGGTGGATTTGTACTGAAAATGCCCTTGCAGTTAAGACTTATAAAACTAAATGAAGACCAGTTGCTTGGAATTTGAAAAGTGACTGAGTGATACAGATGATTGAGTTGACTTTCCCACACCTGGAAAAGTAACATTGAAAATATTTTTTAGCCTTTTTGGCCACATATTCAGAGGAGAGCAGATTAATTGACATCAAAGTTACATTTCTACAGGACGGTGCTTTTCAGAGTGCTTCTGGAACCTCCAAAAGAACAGCAATGCAGAAGGAAAACTATGGAAACTAAACAAATACGTAAATTGCCTGAATTATGTTTTCAGGTTGTATTATTTTTTGGTGAGATATGTTTTGCTACAAGTAGGCTGTATTCGGTTAAAATCCCATCCTGTAATGTTTTATCTGTATCATAAAGGAAACTTATAGACATCTTCACAATGCATGTTGATTTCTTATGGTGAAGCACTGTGGAATTTGAGAAATGTCTTATTAGAATAAAACTTAAAATTGGGAGCCAGTGTTCTGTGCTATGAAATACATTGGTTTATATATTAGAATCATAGAAACCCTACAGTGCAGAAGGAGGCCATTCGGCCCATCGAGTCTGCACCGACCACAATCCAGGCCCTACCCCCACATATTTTTACCCGCTAATCCCTCTAACCTACGCATCCCAGGACTCTAAGGGGCAATTTTTTTTTTTAACCTGGCCAATCAACCTAACCCACACATCTTTGGACTGTGGGAGGAAACCGGAGCACCCGGAGTAAACCCACGCAGACACGAGGAGAATGTGCAAACTCCACACAGACAGTGACCCGAGAATCGAACCCAGGACCCTGGAGCTGTGAAGCAGCAGTGCTAACCACTGTGCTACCGTGCCGCCCATATTAAACATAGTAGGTTTGGAATAGCTTTAAATCAAACATCTTAATTAGAGAGGGTTACTTCTTTCTTGGTTAATTGTGTTAGGTCATCATTGAAAGATGATACGATGGGCAGGATTTTGCAGACTCGCTCGTCCCGAAACTGTAAAATCTGAGGTCAATGGACCTTTCCATTGTCCGTCCCTCAGCTGCTTCAATTCCCATGGGGAGCGGGGCATTAAAATTCCAGCCAATATATCTAAAGCAGAGACAGAACAATTGTGCAAGTTGATTAGTTGAACTAGCTGTGCATCCATACTAGAGCGAATGCCAGTTTTGATGTGTTGGAGTTAAGTACTACAATAAAGCATTCTAAAGTTGAACATTTTTTAAGGGCAAATGGAACATTTAAACAATCTGGGGGAATGCACATTAAATCTTCCATCCTTCGGTGACCCAAGAACATGAAACTAGTCAGTTTTAATGATGATTCATGTGCTAATCTTCCTGTTTGGTATTTGAGTACGGTAGTTTTATTATATTTCTCACAGGTTAGAAAAGGAAATGTTGTCCTTTGGCTTGGGAAAATAAGAAAACAGTCATTTAAAAGTCATTTAGCAGCTAAATCACTGGCTGTTGTGGAGGCTGTGGATATGAGATTCTGCTACTGATATTTTAAATAAAATTCTGTATGAGGAATGTACTGGAGATAGTATACTAATTGAATATTATGCAGATAATTGTTCTTTGTGGGATAATGTACACTCCAGAAAAAAATAAGTGGACAAAGCTTAAGGATTAACCTTGAAGTAAACCTGAAGAGAAAGGAAATCTGTAAAATTAAATGGGTGGATATATGTCATCAAGAGTCTGATTTCTTTCCAAATGAAATTTTTGTGCAAATGTTTAGGGTTTTGCGAGGAGGAGTGCTTCTCAATGTAATGCTTTGCACAGAAAATGAGTTTATTTTATTTGATTTGTTTTGAAATTTTGATTATGCATATTAACTTTAATTGTTATCTTAAAATGGAAAGGCTCCTGTTAGTTTAATATTAACGGTGTTTAATCGTATGCAGGTGGCGGGTCAATAATTGGGGTTCACTTTGAGCACAGATGGAGATAGTTATTGAAATTGTGGTGTGGTTATGTTAGGAGGTGTATGCATGAAAGGTTTCTCTCTGTAAATAAATACAATGCTGAGTAAAATTTGGCTGCAGTGTTATCCTTCATAGATCAGAACAGATGCTGCAGCATTAATGCCAGCAAATGAGCGGTTTTGCTTTAGGGTTTAAGTGAAGACAAGAGCATTCTGTGCAAGTGACCTGTTTTTACTGACTGCACACAAGTTGACCTCATTACCAATGACAATTACTGAGGGATGGGTGGGAGGGTAGCTGGCGTCATACTCAATCCAGCAATGAAATAAATATCTGCACTGATTTTGGTGTTCCAGTCATTTCTTCCAATAGGGTTCCATACCCATAATTAGAGGAAGAAGGGGAACAAATGTTATATCTAGGACATCGTGACCTAACATTACAGTCCATCAGGAATAGTGGTGAGAGAGTAGCACTTTCTATTTAGCATATCACTACAGTGATCTGTACATAAGCTACACACAATGAATAGTTTAAAATAGTAATAAAGATTTCAAGATGCCACTAGATTTACAAATATCATTTTAAGAGCATGAATTATGAGCAAAACCAATGTTTGAGATAACAAAACAAGTCAAAATCCATTTTATTACATGGAATTAGGAATTTGTACAATATGTCAAGTATAATTTTCCACAATCCTGTCTGTTTTTTTTCATGAATATTGCAAATAATTATTAAAAATGTAAGTAGAATTGTATCACAGAATCACACAGTGCAGAAGGGGCCCTTCAGTCCATCGAATCTGCACCGACACGTGAGAAACACCTCACCTAATCCCATTTGCCAGCATTTGGCCCATAGCCATGAATGTTATGGGGACAGGATTTCCCTGCTGCGCTCATCCCAAAACCAGAACGTCCCGCCGAAGACAACAGATCTTTGCATGGTCCGCGCCACCCCCCCCCCCCCCCCCCCCCCACTACGATTCCCGTGGCAGGCGGGATGGGAAAATTCCCCCCATAATGTGCTAAGTGCTCATCCAGGTACTTTTTAAAGGATGTGAGGTAACCCACCTCAGCCACCTTTCCAGGCCATCACCACCCTCTGGGTAAAAATACTTTTCCTCACATCCCCTTAAACCTCCTGCCCCTCATCTTGAACTTGTGTTCCCTCATGACTGACCCTTCAATTAAGCGAAACAACTGCTCCCTATCCATGCTCTTCATAATATTGTACACCTCGATCAGGTCGCTCCCAGCTCCAATGAAAACAACCCAAGACTATTCAACCTCTCTTCATAACTTAAATGTTCCATCCCAGGCAGCATCCTGGTGAATCCCCTCTGCACCCTCTCCAGCACAATCATATCCTTCCTATAAGATGACAACCAGAACTACAAACAGTACTCCAGCTGTGGCCTCACCAAAGTTCCATACAACTCCAATATGACTTCCTTGTTTTTGTAAACTATGCTTAGATTGATAAAGGCAAGAGTCCCATATGCCTTGTTCACCATCCTACTGACATGCCCTTCTACCTTGAGAAATCAATGGATAAACATGCCAAGGTCCCTTTGTTCCTCAGAACTTCTTAGGATCATGCTGTTTATTGAATACCTCCTTGTCAAATTACTCCTTCCAAAGTGTACCACCATACACTTTTCAGGGTTAAGTTCCATCTGCCATTTATCCACCCATTTGACTACTTCGTCTATATCTTTCTCTAGCCCAAGATACTCAACCTCACTGCTAACTACCCGGCCAATCTTCGTGTTGCCTGCAAACTTACAAGCCCAATCACCCCCCCCCCCCCCCCCCCCCCAAAACATAGTCATTACTAAAAAAATTCTAAGTGCTGAATGGGCAAGAAAACATGGGAGAATTGCACCCGGTTTTTTTTGGCGAGTTGTGAGTCGAAATCTTATGGCACTTAGTGCAAAAAAAATGCCAGAATGTGATTCTTGCCAGCAGAGGGCGGAGGGAAGCCTGAGCTCACCGGGGAAGCCAGCTGCTGAGCTCTTGGGGTACTTTTGTGCAGGCTCCCCAATCTCCCAGTGAACTAGGAAATCTCCTGCCGCCCACCCCCACTGCCTCCATCTCTCCTCCCCATCTGCCCATAGACATCGGGACCACCCCTGGCAATGCTCTTTGTGTCAATCTACCCCTCCCCCTCTCCGCACTCTTAATTAAAATCTCACCTCTTTCTCTCGCTCTTTATTGAAGTCTTGCCTCTCTCTCTCTTGCTCTTTATTGAAGTCTCGCCTCTCTCTCTCTCTCTTGCTCTTTATTGAAGTCTCGCCTCTCTCTCTCACTCAGCAGAAACAAATGGTAAATATTAACTTCTAAAAGAACAGTGGCTTGGGGTCATGGCAGGTGCTAACATTTTAAAGATTCAGTTTTAACAAAGGCAGGATGAAGGGGTGACAGCCACTTCACTTGCAGGAGGCATGTTGGCAATTTAAATATCTTAATGAGTCTGGCGACCTCTGATATAACCTACTTTACTTTAACTATTGCTGGCCAGCTTTCCCAGGCCTTGGGAAATCCAAAAACTAAAGGGCGACAAGGACAGTTTTGGCTTTCACAGCACTGCTTGTGGGCAAGGAAGAACAGAGTGTACCACCCACCCAGCCTGGGATTCCATTGCCAGCTGCAAGCTTCCTGCCTGTGGCCTGAATGAGAGTCTTCCCTGTGAAGCCTGTAAATCGGACATTTTAATTGCATTATTAATTCATGTTTAATAATGCATGTAATGATCACAGAACTTTGTTTTACTGAGAAACTTACTAGTAGAACAAGAAATAAACTACAGATGCTCAAAGTCTGAAAATGAAAGAAAATGCTAGAAACAATCATAATGTTAGGAAGCATTTGTAGATAGAACAGATGTGTTCATATCCCAGGTGTTGTCCCCTCTTCAAAACATTAATAGGATATCTGGTACATCAGCCTTTCTTCCAGTTACATTGACCCCAAGTTGAGTCATTAAGAAATATAAATTTGTTATTTTCTCTACGGATACATATTACAAAGTGAAAATCAGCATTGTACAATACATACAGCGTAGAAATATACGGTGTCACAGTGGTTAGCATTGCCTCACAGCGCCAGGGACCTGGGTTTGATTCCCAGCTTGGGTCACAGTCTGTGTGGAGTTTGCATATTCTGCCCGTTTCTGCGTGGGTTTCCTCCGGGTGCCCCGGTTTCCTCCCACAGTCCAAAGATGTTAGGCCATGATAAATTCTCCCTCCGTGTACCTGAACAGGTACCGGAGTGTGGCGACTGGGGGATTTTCACAGTAACTTCATTGCAGTGTGAATATCAGCCTACTTGTGACTAATAAATAAAATTTAATTTAAACAAATATCTACCGTTTGGATGTAGACTGCTTACATTGTCTTAAAATCACCACATAGAATGATTTGTAATTTATTATCATCAGTTTGTGCTCAAACATCGAAGGTTAATATTAAGAAACGCTGATGCACCAGATATCCTATTAATGTTTTGAAGAGGGGACAACATCTGGGATATGAACACATCTGTTCTATCTACAAATGCTTCCCGACATTATGATTATTTCTGGTATATTCTCTCATTTTCAGACTTTGAGCATCCGTAGTTTATTTTTTGTTCTACTAGTCAGTTTCTCAGTAAAACAAAGTCCTGTGATCATTGATAGCAAAAGACAATTTGTTTTTTTATGTACTGGTTCTCAAAAGAAAACATTTTTCATCTTAAAACTCTCTTTAGAACATAGAACATAGAACATAGAACAGTACAGCACAGAACAGGCCCTTCGGCCCGCGATGTTGTGCCGAGCTTTATCTGAAACCAAGATCAAGCTATCCCACTCCCCATCATCCTGGTGTGCTCCATGTGCCTATCCAATAACCGCTTAAATGTTCCTAAAGTGTCTGACTCCACTATCACTGCAGGCAGTCCATTCCACACCCCAACCACTCTCTGCGTAAAGAACCTACCTCTGATATCCTTCCTATATCTCCCACCACGAACCCTATAGTTATGCCCCCTTGTAATAGCTCCATCCACCCGAGGAAATAGTCTTTGAACGTTCACTCTATCTATCCCCTTCATCATTTTATAAACCTCTATTAAGTCTCCCCTCAGCCTCCTCCGCTCCAGAGAGAACAGCCCTAGCTCCCTCAACCTTTCCTCATAAGACCTACCCTCCAAACCAGGCAGCATCCTGGTAAATCTCCTCTGCACTCTTTCCAGCGCTTCCACATCCTTCTTATAATGAGGTGACCAGAACTGCACACAATATTCCAAATGTGGTCTCACCAAGGTCCTGTACAGTTGCAGCATAACCCCACGGCTCTTAAACTCCAACCCCCTGTTAATAAAAGCTAACACACTATAGGCCTTCTTCACAGCTCTATCCACTTGAGTGGCAACCTTTAGAGATCTGTGGATATGGACCCCAAGATCTCTCTGTTCCTCCACAGTCTTCAGAACCCTACCTTTGACCCTGTAATCCACATTTAAATTAGACCTACCAAAATGAATCACCTCACATTTATCAGAGTTAAACTCCATTTGCCATTTTTCAGCCCAGCTTTGCATCCTATCTATGTCTCTTTGCAGCCTACAACAGCCCTCCACCTCATTCACTACTCCACCAATCTTGGTGTCATCAGCAAATTTACTGATCCACCCTTCAGCCCCCTCCTCTAAGTCATTAATAAAAATCACAAAGAGCAGAGGACCAAGCACTGATCCCTGTGGCACTCCGCTAGCAACCTGCCTCCAGTCCGAAAATGTTCCATCCACCACCACCCTCTGTCTTCGATCAGACAGCCAGTTACCTATCCAATCGGCCAACTTTCCCTCTATCCCACACCTCCTTACTTTCATCATAAGCCGACCATGGGGGACCTTATCAAACGCCTTTGTTTTTTTTCTTATAAAAGCTTATTTATTAGTGTCATAAGTAGGCTCACATTGACACTGCAATGAAGTTAGTGTGAAAATCCCTTAGCTGCCGCACTCTTGCACTTGTTCAGGTACAATGAGGGAGAATTTAGCATGGTCAATGCACCTAAGCGCTGCCCCTTCGTGCCCCCTTGTGCTACCAAATAAACTTGTTGGGCACACACCTGATGAAGGGGCAGCGCTCCGAAAGCTCGTGCTACCAAATAAACCTGTTGGACTTTAACCTGGTGTTGTGAGACTTCTTACTGTATCTTATCTAGTGGAGCTTTCCATGAGAGACACAGGACCTTGCCATTCCAAATTCCAAGATAGATTGGATCACAGCCTGATCAAGACAGCTGGGACAAGCTTAGCAGGAATAATAATGATGTTCATCAGCTGAAACAAATGCCTTTCCATTTAGTGTTGAAAATAGATGGTGGCATTACCTCTTAGCATCATAATATTTAAAACACAAAAGAACCAGACATCAAAATATTGAAAGTAAATCATTATGTAATAATCTTCCTATCTCATGAACTTAAACTTCTGCAACCAGGGTTGAATATTGTCACAATCTCTAATGAAAATATTGGACTAGTCATTGAAGAATGTATCAACATTCGGCCCAACTTGTCCATGCCACCCATTTTTTAACCACCATGCTAGTCGCAATTGACAGCGTTTGGCCCACATCCCTCCATACCCATCTTACCCATGAAACTCTAGCTGCTTTTTAAAAGACAAAATTGTACCTGCTTCTACTACTACCACTGGCAGCTTGTTCCAGACACTCACCACCCTCTGTGTGAAAAAATTGCCCCTCTGGACCCTTTTGTATCTCTCCCTTCACCTTAAATAAATGCCCTCTAGTTTTAGACTCTCCTACCTTTGGGACAAGATGTTGACTATCTAGCTGATCTGTGCCCCTCATTATTTTATAGATCTCTATAAGATCACCCCTCAGCCTCCTACGCTCCAGGGAAAAAAGTCCAAGTCTATCCAGTCTCTCCTCCTAACTCAAGCCATCAAGTCCCGGTAGCATCCTGGTAAATCTTTTCTGCATTCTTCCTAGTTTAATAATATATTTTCTCTAATAGGGTGACCAGAACTGTACACAGTATTCCAAGTAGTCATCAAAATTCTACCATTTGACCATGCTATACACTTCTATATGGTGTATAGATGCTAGGGAGTTTTCTCAATAAGTGGAGACCAGTATTTTAAGAGAGTTGGCTCAGCAGGGTAACCATGACTGAACTATGCTTATCAATTGCGCTAAAATTGGTTTGAAGTTATGGAAAGGAAGCTTAGAATCTCAGCTCAGGATCAAATAGGTTTTGAAGTTGCGAACTACCTGTTGTAACCGGGTTGATGGTAGTGGAATCAGTGAACAGGATAGCGGCAGACATCCAAAACAATGCTTCAACTTTTCTAACTGGAAGAAACTGGTTCATTCAGGATTGCATGTTGGATCAGGAGTCTGAAAGCACTCAGGAATTGGAGATGTTGGGAGAGGTTGTAAGGTGAAGGGGTGGGGCGGGGGGGGGGGGGGGGGGCGGGGGGAAGAGGAGGGAACTGGTTTGAACAAGATTAAATCGGTGTATGTGTTGAGCCTAGAAGAACCTCCATCTCATTACTTAACCTCAGAACATGAAAAAAACAATTGACAGCTTATATTCCAGTCTTATTGTTGCAATTTCTATAGTGTTGAACATGTTTTTAAATAAATTGTATTTGAGCTGTTAATAATTGATATTGTCCTCCCCTCTGAGTCAGAGGCTTCTGGGTTCAAGTTCCAATCCAGTGGAGGGAGTGCTGTGCTGTCTTTTGGATGAGGCGTCATGGATCTGGCTATCCATTCAGGTGGCAATAAATGATCCTATGGTACTATTCTAAAGAGGAGCAAAGGTGATATCCTGATGTGCTGACCGATATTTATTCCTCAATCAGCATCAAAAAAATGTGCATCTTGTCATTATTACACTGCTGTTTGTGGGAGCTTGTGCGCAAATTTGTTGCTGCATTTCCTACATTACAACAGTGACGTCTTATGTACATGATTGGCAAAAGTTAGTTTAAAATGTTTGATGGCCATGAAAAGCTTTATATAAATGCAAGAATCCATTTCCTCAATAGGAGTAGCATCCTTCAGATCTTGGATATTCTTTGGTATTCATTGTGATTCTGAACGTAATGCTGGAAAGTCAAATGTAAATATTTCCTCAGCTATTTGCACTGTTTTTTTACATTTTGAAATCCAACATGTCCTATTTTACTCTTTGCTTCCTCAGTTCTAAGAAATCAATGTGCAAATTTATGTCTGCAGTGAAACTTAATTATTCACACTCATTTTATGCTTCCCAATCAACAGAATTTTCCCAAGAAAAAACCTTACTTGTTCAAAATGTACTACAAGCAACTTCTGTTATGTATATTTCATTTATTTTCCTTGGCTAATAAATCCGCACTTTTCTTCTTTTGTTACTTATATTGTACTTCTCTACTTCCCTATACCTCAGGTATAACTGTCCCAAAATGTCAGGACTAATGATTATGTAATTAGCCAGTTGGGGAAGGGTGCAGGTCCCAATCATTTTGCCATTTAGCTTGACTCAGGGCAAGAAAATGTACGAAGAAAGTACTTGACTTTTAAAAATATATATTTACAATTGCAAACAGCTTTCAGGAGATGAAGGGAAGAAAACTATTATAAAAATTGTTATATTAATGTTTAAATTCCATAGACAAAGCACAATTCTGAATACATAAATGACCCTGAAGTTCTCTGTCTCCCATGGTATCTGGGGTTTTCCAACGAGTTAGGACAGGTGAATCCCTCACAACATCAGAACAACAGATTGCAGATGTTTTATGCTTTTTCTGAGCATATCAAGACTTATGGGCCAGAATTTTACCAGCACGCCCGCCCCAATTCAGGGAGCGGGCAAGGCTCAGAGGACGGCATTCTCCGTTGGCCTTGGGCAGGATCATACGAACCTCAGGTGGACGTGCTGGTAAAATTCCACCCATGATGTTGCCTTGGATAACTATTTTCATGCATTTTATTGCAAATTTCATGAGCTAAGAATGAATAGAATGTTGGGGAAAGGTGCTAACATAGCAGCCGGTACTATTCAGTACTCTTCTGATGATTCGTGTCCTTCTAAAATAGATTAATGAGCATTTGAGAATCAGATGAATCTGATGACGCTCATTTGGACTTGGTTCGAGTTATCTTTAAGAAATCCGTGTCGCATCCCACAACAGATTGAGAAGTCAGCACTTGAACAATTTTTCATGAGGTGATAGATTATGCGATGTCACCACAGATGTGACAGATGTGAATACCACACCAAACTTATCAGACCATGAAAATAACAAGCATTGGCGAGGATACCACAATATGGCAGTATGAGGAGACAGAGGGCATAACAAATATTCAATTCAATGTTTTTTGCTCTGCCAGTCAGGGATGACAGTGTGGGAAGAAGAGTCAGAAACTCATCAAAGAAGTCAAGATTGAGGTCTGCTCCATGCAGCTACGGGAAAAATATAAATACTTTCAATTTTGATGCCACAGGAACTTTACAAACATTCACAAGGACATTTCTGCTGAAAATCTCTTTTGTTTGCCTTTTCAATAACATGTCGAAAGTGACATTCTTCAGGAGGAGATGGGAATGGACTTACTTATAAGGAAGTGATACACAGTTGGTCAGTGTTTACTCCCCTATTCTGATTTCAATATGATTCCTTAAAGATTTCCTCTGTGTACTATGTTCCCCCACCACCCACCATGCTGAAACTTGCAAATGTTTTGAGGATATTGGGCGGAATTTTACTGGCACGTCCACCCGAGTTTCGTATGATCCCGCCCGAAGCCAATGGAGAATGCTGTTCTCCGAGCCTCTCCCGCCCCCGGAACCGGGGCGGGCGTGCCCCGGTTCTGGCCATTGAGTCCTATCTTTGGACTGCCATGTATGAAGGCACATATCATAGAATTGCAAAAGTTAATGCCCATTTGGGAAACACTTTGCCTTACTGTTCCAGTTGAGGTTCTCCTGTCTCTGCACTGTAGGGATTCTAAAATTCTAAAAGGATTATATGGTTCATTGTAATTCTGCTGGCAAACCAGTGGACCTTCAGCAAAAGAGTAGAAATGACTGAAAACTCGGTCAGTTTTTCATAAAGCCTGCCTGTTTATTTGCTTCTACCTGGATTAGGAATCAATATTCCTCATTGTGGTTACTTTCTGATGTCCCATTTTGGGCTCATTACTGAAAAGCCTGCATCCAAATAGTTAATATGCCTTTTCTCTAAAAATGCTTTGGGAATCACTATTTATTTCTAGCATTCCTGATTTGGATTTATTACCACGGCTTTTTAGCAAAGAGCTGGATTTTCTGATTGGATTGAGGCCATAGACATCTCACCACCACAGAGCTGCTGTACTTGGTAATAACCAGTGCTGCTTAAATGTCTTGGGCTAAAATTGATTTATGTTTTCCATTCCATAAAGTTATTAGCAATTAATGTTATACAGATTGAAAAAAAATTAAATTAAACTGGCAACAATTCACGGGTGTCTTGTGCATTGCAAAATATTTTCACAAATCTTATTACGTTACCTCTGTCGAATTGTAATTCCTGCCTCCATATGGAAATCATTTTGTGTTTGCTTCAGAACATGTTGAAAGAGCAATTTGAGAATTGTAGCAATAAACTATTCCAATTGAATTTTACATGCAATCGGATGTGGTGGAGAAAACTTTGTTGATCATAAATTTATAAAAGTACATATAATGTACACGTTTGCAATTTTGCTACAAGTAGCAAAAAGGGATTCTCACCCCCTTCATAGGTTACTTCTGCGCATATAACGCAATAGTTTATTCATGTAAGACTGGTTAGGCCTCATTTGGAAGACTGGGTGAGTACTAGGTTGCATGCCAATAGCTTTTTCATTACATCGAAAGAGCGTCGTTGATGGTTGAAGCAAGTTTCTGCTTGTAATAAATACAGATTAACTGCAACAGTTCAAAGGGAAGCTGAAGGAGTTTCTTGCTGAGGTTAATATCATAATGCTAATGCATGCAAAAGGTAGGTTGGATATACAATGGTCACTGTGATCTACTGGAACTTGTGAATCTCTGGAAGTCAGAGAAGAATTATCGAGAATTGCTTTCCCTGAAATACCTAAGGTTTTTTCCTCTACCAGATTACATGGGAGGTGAGGTGGAATATAACACTGGAAGTCAGTTGTAACATGTCTGTTTGGGACCAGCTGGCCTTCTCCTGTTGACTTTTCATCTGTTTGAATGCACTGACATTGCAATTAATATTTATTTTTTCAGTTGAAGCTGATGAGCTATAGTTTGATACAAAATGGCCAAGCAAAGAAAGGACACTACTATGGCCTGATGGGAAACATGGCTAACTTCAGAAAAAAGTAAGCATGTGGACTATGCATTTTAGTAAGGCGTTTGATAAGGTTCACCATGGTAGGCTTCTGCAGAAAATGCAGATGTATGGGATTGGGGGTGATCTAGGAAATTGGATCAGGAATTGGCTAGCGGATAGGAAACAGAGGGTGGTGGTTGATAGTAAATATTCATCATGGAGTGCGGTTACAAGTGGTGTACCTCAGGGATCTGTTTTGGGGCCACTGCTGTTTGTAATATTTATTAATGATCTGGATGAGGGTATAGTTGGGTGGATTAGCAAATTTGCTGATGACACCAAAGTCGGTGGTGTGGTAGACAGTGAGGAAGGGTGTCGTAGTTTGCAGGAAGACTTAGACAGGTTGCAAAGTTGGGCCGAGAGGTGGCGGATGGAGTTTAATGCGGAGAAGTGTGAGGTAATTCACTTTGGTAGGAATAACAGATGTGTTGAGTATAGGGCTAACGGGAGGACTTTGAATAGTGTGGAGGAGCAGAGGGATCTAGGTGTATGTGTGCATAGATCCCTGAAAGTTGGGAATCAAGTAGATAAGGTTGTTAAGAAGGCATATGGTGTCTTGGCGTTTATTGGTAGGGGGATTGAATTTAGGAGTCGTAGCGTTATGTTGCAACTGTACACAACTCTGGTGCGGCCGCACTTGGAGTACTGTGTGCAGTTCTGGTCCCCACATTACAGGAAGGATGTGGAGGCTTTGGAGAGGGTGCAGAGGAGGTTTACCAGGATGTTGCCTGGTATGGAGGGGAGATCCTATGAGGAGAGGCTGAGGGATTTGGGATTGTTTTCGCTGGAAAGGCGGCGGCTAAGAGGGGATCTTATTGAAACATATAAGATGATTAGAGGTTTAGATAGGGTGGATAGTGATAGCCTTTTTCCTCTGATGGAGAAATCCAGCACGAGGGGGCATGGCTTTAAATTGAGGGGGGGTAGTTATAGAACCGATGTCAGGGGTAGGTTCTTTACCCAGAGGGTGGTGAGGGATTGGAATGCCCTGCCAGCATCAGTAGTAAATGCGCCTAGTTTGGGGGCGTTTAAGAGATCCGTAGATAGGTTCATGGACGAAAAGAAATTGGTTTAGGTTGGAGGGTCACAGTTTTTTTTTAACTGGTCGGTGCAACATCGTGGGCCGAAGGGCCTGTTCTGCGCTGTAATGTTCTATGTTCTATGTTCTATTCTTTTTACTTGTGACAAAGGTACTTGGTTTATGACAGGTAATAGAGTCAGCAGGATTCTGGATAATGGTTGTTTTCAAGGGAGAAACTAGCCATGACAAATCAGCAGGATAGAAACAACACACATCCTTGAAAATAAGCTTATTCCAATCACTCAAATGGACAGGAACCAGATACAAAATAGAGCCAGAGACTGATTTTGAGTGCTAAGATAATTGAGGACAATTGCCCTCAGATCAGGCAACCTGCAATAAACTAATTTGAATATTAACAGGTCAATGCTTAGCTCGAGGAATACATGTGTTTCAGCCAGGCTTAAAGGATAAATATTGGAGTTTTGAAGTACAGAGAAGAACAGAAGAAGAGGGCTAGAATACAAGAACAGGGATGTATTTCTGAGGCTGTATAAGGTTCTGGTCAGACCTCATTTGGAGTATTGTGAGCAGTTTTGGGCCCCGTATCTAAAGAAGGATGTGCTGGCCCAGAAGAGGTTCACAAGAATAATCCCTGGAATGAAGAGCTTGTCATATAAGGAACAGTTGAGGACTCTGGGTCTGTACTTGTTGGAGTTTAGAAGGATGAGGGGGGATCTTATTGAAACTTACAGGATACTGTGAGGCCTGGATAGAGTGGACGTGGAGAGGATGTTTCCACTAGTAGAAAAACTATAACCAGAAGGCAGAATCTCAGGCTAAAGGGACGATCCTTTAAGCAGAGATGGGGAGGAATTTCTTCTGCCAGAGGGTGGTGAATCTGTGGAACTCTTTGTCGCAGAAGGCTGTGGAGGCCAGGCCATTGAGTGTCTTCAAGACAGAGATAGATAGGTTCTTGATTAATAAGGGGATCAGGGATTATGGGGAAAAGGCAGGAGAATGGTGATGAGAAAAAGATTAGCCATGATTGAATGGCAGAGCAGACTCAATGGACCAAGTGGCCTAATTCTGCTCCCTGTTCTTATGGTCTTATGGTCGAAGAGGAAACCTCAAGTTTAAACTTGATAAGCTCTGACCCCTCTCCACGCCTGCCAGTGCGAGTGGGTAGAGACAATCCTATAGGTCCATTAGATAGGTATAAGTAGTTAAAATCTATGTTTGTAAACTTATTATCGTAGATTTATAGGGGAATACAAACATTTACTTGTGATACAGTATAAGATAATCAGTCTTGTAGCAATCATAAGTACTTAATGTTGTATTTACATTTTCCCAATAAAGACATGATTTGATTCAAAGATAAAGTTTTTGTGTTTATCAACTAACTGGAGCAAGCGTCTCGGTTTACACAATATTATCAACAATTTCAAAAAGACCTGTTGAATACGGTTCTTCTTAAATGAAAATTTTAAAATTTAAAAAAGCAAAAGAGAATAATCCTTATTAGGCAGTGGCGTTTAGTTTATACTACTCTGAAATTATACAGCTTTTGAGGGAAATATTCCAACAAGTTTACCATCATAAAAGAATCACATGGGCATGATGATGGCGAAAAGAGCAGGTTAATTCCAAGACACCAAAGCTGCAAAATTCAGTTTGATAATTTGACAGCCGCCTGCTTGGATATTGTGTAGTCTGCGGCCACAATGTGGCTTGTTTTAAACCATTTAAATCCATCAAAGTTTTTTTCTCTTGCATGACCAAAATGAAGTGAAAAAGATTTACCAACTGATGTAAAAGAGAGACCAGAATCCTGAGGACCAGAAGACAGAGGCAATAATGAGTATTTTAGACCATAATAAATCATAAGATATAGGAGCAGAATTAGGCCATTCAGCTCATCGAGTCTGCTCTGCTATTCAATCATGGCTGATAGTTTCGCAACCCCATTCTCCTGCCTTTTCCCTGTAAGGCCCCTTACCAATCAAGAACCAATCTATCTCTGTCTTAAAATAACACTCAATGACCTGGCCTCCACAGCCTTCTGTGGCAATGAATTCCATAGATTCACCACCCTCTGGCTGAAGAAATTCCTCCTCATCTTGGTTCTAATGGGTCGTCCCTCTATTCTGAGGCTGTGCCCTTGGATCCAAGTCTCATCTATCAATCAAAGCATCTTTCTCACGTCCACTCTATCCAAGCCTTTCAGTATTCTGTAAGTTTCAATGAGATCGCGCGTCATCCATCTAAACTTCATCGAGCACAGACCCAGAGTCCTCAGATGCTCCTCATACATCAAGCTTTTCATTCCTTGTCAGCGGATCATTCTCGTAATCCTTCTCTGGACCCTCTCAAGGGCCAGCATATCCTTACCCCAGAATGGTGTCTGAATTCTCCATCCTGAAAATGAACATGTTTCCAGAGCTCAATGGAGCAGTCCAGCCACGAGACCCCCATCCCAGGGCAGAGTGGTGAGGCCAACCCCTTGCCCCTTCCTGAGCCCACCCAACAGCCAGGACCCTTGGGGACCCTCCCTCTGCAGTCTAGTAGCAGCAGAGGGGCACATGAGCATTAGACTTACCTCCTAAATCTTCCTCAGTGTCCAAGGCACAGGCCAGGGGGCAGTGAATCATGGGCACTGCCAAGGGTGGGGCCTGAAAGGGATTCTGAGGGAGGAGGGGAGTTGGGATGGGGGCTGAGGATGGTGTCCAGTTGCTTCACCCTCTTGCCTGCTTGATGTAGGGGAGTGTGATCCATTATTTCATTGGTGGGGGGGCGGGGGGGGCGGGTGGGGAATGCCCCTCTTTGGTGAGGTATTGGTGTTGCTCCCCTTGTCAGCGGGTGGTCACCATTTCCATATTTGTGGGGAGGGGCCCTGTCTGTGAAGGCAGTGATAGTGGTGCCCTTTTCCCCTGATTAGCGGACTGGCCAGTGTGATTCCCAAGATGCATTAATTTGCATCTTTCTGATGGGTGAATGCTGCCTGACAGATTCTACCCATGCCAATGGTTTTCCCGCTGGCATGGGCACTTAATTCATATTCAGAATGCACCCCCACAATAGGCGCTGCAATGTCCTGTATAATAAAGTACTGTCATAGGGTTAACAAGCAAGCAGAGTACTGGTGAGAATGGATTCCCAGTTCAAAGAAACAAGGTATGGGTAGAGTTAAAGACCAAAGAGTTACCAGAGGATGCACTGTATTTGAATCCATTCGAATGTACTCAGAAAAGTGAGTGAAGAGGACTTTTTAAATAAAAGGGCACTGGAAGAATCACCCTGGTGAGTGAAAGAATGTGGTTTAACTGATGTTGGCACATTAATGGGGACCACATTTGTTGATAAACTAACTAAACTTAGTTTATCAGTTGCCTAGTGGATTTTACAATGTTTGTTATCATAGAATCATAGAAGCCCTGAATGCAGAAAGAGGCCATTTGACCCATCGAGGCTGCACTGACAAAAATCCCACCCAGGTCCTAACCCCTTAACCCGACGTATTTACCCTGCTAATCCCCCTGACACTATGGGGCAATTTAGCATGGCTAATCAATCTAGCCTGCACACCTTTGGAGTGTGGGAAGAAACTGGAGCACCCGGAGGAAATCCATGCAGACACAGGGAGAACATGCAAACAAGTCTTAAAAAAATGAAATCAAGTTGTCCGATTCCTTTGTTTGATCACTGGAAAATTAATTTCACTTTTTATAAGTTATCGCTCTATACAGGGACATAACACTGCCGAGAGCTTAAACTCTGGAATTCCTTCCCTAAGCCTCTCCATCTATCTTTCTTTCTTTCTCTCTATCTTTCTCTCTCACCCCCTATTTTCAGACACTTGCAAAAATGTTTAGTTACATGATTCATATGTTTTAAAATTAGACCTTTTAGTAGGAATTAAAATTTTTCAGAAGTAAGACAATGGAAGCCACATAATGGGAAGCTGCTAAACAGACATAAAATGGTGCCACTCAAAGGCCAACCAGTATTTACTTAATAAGGTCAGCCATTAGAAAACATTAAACAATGGATAATCCCTTTCTGAGCCTTGGTGGACATGAGATCTCCACAGTTGTCCTCATAAGGACATAACTTATTCATGTAGGTCCAAAAATAAAGGGGATCTATTGGAAAGTAAGGCCAATCAGCTTAAATCTTGACCGAGGACATCCAGAATATGCCTTGTTGCTGTGGGGATAGATGGCAAGGATCTTTATTTGGTCGGGTTTTATCTGAGTGTTTTCTCAGAAAAACCATTAATCAGTTTGGAAGCAACTTTGAAACAGACTGTTTATGTCTAGAGCCGAGACAGCTTGGAAAGAGAATCTGCCAGAAGTTATTAAGGAGCTGTGGACCAGGAACAAAGGGCTATCAGAAATCAGGGGTATTTTTGAGCTGGAGTCACCAAGCAAAAGTACAGTAAAGCCCATACTTGAGCTGAGATGCCGACAGTTGTGAGGTGCTTAAGGAGAGTTGGAGGATTGCTTAGCTGGATATTAGTGGAAGGACCCCAAGAAGAATAGTGGGAATCCTGAGGAGAATCAAACTGAATACCTGAGAGCTGTGACACACCTTGGTTTTGTCCTAGGAGAAATGAATGAATCCACAAAATCATGCGATAGAGCTCTTGGGTGTAATAAAAGTAGAACAGGGAGTTTCCTGTTAAGATTTTCAGCCTTAGAGAATGTGTTTATGAAAAATAGTGTAAAGGCCTGTTTCTGAGCTGTAATTTTCTATGGTTCTATGGTTCTAAGTTAGTTGTACTTACTTTGTTTAACTCTTGTGCAGTAAACATTTGGTGTGATTCCTTCAGTTAATAACTGAGAGTTTTAATTTCTTTTCAAAGTTAATAGTCTCCCTTGAGATCTCTTTAAAATCCATCTCTTAGACCAACCTTTTGGTCGTTTGTTCCAACGTTGCCTCATTTAGTAGTGTGTGCGGGATTCTACAATCTCATCTGTGGTTGGCCCACTGCAAGTGAGAGCGAAGAATTTGGAGTTCCAGCCAAAACTTCACTCATTTTCAAGAGCACTGGAGAATCCCAATGTGAATGAGGATGGAGATGTTTTAGTTCATTTTACAATGTTAAAAGACTCTATATACATACTGCCCTTCAATAGCATGAGCAATAAGGGCTGCCAAATGGAGGTATTCCAACTGGTTTGATCAAGTAATATCTGGAAACATTATTATTGCATTAATATTGTAAAGATTGGATTAGATTGAATATCTTGGCGTGTGGTTTTGTACCAGCACCAAGAACTAGGAGGTGATAAAAGTATGCTGAGGAAGGCAAGAAATCATATTTGATTTCAATTACAAGGGGAAATCAGAGTGAGAGGAGCTCTGATTCCATCACTCACTAACTGTAGCTCACTGAAATTGCACTGAAAACTGTGAACACTCAGATGAACACTAAAAACCATCAGTAATATAATTCAGTGATACTCAGAGTGGAATTTAATGAAGCCCATCAGAGCTGGCAGGATGGTGGGTGTGCTGGGAGAATCAGGCAGGAGAACCCTCATTGGATTCCCGGTGCCAGGAATATAATCCTCAGTTAAGCTGGGGGTGGCTAGGATCCGACACATGAATCCTGCCAGCAGTGGGATATCAATTAATTTCATTAACGAATCATTTGAGAGCAATTATCCCATAGCCCATCAGAATGGTAATGGTGTAATGACCTGATTGAAGTCCCCGGCCACGATGAACAGGGCCTTTGGGTGGTTTGTCTCAGGGCTATTTGTGGTGGTGTAAATTTCGTCCAGCATGGTCTTCACATCCGCATGGATGGGATATATACTGCTGTCAGGATAATAGAGGTGAATTCTCACGGAAGCTAGTGGGGCGGCATTTTAGCGTCAGGTATTCTAGGTCCAGGGAGCAGAAACCTGCCAGTGTTGCTACGTCTAGGCATCAAGAGGTGTTGATCAGAAGGCAGACTCCACTTCCCCTCACCTTGCCTGAGGCTGCTGTATGGTCCATTCGGTGGATTGAGAAGCCCTTTGATTTGTAGGGCACAATCTGGTGAAGCAGGAATGAGCCACGTCTCCATGAAACAGAGCACACATAAGTCTCTCAGTTCCCTTTGAAAACTGAATCTGACTTTTAAGTTTTTCTAGCTTGTTTTACAGAGATTGGACATTTGCCATGAGTAAGCTGGGGAGGGGGGCCTTGGAACCATTTTGTTTCACTCTCACCTGCAAGGTTGCACATTTTCCACACTTCCTGGAGTGACTGCTTCTTTTCGAGCCTGGGAGACAGTGAGAGTAGTAGGCAGTGTAAAGGGTATAGGTGTGTCCAGTGAGGTTCTTCTCTCTGGAGGTGTGTGGACGGAGGACTTGTTGCCTTGTTTGCAGTTCCTGCATCAGTAGATGGGTCTGCATGGTCGGGCTTTCTGGGTCGCTGTCGGGCTGCGGTTTGGCTTCGCCAATCAGAGGATGTCCAGAGCACACTCTGGCGTGGATGGCTCGAAAGCCTGTCAGTCTCCGGGATCACGGTTGCGGATGAGTCGATGGCCAGGTCCACGTGTTAGGATCCTCTGGGTCACTGCCAGGTCGGGGTCTTCCTTTGGAGGTCACAGTATCTCAAGACCTAAAGGATCAGTATTAATGATTTTTAGGCAGTGGGAGCTGATTTTTAGGAGTGTGGGGTGATTGTAAAAGGTGTGTGTGGGGGGAGTGCTTGGGGCCTGCAGAAGGTCACAGCACTCTGGGTCAGAGGGGTTGGGGGCCGGTGGAGTGGAGGCCCTGACTCCAGGCTCATTGGTCTAGCCATTGGGGTCGGTTCAGGCCGGGGGAATGAAGGCCCTGGCCCTGGAGGTGGAGGTCTGGTCGGTGTGGGGACCTGGATAGGGAAGGCCCCGGCTCTGGGATTGCAACGCCGGCCGCCAGTCCCACATGGTCGGCTGGTCCGGGTCAGCTCCAGATCAGGTGTCTCCAGGGTCCTGAGAATCACCAAATTTGTAAGAGATTGTAATAGTGCATTGTTAGAGAGTTTAAAAGAGTTAGAATCCGATATAGAAGCATAGAACAAGAGTAAAAGATGGAATCAGGGGTTTGCTGATCACAGCTCGCAAAAGTCACCACGCTCCAGCACCATCTTAAATCCACATCTTATCAGGTTTGGCTGAAACCTTGGAGTGGAGTTCCTCATTGTCAGAGACTTGGCATTGGGAGGGGGCAATTGGCCACTCTAAGCCACCACCAGCTATGCTCTCCAGCTCCTTGCTCCCTTCTCCAGCAACCCTTCCTCACTATCCCCATCTCCCTCCACTCATCTGTGTCCAGGAATCCAATGGCAATTCTTGGGTTGGGACTTGGTACGCTACCAGCGGCAGCTACAACTTCTCAAGAAAACCTGAGAGGTTTCATGGCCCATTCATTTTTAAGTGGAATTATCTCTGCTCATATCTTGCTCTATAGTTTGAAAGGTATTGCAGAGCCAGTTTAATAAATGTCTTTGTGAAAATAGCTTTTACAAGCCCTAACCCAAAATACATTTTCTCTCTGCACTCAGTTATCAATATTAACGTCCTTAAGGGTTCAGAATTTTCATTTTGAGAACAAAAATTCTTTATTGGCATGCCGTTACTGAAAAGCTTTTAGAATTGTTATACGCTGAGTGATGCCAGAAGCAAGATCATACATTATTTTGTATCACAATGTTTGTACAACATAGAATCAGATCATTGTAGAGTTAGGCTGCTGTTTGTGCTCCATACAGGCCTCCTTCCACTCCTCCTCACTGAGTCCATCAACATAGCCTTCTGCTCCACTTCACTCGGCTGTTTATCTAAATTCTCCTTAATTACACCTCTGCTATTCATTTTTATATTTTGTCCTTGGGATCTGAGCAAGGCCAGCGTTTATTGTCCATCCCTAATTACCCCTAAAGAGGTGGTTGTGAGCTGTCTTCTTGAACCATTACAATTCCTGTGTTGCAGCCAAGTGCACAGTGCCATTAGGGAGGGCTTTTTGACCAAGTGATAATGGGAATACACCTCCAAGGCAGAATGATCTGTGGCTTGGAGGGGAATTTGCAGTTAATGGTTTTCCCATGCATTTGCTGCCCTTGACCTTTGAGGAGGGAGAGGTCACAGTGATGACATTGCTTTAAGAGAGAATATGCTAATGAGTAAGTAGCCAGGATGTAAGCCAAATGGCCAGCAAACATTGTTCAGAGGAGTTTTCTGTTTAGGCAGCAATATGTGGCGTGGGGTAGTTGGAGCTTAATATTCCTGTTAGTAATGGTTGTTGAATCTTTGCAGTAAATCTGTTTGTTGAGCAATCCTGTGCTACATCCACAAATAAACCAAGCCAATGTTTAATTTATTAGTCCTGTGAGCTTCCTCGGTTTGTATTAATCAAACATAGAAATATAACAATTGTGTGTTCAGAAGGTGGTGTCGCAGGAGCCTTGGCCTAGTGTTGCAACAGGTGGACTGCATTGCTGCCACTGTGTGTCAGTGCTGGGACAGAGTGAAACTTTAAGGTGTTTCAATATTCCGAGTGCCAATGAATTCCCATTCTAATCATTCTTTGCAAAGAGCTTTCCCCTAGCTGATACATTTTGCTGGTATTTCACAAACATTTTACTTTAAATCTTCACTAAATTCAATTTTTTACAGCTATTGGCAGAATTTGCTAAGATGGTGAAGACCTTGCTTAAGAAATAAGGAAAATGACCATGGAACCATAGGACTTCTACAATGCTGAAGAAGGCCTTTCGGCCTATTAAGTCTGCACCAACTCTATAAAAGAGCATCTTCCCCATGCCCATCTCCTTCCCCTATTCCGTAACCCTGTGCATTTACCATGATTAATCCACATAACCTACACATCATTGGCCATGAAGGGGCAATTTAGCATGGCCAATCCAACTAACCTGCACTTCTTTGGACTGTGGAGGAAACGGAGCACCTGGAGAAAACCCACGCAGACAAGAGGAGAACGTGCAAACTCCAAACAGGCAGTCACACAAGGCCAGAATTAAACCCAGGTCCCTGGTGCTATGAGACAGCAGTGCTAATCACTATGCCACCGTGCCATCTAGGGGTACAGTTCCCTGCCTTACATCAGACATTGGGATCACGGCCAACCCTACATTAACGTCCCTCAGAAGGATGAACTTTTCCTCTTTTGGGATGACAGTGAGGACTTGATCAAGGTCAGAACAGAACATTTTCTGAGCAACTTCATCTGGGTCAGGATCGGGGCAACACTATTGATGATGATTGCATGTTGGTCACAGCCGAGCTGTAGGTGAAGTGTCATGAGTCTTTGATTTGCACAATTGGACAGTTCTGGCAATGCATCAAAGATCCTATTTCGGATAGCAAAACCAAGTCTGACTGCACAATGGTTGCTATCAGCCTCTCCTTTCCAGCAGAAGATATACCCGCCTGCTTCTTCTTTCAGCTGCCCCTCCCCAGGAAGGCATGTCTACCTGAGGGTGGCGATGTCAGATTGGAGTCTTGCTAGCTCCTGTAATACAACAGCAGTTCTCCTTTCTGGACAGTGATTCTCGATATTATCCATCAGTGTCGTAATATTCCAAATTGCAACATTTAGGGCCCGATTTTACCATTGTGTTGCACCCATTTTCGGGTCGGAAAACTTGGTAAAGTCGGGCGTGAGGGGAATAATGGTCTGTATGCCCAACTTTACCAGCATTTCCCCCTTACCATCGCATTGGCCCATCCAGATTCGGTGCAAAACAGACATGCCGCAAAAGTCTGCTTCGGGCGTTCCAGCTTCTGAAGAGGTAAGTTTAGAGTTTCTGGCGGCTCTCTGACTCAGATCGGTGGTGGGGGGTGCGGGGGGGAGGGGTGCGGGTCAGATGTATCTCTGGTGGTGGGGGGAGGAGGGAGGCCAGATCGTTCTCTGATGGTGGGGGGGAAGGAAGAGGGAGGCCAGATGGTTCTCTGGCGGTAGGGTCATGGTGGGGGGAAAAGGAGGTAGGTCAGATGTATCTCTGGTGGGGAGGCGGGAGGGGGCAGGGGCAAGGGGGGTCCACTGCCACTCTGCGAGCAATTGGTGGGGGGGGGAAGTGGGGCAGGGGGTCACGATCGGTCTGGGTAGCGGGGCGGTGGATAAGGGGGACAGTCATGTTGTGGGGGTGGGGCAATGTGGGGGCCAATGCTCCTGCTTTTTGCAGCCCGGGCGCAATGTGGCAGGGGAGCATTTTTCAAATTTTCTTTTACTGTGTATGCGCAGTTGAAGGCTTCGATCAGAGCAGCAGTGTTTCGGGCGCGATAAGCCCCGCCCACAGCGCGATTCAGACTCACGATTTGTTTTTCAGGCTAAGTGCGTATGGGTGTGCCTGAGAACAGGTTTATAAGTCGGATCTGGATCACGCCCAGATTCAGCACGTAGAATCAAAATGGTAAAATCGGGCCCTTAAAGTTCCTTTTCTTTGACTAAAAATCTGGTGATCACATAGGGTGGAGTTCCTCAGCCAGGAGAAAGTCGGGCTGCCTATTTTTAAGGCAGCTGTTCTCGCCCTGAGCCATCCGTTCCCATTTAGGTCGAGCAGAAGTATTCTGCAGACAATTGCTAATCACAGATGCTGCCACCCAAAGACACTCTGTCCTAACACAGATGTCCAACAGCTATCATGCATCTGTTGCCTGTGTGCAGATTCTTGACTGAGGACTCCCAGGTCACAGCCCTGCAATAGTCCATGCATGAATGCATTAGCTCTTACTTTAAACATTAATTACTTTAAACATGCTGATTATATTGGAATATAGTGTTATGGTATTTGGTAGAGAGGTTAATTTCGAGTGAAGCTGTAAATGGAGATTTGGCCTTGCAGTGAAACAGGTTTCAGAGTACCACAGATAACTAATGCATCAGTATTCAAGAGTTAATCACACAAAATACCATTATTACAGTAAAAAAATGTGGTATTGCGAATCACTCGAGCATTCGTAATCCACTGTAATCTGTGACAATTCTCCAAGAAATGTAAAGTAGAAATATAAAATGGCTGAACCTTCAAAATACTCTCCATCAAAATTCATTTACGACAACTGCAATTTCAAAAGGTTTATCTAATAAAAGGATGAAAGGATAGGAGTTGCTGTTAAATGTGGCAAACAAAAATTGTTTAATGAAGTCTATACAAAATGCTTCATGTTCCAAATTCTTTCTTCATGGCACACTCTACTGAAAATGATTGTTAAAGTAACTGTTTGGAGTCTGAATGGTAGCTGAGGAAATACTTAGAAGCTTTACATTTAATCAGTGAATTTTATTGTTGTGATGTGTCAACATAATCATTTCTTTAATGTTGCATCTGACAAAAGCAGAAATCAAAGTTGAGGGCCCGGATTCTCCCAGCCCGCTGTGCTGGGCTAGGAGACACTAGCAGGGAGCCTTTTAGCGAGTCTCCCAAATGCTATTTTTTGATTTGATTTATTATTGTCACATGTATTAACATACAGTGAAAAGTATTGTTTCTTGCACGCTATGCAGACAAAGCATACCATTCATAGAGAAGGAAACAAGAGAGTGCAGAATGTCGTGTTACAGTCATAGCTAGGGTGTAGAGAAAGATCAACTTAATGCAAGGTAGGTCCATTCAAAAGACTGACGACAGCAGGGAAGAAGCTGTTCTTGAGTCGATTGGTACGTGACCTCAGACTTTTGTATCTTTTTCCCGACGGAAGAAGGTGGAAGAGAGAATGTTCGGGTGCACGGGGTCCTTACTTATGCTGGCTGCTTTGCCGAGGCAACGACAAGTGTAGACAGAGTCAATGGAAGGGAGGCTGGTTTTTAGAGTGGAGCTGATTATCATATGGAAATTTGAATTACCATATGATTAGCGGACCTGTGATGGTATTGCCCACTAGTGTCTCCCGTCCCCATCGGGTTCCCTCCAGTGTGGTCTATGAGGGGAGGCAGGAGGTGATTGGTGGTGAAGGGACCCGTTGCCACTCTGCAATCGGGATCGGTTGGGGGTGGAGGGGGGAGGTGATCAGGGCTGGCCATCGGGGTTGGAGGGTTCGGGGCTGGCCATTGGGGTTGAGGGTGGGGGTGGTCGGGGGGCCCACTGGGATATATGAGCTGACAGGTCAGCATAGGTGGTGGAGAGAGTGGGTAAACAGCACTTTTGGGCAGTGCAACAGTCACTAGCTAAAACCCCTGGCACTACAGAGGATGGGGCAAAGATGCCAGAACATTTGAGGGGGAGGTGGGGGGGGGGGTGGCAGAGTGGGGTGGGGGTTTATCTAAGCACAAGGAAGGCTGCATTTTCCAATGGAAAATATGCCTCTCCGATATAGTGCTCAATGACAATGAGGAGCAATACTGTCTGTAGGAAGGGCAAAGACCCGGTATTGGGAGGGCGGAAGAGAGTGCAAGGGGCAGGAAGGATACAGAAACCATACCCTTAGTATAGGATCTGCCATTGAAGACAGAGCTACTTGAAGATGACCAAGTACCAGTGCTACAGGAGACTGCAGCTGTCCAAGCATATGCGTGATTTCATTGCAGAAGGCATCAGACCTTGCAGCATTAGTCACCATGCCCTGCCAGTACCCATCAAAGTCACTGTGCCCTTCAACTTCTTTGCTTCTGGTCTTCTTCCAAGATTCAGCCATGGATCTTGGTGCCATCTCATAACTGGAGGCACAACACTGAATCTCAGAGGTCACTGATGCCCTGTTTGCCAGAACTGGACAGTACATTTGTTTCATGATGAGCATGGCCTCACGGGCACACAGGGCAGTGGGTTTTATTGCCATTGCTGGATTTTCCCAGGTGCAAAGCATCATCAGTTGCACGCAGGTGGTCAGCAAGGCATCCAGTGGCAGGTGGATTATTTCACCAACAGGATTGGCTTCCACTCATTCAACATTCAGCTGGTTTGGAACCACAGCAAGAGCTTTGTCCATGTGTGATCTCACTTTCCTCATGACTCCTTCAGCCTCCACCAGTCCACGCTGCTTCAGACCTTCACTCCAACACTCAGAGTCCATAGATAGATTCTAGGGTTCAAGGAGTATCCATGAAGAGATGGCTACTGACACCTCAATGAGAGCTCCAGACAGAGGCACAGTGGCAATACAACTGGAACCTTCTGCTCAATGGACCCCTACTGAACGAGGCTTTGGACTTCTGAAGATAATGGCTCTGATGCATGGGTTGTCGGGTAGCACTCTGCAATACATTCTTGCAATAGTCTTGGTCATTGTGGTGCCCTATTCACTCTTTAAGATGGCTCTTCTAAGAGGTGTGAACCTTGATATTGGTGAAGTTCTGAATGAAACAGATCATTGGAGGAAGAGGAGCAGGAAGATACAGAACACAGCAGTGTCCCAGCTACATAGCAAGGTGGTTGGGCCCAGCACAGTGCTCGAAGATTTTGTCAGGAAGCCATGAATGTCAGGGTTTGTTTGAGTTAGACTCGTTTCAACTGATCTGCTTTGACCCAGGCTGCAGGACAGGGCATGAAACTCACATTTCGCAGCTCCTACTAACACATCCATGTAGACATGCTGTGGAACTTGCAAACACTCAAAGCCAGTGAAGGATGTACATCTGCCTGGAGATTTCACCATCACTATTGACTGAGCTGAACCCTTGCTTTCTTTCACCATTTGTTACCATTTTTCGCATTCTGCCATTGATAACAGTAGACACACATGTCAGGATACAAATCCCATTATTTATAAGATTCTTCTAAAGAAAATGAGTGCAAACTTGCAGTGGGAGGAAACCATAGCGATACGCACTGCACCGTGCAGCATGATGGCCTCAACACCATGCAGTGTTCCCTTCTGGCCTTGGAAGAGATGGCAGAGACCTGCTCAGTTATCTGGGGCTAAGATGCACGTGGCCCATCATCCTCATTGTGGAGGTGCCACTGGGGCAATCACCAGAGGCTGCTGTCCCAGAATAACCTGGCCCTGTTTCACAGATGTTCTGTCTGTCAGAGGGACCAAGGAGGCTGAAAATGATGATAGATGCCCCGTGCGGGGTGGCATGCTTATCTGCCTTGGTGACATCCTCAGCTCTTAGCTGCCACTCTGGATGGCTGGAAGAGAGCAGCACCATTGACTGGTCCAAGCTACGTAATGTGCATGCATCCTGTGTACATCACTGTGACTAACAGACATTGAAGCAGGCATTAAGCCAATCAAATACATTTGAAGTGTAGTCATTGTTGTAAAGCAAGAAATCCTACATGCATGCCATGTAGTCTTGCATATGTATTTGGTCAGTCTCTGAATGGAGAGTTTATCTGCTCTAGCCCTTGGCCAATAAGACACAAATGAGCTGATTGGAACTGATCATTCTCAGCCCAAACCCCGCACTGCCTCTGGGGTCTCCAACACATCTACTGCTGTTGTTTAAGGTGAAGCCTCCCTTCCAATGACCTCTGAGGTCCTGCAACTGAATCCAGCTGTGCAGGGCTTGTGTCTGTCCTCCATCCCCTGAGGGAAATTGAACGTAGTTTCCTCTACCTCTGGCACCTCCTCTTGCTCACTAGTGCTGTGCTCCTCACCAAGGGCCACCTTATCCAATCTCACATGAGGACACAAAGAAGTGACTGTATCTGCACTGGCGGATGTGCACTTGACAGTGCTTCTTTCGAACTCTGTTATATTCCAAGCCTATTCAAGAAGAAATCCTGTGGAACTCCCCAGAAGTCTCCATACAAGGGCTGCAAGAAAATTTCCTGGGAAGTTTAACTTCTGATAGGCAATTACCCTGCACAAATCAGAGACTTCATCGAATCATAGAATCCTTACAGTGCAGAAGGAGGCCATTTGGTCCATCAAGTCTGCACCAACCAAAATCTCACCCAAGCTCTCTCCTTGTAACCCCACGTATTTACCCTGCTAATCTCCCTGACACTAAGGCTCAATTTAGCATGGCCAATCAACCTAGTCCACACATCTTTGGACTGTGAGAGGAAACCGGAGCACCTGGAGGAAACCCACACAGACACGGGAAGAATGTGCAAACTCCACATGGACAGTGACCCGAGGCCGGAATTGAACCCAGATCCTTGGCGCTATGAGGCAGCAGTGCTAACCATTGTGCCACCGTGCCGCCCCTGATGGATCAGATTCTCTTAACAAAGTAGTTACACAGGAGAAGTTAAAAGAATTAAAACCACTTCTAACTCCTGGGTAGCTACAGCACTGACCTCTCCTACCACCCATACCATCCCCAAACCACCCACACTTTCCCCAACTACCCTCCTGACACCACCTAACTATAGCCCTTCCCCCACCTCCCCGACTATCCCCTGACTACTCATCCCACTCCCCAACTAACTACGAGTTCAGCACCCCTGACTACTTTCCTAACCCACCCAATCACCC
Organism: Mustelus asterias; assembly: GCF_964213995.1. Taxonomy (NCBI): domain Eukaryota; kingdom Metazoa; phylum Chordata; class Chondrichthyes; order Carcharhiniformes; family Triakidae; genus Mustelus; species Mustelus asterias. Next base: position 107,635,503 of record NC_135804.1, read on the forward strand.
TAACCCCTCACGCACTTACCTTATGTATTCACCTTCTCCCTGGCTTCTCAAAGCAGCTGGCACCTTTACAGCAGCTCATGCTGTAAAAAAAGGGGCGGCACGGTAGCACAGTGGTTAGCACTGCTTTCTCAGAGTGCAGGGACCCGGGTTCGATGCCCAGCTTGGGTCACTGCCTGTATGGAGTTTTCACATTCTCCTCATGTCTGCGTGGGTTTCCTTCGGGTGCTCCGGTTTCCTCCCACACTTCAAAGATATGCGGGTGAGGTGAATTGGCCGTGCTAAATTGCCCCTTAGTGTCAGGGGGTCTAGTTAGGGTAAATGCATGGGGGTTATGGGCATAGGGCCTGGGTGGGATTGTGGTCAGTGCAGACTCGATGGCTGAATGGCCTCCGTCTGCACTGTAGGATTCTATGAAAAGGGGTGTGGCATCTGTATCTCTGACCTGCTTGGGAAGGAGTCTGGAGCTGATGCACTGCCTATTTCTCACCAAGCCCAAGATGGGTGATCAGGCAAGAAACGTGCAGTTCTGGGTAGGTGAAAAGGAGAGGAGTGGCAATCCAGTGGTGATTGGCACTCCACAGAACCTCTGCCCTACCCTATATATTCAACACCATGTGAAGCAATGAAATCAAAACTGTTCATCTTCTCTCGGCTGTCCTTGACATCCGATGGCAGTTAAACTCTGGCAGTGATATCGGAGCATTTGACATGCTAATCCTTTTCAACTGTGGAGGTATTAGAGATATTGCGGGACAAAAGGACAAACACACCTAAAGTACACAGGTAACTATGATGCGCGATTAATTCACTCGGGAGGCTGGATCGTACCCGGGAAATAAAGGCTTTTATTAGCAACAAGAATGGAGCATACTGCTTAACAATACAATCCCAGACTAAAGGGTCACTAGGTAGTGCAGTGACCTTTATACTCCTATAGGTATGCGGAGCCAACCGGAGTGTACCACAGAACAATACCAACAGGTGGAACACCCCAACCCTAACCCCAACAGTAACAAGAGTAACATATGTACAAGTACCCATAGTGATAACCATCTATGGTTCAGTACCCATAGTGGTAACCATCTATGGTTCACCACAAACTAGTTAATAAGAAGAATGATGGGTTTTTGTTTTGAATTGTGCTACGACTTATAGATATAAAATGTTAGCCTTAACGATTGTTTGTCAGCTTTCAGAGATTGTGAATTGAAGCATAAACCCAGAGATTTAAAATTGAATAGGATTTTTGAAAATCTTAATAAATTGGGCACTTAGTAACTCAGGAGAAATATTAATATGTCCAGTAGTTGGTGGAACTCAATTATAAAGCATGACACCCACATTAAACAATAGTACTCCTCTTAGAATTACAAAGCACTCTTAGTTTAACGATACTCAAATAAATTCAGGGATTAAATTGATGGTACAGTTATTTTTTTATAGCGAGGCTGATTGGTGGTGATATTAATGGGAAGGATATCACCTGGATACTGAATAATATATGCTGAAATATTCTTGAGTCTTCACTTAGCTAGTTTTCTTGGATTTTTAATCTAATTTCTGCCAAGTGTAACTTTATCCACCTGATTTAAACTCAGATTAAAGCAGTCGTAATCAGCCTGAACAATGATGATTCAACAAGGGCTTCATTGCAAGGCTTCTGATATACTTATAAAATATGTATGACTTGAATTTTATGGGTTTGTTTTTCTCTTTCTGATTGGTTATTTTTCCACCAGGAGCTCTAAGCGGCTGTAAAAGAAGCTGCTACTCATTTCTCTGAACATCCGAAGAAACAAAGTGGACCTGAACTACAAGGAATTCTGATTCTGTTAAAGTGGATTACATTTTCAGCAATTTCTGGCTTGCAAAATAGAACATTCTGACAGCAGCAAAACATTTTCATGGTTTTTTTTTTACACCGCCATAAAATTACTGAAAAGAGATAAGTTCACTTAACCCGTGCTGCTTCAAAATAATGGAGGCAGTACACCAGCTCCGTTCACATGAATGATTGTTGTGGGCAGCCAGCACCGAACGCATGGTTCCTTGGCTGCATGCATCAGCAAGGTGGCCCAAAACCGAAGTATGCTAGCACTAGTTAGATCTGGCCTGTAGTGTCGAAAGCTAATCTGCACCACTTAATCTACATTCTGGCTGAAGAAATGCAGGCAGGCTTGCAGTTACTGCCTCTGACCTGGAAACAGGGGCAAGTGGCACAATGTGGGAGAGAGCAGGTTCCAAGGTTTTTTTTGGAGACTGCGCTGGAGGTCTTGCTGGAGGAGGGAGGAAATTGGAGAGTTGTCGTGTATCCACAGGAGGCCAAGAGCCCCTCCGGATACACACTCAAATGATAGTGGGAGAAGGTATCTTTGGAGGTCAAGACCTGAGGATCCAGATGCAATGCAGCATAAAGTTCAGTGGTCAAGTGGTCAAGATCAGTAAATGCTTCTTCAAATGCCATATCTTATGAACAGCACCACCAGCCTCACCCACTGTTCAAATCATTATACCCTTCTTATTCAGCTACCAACAATATCAATCAATGTTCATGTATATCAAGTATATGTTTTAACTCACCCTCATGTTGCATTGTTCAATATTCCAGGGTGATTTAGGAACTATATTGTTCATTGAGTCATAGAGATTTACAGCATGGAAACAGGCCCTTCGGCCCAACCTTTCCATGCCACCCTTTTTTTTAAAACACCGAAGCTAGTCCCAATTGCCTGCATTTGGCCCAAAATGTGCAAACTCCACACAGACAGTGACCCAAGTGGGAATTGAACCCTAGTCCCTTGTGTTGTGAGGCAGCAGTGCTAACCACTGTGCCACCAAGAAAAGCTGACATGGGCATATGTTCAAGAGAACGCTCACCATGACCTTCTCAATGCCGATTAGGGATGGGCAATAAATGTTGGCCTAGCCAGCAATACCTACGTCACATGAATGAATTTAAAAAGTGTACATCTAGGATGCCATATCACTCACTACTGCACTACAGACTGTGTAGCAAGCACTCAATAGACCAGGCCAACTCACATGTGGAGATGTGAAAAAACATATTTGACACAACCTCCAGTATCTGTGTCAAGAAGGGTGGCACGGTAGCACAATGACTAACACTGCTACCCCACAGCCCCAGAGACCCAGGTTCAATTCCAGCCTCGGGTGACTGTGGAGTCTACATGTTCTCCCCGTGTCCGTGTGGGTTTCCTTCAGGTGCTCCGGTTTTCTCCCACAGTCCAAGATGTGCAGGGTAGGTAGATTGACCATGCTAAATTGCCCCTTAGTGTCAGGGGGACGAGCAGGGTAGATATGTGGGGTTACGGGGATAGGACTTGGGTGGGATTGTTGTTGGTGCAGGCTTGATGGGCCAAATGGCACTGTAGGGATTTTACGATTCTAAGAAGTGTGATCATTTTGAACTTTTAGGAATCACAAGACACAACATCGTAGCAGTGGGTGTTTGAGTAAAACCCAAATATTGTAAACTGAATAAATACTGAATAAGTTTGAGAAAATGGGAACAATGCACCATGTATAGTCCCAGTTCATGATGAATTTGATGGCCAATCATGTCGTGAAGGTGTTCGAGAAGTTTAAATAAAAGTACAAAATTGACATGCAGTAGCTTTCTCAAAGACATTAGAGTAAAGAAAAAGCTCAGCTACATCCTTTTGTGGGCAGGAGAGAAAGGATCCTTCCAATAGCTGGTCAAATTGAAAAACAACTTCCTGATTTCAGTATCTGATCATGCACAATACCCTGTGGTTGGGAACTGTGTCATTCTATTTTGTGTGCTGCTGCTACTAGCTTTACAGAATACTGAAATATTGAGTAATGTGGGTTATTGATCAATCTCCATTGCTGTTTGGCCAAGGGAAAACCGCATGCAATCAATAAACCAACTTTACATCCTTCTGCATCATGGTGTTAAACCCGTGAACTGGAAATAATGTCTGATCAATTCCTAAAAATGTGCACCATGTGCATCAGTAACATTGCAGTTTCCATTAAAGAGGAATGTGCACCACTTGCCTTTAATTCAGATGTTAAATGATGTTGAGAACTCTGCCCAGAAAAATGAATAAAAAGTAAATAATTGATTTCATTAGTGGCAATTGAATAATTTGAACAAAACACCAATGTGAAAAAAACAGAGGACACTGGACAAACTCAGCAGGCCTGGCAGCATCTGGAGGGAGAGAAGGCAGAGTTAACATTCTGAGTTTTGTGTGTGTGTATGCATTCATTTGTTTTCAGTTACTGGCTCCCCGACCAGGCTATCTCTTGTTTATAGATACGCTACATTCTACTTTCAATCTCTTCCAGCTACAGTTTAATATCTAAAACATTTCCCTCTCTTTAGTTCTGAGGAAGAGTCAGATGGACATGGAATATTAACTCTGCTTTCTCTCCCTATAGATGCTGCCACATTTGCTGGGTTTTCCCAGCATTCTCTGCTTTGTCTTAGATTCCAGCAGCCACAGTATTTTGTTCATATTACCTAATCTGGAACTACGGGCCCGATTTTACAATCAAGTTGTGCCCATTTTCTGGTGTGAAAACTTGGTAAAGTCAGGCGTGAGGCGAGTAGTGCGATCCACGCCCGCCTCCGCGCCAGTTCCCCCTTTACCAAGGCCCAAAAATGGCCACGATCGGGACCGTGCCTGAAACAGATGTGATGGCCATTTAAATGCATTTGCATGCATTTAAATTGACTTAATGGGCTGCACACCCAACCTTACCGGCACTTCCCCTTTTACCACTGCGTTCGCCCATCCAGAATCGGCACAAAACAGACATGTTCCATAAAAGTCCGAGTCGGGCGCTCCAGTTAGTGAGGAGCTAAGTGCCGAGCGCCTGACGGCTCTCTACTTGAGATTGGTGGGGGGAGAGGGGGGGGTCCGCTGCCACTCTGTCTGAGATCAGTGGGGGGAAGGGAAGTTCCACTGCCACTCTGCCTGAGATCAGTGGGTGGAAGGGGGAGGGGGCCGCATTCGGTCTGGTGGCGGGGGGTGGGGGGATAATGGGGTCAGTAATGTTGGGGACAGTGTGGGGCAATGTCTGCGGGGGCCAGGGGGAGGCATTATCCGGCCTGGGAGGGATGTGGCAGGGGAGCGTTATTCTATCATTTTTTGTCTACGCATGCGCAGTTGGAGGCGCTGATCGGAGCTGCAGGGTTTCGGGTGTGGTAAGCCCCGCCCACAGGCTTCTGCAGTGCGATTCAGAATCGCTGATATTTCTTCAGGGAGAGTGCGTATGGGGACGCCTGAGAACGGGTCTAAAAGTCAGATCTGAAACATTCCCAGTTTTAAGCCCACCCAGCACTTAGAATCAAAATAGTAAAATAGGGCCCGACATCTTCGAAGAGATAGCCCTGGAATGAGGTGGCACAGAAGCTACCAATGACAACAGAGTCTATCTCAAGAATCACTTGAGTTTGGCCATTAGTGTATACTAAGAAAGTCTGACTGGGGACATCCGAGAGCTATGTTGAGAAGAGAGCAATGGTTCCCAACTCAAATAGTCTGCAGCTTAATAATATAACCTGTCCTGCCTCCTTACTACACCAAACCAACTTCTTTAATATGACTGTGGTTGGTTATCATCAACTCACCAACTATTGCTGGTCTTTTGCAATGAAACTGGACTCCATTCATGTATTCATTAGACCCTCTTTATAATGGAGATGTAACTTTTCCTCTCACTGTCCTTATATGAAAGTTTGTACACTACTCATAAAACCAAAAACCATTAGCATCTAATGATGAAATAGAATCACTGCAATGATCATCAGCCTGCATGCTCTGTCTGTGGCTAACAAGACTCTTTCACTTCCTCTTAAATCTACCATCTGCGTTACTAGGGAAGATGAATTCTAGCCTGTAACTAAGCTTGGGTTTGTGCTTGCGATGAGTAGAAATACCATTTTCCTCGGTCCAAATTGCACATGATCTGCTGTGAAAGATGGATAACCTGAATACCATTTTATTATGTTTCCCTCAAGGACCTACAGATAGATTTCACCAAGAATTGTTTGAAGAAAGGATAATATTCAGTACAATATTACTGTGAAGCATTTGAACAATGGTAGATATAATTTGGATTGATCTCGCTGACTCGCTCCGATCCTGCACAGAATGAAATTTATACACAAACATTGCTGATGTCTTCACATATTAGAGCAATTTTGAAAACTTGGGTCTCCTGAATCTCAAGGTATCTGTAAATATTTTATGAGGAGCAGTGGATGATCTGATTTCATCCTACATGTAATGTTGTACACTTGTAGCTGTTGATTTCTGTTCAGGGACCATGGCAGTTAAATCTTTTGTTCTCTAAACTTTCACAGTGTCCAGTGGGGCAGAGCTACCGGATTCTTGCTTCATATCTGAAAATTACTTATCATTTCTAAATCTTGCTGACCAAATTGCATCAGTGTCTGGTCGCATCCATTGGACGCACTCGATGCTGTTCATTGACTTTCCACATTAACGGAAAGAGTTTGTACAGAGTGTGAATCAGCACTCCAAGGGATCTGAAAGTATCCATTTTGTGCTTCTCAGTGGTAAATCTGTGACGCAAGTGTTGCACTTCTCTTGTGAATTATGAAATGCTTTGTCCATAAGCTTTTCAACCCCACAGAACGTATGCTGAAACGGCCATAAGTGGATAAATTTTAGACTGGGAGTGAGAGAAGTTCATCATCATCAAACTGTGATATTTCTAAAGAGGAATTGTTATAAAGGTGAAATCACAGGAGTTGAGGAGTGCGGGTGTAGGATTGGTTTGCAGCATAGGTTCTTTGAGACTACTTCCCGAGGGAATTTCCGACTGCATGGAGAAACAACAAAGCTTTCTCAATGACTGAGTAGGTTACTCTACTGTCTGGCATTGTAATAAAGTGTACAGAACTGATCTTTGCCAGGACAAGAGGTGGGTCGATATAGTCCTCAGATGGAGAGAGAAAAATTAGTCACAGGTTCCCACTCTTCCTTGTGTGTCTACCTGGCAAAGTAGAATTGTGTTCAATTATAATGTCCTTACTAGTTAAATTTCCTGAGCGCATTCCCCTTCACTGGCGCTGATATAAAGGCATTTGGATAAAGTAAGGGAGGACTGCCGATACCCATGAAATCAAAGAATTAACAATAGAAAGTGATAAAAAGAAATGAGAAAACATCATTGAAACACAGCAACGCCTGTTACAATGAACTGTGTGTGGGTGAGTCTAAGCCCGCACTCTCTGTCTGTGGAAATGGCGGTGCATGCTCAAAATCTGGAGAGCGCGATTCACGCCTGTGAGTTTCCAAGTTCTGATCTCACCGTGCCCTCGCTGGTGAAGCAGTGTGAAACACGCAGCGGGACTGCAGAAAGTTCATTTTCATATATTAGCATATCATTAGCAAGCACTCTCGATGGGACTTTTCCCCTCACCGGGTATTCAGTGGGTGCCGCTGTGACATCATGCTGGTGCCATTTACAACAGCTCTACATAAGTGTGAACCTGGTGCCTTCACCTCCAAGGGGGATTTTGGAGGTGAGCGCTCAGCCAGCCAGCACCCTCTGCGGTATTCACTGCTCAGAGGGCACCAGAAAGGACTTGAGGGACCCTTCCTGATCGCACTCCCCAAAATGGCGATTCAGGGACCCCCCCATTTTGGGGAGTGCAATCAGGAAGGGTCACTTGCAGGCCTTACCTTCCCTTCTTGTCGGGCGCCCCTTGATTTAAAGGAGTTGTGACGGCATAGGCAAATATAAGCACTAGTGTAGATAGGTCACCATTTTGTTGAACGTTTGGCAGTACATTTCATTTCGTCCACCCACAGAGCCTCCACCCTGCCTGTTGGTGCCGCCAATCTTGGGGGAACCATCACGCTTACCAAGCTCTTTCTGTGTCCTCCCTCCTGGGTTCCTGTCCATATCGCAGCTGAGGGAGTGCCTTTCCACAGTGGGGGCTGGCAAGAGGTTGACAAGGACATAGCACTGCCATTCTCACACTCCACAGGGTTGAGGCACTGGGTAAGTGCAGTGGTTCCCCCAAGCTTGGCGGAATGAACAGACAGGCTGGGTGAACAAAGTGAAACTTAATGCCAAACATTTAAAACAAAATGGTGACCTAACTACACTAGCACCTACATTTACCATTCCCACTAAGTGCTTATGCTGGAGCAGCGTGAAACGCGTGGGAATAGAAATGAATACTAATGAGCCATAAGATTCGGACCAAAAGCAAGCCGGTGCCATTTGCAAGAAGCACTCTGTTTTTTGCAGCAAAACCAACACTCTGCCATTTTCAGGTAAGATTTCATCCTGTGTCTTTATGCTGTGGATTCTTTTAAAGTTTATTTATTAGTCACAAGTAAGGCTTACATTAACACTGCAATGAAGTTACTGTGAAATTCCCCTAATCGCCACAGTCTGGTGCCTGCTTGGGTCAATGCACCTAACCAGCATGTCTTTCAGACTGTGGGAGGAAACCAGAGCACCCAGGGGAAACCCACACAAACACGGGGAGAATGTGCAACCTCCACACAGACAGTGACTCAAGCCGGGAATCGAACCCAGGTCCCTGGTGCTGTGAGGCAGCAGTGCTAACCACTGGGCCACCGTGCCGCCCCGATTCTTGATTCAACTCCTGTTGAGGATACAAACTGTTTCAATATCCTGAATGCTATATACAGGTCCCAGTATAATCCCAATGCAGATTAATGCATTGCATAAGGATTTGGTACAGAAGGATAATTTGATATCTGCATGTACAGTGTCCACCAACCTATAAGAAATTACTCTCAACTCTTCTGTACATCTGGATTTGTGATAACAAATTGTTGTTTAGTATACTGCTCTTTTGGGTTATTCATATTACTTATCCTGAACTTACCAGTTGAATCTGTGTAAAACATTTATACGGAAAGGAACATTTTAACATGGAAGATTTATACACTGATGTGTTAATGACTTAATGCTTCTCTTAGACCTTATTCTTGCAATAGAATGTGTGCCTCTCCTTAATGAGCTGCAGAGAGCTATTCCACACTGATTGATTGTCTTCATTTGCCACTGCAATGAGATGAGCCTTGAACTGAGTGGCTAATCGGTAACAGCAAATCACCTTGTTTTCTTTTACTTTTTTTTGCTCCAGGGCATGCATACAAATTTCTCTGAAACACAAGTAAACAGTTTAATTCTAACATAAGGACAGAAAATGTTGGAAAATCTCAGCAGGTCTGACAGCATCTGTGGAGAGAGAATAGAGCCAACGTTAAATCTGTTTGCACATAGGTCCAAATGGGAAGAGACCATCACAGAATTTGGGCAGAAGTCGAAGGTAGTCAAGCATCCTCTTTATCCCATATCACTGCTACATGCAACTCGATTTTAAAGTTTGCTGATGATACCACTGTAGTGGGTCGGATCTCAAACAATGATGAGACGGAATGCAGGAAAGAGATAGAGAATCAGGTGAACTGGTGGGAAGACAATAATCCCTCCCTCAATGTCAGTAAAATGAAGGCGATAGTCATCGACTTCAGGAACCATAGTGGAGGAAATGCCCCTGTCTACATCAACGGGGCTGAAGTGGAAATAGTCACGAGCCTCAAATTTCTAGGTGTCCAGATCACCACCGACCTGTCCTGGCCCCACATGCTGACATATAGTTAAGAAAGCTCACCAAAGCCTCTACTTTCTCAGGAGGTGAATAAAATTCAGCATGTCCACCAAGACTCTCACCAATGTTTACAGATGCACAATAGAAAGCATCATTTCCAGATGTATCACAGCTTAGTTTGGCTCCTGTTCCGACCAAGACCGCAAGAAATTACAAAGGATTGTGAACGTAGCCCAGTCCATCACGCATACCAGCCTCCCATCCACTGACACTGTCTACACTTCCTGCTGCCTTGGAAAAGCAGCCAGCATAATCAAGGGTCCACACACCCCAGACATGCTCTCTTCCACCATCTTCCATCAGGAAAAAGATATAAAAGTCAGAGGACACGTATCAACCGACTCAAGAACAGCTTCTTCCCTGCTGCCATTAGCCTTTTGAATGGACCTACTTTATTTAAGTTGATCTCTCTCTACACCCTAGCTATGACTGTAACACTACACTATGCACTCTCTCCTTCCCTTCTCCCCTATGTACTCCTTGAACAGTATACTTTGTCTGTATAGTACGCAAGAAACAATACTTTTCACTGTATACGAATACATGTGACAATAATAAATCAAATCAAATCAATGGCAAGTAAATTGTGTGACTCTGTTGCTACTGTGACAATGAGAAGACTATTTACAGAAATGCATAATTAGTTGATTCTTTTGATGCACCATATTTTGCATGATATCCTGCGTAGCACACCTGTAATTTCCAACAACAATGGAGTGAAGCAGGAAATAATGCAACATGCTGAAACCTAATGCAACTGGTGTGGTGAACCATCGTTGGTTACCACTGTGGGGTTATTCTAATGTTGTTGTTGGGCTAGGGTGTTTACACTGTGGGATTAATATACCTGTGGTGGTTGCTGTTGTGGCACATCCCAGTCAGGCCCCGCCTCCTGGGAGAGGTGTAAGACCCTCTGCTCGGGCGGGACCCCTCCAGTCTGGAATGGTGTACTCGTGTTCAAATAGTTCCATTGTTAGACAATAAAAGCCTTCAATTACCAAAGCCTTGTGTCTTGTGCTCGATTGTCGTGCATCAATTTTATTGTCTAACACGAAACTCTCGACGGAAAGGAGAGTATGGAACAAATGCTAAAGCCAGAGCGTCTGACGCTGGATCCACGTGCGGTCGGCGCCTCTAACACCTTCGACCACTGGCTGAAGTGTTTCGAGGACTACCTGGCAGCCTCTGCAGCAGTCACCACGGATAACGACAGACTCCAGGTCCTCCATGCGAGGGTAAGCGACACTGTCTACCTCGCGATTCGTGCGGCCACCACTTACCCGAGGGCCCTTGAGCTTTTGAAAAAGCGCTACACGAGACCTCCCAACGAGATCCACGCTCGTTACCTCCTCGCTACACGACGTCGGCAGTCGGGCGAAACCATGGAGGATTACGCCAATGAGCTCTTGCAGCTTGCCAGGGGCTGTGACTGCAAAGCTGTGTCGGCTGAGCAGTACATGTACGACCTCGCCCGAGATGCGTTTGTGGCAGGGGTAGGGTCTTCGTACATCCGGCTCAAGCTGTTGGAGAAGGGGAATCTCAACCTGACCCAAGCTATGGAGATGGCTGAAATGCTGGAGGTGGCGTCGAAGAGCTTGGCCCTGTATCCGGAGGACCACGTGGAGACAACATGACAAGGAGCTGTCGGATTTGCGCGGAATGCAAACCGCACTTTTACCGACCTGACCGGGCACATTTGGTCAAGGCCACTCGCCCCTTCGAGAGGCTGAGTGTGGATTTTAAGGGCCCCCTTCTCTCAACAGACCGGAACGTGTACTTTCTTAACATCATAGACGAGTACTCCCGGTTCCCGTTTGTTGTCCCCTGTGCGGACACGTCGACTGCCACGGTGATCAAGGCATTCCGTGATCTTTTTACCCTGTTCGGGTACCCCAGCTATATACATAGCGACAGGGGCTCGTCGTTCATGAGTAACGACTTGAGGCAATTCCTGCTCTCATACGGGATTGCCTCTAGTAGAACCACGAGTTACAACCCTAGGGGCAATGGACAGGTGGAGAGAGAGAATGCTACAGTCTGGAAGGCTGTCCTATTGGCGCTGAAGTCCAAAGGCCTTCCAGTCTCCCATTGGCAGGAGGTCCTCCCAAATGCGCTTCACTCTATTCGCTCCCTCCTGTGTACGGCAACCAATGCTACTCCCCACGAGAGGATGTTCTCATTCCCTCGGAAGTCGTCCTCGGGGATATCTTTACCAGCCTGGTTGACGTACCCAGGACCCGTCCTTCTGCGGCGACATGTAAGGGCCCGCAAGTCCGACCCCTTGGTCGAACCGGTCCACCTCCTCCACGCCAACCCTCAGTATGCCTATGTGGCATATCCTGACGGGCGAGAGGACACAGTCTCGATCCGAGACCTGGCGCTCGCAGGGGACGTAGCAACTCCTGTCGCTCCCATACCCCCAGTCACGAATCCCCTATCTCTTATTTCTCCCCCGGACGTGGCGCGGTCAGCACCGGGACCAGTGCATAACAGTTATACTCCCATGTACAGCTTGCCTGAGACTCGGAGATCGGCGCCATCGCAGAAGGTACCGGGATCCCCTGCACTACCGCTTCATCAGGGTCAACCGGCCCGTGAGTCCTCGAGGGGACAGCCGGACGCTGTTTTGGAGAGAACGCCACCGCAAGCACCTGCTCCGGTGTCACAGCCGGTATTGAGGAGGTCACAACGACGGTGCGGTCCTCCAGACCGTCTGGACTTGTAGATTGTTGATTTTTTTTATATATATATATAGTCTGTTTTCGCACCCCGCCGGCCTTTGTTCTCAAAGGAGGGGTGAATGTGGTGAACCATCGTTGGTTACCACTGTGGGGTTATTCTAATGTTGTTGTTGGGCTAGGGTGTTCACACTGTGGGGTTATTCTAATGTTGTTGTTGGGCTAGGGTGTTTACACTGTGGGATTAATACACCTGTGGTGGTTGCTGTTGTGGCACATCCCAGTCGGGCCCCGCCTCCTGGGAGAGGTATAAGACCCTCTGCTCGGGCGGGACCCCTCCAGTCTGGATGGTGTACTCGTGTTCAAATAGTTCCATTGTTAGACAATAAAAGCCTTCAATTACCGAAGCCTTGTGTCTTGTGCTCGATTGTCGTGCATCAACTGGCAACAGTTAAATTTAAATTACCAGAGTTATCTGAGCAACGACTGCAATTTACCAGCTGTAAATTACAAAACAATGGCAGAATTCCCCGATGTCGTTCGCTCTGCCACCGCTGCCAGTGTGAATGGAGAATTTGGCCCTCAGCCTAGACTCCATTCACTGGGCCGAGACCAGAGAATCCCAGCCGCGGGCGAGGTCAGAGAATCCCTGCTATAATCAGGCCATCAATTAGATGTTAATAACTTTCTTGTTGAAAGCACATTATCCTATTTTGAGTAATACCGTGTAATGCGGTTATTCTGAAATACATTGACATACATTTATAGTATTTAAACAGAAAATAATTAATACTTTACACAATGTAGCAGTTTGTTCCAATGTAGATTGAATAGGAATAATCTCCCTCAGTCTCCATCAACGGGGACGAAGTAGAAAGGGTCGGGAGCTTCAAGTTTTTAGATGTCCAGATCACCAACAACCTGTCCTGGTCCCCCCATGCTGACACTATAGTTAAGAAAGCCCACCAACGCCTCTACTTTCTCAGAAGACTAAGGAAATTTGGCATGTCAGCTACGACTCTCACCAACTTTTACAGATGCACCATAGGAAGCATTCTTTCTGGTTGTATCACAGCTTGGTATGGCTCCTGCTCTGCCCAAGACCGCAAGGAACTACAAAATATCGTGAATGTAGCCCAATCCATCACGCAAACCAGCCTCCCATCTATTGACTCTGTCTACTCTTCCCACTGCCTCGGCAAAGCAGCCAGCATAATTAAGGATCCCATGCACCCCGGACATTCTCTCTTCCACCTTCTTCCGTCAGGAAAAAGATACAAAAGTCTGAGGTCACGTACCAACTGACTCAAGAACAGCTTCTTCCCTGCTGCTGTCAGACTTTTGAATGGGCTTACCTTGCAGTAAGTGGATCTTTCTCTACACCCTAGCTATGACTGTAACACTACATGCTGCACTCTCTCGTTTCCTTCTCTATGAACGGTATGTTTTGACTGTATAACGCGCAAGAAACAATACTTTTCACTGTATGTTAATACATCTGACAATAATAAATCAAATCAAATCAAATCAGTCTCCTTTTCATCCTCTATAACATATAGGTTTTTAGATTGCTGGCTTGACATCAAGCAGCCTAATCGAGACGATGGGCCATTTTGCTCAGGAGTGGGAAATACAGTTCTCTGACGTGGCCATCTTACCTCTCGCTGATAAAAGTAAAATAATGCAGTTCTAAAATAAAATCAGAAAGTGTTTGGGGAAATGCAGCAGGTCTGGCAGCATCTGTGCGGAGAGAAACAGAGACCAGAATGACTCTACGTCATATTGGACTCAAAGCATTAACTCTGTTTCTCTCCACAAGATGCTGTCAGACATGCTGAGTTTCGAAGAAGGTTCTGTTTTTATTATCTCTCTTTTATGCACAGTATCCCCTGTTTTTCTATTCTGCGCTAGGTAAGCTGATAGATGTGTTTTTATAAATTGTTGCATCTGTGCTGACCAGAAGTCCTGGTTTGCTGGTTTTCAGCTCCCCTGAGCCTCTTCCTTTAACTCGCCCCTCGTGTTCCATTGGGAGAGTCGAACATAACTTTTCAAAAAGAGTAGATTCCTTTCAAATTGTAATTTGTTAAAAGGGATTAGAAATCAACAAAATCACTGGGCTATAACAAAAGTCTTTGGTTGGCAGGTCATGTGAGAGATGAGGTGCTGATTGGTGCATTTGAGTTGCGACAGTTTCAAATGCTGCGGGGAGATTAGTGACAGGAGCTGCTGCAGACAGACAGAAGAATACTTCTTTAAACACACAGACACACACACTGACACCACGCACAAACACACACACACACATACACACACACAGGCATACACACACACTGACACCACGCACAAACACACACACACATACACAGGCATACACAGACACACACACACACACACACTGGCACCACGCACAAACACGCCCACACACACACAGATACACAAACACACACACAAACACACACACACAGACACACCAGCCAGCCAGCAAAGAAAGAGAACAGGAACATTGCTGAAGAGGAAATCCAGGGCATCTTCCAGCAGCTGAGGACACCTTACAGCAGTGTTTGTGAGAGAGAGCTGGGGCAGGGAGAGATGGCCAGTTCTGGAGAGTGCTGCCACCCCAGCAGTGACCAAAGCTTCTAGTGGCCCCCACGAGGACTGAAGAACTGCTGGCCCTTTAATTTGTACTGGCAGCTTTTGGCAGTAGAAGTCACAGGGACAGATAATTAATTACCTCAGGATTGTCAAATCCAGTTGTGGCTTCCAGAGTTGGAGGAGACAGGGTTGACCCTGACATTTTGGCCAATGCTTGGATTACTCCTAATCACACCGAATTCAGAATGCCTCTGCATAAAATCTTGGCCCTGTGCTTCAGGAAGTCCGAATAAAATCATTGCAACCTAAGAACTCCACACTTAAATGAATGTGTATTGGGGGAAAAAATATGAACAGGATAGAAGAGCACTATGTCTGCAAGTTCGCTGATCCATTCCTGTGAAATGATCTTGCAACTTCAATCCAGTGAGTGTAGTTCCAAAGCCCTAAATTGCTCATTTAGCAATCCCACGAGGCCACAGGAGGTTTGTGTTGGAAAGTGAGAAAAGACGCACTAGGTTTGTATTTAATGTCGAGGCATATGATGCGAACAATGAACAGGGCAATGACATTGGCAGAATGCCCAATTGATTTTAGTGATTAGACCTCTTTTAAATGCAGCAGATAAGCGGGCAGCGCTAATCGTTGCTACTTATAGGCAGTTTGTTATTTCTGAACAAAGACATTTTAACACAATTGTTAGTTTTATGAATATTGTGCTTATCAAGGTTAAGGATGTTACTGCTGGGATTCGAACACTTTCTGTGGAATGGATTAACAAACAAAGAAGAACAAACAAAGAACAGTACAGCACAGGAACAGGCCCTTCGGCCCTCCAAGCCTGCGCCGCTCATGTGCCCAACTAGACCATGCGTTTGTATCCCTCTATTCCCAGTCTGTTCATGTGGCTATCCAGATAAGTCTTAAATGATACCAGCGTGTCCGCCTCAATCACCTTGATTGGCAGTGCATTCCAGGCCCCCACCACCCCCTGTGTAAAATACGTCCCCCTGACATCTGTGTTGAACCTTGCCCCCCTCACCTTGAACCCGTGACCCCTTGTGTTCGTCACCTCCGACATGGGACAAAGCTTCCCACTGTTCACTCTATCTATGCCCTTCATAATTTTATACACCTCTATTAGGTCGCCCTTCATCCTCCGTCTTTCCAGTTTACCCAATCTCTCCTCATACCTAAGACCCTCCATACCAGGCAACATTCTGGTAAACCTTCTTTGTACTCTCTCCAAAGCCTCCACGTCCTTCTGGTAGTGTGGCGACCAGAACTGGACGCAGTATTCCAAATGTGGCCTAACCATCGTTCTGTACAGCTGCAACATCATATGCCCACTTTTATATTCTATGCCCCGTCCAATAAAGGCAAGCATGCCATATGCCTTCTTCACCACCCTCTCCACCTGTGCTGCCACCTTTGAGGATCTGTGGACTTGTACACCCAGGTCCCTCTGTGTGTCTATACTCCTGATGGTTCTGCCATTTATTGTATAGCTCCCCCTTACATTAGATCTACCGAAATGCATCACTTCGCATTTATCTGGATTAAATTCCATCTGCCATTTCTCCGCCCAATGTTCCAGCCTATCTATATCCTGCTGTATTCTCTGACAATGTTCATCACTATCCGCAACTCCAGCAATCTTTGTGTCATCCGCAAACTTACTGATCACACCAGCTACATCTTCCTCCAAATCATTTATATATATATCACAAACAGCAGAGGTCCCAGTACAGAGCCCTGCAGAACACCACTAGTCACAGACCTCCAACCGGAAAAAGACCCCTCCACTGCTCCCCTCTGTCTTCTATGGCGAAGCCAGTTCTCCATCCATCTAGCGAGCTCACCTTTTATCCCGTGAGATTTAACTTTTTGCACCAGCCTGCCACGAAGGACCTTGTCAAACGCTTTACTAAAATCCATATAGACAACATCCACGGCCCTTCCCTCGTCAATCGTTTTTGTCATCTCCTCAAAAAACTCAACCAAATTTGTGAGGCATGACCTCCCTCGTACAAAACCATGCTGTCTATCGCTAATGAGATTATTCAGTTCTAAATGCGCATATATCCTATCTCTAAGAATCTTCTCCAACAACTTCCCTACCACGGACGTCAAGCTCACCGACCTATAAATACCCGGTTTATCCTTGCTACCCTTCTTAAATAACGGGACCACATTTGCTATCCTCCAATCCTCTGGGACCTCACCTGTGTCCAGTGAAGAGATTTCTGTTCGAGGCCCAGCAATTGCATCTCTCGCCTCCCTGAGGAGTCTAGGATAGATGCCATCTGGCCCTGGGGATTTGTCTGTCTTAATGTTTCCTAAAAAAACCTAACACTTCCTCCCTTGTAATTGAGATTTTTTCTAACGGGTCAACACATCTCTCTAAGACACTACCAGTCAACATGTCCCTCTCCTTTGTGAATACTGATGCAAAGTATTCGTTTAGGATCTCACCTACTTCCTTTGGTTCGAAGCATAATTCCCCTCCTTTGTCCCTGAGAGGTCTGATTCTTTCCCTAACAACCCTCTTGTTCCTAACATATGTATAAAATGCCTTAGGATTCTCCTTAATCCTGTCTGCCAAGGACATTTCGTGACCCCTTTTTGCCCTTCTAAGTCCCTGTTTGAGTTATTTTCTACTTTCTCTGTGTTCCTCCAGTGCTCCATCTGTTTTTAGCTGTCTGGACCTCATGTATGCCTCTTTTTTCTTTTTGATTAGACCCACAATTTCACTGGTTATCCACGGCTCTCAAATCCTACCTTTCCTATCCTTCCTCTTTACAGGCACATGCCTGTCCTGCAGTCCTATCAACTGCTCCTTAAAAGACTCCCACATGCCAGATGTGGATTTACCCTCGAACAGCCTCTCCCAATCAACAGCCACCAAATCCTGCTTAATCCGGCTGTAGTTAGCCTTCCCCCAATTCAGCACCTTACCCATAGGACAACACTCATCTTTTTCCATTACTATCCTAAAGTTTACAGAATTGTGGTCACTATTTGCCATGTGCTAAAGTTTACAGAATTGTGGTCACTATTTGCCACATGTTCCCCTACTGCAACTTTGATGACCTGACCGGGCTCATTCCCCAGTACTAGGTCCAGTATAGCCCCCTCCCTAGTTGGACTGTCAACATATTGTTCCAAAGAACCTTCCTGTACGCATTTTATAAATTCTTCCCCATACAGGCCCCCAGCCCTAAGCGATTTCCAGTCGAAACAAGGGAAATTAAAGTCTCCCACTACAACAACCCTATTTTTTCTGCACCTGTTCAGAATCTCCTTACATATTCGTTCCTCAACTTCCTGTGGGCTGTTGGGAGGCCTGTACGGGCCTCCTGACTGCGCCCTTCCTGTTTCTGAGCTCCACCCACAGTGACTCGTTACCTGACCCTTCCATATTGTCCATCTTCTGTACCACTGTAATATGCTCCCTAACCAGCATTGCTACTCCCCCACCTCTCCTCACCCCTCCTCTGTCTCGCCTAAAACACTTGTACCCCGGAATATTCAGCTGCCAGTCCTGTCCTTCTTTTAACCAAGTCTCCGTCACTGCAACCACATCCAAGTTCCGCGCAAGCATTAAGGCTCTAAGCTCGTCTGTCTTGCCCGTGACGCCCCTTGCATTGAAGCAGATGCACTCCAGACCTCCAGGCTCACTGAAGTCATCCTCCCCCAGAATGCTCTTCCTCTTAGATAGCCTTGTCTTGGCCCCAACCTCGTCCCCAGCCTCTATGCTTATTGACCTATTGTTCTGATCCCCACTCCCCAATCCACATTAGTCTAAACCCACCCGAACCACACTAGCAAAACTCCCAGCTAGGATATTCGTACTCCTCCAGTTTAGGTGCAACCCGTCCTTCTTGTACAGGTGCCATCCTCTCTTGAAGACTTCCCAATGATCTACAAATTCAAAACCCTCCCTCCTGCACCAGTCCTTTAGCCACGTATTCAGCTGTACAATCTCCCTGTTCCTAGCCTCACTAGCACGTGGCACTGGGAGTAGTCCTGAGATCGCTACCCTAGAGGCCCTGCTTTTTAGCCTACTACCAACTCCCTGAATTGCTCTCGCAGGACCTCCCTGCTCTTTCTGCCTGCGTCATTTGCACTGTTAAATATTTCAAGGGCAGGCACAGCACAGCAGGATGTATCTTAAAATCTGCCTGAAAAACATGTCTGAGGGGACAGCAGGTAGCCCTTACTATATTTGTAATAGTCTTCCATTTGCTACACAAACCATCCAGTTGCCTTACAGGGTGAGATGGCCAAGTTGCATTTTGAATTCGGAGTAATGTGCTGTTGCCTTTTTGCGTTAGGGTACTGGTTAAGACTGCAGAAATTCATTGCACAAAGAACTCTGAGAAACAGCTGCATTCAAATTTTGGTAAGAAGTTTAACAACACCAGGTTAAAGTCCAACAGGTTTATTTGGTAGGAAAAGTGGCTTTTGCTACCAAATAAACCTGTTGGACTTTAACCTGGTGTTGTTAAACTTCTTACTGTGTTTACCCCAGTCCAACGCCGGCATCTCCACATTCAAATTTTGGTCCCAGAGATGAAAGATTGGCATCAAGTTTGACCATTCGAATGATGTCTGGGCTCTGAGCCAAGAATAGATGGTGAGATGCTGCTGAGAGCCGAGACATTCACTAGCCCATTGAAACAGCTGAGCCCCCAGGGAAATCATTGCTTGATTGACAATTCTGGCTTTCTGCTCTGTGCTGTCAATTGCTCAGTGCTTATTTACACAAGGTAGAGGTTTCAAATGTATCGTCTATAGGATTCATTGCTTCTCTACAGTCTATAGTGGGTATGGAAATGCCATAGCTTGGAATAGGGAGGGCATGAGGGTCTATAGAAGTTACTTGGGGGGCATGCCTTTGAATGGGGGGCATGATGGGCAGGGGGGATAGGTTTGCATGGGGGACCAAGAGGGGCCAATGGTACTGGGTGATATCATAGGCTGGCATAAGGGCATGGCAACATATGACGTCACCCAATACCTTTGGCCCCTCTGCATGAGGAAACATCTGTAGGAGACTAGGACATGTCTATCCTGCAATGGAGCTGGCCAGATTGGAACTGCAAGATGCAGGCTCATGACCCAAACCAGCTTGCACCTTTAAAGGACATCTCACAAACATTGGAAACCCTGGAAATGGGATCGGGAATCCCAGAATTGGGAGCTGCACACCATTTTTAAAGGGCTCTCAAATCATCCTGACCCAGTGAAAATCCAGCCCCACCTAAGCATTTCCTATTTCTAGTGCCTTTCCCTTGTATGTCTTTCTTCGAGGTGGACAATTTCACTTCTGTACACCAGTACTTCCTCTTCATTGGCTAACTAAGTTTTTTATTACACCGATGATATTCATTTCACTCTCTTGCTTTGATAGTTTATAATACAGACCTAAAAATATTCCAAATGAAATCAGATTTAATTCCCATTTGCATTATCTCCTCAATCCATTGTTTGTATTCCTTTCCTTACAAAGATGAGCACTCCACTTGCTCTCCCACCTTTCTAAGCAATATATTGTAGGTTCGGGAGATTAGTGAGGTAAATGAACAGGCTTACGGGATAGGGTGGACAGCCTGGGTATGGTGTTCAGTCGAATAGTCGGTGCTAACACAATGGGCCAAATGGCCTCCTTCTGCACTATAGGGATTCTATGATTATATTCTGAACTGTTTGTAATATATATATAAATGATTTGGAGGAAAATGTAACTGGTTTAATTAGTAAGTTTGCAGACGACACAAAGGTTGGTGGATTTGCAGATAGCGATGAGGACCATCAGAGGATACAGCAGGATATAGATCAGTTGGAGACTTGGACGGAGAGATGGCAGATGGAGTTTAATCTGGACAAATGTGAGGTAATGCATTTTGGAAGGTCTAATACAGATAGGAAATATACAGTAAATGGCAGAACCCTTAAGAGTATTGACAGGCAAAGGGATCTGGGTGTACAGGTACGCAGGTCACTGAAAGTGGCAATGCAGGTGGAGAAGGAGTCAAGAAGGCATACGGCATGCTTGCCTTCATTGGTCAGGGCATTGAATTTTAAAATTGGCAAGTCATGTTACAGTTTTATAGAACCTTAGTTAGGTTGCACTTGGAATATAGTCTTCAATTCTGGTTGCCACACTACCAGAAGGATGTGGAGGCTTTGGAGAGGGTACAGAAAAGATATACCAGGATGTTGCCCGGCATGGAGGGCATTAGCTATGTGGAGAGGTTGGAGAAACTTGGTTTATTCCCACTGGAGCGACGGAGGTTGAGAGGAGACCTGATAGAAGTCTTCAAGATAATGAGAGGCATGAATAGAATGGATAGTCAGAAGCTTTTCCCCAGGGTGGAAAAGTCAATTACCAGGGGGCATAGGTTTAAGGTGCGAGGGGCAAGGTTTAAAGGAGATGTACGAGGCAGATTTTTTACACAGAGAGTAGTGGGTGCCTGGAACTCGTTGCCGGGGGAGGTAGTGGAAGCGGATACGGCACTGACTTTTAAGGGGCATCTTGACAAATACATGAATAGGATGGGAATGGAGGGATGTGGTCCCTGGAAGGATAGGGGGTTTTAGTTCAGTCGGGCAGCTAGGTCGGTGCAGGCTTGGAGGGCTGAAGGGCCTGTTCCTGTGCTGTAATGTTCTTTGTTCTTTGTTTGTTATGTGAAATTCAAACCTATCCTCAAAATCCAAGTAGACTGTTTCCAGAGCTATGAACTCAGGGTTTGCAGTTGCTGCATTGTGCTATCATTCTGACAGTTTATTTCTAATGCTTCTCATGTTTTTATAAAGCACGTAAGGAAATCAAAAATACTTTGGTGTAATTTTATCCCCTAAAACCATCCTTTTGTCACCAGTCCAACTGAACAGGTGTTACTACTTGGCCGGAACTCACCTTGCCCACCACGGAACTGGCACGGGGAAGGGTCCGACAACAGAAATCTCCGTTGACCTCGGGTGGGAACTTCCAGATGATTGCCCGAGCCAGGCTGTAGAATCGCACCCTAATATTGTCTAAAATGACCACTGGTTGTGATTGGACTTATTCACATCTTTATCAAGTGTGTTTTGTCCAATGGCTTGATCAGTTCAGAGAAACAGATTGGCAGTGAGAATGTTGATCATGAGTGGGAAAGCTGAGTCAATAACCATAACATCTCTTGTTTGAAGTTATGGATCGCTTCTTAATACCTTTGCTTCTTGAAAACCTTTTTTCAAATATGTTGTTTTCTTCCTTAATATCCGTTAGTTAAGAACAGGAAAGAAAAGTACATTAGCAGTTAACTCTTCCTGCAACGTTTCCTGTAAACCCGACTTATGGAGACCCCAAACCAATAAAATTGTTCCACTTGCCTTGTAGAACTATCTGCTCTGCTGGAACTGTCTCCCCAGTGTGTTTAATTTCAGCACCTGTTTCTTATCGCTTTGCATTTTCTTTCTTGGTGTGTAGGGGTGTAGATGTTCCCTGAGTGGAGACTTCAATTATCTACACTTGGAGATTGTTCAGTTTGCCTGAGTTATAGCTATCTATTAGCAGCATGAGCAGTAACCTCAGCAAAACAAGTGCCGTCAAAAAAAACGTTGACAGAAGGATTTACAGTCAGATAACTCCACATCCTTCTTCTCCTCACTTGTGACACCTTGCAGTACCTCCTTCGAAAATGCTGCCCTTCCTAAGAGTCACCTGAAATTTCTACCAGGCACAAGAAACAATAATAAAGCTCCCAGGGTGTCTTTGGTGGTGATGGTAGCCAGAGACCTGATGGTAATTGTTCCTTTAAGGGCAATTAGGCAGAAGAGGGTCACCTGGCTTGAGGTCCCAATTGGGACTGAGGGTGGGTAATCACTGGGGGTGGAGTCCTCTCTTCGGTAGAATATATCCAGAAGACATGTAGTAGGCATGGGGGTACTGGGGCAGCTGGTGGACTGCTCTAGGGCTGCCAGGGGTGTTGCTGCTGGCCTCTGTACAGTTTTTCCTTATTAAGTTTAAGTTTACTTAAGTTTTAGTTTATTTATTAAATATCACAAGTAGCCTGACATTAACACTGCAATGAAATTATTGTGACCCTTTGTGTTTCTGACAAAGTCTGTGAGCATGCATTATGATGTGGAGATGGCGGCGGTGGACTGGGGTAAACACAGTAAGAAGTCTAACAACACCAGGTTAAAGTCCAACAGGTTTATTTGGTAGCAAAAGCCACACAAGCTTTTGGAACAGGCTGTCCCTTCGTCAGGTGGGTGGGAATCAGAACTCCCACCCACCTGACGAAGGGACAGCCTGTTCCGAAAGCTAGTGGCTTTTGCTACCAAATAAACCTGTTGTTGTTAGACTTCTTACAGCATGCATTATTACAGATTTCTTCCAAAGTACCAACACTCGTACTTGAAATGATACAAAGAGAGAAAGAAAAGAAAACTAAGGATATCTCCTGACATTTAACAGTGATACCAGCTGCAATCCCAGCTCTGACTGGCACATATCCCCTCTGGGCATCCAGATTCTTTTTCACTTTTAAAGTCTCATTCTGCTTGAAGTTTCACTTTGTTCATCCATGCCTTTGTTTAGCAGGAGTAAATATTCAAGGTAAGCTATAGGTGTGCACAGCAGGTCACTGAGCATCTGACATGCCAAAGATAATACAATCTTCTCAACGCTTTCTGACTGATCTGTATTTTCCAGTATTTTCTTCTCGTCTTTTAGAATTTCAGGGTTTTTTAAAAAATCCTTTGGGAGTGCTCATTCACTGGTTTCTCTTTGAATGGAGTTGGCTGTCGCCCAAATTCTCTGCTGGAGAACTCTGTCCTGAATACAACAGTAACTTGTAACTGGTGAAACTAGACAGAGCTGTGTTCCCCAACTGTGTTGCTGCACTAACCTTTAGCTCGATGTGGAATTTAGTAACAGCTATGTGCTGCTCAAAGATTACCTGCACTGATTTGCCATCCATTTTATGTTCCTGGCCATTCCAGACACCTTATAGCTGGGAATGGCTTCAGCTGCATTAGTTTCATAAATGAGGAATGGCTGTCACTGTGAGGTACCTGGTGGCAGCTCACCCGTGGCAACCGGCCATTAGTCAAGGAGGATCATTCAGCTCTGACGAAGGGCCATCCAGACTTGAAACATCGGCTCCATTCTCTCTCCACAGATGCTGTCAGGCCTGCCGAGACTTTCCAGCACTTTCTATTTTTGTTTGGGATCATTTTAAACAGTACCGTAAATCAAGTGATCGTGAAGTTGGCAACCTGTTTTACATCTCTCCTGAGTTTTGCTTCGATTGATGTGAAACAGGTTACTGATTTTCTTTCATCCATTTTACTTTCACCTTTTCACTCAACCGCACAATGTCCAAATTGCATCCAATGTCTTCAGAAGAATAAGATAGAAGAAAAATAAAAGGAAAATAAAATACTATTTTGCCACATGGATTGTAGATGCTAGTAACGATGCAACAAAAGCAAATTCCAGTGGCAAAAAGTAAATGGGTGACTTGACACCACACATAAAAGCATTAAGCATTCCAACTCAGTAGTAAACCAAAGCATACTGTTACTTACATTCTTATCACAAGAAGCAAGGCTAATTTATGACTGTCAACAAAAGCGCTGCAAATTATTTATAATGAGAATACAATTCCCTGGGAAACCTATTTCCATTTATCCCCCTGACAGTTTAGCATGTTTCTGAAACCATAGGAGAAAACGTTACAGTCTGAATAAAGAGCCAGGATGAGGCTTTCAGTCTTGTAATTACATAGTGTAGACAGGAGAAAAATTTCCTTCTTTATCTGTTCTTTTCTCTAAATTGTGTCCGCTGAAATGATCTGATTATTAAATTCACTGTGATCTATTCAACATGAAAAGTTGCTCGATTCGAGTCCTTCCTGTGGTGAAAATATCATGATTTATTATCACCGTTTGTTGAGATTGAGGTCTCCATTGCGGGAGATCAGGACTGCTGGGGGAGTTGGGGGATTGGGGGGTGGGGGGGAGATCGAGGCGGGTTGGGGTTGGTGGGGGGGGGGGTCGGAGCTTGACTGGGGGGCAGTGATCGGGCCATGGGGGGATAGGTGTGGCATGATGGGGGGGTTGCTGTGCTGGCCAGCGATCGGGAGGCCGGCAGTGCGGGGCTACTGCACATGTGCTGATCTCCACCATGGCCCGCTCAGTGCTATGCTGCTAGCCTCCCCAGTGGGAATAGTCCCCACCCCTGGATTTTTAATGATATTCACATTAGTGCACTTTGCGGTGCAGAGTGTAGGAGATCATTTTGAAACTCCTGCTGAAAAAACAATGGGATTTACTCCAGTTTCTATGTGAATTCGGCACTTAGAATTTTTGTGGGGGAATCATTGAATCATAGAATCATACAGCGCAGAAGAGGCTCGTCGGCCCTTCGAGTCTGCACCGACACATTAGAAACACTTGAACTCCCACCTAATCCCATCTGCCAGCTCTTGGCCCATAGCCCTGAATGCTACAATGTGCCAATGCTCATCCAGATACTTTTTAAAGGATGTGAGGCAACCTGCCTCTACCACCCTCCCAGGCAGCGCATTCCAGATCGTCACCACCTTCTGGGTAAAAAGGTTTTTTCTCACATTCCCCCTAAACCTCCTATTCCTCACCTTGAACCTATGTCCCCTCGTGACTGGCCCTTCAACTAAGGGGCACAGCTACTCCTTTTTCTCTCTATCCATGTCTCTCATAATCTTGTACACCTCGATCAGATCGCCCCCTCAGCCTTCTCTGTTCCAACAAAAGCAACAAGCCTACGCAACCTCTCCCCGTAACTTAAATGTTCCATCCCAGGCAGAATTCTGGTGAATTTCCTCTGCAACCCCTCCAGTGCAATCACATCCTTCTGATAATGTGGCGACCAGAGTGATATGGCACACAATTCTCTAGCTGTGGCCTCACCAAATTTCTATACAACTTCAACGTGACTTCACTTCTTTTGTAATCTATGCCTCAATTAATGAAGACGAGTGTCCCATATGCCTTTTTCACCATCCTACTAATGTGCCCTTCTGCTTTCAGAGATTTGTGGACCAACATGTCAAGGTTCCTTTGTCCCACAGAACTTCCTAGTGTCTACCATTCATCAAGTACTTTCTTGTCAAATTGCTCCTTCCAAAGTGTATCACCTCACACTTTTTAGGGTTAAATTTCATCTGCCACTTATCTGCCCATTTGACCATTCCTTCTATATCTTCTTGTAGCCCAAGGCACTCTGCCTCACTGTTAACAACCTGTCCAATCTTTGTGTCATCCGCATTACTAATCCTACTCTCCACATAGACATCAATGTCATTTATATAAATTACGAATGATTAGGGGGCTCAACATGGTTCCCTGTGGTACACCACTGGACACTGGCTTCCAGTCACTAAAGCAGCCTTCTGTCATCACTCTTTGTCTCCTACAACTGAACCAATTTTGAATCCATTTTATCAAATTACCCAGTATCCCATGTGAATTTAGCTTCTTTACAAGCCTTCTATGTGGGACCTTGTCAAAAGCTTTGCTGAAATCCATATAAACTACATCAACTGCATTACGCTCATCTACACACCTGGTCACCTCCTCAAAAAGTTCAATCAAATTTGTTAGGCATGATCTCCCTCTGACAAAGCAATGCTGACTATCCCTGATCAATCATTGCCTCTCCAAGTGGAGATAGGTGCTCTCCTTCAGAAGTTTCTCGAATAGTTTCCCTACAACTGACGTGAGACTAACTGGTCTGTAGTTCCCTGGTTTATTTCTACAACCCTTCTTAAATAGCAGAACTACATTAGCTATTCTCCAGTCTTCTGGCACCTCCCCCATATAAGAAGTCTCACAACACAAGGTTAAAGCCCAAAAGGTATAAGCTTATGACCTCCCCCGTGGCCAGAGCGAATTGAAAATTTGGGTCAGAACACCTGCAATCTCCTCCCTTGCCTCCCACAGCAGCCTAGGGCACAATTCACCTGAACCTGGAGATATATCCACATTTAAGGCTACCAACACCTCCAATACTTTGTCCTTCCCTATGTCAATTTGATTAAGAATCTCACAGTCTCTCCCACCCAATACCTCAAAGTCCAGCACCCCAGTGCTACATTAAATCATCAGGCTAAAGTATGTACTCAAATATTTGGAATGGCTTGAGTATGCATGATTAGTGTAGGCGGCATGGTGGCACAGTGGTTAGCACTACTGCCTCACAACGTCAGGGACCTGGGTTCAATTCCCGGCTTGGATCACTGTCTGTGCAGATTCTGCATATTCTCTCCGTGTCTGCATGGGTTTTCTCCGGGTTCTTCACTTTCCTCCAAAAGTCCGAAAGACGTGCTGGTTTGGCCATGCTAAATTCTCTCTGTGTTCCCAAACAGGCGGCGGAGTGTGGCGACTCGGGGATTTTCAAATTAACTTCATTGCAGTGTTAATGTAAGCCCCTACTTGTGACACTGATAGAAACATAGATGATAGGAGCAGGAGGAGGTCTTTTGATCCTTTGAGCCTGCTCCGCCATTCATTACCGATCATGGCTGATCATCCATGCTTTTCCTGTTTTTTCCCCATAATCTTTGATCCAATTTACCCCAAGTGCTACATCCAGCCACCTCTTGAATACATTCAATAAGTAAACTTAAACTAAGTGTGGGTTTATATTATACAGAACTACTTATACTGAAAAAAAAACCCAAGACCTAGGGAGCTACATTTGTACGCTTGAGTGTTACTTGTTGTATCTGACATCAATGAGCATCCTCATTGATTATGATCTTCAGTGAACTAACATGAAGAATTAGAGTCGACAATCTCCCTGGTAACAACTTGAAATGTTGAGGACTTTATCTCTAAGCTATATTCAGTTAATAGTTTGGAAACAAAATTCTAAATGTACAAGGAAAAATATTTCGCTTGCAAAAGTTGAGCATTCTCTTGTTGAATAATGAGGTTAAGAAAGTTAAGGGAAACAAGTAACTTGGAATCACGTAAGACCTGTCATTTTAACATCATTCAGCTTTCATTAACATTCTCTGACAACATCAATATTTAGTTCAAGACTTTTGCAAAGAAGTTTAATCAATAGTTCTTTCTGCAAGTTCTTATTTTGCAACAAATATCTTGGGAATATATGGATCAGACAATGATGTATTATCAAATTGTAATGCAAGTCAGAAGTAAAGCACTATGTAGATGGAAGTTGATGTGTTGTGCGCCTGAACTCCTAACTCCTTCTGCTCTTCCATTTTACCTAGCTACCCTCCATTCAAAGGATAATTATTACTTCATTTTACCTCACATTTAAGGGCATTGAATTCCATTTGCCACTTTCCCCCCCCATTCTACATTCTCAATAGCACCTACTTGCAGTTCGCTTAGGTCCTCAGAATTATTTCCCACGCATGACATTTTAGTATTGGGCTTCCTCTAGCCCGATGTCCATATTATTGATGTGTACAGTGAACTGATACTGTCCTAGGCCAGAAGCCCAATGGACAGTTCTTTCATTTCTAAACCTATGGAAAACTGCCCTTAACTTCCACAATAAAAGCAAACTACTGCAGATGCTGGAATCTGAAATAAAAGCAGAAAATGCTGGCAAATCTCAGCAGGTCTGACAGCATCTGTGGAGAGAGAATAGAGCCAACGTTTCGAATCTGGATGACCCTTCGTCAGAGCTAAGAGCAAAGAAGGTCGGGAGAGATTTATACTATGAGGGTTGGGGGGGTCTGTAATTGGACAAAGGGAATGTAAATGAGGGTGAAGAAAGGTGGTAAAAGTGTCCATTAAGTGATTAGAATGTGCGAATGGCAGAACAGAGGTACAGATGGTTAAGGACTGAGGGGACAGGGGGAGGGCGCAGAATGGAGAGCAGGAATGGAAAAGTGGAAAAATGGAAGTGAAAAAGAAGGATGGTAAAAATGGATGAATGAGATGAAAAAAAGAAACAAAATGAAATAAAATAAATGGAATGGGGTGAAGGTGGAAGGGAGAGTTCAGGTTCTGAAGTTGTTGAACTTAATGTTCAGTCCGGAAGGCTGTAAAGTGCCCAATTGGAAAATGAGGTGCTGTTTCTCCAGTTTGTGTTGGGGTTCACTTGAACCTTGCAAAAGGCCAAGGACGGACATGTGGACAGGGGAGCAGGTTGGTGTGCTGAAGTGGCAAGCAACAGGAAGGTCTGGATCCTGCTTGCGGATGGATGCAGTCTGCGTTTGGTCTCTCCGATGTAAAGTAGACCGCATTGGAAGCAGCGAATACTTCAGACCAGATTGAAGGAGGTGCATGTGAAGTGCTGCTTCACCTTAAAGGGGTGATTAGGACCTGGCTTGGTGAGCTGGGAGGAGGTAAAGGGGCAGGTCTTGCACCTTCTACGATTGCATGGGAAGGTGCCATGGCCAGGGAGTGAGGTGGTGGACCAGGATGTCCTGGAGAGAATGGTCCTGGCGGAATGCTGACAGGGAGGTGAGGGGAAGATGTGTTAAGTAGTTGCATCCTGATGGAGTTGGCAGAAATGGCGGAGGATGGTTCTTTGAACGTGGAGACTGGTGTAGTGGAAAGTGAGGACGAGGGAGACCTATCCTCGTTCTGGGAGAGAGGGGAGGGGGTGAGAGCAGTGGCCTGGGGGATGGGTCGGACGCGGTTGGAGCTTCTGGCCCAGTGGTCAGGACACTAGCTAGTGCACCACAAGACCACAAGATCATAAGGAATAGAAACAGGAGTAGGCCATTTGGACCCTTGAGTCTGCTCTGCCACTCAATAAATTCATGGCTAATCTGATTATGGCCCCAACACCACTTTCCACTTGTTTCCCATGACCCTGAAACTCTCTTGTCAATGAAAAATCTGTCTAACTCAGCCTTAAATATATTCAATGACACAGTCTCTACTGCTCACTGTGGAGGAGAATTCCAAAGACTAACAACCCTCCTAATCCACATCTTCAATGGGAGGCTCCTCATTATTAAGCTGCCCCTTAGATCTAGATTCCATATGAAAGGAAACACTCTCTTAGAATCTACCCTGTCAGGCCTCTGATTGGTTGGCAGCTCTCACAGGGGGTATTCCCACCCCTTGATGTCCTTGATCCTGGGAAGGCCGGCCATTGTCCAGCTAAGTGTCTGATTGGCACTTAATTTGGCATACCTTGCCTAATAGAAGCGATGTTTGTTCTTGTCAGCTCTTCAGCTGTGGGCTAAACTTTCATCCCTTCCATTAAATGCTGCGTGACTGACTGGACCTCACTGTCCATCAAAAGTGTTTCGTAAATTATCCAATTGAGAGTCAAATTTTTTATTTGAACCATGGAGTTAATACCACCACCCCCCTCCCCCTCCTAGATGTCCTCCAACTTTCTCCTAGAGCCTTCACACATGCTTCTGTCTTTAATCAATCAAGGTTTGCGTTATCATCCCTTATTTCATCCTTGCTTGTTTTACCTACAACTCTCTCAAAATATCTCAGCTCTGCTTTGTAAACTAACTCTGATCAGACACATACTTAAAAACTGTTCATAATAGTTTTCTGGGTCTTATCAGACATAATCATGTTCTACACACTATCTAACTTTGCATCCCAGCAAGCATAACAGAACCATAGAATCCCTGTAGTGCAGAAGGACACGATTCAGTCCATTAGCTCTCCAAAGAAGCATCTGACCCTGGCCCACCACCCAGTCACCCCCCACCTCCACCTGCGCCCCACCCCCCCCACCCCCACCCCCCACCCCACCACCACCACCACCACCAGTCCCGCAACCCTATCTCCATAACTCCATGCATTTAGCATGGCTAATCCACATTACCTACGCATCTTTGGGCTGTGGGAGGAAACCAGAACACCCAGAGGAAACCCACGCACACATGGGGAGAACGTGCAAACTCCACACAGGCAGTCACCCAAGGTCGGACTTGAACCTGGTTCCATAGTTCTAAGTAAGGATAGCTGCCTAGAGATTGGCTGTTATGGATATTAGTGGATAAATTCTTGATGAGGCAGATTTTCTGATTTGTTACCCTGGAGAATGTCTAGGACCCAAGTGCAATGAAGAAAAAGTGCGCAAGGTCGCCCCAGCTTTGCTATGTTACTCCAGGATTTCAGAAATTTCCCAATTTGGTGAAATCTAAGAGGCAAGAGGTAGACAAAAACACTGAACATGAATATAAATGACGGGGAAAGCTGATTGAGTTCAGCCTTTACTCATGATTGTTTAATATTCTTGCTGCCAAATTTCTCTTTCTGTAAATAAATCTCATTCACTGTGGTAGTTGGTGATCTTTCTGGCAGGTGAGGTGCGTGCTAAATAAAACCTTGTCACGGTTTGCCATGACGGGAATCATGGGCAATGTTTTTGAACACTGTTTTGGAAGAGCAACTAAAAATTGTCCATCATTTTGTAGCATCAATTTTAACTGGTGCATTGTGACATGGAACTGAAGAAACCATCATAAGTAATACATTATTATTAACTAATTAGTATGTCTGCAAAGTGCTCTCTCTGAGCAGAGAACAATTATCTGAGACAAGCAAGCTGTCCAAATTGCACTCCTGTATGAATTCCACGTCTCTGACTGTTCTCTAAATTTATATTGGAGCAATTAATCCATTGCCATGCTTTTACTGAAAATCTATATGAAAGAGGACAGCAGAGGGATCAAGAGATCAGAGGGCTTTCATAAAATCTATAGGAATTATGGCCATAACCAGAAAAAAAGTACTTGAGCAGAATATGATTATCAGTGAGAGAAATAGTTCAACTGTTTGCTCAATATTTCCAGCACTTCAGGACAATAATGCTTCTCATGTTATTCTGAACATTATATTCATCTTCGCTTCCTCTTATAGATGTTTCACTTTGAGTCAAGTAACAGACTGGGAGTGTCAACTCTGACATCTGTTTCCTTCTGCTCGGCAATTATATTTTGACAGCAGTGTGTTTGAATTTGTTTCTGAGTGTTAATTACTAATGTGTCAGTACAATGTGTAATTTGGCACCAGGTCCTGAAGCAACACATCTTTAGCAGAGATAGATTACTCCCAACAGTATCAAATGCAACCTGTTCTTTCCTTTGTCTCTAATGAAAACTCTTTGTGCTGTGGCTCTTCACAAAACCATACTTTGATTTTCTCCGGTACATTCTTCCTTTGAAGCACCTCACCTTGTTCTACTTCTCTTGCTTTTTCTTTAAAATTCTCATTCTCTACCATATCACCCAGGCCCCACTCAGGGTTGGATGTAATGCGGCCCATTACAACAAGAACCATGGCGGCTAGGTCTACTTACAGTAGAGGTCCTGTGTCAGTCTCTCAGCGACAGGCTGGGAACAGAGGAAACAAGTGTGGAATACAAGGAAAGTAGAAAGAAACTTAAGCAAGGAATAAGGAGGGCTAAAAGGGGTCACGAAAAAGCATTGGCCAGCAGGATTAAGGAAAATCCCAAGGCTTTTTATACATATATAAAGAGCACGAGGGTAGCCAAGGAGAGGGTTGGCCCACTCAAGGACAAGGGAGGGAATCTATGCGTGGAGCCAGAGGAAATGGGTGAGGTATTAAATGAGTACTTTGCGTCAGTATTCACCAAAGAGAAGGACTTGGTGGATGATGAGTCTGGGAAAGGGTGTGTAGATAGCTTGAGTCATGTTGAGATCAAAAAGGAGGAAGTATTGGGGTTCTTGAGAAACATTAAGGTAGACAAGTCCCCAGTGTCTGATGGGATATATCACAGAATACTGAGAGAGGCAAGAGAGGAAATTGCTGGGGCCTTGAGAGAAATCTTTGTACCCTCACTGGCTACTGGGGAGGTCCCAGAGGATTGGAGAATAGCCAATGTTGTTCCTTTGTTTAAGAAGAGTAGAAGAATAATCCAGGTAATTACAGGCTGATAGTTAGAGAGATTTTGCAAGCCCAGGCAAGTCGTGGGGGTTACAGACAGTGTGACATGAACCCAAGATCCCGGTTGAGGCCATCCTCATGTGTGATAAGCTGCAGGAAAGGATGGCCCGAGGCATGGTACATTGGGGAGACCATGCAGACACTATGACAATGGATGAATGAACACCGCTCGACAATCACCAGGCAAGAGTGTTCTCTTCCTGTTGGGGAACACTTCAGCAGTCACGGGCATTCAGCCTCTGATCTTCGAGTAAGCGTTCTCCAAGGCCTTCACGACACACAACAACGCAGAGTAGCTGAGCAGAGACTGATAGCCAAGTTCCGCACGCATGAGGATGGCATCAACCGGGATCTTGGGTTCATGTCACACTATCTGTAACCCCCACGACTTGCCTGGGCTTGCAAAATCTCTCTAACTATCCTGGCTGGAGACAATGCACATCTCTTTAACCTGTGCTTAACCCTCTCTCCACTCACATTGTCTGTACCTTTACGACTTGATTACCTGTAAAGACTCGCATTCCAACCATTATCTTGTAAATTGAGTTTGTGTCTTTATATGCCCTGTTTGTGAACACGACTCCCACTCACTTGATGAAGGAGCAGCGCTCTGAAAGCTTGTGGCTTGTGCTACCAAATAAACCTGTTGGACTTTAACCTGGTGTTGTGAGACTTCTTACTGTACAGGGGAGGTCCCAGAGGATTGGAGAATAGCCAATGTTGTTCCTTTGTTTAAGAAGAATAATCCAGATAATCACAGGCCGGTGAGTCTTACATCAGTGGTAGGGAAATTATTGGAGAGGATTCTTCGAGACAGGATTTATTGCCACTTGGAAATAAGTGGACGTATTAGTGAGAGGCAACATGGTTTTGTGAAGGGGAGGTCGTGTCTCACTAACTTGATTGAGCTTTTCGAGGAAGTGACGAAGATGATTGATGAAGGTAGGGCAGTGGATGTTGTCTACATGGACTTCATTAAGGCCTTTGACAAGGTGCCTCATGGCAGACTCATGCAGAACGTGAAGCCACATGGGGTCAGAGGTGAGCTGGCAAGGTGGATATAAAACTGGCTCGGTCAAAGAAGACAGAGGGTGCGTTTCTGAATGAAGGGCTGTGACAAGTGGCGTTCCTCAGGGATCAGTGCTGGGACCTTTGCTGTTTGTAATATATATAAATGATTTGGAAGAAAATGTAACTGGTTTGATTGGTAAGTTTGCGGATGACACAAAGGTTGGTGGATTTGCGGATAGCGATGAGGACCATCAGAGGATACAGCAGGATATAGATCGGTTGCAGACTTGGGCGGAGAGATGACAGATGGAGTTCAATTTGGACAAATGTGAGGTAATGCATTTTGGATGGTCTAATACAGATAGGAAATATACAGTAAATGGCAGAACCCTTAAGAGTATTGATAGGCAAAGGGATCTGGGTGTACAGGTACATAGGTCACCGAAAGTGGCAACGCAGGTGGAGAAGGTAGTCAAGAAGGCATATGGCATGCTTGCCTTCATTGGCCGGGGCATTGAGTTTAAAAATTGGCAAGTCATGTTGCCGGTTTATAGAACCTTAGTTAGGCTGCACTTGGAATATAGTGTTCAATTCTGGTCGCCACACTACCAGAAGGATGTGGAGGCTTTGGAGAGGGTACAGAAAAGATTTACCAGGATGTTGCCTGATATGGAGGGCATTAGCTATGAGGACAGATTGGAGAAACTTGGTGATGCGCGATATAACACACGAGAGGCTGGATGTACTCGGGAAATAAAGGCTTTTATTGCCAACAATAACAGAGCTACCATATACAGTATACGATCCCAGACTAAAGGGTCACCAGGCAGAGCAGTGACCTTTATACCTCTCCCAGGAGGCGGAGCCGACTGGGGTGTACCATAAGGACTATATTAACAGGTAGAACAGCCCAACCCTAACCCCAACAGTAACATATATACAGACTCATAGTACTGGCCAGACCATGGCTCAGCACTACCTGGTGGGAACCAACAATGGTTCACCACACTTGGTTTGTTCTCACTGGAAGGACGGAGGTTGAGGGGCGACCTGATAGAAGTCTACAAGATTATGAGGGGCATGGACAGAGTGGATGGTCAGAAGTTTATTCCCAGGGTGGAAGAATCAATTACTCGGGGGCACAGGTTTAACGTGTGAGGGGCAAGGTTTAAAGGAGATGTACGAGGCAGGTTTTTTACACAGACAATGGTGGAGTTAGTGGAAGCGGATACGGCAGTGACTTTTAAGGGGCATCTTGACAAATACATGAACAGGATGGAAATAGAGGTATATGGTCCCCGGAAGGGTAGGGGGTTTTAGTTAAGTCGGGCAGCATGGTTGGTGCAGGCTTGGAGGGCCGAAGGGCCTGTTTCTGTGCTGTAATTTTCTTTGTTCTTTGTTCTTTGACAGGAATATCTTCCCTGATTAAGCCAGAGGGCAGAAAGGTCTGAAATGGGATTAATGAACATAATTTACATCCCTGAGCACACTGAAATTTAGTGATGCATCAGTGATTTAACAGGAACTTCACAGTTTTCCCATGCCTTGGCAAGGCCACCCAGCAAAACCAGTGAGGTTAGCCAGTGCTCTCCTGCAGGGAGGGAGAGGAGTCCCTTCAGCACCCAATTAGGAGACTCAGCATTGGCAAAGGCTGGCTCCTCCCTTAGGCCTTGCCTCTGACTTTACTGTGAAATTCCCGTTTTTGCCAGACTCCGGTGCCTGTTTGGGTACACTGAGGGAGAATTTAGCATGGCCAATGCACCCAACTGGCACATCCCTTGGGCTGTGGGAGGAAACCGGAGCACCCGGAGGAAACCCACGCAGACACGGGGAGAACATGCAGACTCCCAGCAGACAGTGATTCAACCCGAGAATCGAATCTGGGTCCCTGGCGCTATGAGGCAGCATTGCTAACCATTGTGTTACCGTGCCACCCTCACCAGAGGACCCCAGCTGCTCTTTGTCTAACCTTTGGTCTGGGGTTCCAAGCTGTTCCTGAGCCTCTGGTATGTGCAGTGCTGCCAGCGACCACTGCTCCTACTGGTGCTGCCAGTGACAGAGAATCACATGGAAGACTCGATGGTGGCCACTTAAATGCCTGAAGGCTACTTGATTCCATCGGGCCTCTCCCACTATTAACTGACAGGGGTTTCCTACTGGTTCTCCAACTGGTGGGCGCAACCCCCCATTTGCTCCACAAAACCCAGTTCCCCCCTGTTTCTTCGCAAAATGCCCTGTTTCCTTTCCTCCATCAGCCTCTACAATGAGCAATTCATCAACTTCTGTGATTTCAATCTCCCTCTCAACTTGCCTCCTCTGACGTCACTTCCTCCTGATCTCTGTGATCTCTTCTGGCCCAATGGCTTCATCTTGATTTATGTGCTCCATCACTTCTGGCTTTTTGAACAGTGCCGATTTTAATCACCTCACGCTGGTGCTGTGCCTTCAGCTGTTAAGGCCTGAAGCTCCATATATCACTCTGTCTCTTTCCTTTCTTTCCCCTGTTGAGACACCAGTCAAAACCTGATCAAGCTTTCAGCTGTCTGTGCTAATATCTCCTTGTGCAACCCTGTGTCAGACTGCGTTGAATAACACTCCTGGGAAGTGCCTTGCGATATTTTATTATTTTAAAATTGACATGTAAATGCAAATTATTGATGATGATGGTTTAAGTGAAGTGTCTCTCGATAAGCTGGTCTCGGAGTGCTCTGCCAGGTAGGGGCACTAATTATTGCACCCTCTCCTCCATTCTCCTCTTGTCACCTTGTTGTCCAGCTCTACGTTAGTGGCCTGTGAACTGAGAACAGGGGTTGCTGTTGCAGCCTGAGGAACCAGTGATATAAAGAATGAGGGCCACAATGACCTTGATGCCACCCATGTCCTGGATCAAAGTTCGGGCTGTGGCTGCTGCAGGTGATATAACTCAATGCCAGCATCCTCGGTGAAGTGAATATGCCTGAGATATTGTTCCTGGTTAAAATTAATGTTGCAAAAGTGCTCCCTCAACACTTGGTGTGGGCAAGACCTACTGCACTGTGCGTTTCTTAAATATTAGCTTGTGAAGAAAGGCCAGCATTTATTTCCCATTCCTAATCGCTCTTGAGATAGTGGTGGTGAGTTGCTACCTTGAGCCACTGCTGCCCTTGTGGTCTGAACGCATCACAGTGCTTTGAGGGAAGGAGCGCTCTTCTACTCTCTTTGGAGCTGCTTCTGAGCAGGTTTGTCTTCCATGTTGCTCCCTCTTGTCCTCCATCCCATAAGACAGCCCTTTCAGACCACTCATGGCTACAGCCAAAGTACTTTGAAGGTAGCTGACAACAAAGAACAAAGAACAAAGAAAAATACAGCACAGGAACAGGCCTTTGGCCCTCCAAGCCTGCACCAATCATGATGCCTGCCTAAACTAAACCCATATGCACTTACGGAGTCCATATCCTTCCATTCGCTTCCTAATCATGTATTCGTCTAGTTTCCCCTTAAATGCCGCTTTCACTCCGACTCCCACCGTCTCCCCAGGCAGAGCGTTCCAGACATTCACCACCCTCTGTGAAAAAACTCGCCTCGCACATCTCCTCTAAACTTTTCCCCACGCACCTTAAACCTATGCCCCCTAGTACTTGACTTTTCTACCCTAGGAAAGAACATCTGACTATCCACTCTGTCCATGCCATTCATAATCTTGTCAACCTCTATCAAGTCATCCCTCAATCTCCATCGTTCCAGTGAGAACAAACCACGTTTATCTAACCTCTCCTCATAGCTAATACCCTCCAGACCTGACAACATCCTGGTAAACCTCTGCTCCAAAGCATCCACATCCTTCTGGTAGTATGGCGACCAGAATCGTACACTATATTCTAAATGAGGCCTAACTAAGGTTCTGTACAGCTGCAGCATGACCAGCCAATTTTTTTACTCGATGCCCCAATGTAACACTGTTCCCAGAATGTTGAAACATGCCAGAAAATGACCTGAGGTTAAGCAGCAATCTGTTATGAGAAGCCAATCACTAAATTATACGTACTGCAGAATCCTTTATAATAGTATATGGCGGGATCCTTCCTACTGGTTAGTGTCATACAACTCTGTTAGTTCAGTATGTGATGAGTGAAGCACTAGACATTTGAAAATTCAGAACAAGTCCTGTTGGATAAGTCAGCCATTAATTTAAATACTTGAAATCACTGTTCAAATGTTCCCAGCATGCACTCCTGATGCCAACCCAACCACTTTCACCAATGTGGCAGACTGTTTTTCCAGCTCAGAATAAGTGCACACTTCCTGTCCGCCATGTTGGAATCATAACAGGTCAATATGATCAATCTTGCTGCTGTATTCCAACAACAAATTGAAAATAAGAATGAAGAGTGTTCCTTTGATTGGAATTCATACTGGAAAATGGTAGGGGTATTTTATATTCATTTGCCTGTAAGATTACTCCTGCTTTAACTGATGACTCAGAGGCCTTCAGCTTTCGACTTGATGGAGCTTGAAGAAACCCTGGTTAAGAGAGAGGAGGGTAGTTTATGATAAAGAGATTGGGTTTCACCTGTGATATTGCAATTGTGTAGGAAAGGCAATTTGGACATTTACACAGAGGCTGGAATCTTACCATCTTTCATGCCGGCGGGATTTTCCCATCCTGCCACAGTCAACAAAGATTTGGCTGGCCACCAAATTCTCTGACCTCGCTGCAGCAGGAGTGTGGCATGAATGGGCAGTAAGATCGCGCCCAGAATCTCTGTGTTATCAGGCATCTGGATTTTATATTTTTCCTCTTACCATTGGAGCTTCAGACAGACTTTAGATAAGGCTTTCGTTCATTTTGCTTTGACTCATTGCCAGAGTGCAGGGTTAGAAAATGACAGCTAGAAATGGGAAGCATATTTCAGCCTCTGTAGATCTACATCATGGTTGCAACATCACCTTATATTCTTAGTAATAATGTATTTTGATATCCTGATGCACTCAGAGGAGCTGTGACACATTGCACTGTTTCGTCAGTGATGTACCATTGTCATACTTCCTCATCGGTTAGCACAAAGAGTGTGGTCAGCAGATTTACATGAAACACTCTGCACCACCGTATAATTCAGGCCTTGAGAAATTTCTTTAGCTCTTGTTAAAAAAAATAAGCATAGTGAGAGAAGTTCCTTCACTGAAGTTGCTGTGATTGCTACCTGATTACACCCTTTTATATTTACAGAGATTTGTTTTGTTCAAATCACTGAAAGGAGAATGTGTCCTTTAGTTCAATCAGCATCAGCTTCAAAATGAGACAAGCAGCTCATTACAACCGCACTGTGGGTAACAGATTCTTCATTTTCTGTATTCCATTTTAATTTTGCAATGTTGTAGAAAAATAAAAATATTTCCCTGGAAATTAGATAGTGTAACATTAATATGAAATTTCACTATTTTAGTGGAGACAATACCCAATATCCTTGTTCTAATAGCAGACAGTCGATTTCCATATATCCCTGTTAAGCTTTCACATGAGGTTTCTGTGCATTATAATTGTTAGTTACTATGATTTTCCACGTGCTTACTTTAGTCCCAAACAACAACATTTTCAATGTTAAAAATGCAGAATATTTATGGTCCATTTGAACAATGAATGCATTGATGCTGAGTAGCGTGACCTGAATTTCCAATTCACTTCATCTGCCCCTTTGTAAGCATGAATTCAGTCAGGGTTGGGAGAACTTTGAGTAGCAGTCATGAGATTCTAGAGGAAAGGGTTAATAATTTCACTTCAAAGTAAATTAATGAACCTTTGTCCCTCCCTTATCAATTTATGGATTGGCACAGTTGAGGTGTACAGAGGCGGAATAATAATCCAGGATGTACCCACCACTTTGCACTGATTTGCTATATCAATATTCACTCTGCTCCCCACCTCTCCTCCCTCCCCAATTATGACTTTAAATTCTGTTGTATTGAAGGAAACACAGCATGTTTTTGCTGACTGTCATGACTGTTTTTCTTCTATTGAGGTCCACCTCAAAAACCTTCTTTGGTTATCCAACCCAGGGCGGCACGGTGGCACAATGGTTAGCAGTGATGCCTCAGAGCACCAGTGACTGGGTTCGATTCCCGACTTTGGTCACTGTCTGTGTGGAGTTTGCACATTCTCCCCAAGTCTGCGTGGGTTTCCTCTGGGTGCCCTGGTTTCCTCCCACAGTCCAAAGATGTGCGGTTTAGGTGGATTGGCCATGTTAAATTGCCCCTTAGTGTCAAGGAGACTGGCTAGGATAAATGCATGGGGTTATGGGGATAGGGCCTGGGTAGGATTGTGGTCGGTCAGACTCGATGGGCCAAATGGCCTCCATCTGCTCTATAGGATTCTATGATTCTACCCCATTTGCACCCTCCGATGATGTCTCTTAGGATGTTCTCTATGTTCTGGGTGCTTTATAAAGGTCACTATTTTGTTGTTGAGGAAGGAAATGATATTTAAAGAAAAACAGCAGGCGATAAATCTATTATCTTCCCCAATAAAAATGGGAAATACTTGAACCATTTGTACTGTGTCTGGACTTTCTTTGCATTTTGTCAGCAATCTTTAAAATGAATCTTGCAGGATGAGGAATTAAAACATTGAAAAACTGCTTAGATAAGAGGTAATGAATTTTAGATGGATTTTATTTTTTATCTGTTTTAACATTACTGCCATTGAAAGGTTATCAAATATCAACAGGATATTCCAGTAGGATATTCTTCCTTCTGAGTGTTCGTGTCATGGCTTTGATTTGATTTGATTTATTATTGTTACATGTATTAGTATACAATGAAAAGTATTGTTTCTTGCACGCTGTACAGACAAAGCATACTGTTCATAGAGAAGGAAAAGAGAGAGTGCAGAATGTAGTGTTACAGTCATAGCTAGGATGTAGAGAAAGATCAACTTAATGCAAGGTAGGTCCATTCAAAAGTCTGGCAGCAGCAGGGAAGAAGCTGTTCTTGAGTCAGTTGGTACGTGACCTCAGACTTTTGTATCTTTTTCCCGTGTTCATTTGATGAGAAGATGGCCACTGTGATGTTGAGTTACGAAGTTAGATATCTAGGGATCATTATTTTTTTCAGTTCCCCTGCAATCATGCCCCATCAATGCAATGTTCAATAACCTACAATGTTGTTGTCCAGGAAGAATACAATTGGAATAATATTCAGTAACCTGGGTTTCTGACTCCAACTGTTGTTATGAAAGAAAATAAGCAAGTTCTACAATAAATCATGTTTCAGTAACTTTCTCTAGAAAATAGCCGACTGTTTTCAATAACCAATCCAATAATTGATGTATTATAATCGCATGGGGATGCTTTGTCACGGAGGCTACGATGATTAATACTTTATGGCTCAGATTTTGTGGTCAGTGTTGAAAGTGTAGCATAAGCCATGCATTAAAGATTTTTTTTTGCACAGGAACTAGCTATAATTAGAGAGCCCTTCAGCTGCCAGTCTCTATCACAGAGGATTCCAGTCCCATTTGAACAGGGTAAGCAACTGTCCATCCCCTTAACCAGTCAGACTGAAAAATCCTGAATGAGAACCGTAGAGACTAAACCAGGAACTATAAATTTGAACATTTAATTCAATGTAAAATTATATTGCATTCAGAGAGGGGAATTAAGAGAAGGGAAGGAAAATCGGATTAAAAGAGATAGGAAAAAAGAGACAAGACAGAATTCTTTTTTAATCGCAAGGCATAAACCTCCACACTTGTACAAGTTATTTTCTAGTTTCAAAGAGGATGTTTGGCAATAATTAAGACTTATCACAGTTTTAAATTAATTTATCATATTCCACATTTATACCATGGCAGGACACCATCCCATATGTTTCTATGTCAAGTCTCTTGGCAAGATCCTAGTATAGTGGAGGTTCTGGGGACAGGGTAAGGTTTTTAAAGTTTAATGTTTTATTTATTAGTGTCACAAGCTTACCTGCATATGTGTGGTCACTGAAAGTTGCTGGCTGATTTATACATTAACAGCAATGCTCAGTGATAGGATAATGGAGACCTAACCATGAAGGTGAAAGACATGGCTGGGATAATAAATGAGTACTTTTTATCTATTCTTACTTCATAATTGGCTGCTTGGTCTGCTTGATGACGTCATTGTTACTAGAGGCTGAAGATTCCCTTGAGGGGATCCGAAGACAGGAAAGGGGGAAATCCACTGCACAGAGACCACCAGATCTTTGTGGGCAGCTTTCTTTGTGGCTAGTGGTGCCATTGACTGTGAAATCCAGGTCCATGAGTCAGAACTCAGACTACAAATGTGTGAAGTAAATGCTCAAAACAAAGACAATGGCCGCGATTTTCCCATTTTAAGACTACATGCCCACGCCGGCAGAACCAACTCCTCACCAAAGGGGGGCATCCTCCCCCACCACCCAAAAATAACAAGTGATTCCCCCCCATAGCACACAGACCTGAGGCTGACCCAACCCTTCCCTCTCAGATCCCCACTCAGCCCCCCCTTCCCCCTCAGATCCCCACTCAGGCCCCCTTCCCTCTCAAACCCACCACTGAGCACCCTTCAGGCCATCAGACATTTCATTTTCCTTTGAAGTCTGCTGTCCCACTTTAAATCTAGTTACTGTAATTGTTTATTTACCTCAGAACTCTTTATTTACTTTTCCTTGGATTCTTCTGAACAACACCTTGGTCTCTGTTCTCTTAACTCCTATCGTCTTAAACATTCTTTCTGTCCCAATTCCCTGGTTATCTGGATTGTACTTCATTCATTAGGAAGCTTGTATCTTTGCAATTCCATTGTCCTGCCCAGCTTTGCTTGGAGGAGTTGAGAGCTGTTCACTCTCCAGTGTCCTGTCTCCACCTGCTCTGGCATCCAATTAAAATTAAGAACCGAAAAGTGGCCTCCTGCTGCTAAGCAATGACTTGCTTCTATATATTCTTCACACTGAAACCCTCTCCAATCACAATAGAATCAAAGTTAGAATTGAAACCAACCCCACGCATACAAACACCTTTGTTCAGTATGAATTTAACCATAGATTATCCTTCCAGGCATAGAAAAATTAAATTAAACCCACTTAAAATGATATAATCTCTTAATGTTTACCAATATAAATAGAAATCCCTTAAAATTACCTTTGTTTTACAAACAGACATTTGTATTCATAGCCTCACTTTAAAAATAGTTAATATCTTTATAACCACTTGGAGCTGTCAGCGAAACTGTGAAATTACAGTCTTGTCCCTGTGATAATGATAGATGTGGAAACAGTCAAGCAGAAATTATATCATAAGCTATCCCCTTATTCTGCACCACCTTTATCTTACCAGCCATGAAGCAGGGCATTGGAGTGTTGCTGTGCCCCATCACTTTGAGATAGAATTGGATCATTTTCTCTACATTTAAAGTGATAGAATGTCCTTTAGCAATTATTATTACAATTATCAGGTTTATAAGACTACATTTTGTTAAATAGAGTAAAGTTTATTTATCAGTCACAAGTTGGCTTACATTAACATTGCAATGAATTTACTGTGAAAACCCCTAATCTCCACACTCCGGCACCCATTCAGGTACACTGAGGGAGAATTTAGCATGGCCAGTGCACCTAACAAGCAGGTCTTTCGGACTGTGGGAGGAAACCGGAGCACCCGGAGGAAACCCACGCAGACATGGGGAGAGTGTGCAAACGCCACACAGCCGCTAACCCAAGCTGGGAATCGAACCCGGGTCCCTGGCGCTGTGAGGCAGCAGCAGTGCTAACCACTGTATCACCATGCTGCCCTGTTGGGCCTGGGTCTTTAATTTAAAGTAAAATGAAAGGGCTCCTATGATCTGTACTGGAGCCTACTTGACAACAGGCTACGAGCAACTAAAGATCAAAGCAAGGTCCAGAATATGTTAATAAGAACATAAGAACATAAGAAATAGGAGCAGGAGTAGGCCATCTGGCCCCTCAAGCCTGCTCCGCCATT
Organism: Mustelus asterias; assembly: GCF_964213995.1. NCBI lineage: Eukaryota > Metazoa > Chordata > Chondrichthyes > Carcharhiniformes > Triakidae > Mustelus > Mustelus asterias. Next base: position 107,679,337 of record NC_135804.1, read on the forward strand.
CAATAAGAGCATGGCTGATCTGATAGTGGGTTCAGTTCCACTTACGCGCCCGCTCCCCATAACCCTTAATTCTCTTATTGGCTAAAAACCTATCTATCTGTAAGTTAAACACATTTAATGAGGTAGCCTCTACCGCTTCATTGGGCAGAGAATTCCAAAGATTCACTACCCTCTGGGAGAAGAAGTTCCTCCTCAACTCCGTTCGAAATTGACTCCCCTGTATTTTGAGGCTATGCCCCCTAGTTCTTGTTTCCATTGTAAGCGGAAACAATCTCGATGTTTCTACCCTGCCTAGCCCCTTCATTATCTTAGATGTCCCTATAAGATCTTCTCTCAACCTTCTAAACTCCAAAGAGTACAGGCCCAGTCTGCTCAATCTCTCTTCATAAGCCAACCCCCTCATCTCCGGAATCAACCGAGTGAACCTTCTCTGCACCCCTTCCAAAGCCAATACATCCTTTCTTAAATAAGGGGACTAAAACTGTACACACTACTATAGGTGCGGCCTCACCAGTACCTTGTACAGTTGCAGCATTACCTCCCTGCTTTTATACTCCATCCCTCTCGCGATAAAGGCCAACATTCCATTTGCCTTCTTGACCACCTGCTGCACCTGCAAACTGTGTTTTTGTGATTCATGCACAAGGACCCCCAGGTCCCTCTGCACAGTAGGATGCAGACCCGGGGGTGGTTTGATGCAAATGCGGCCTGGGAGGAAGTCGCTGCCCTGGTCAGTGCCAGGGCACTGGTCCCCCGAACCGCGAAACAGTGCCCGAAAAATGTCAATGACCTCATCCGTGCAGCAAGGGCGAGTGCTGAACCCCATCTTGCATTTTCCCCCAAATCTCCCCCAGATCCTCCCATCCCCAGCACCCTGCATGCTTCCAGCTCCTGACTCCCAAGCACCACCTTCCTATCCCTCCCAAGAGCCCCACTGTGCTTGTCAAGACGTGAGCACCTGTCATTCCTCCACTCACTTTGAGGCAACTTCTTGGGGGCATGAGTTTCGGGTGCAAGGGGCAAGGTTTAAAGGAGATGTACGAGGCATGTTTATTTGCACAGAGAGGGTAGTGGGTGCCTGAAACCCGTTGCCGGGGGAGGTCGCGGATGCAGATACAACAGTGATCTTTAAGGGGCATCTTTATAGCAATGTGAATGGGATAGGAATAGAGGCATATGGTCCCCGGAAGGGTAGGGGGTTACAAATCAGATGGGCAGCCTGGTCGCTGCAGGCTTGGAGGGCCGAAGGGCCTGTTCCTGTGATATAATTTTTTTGGTGCTTTGTTTAATATTCAATGGAGAAATGTGAATCACGTGTTTGACATCCCGGATTCCTCTCTCTCCCTTGCACTTAACCTTGTGTCCTGTGTTGCAGGGAATGATCCAGATGCCCCGGGGTCTTCTGGACTCCAGGCCCGTACTGCAGCTCCCACCTATCCTCGTCCAGCCAGCTCGGATGAGTCCTTGGAGGATATGGGTGATGGAACCTCTGAAGGTGGCACAGTTTTGGTGTCAGCTTCCACCTCACAGCTCACCATCTCAGATACTGACACATCGGTGGGTCCAGTTAGTGGTGAGGCTTCTGGGTCACTCTCTGGTGAGCACGACACATCTGATAATGTACATCAGGTGGAGGAGGAAATGTCCGAGGCCTCTGGCATGCGGGGTCCTGCCGGCAGTGAGGACTCAGCTGGCCCCAGGCTACATGCTGGACCTCTGAGATCACTTCTCCCTCAGCTACTGGAGATGCAGCAACAGAGCCAAGGAATGCAGGAGGGGCTGACGGCCACACTGGACCAACTGCGAGGCTGTTGGGAGGTGTCCCAAAGCTTTCAGTCATACCAGCTATTGCCTGTCTTGTGTGCTTCCCAGGCCAACACTGCCAGGGTGGCGTCTGCAGTGGAAAGCTTGGGGCAGGGGATCCTCAACCTGAGTGGCAGGCTCCAAGCGATGGCCAAGTCACAGCAGGCCACAGCTGAGGGACTGAGCAGGCTTCTCAAGTTTCTGTGGCCCATGGCTGAGAGGCTCGAGAGCTTGCAGGAGACCCAACGGGACAGCGCTGAGACACAGCGGGCTGTGGCAGCAACCCTTGAGTGCGTGGCCCAATCTCAGAGGGCACTTGCTTCAGCCATTGAGAGGTGGCCCCTGACTCAAGTGGCCATCGCAGAGGGCTCAATCATCATGGGTAGGACGCAGGTGGTCCTCCAGGACTGGAGCTTCTGGAGCTCACTGCAGAAGCACCGCCATCCCATGAGTGACCCAGGGGCCCACAGCAACCCCAAGAGAGGAGGAAGGGCTCGAGTCCATGCTGGTGCCTTCCAGCCAGGAGACTGTGGCTGTGCCTACACCTTCTGACTCCCCCCTTCCTGACACCAGGGCATCTGAGGGACAGCAGGATGAAGAGGGTGTCATGGAAACATCTCACACACCTGGAAGCAGGCTAGGGCCCTCAAGGTCCAGGGCCTCCAGAGGACACCCACCATGCACATCACAGGCCACGGGGCATGGTAGGCAGCTGGCCCCTTCCACCTCCAATGTACATTCTGGGGAGTCACTGAGACATAGTGGTAGGCCACATAAGGTTAGGAAGTTGTAGTTGCACTGAGATGGCACGGGTGAAGGGCTGCACTAATTCAAAAGATATTTAAGCACTTCAACGTTTTCTGTTCACAGGTTTTTATGTTAGAATGTCTTATTTAAACACCTTTATTGCAATTAAATGATTTTTCACCACCCACCTGTGACTAATTTGTCTCGATTATGAATCCTCTTCCATTGATGATCGCCGGAGGGATGCTTCATGTTGATGTCAGCTGGGGAGGCCCCTCAATGCTGTGTCACTGAGAAAAGGAAGCCATTGGTTCCCCAGACCCCACGAGTGATTCCCTCCCGTCCCCCACCCCACCCGCCCCAGGGCCCTGTATGTGTTTTCAGATCCCTTGCCCACTACACAGATGTGGGCCCAGGTGCCAGCGTGCATGCGGAGCTCAGGTAGGATTCAGACTGGTTTGCACCAGGGGATCATCATAATGATGCTTAGCGAGTTGTCATTACCCTCCTGCCTGCCAGAAAACTCGCTAACACAGAGTACCCAGGCCCATCACTCTGGTGTGACAATGTTGCGGGAGATAGATGGAATTTCTTTTGGGGGGGGGGGGTGGGGTGGGGGATGGAACCCACAGACACAAACTCTTAGCGACTGAACCGCCTGGTGATCAGGGCCTCCTTTACCGCCCTCACATGCCTCATTTGAGCTGCCAGCCCTCCAGCTCCTAGGTGGTGTTCCTCGGCGTGCTCTTCCTCTTCTTCCTCCTTCTCCTCTTCCTCCTCCTCCCGCTGGTCATCCTCCCCAGCGACACCTGGCCAGTCGGCCTCCACCTCCTCCTCCCCCTCCAATAGGTCACCTCTCTGCAGAGCCAGATTGTGCAAGGCACAGCACACGACCACAATGCGGGAAGAGATCACTGGGCTGTATTGGAGGGCCCCGCCAGAGTGGTCCAGGCACCGGAATCGCATTTTGAGGAGCCCAATGCCCCTCTCCACTATCGCGCGGGTGGTTACATGGGCCTCATTATAGCGGGTCTCCACCTCAGTCACAGGCCTCCGCACAGGCATCTTCAGCCATGTCTGAAGTGGGTAACCCATATTACCCATGAGCCACCCCCGCAACCTGGGCTCCTCCTCAAATGCCTCCACTACGTCCGAGCTCCTGACAATGAAGCTGTCATGCACACTATCTGGGTGTCGTGTGCAGACATGCATAATGTTCATATCAGGTTCGCACACTAGTTGAACGTTCAGGGAGTGGAACCCCTTTCTGTTGCCTGAATCTCCGCGGATTCCGTAGGGGGACCTTGAGGGTGACATGGATGCATGCGATGGCCCCCTGTACATTAGGCATCCCCGCAATGGCTGCGAACCCTGCAGCCCGGGCTTCCTGATGGGCCTGATCCAGGTTAAATTTGATGTACTGCCCAGCCCGGGCATACAGGGCTTCTGTGACCTGCTTGATTTAGGTGTTCACAGATGATTGGGAGATGCCACATATATGTCTGCTAGGAGTCTGGAAGGAGCCAGTCACATCAAAGTTCAGAGTGGCCGTCAATTTGATAGCAACCGAGAGTGGGTGCCCCCCCCAGCCAACTACCACCCCCCCCCACCTCCCCCTCCCTCCCCACCTCTCGGTGCCAGGTCCTGCAACAAGTTGCACAGGTGTTGCATTGTCTCCTTTCAGAGGCGGAGCCGTCGGCGGTACACGGTGTCCGACATCTGTTCAAATGACACTCATGCATGGAACTGTCAGGGTCTCTGCTCACTCCTTCTCCTGCTCCCCACAATCACAGCCCCCCAATTCCCCCAGCCAAATGCTCCCCACAATCACAGCTCCTTGAAAAGTTGAGAGGCTGCAGCAGTGCAATTTGCAAGGGCTTTGTGCACATCCTTCAGCTGGAAGTGAGTTGAGTGCACTAGGACCCAGCAGCACCGCAAGATCCACGGTCAGTGCTGAGACCCGGGTTCGTACTGCAAGTCGGAAATCGGAGACCCTGGTGGGCAACAGCTCCCCACCCCCCCCCACACACTCGCAGAGCCGCCACCAACCCGAGACAGACAATGACCACAACGAAAGGATACCCATAAGCAGCAGAGAGCCGTTGAATGCTGTGCACTTACCTCCTCACTAACCCTCACTGATGGAATGCCCGAATCAGACTTTTATGGAGCATGTCTGTTTTGCCCCGATTCTGGATTGGCGAACGTGGTGGTAAAGGATGAAGTGTCGATAAAGTTGGAGGTGAAGCCCATTAATTCAATTTAAATGCATTTAAATGGCCGTCGCACCCGTTTCAGGCACGGTCCCGATCGCGGCCATTTTCGGGCCTTGGTAAAGGGGGACCCGGCACGGAGGTGGACGCGGATCGTGCTACTCGCCTCACGCCCGACTTTACCAAACTTTCGCGCCCGATGGTAAAATTGGGCCCAGAGTCTTTGGGAAGATGCACCCAAATGTATGTCCATTTTTATGCTGAATTTTCCAAAGTCAATTCACTCTGAAGTTTCTGTGTTGTAAGACAATACAAAAGCATTAAAACCAGCAGAATTACAATGTCATGCCAAAATTCCATGGTTATTCAGATGGTTCCAGCATTGTCCTGAATGTCAAACTTTGCAACAGAACCACGACAAAGTAATCACTCACCCCTCTTAATTCTATTAATAACACTTTTGTTCACTGAGTTGCAAAGCGAATAGGCAGAATATTTTTATGGTCTTCATAATTTATCCACACAAAAATACATTTTTGACGTTGTTTCTTTTAGACAGCAACATGAAAGGATTGTCTCAGGTCACTCAGCTTTCTCTCACCATTTTAACAATCTTTTAACTTCAAAATCTTTGATTTGATTTGATTTATTATTGTTACATGTATTAGTGTACAGTGAAAAGTATTGTTTCTTTCACGCTATACAGACAAAGCATACAGTACATAGCGAAGGAAAGGAGAGAGTGCAGAATGTAGCGTTACAGTCATAGCTAGGATGTAGAGGAAGATTAACTTATTGTGAGGTAGGTCCATTCAAAAGTCTGACGGCAGCTGGGAAGAAGCTGTTCTTGAGTCGATTGGTACGACCATCGTTAAAAGTTGCAAAAAAAACCAAAGCATCTGTTAATTGAAAGGTATGTACTTAGAAACTTTTTGAAGCACTATAATAAAACTACTCTGGAGTTGCATTCCACTGTCTGATTGATACCTTCCTTGGATCAAATGGATTAAATTGGAAGATACTAATGGAGAGGTTTCTTGTCAGCTATACAGTGCACCCAACGCACAAGAAAATTGGATGTAATTCCAGCCTTTCATTATGAAAGTATTCGGTGATTTGTTGATTCACATTTTACAGCTCAATGAATTGAATGAGACATAAAAGAAATTTAACAAGCTTTATCTGCATTCTCTTTTCAGCTGAATTGGGGCAGCATTTGCTAATGAGGGAAAAGTACCTGAGCAAAGGTTTCAAAGAATCCTTCTGTCAATTACTTTAAATCTTTGCGCTCTGATTATTGACCTATCTGTGAATAGGAATAGGCTCTTCCTAGCCTCTTTATCTCGGCCACTCATCACTTTATGCATTTCAATTAAGTCTCCCCTCAAATTCCTCTGCATCAAAGAAAACAATCTTTCCCCATAATTAAGATGATCAATTTCTACAAACATCTTCATAGATCATCTCTGTGCACATAAGAGATAGAAGCAGAGTAGACTACAGCCCGTTGAGCCTGCTCTGTCATTCGATATGATCAGAGTTGGGCTTCTGCTCCACTTGCCTGCCCTCACCCCAGATCCCTCAACTCAAGTCACATCTGTGATGGAATACTCTCCACTTGTCTGGATGGGTGCAGCTCCACATTGCAGAAGCTTAACGCCATCCAGGACACAGCAGGCTGCTTGATTGGCACCCCATTCACCATCATTCATTCCCTCCACCACTGATGCACAGTGGCAGTAGTGTGTACCATGTGTACCATCTACACGATGCACTGCAAGGACTCACCAAAGCTCCTTTGGCAGCACCTTCCAAACCCACGACCACTGCCATCTAGAAGGACAAGGGCAGCAGGGCCATGAGAACACCGCCACCTGGAAGTCCATTCCAAGCCACCATTCTGACTTGGAAATATATCGCTATTCCTTCATTGCCACTGAGTCAAAATCTTGGAACTCCCTATTGCACAGCACTGTGAGTGTACCTACACTATGTGGACTACAGTGGTTCAAGAATGCAGCTCATCATCACTTTCTCAAGGGCAATTAGGGATGGACAATAAATGCTGGACTAGCCAGAGAAGCCCCCATTCCATGAATGAATATGAAAAACAGAAATGTTGAAGTTGGCTGATCTGGGGTCTCACATAGACTGAATTATCTTGATTCCAGGAGCCTCTCACAGATTCTCAGCTGACAAATATTCTCAAATACAAACAGAACAGAAAATAAAGGATGGGTTTTCCTCTGACATTTCAATTTCCATTGCCGTTGATGGGGTAAAACTACTAATGTATTGAGGTGATGCTAAAGCCAGAGGCAGACTCTCTGTGCTTAGAGATCTTACTTTGTTGCCTCCAAGAAGCACTTTGTAAGTGTTTGAGAATGCCTAGTACATTAACTTATTTTGAACTCCACAAATGCATTCAGGGCGGAGAAGAGAACTGGACCCTGAGGATCAGGTAAATCGTTTTTTAATTTTGACATTACAAAAGGGGACAATCGCTGAGGTTTGAGAAGACATTGCAGTGTAACAGGACTGAATTCCTTTCCCAGGTAATAACAGTGCTTCTAGCCAACCCGGATTGGCTTGTAGTAGAAATGTACAGCTCTGAATGCATTGTCTATTGACCTTATATTAGTTAAGTTCCTTTGTGTTGACCTGAACACTATAGAATGGCCAGTTCCGGAAGATTTCAATGGACACAGTCCCAACATTAATTGACGTGATGTGGTGATGCCGGTGTTGGACTGGGGTGGGCACAGAAAGAAGTCTTACAACACCAGGTTAAAGTTCAACAGGTTTATTTAGAATCATGAGCTTTCAGAGCACTGAGTAACTCACCTGAGGAAGGAGCAGTGCTCCAAAATCTCGTTATTCTAAATAAACCTGTTGGACTTTAACCTGGTGTTGCAAGACTTCTTGCTGTAACATTAATTGACAGTCTGGGACTGCAGTATTTACCTATCTATTAATCAACTAGTGTCACAAGTAGGCTTATAGTAACACTGCAATGATGTTACTGTGAAAATCTCCTAGTTGCCACACAAGGCGCCTGTTTTGGGACACTGAGGGAGAATTTAGCATGGCCAATGCACCCTGACCAGCATGTCTTTCGGACTGTGGGAGGAAACCAGAGCACCCAGATGAAACCCACGCAGATACGGGGGGAAAGTGCAAACTCCACACAGACAGTCATCCAAGCCGGGAATTGAACCCGGGTCCCTAGTGCTGTGAGACAGCAGTGGGAACCACAGTGTTGCCATTCCGCTCTGAAATGAACAAAGAAGAGGGAAAAACCTGCTTGACCTTGCCTTCAACAATCCACTGGTCACACATGCATCAGTCCATGATGGCATTGGCAGCAGTGATCACCACAATGTCCTTGTGAAGATAAAGTCTCATCTTGCCACTGAAAATGCCATCCTTTGTGTTGTGTGGTACTATCCCCATGCTAAATGAGTTATATAGAAACATAGAAACATAGAAGATAGGAGCAGGAGAAAATCATTTGGCCCTTTGAGCCTGTTCTGTCATTCATTACGGTCATGGCTAATCATCCAACTCAATAGCCTAATCCTGCTTTTTCCCCATAACCTTTGATCCCATTTGCCCCAAATGCTATATCCAGCCGCCTCTTGAATACATTCAATGTTTTGGCATCAACTACTTCCTGTGGTAATGAATTCCATAGCCTCACTACTCTTTGGGTGAAGAAATATCTCCTCACCTCCGTCTAAATGGTCTACCCCGAATGCTCAGACTGTGACCCCTGATTCTGGACTCCCCCATCATCGGGAACATTCTCTTTGCATTTACCCTGTCTAGTCCTGCTAGAATTTTATAAATCTCTATGAGATCCCCCCCATACATCCGAACTCCAGCGAAAACAATCCTAACCTAGTCAATCTCTCCTCATACATCACTCTCGCCATCCCCAGAATCAACCTTCACTGCACTCCCTCGAGAGCAAGAACTTCCTTCCTCAGAAAGAGAGACCAAAACTGCACACAATACTCTCGATGTGGCCTCACCAAGACCCTGTATAATTGTAACAACACATCCCTGCTCCTGCACTCGAAACCTCTCGCAATGAAGGCCAGCATGCCATTTGCCTTCTTTACCGCCTGCTGCACCTGCATGCTTACTTTCAGTGACTGGTGCACATGGACACCCGGGTCCCACTGCACACTCCCCTCCCAATTTACTACCATTCAGGTAGTAATCTGCCTTCTTGTTTTTGCTTCCGAAGTGAACGACCTCATACTTATCCAAATTATACTGCATCTGCCATTGATTTGCCCATCCACCCAACCTGTCCGGATCATTCTGAAGGATCTTGACAGGTTGGGTGAGTGGGCAGAAGAGAAGGTTGAAGACAGCACAGAAGTTAAAGAGAGTACATTAAGTAGTAAAGGCAGTGTCAGTAATCCTAGTACAAGACAGATCAGGCAAAAACAAGACAGATAGCAAGGGAAGTCCAGATTAAACTGCATTTATTTCAATGCAAGAGGCCTGATGGGCAAAGCAGATGAACTCGGGGCATTGATGGGTACATGGGACTGGGATATTATAGCAAATACTGAAACATGACTAAGGGAGGGACAGGACTGGCAGCTCAATGTTCCAGGGTACAGATGCTATCGGAATGATAGAACAGGAGGTGAGAGAGGAGGGGGAGTTGCACTTTTGATTAGGGAAAACACCACGGCAGTTCTGAGAGGGGATATATCCGAGGGTTCGGCCACTGAGTCTATATGGGTAGAACTGAGAAATAAGAAGGGGGAAATCACTTTGATAGGGATGTACTATAGGCCCCCAAATAATCCGTGGGAAATCGAGGAGCAAACATGTAAGGAGATTACAAATAGCTCCAAGAAAAATAGGGTGGTAATAGTAAGGGATTTTAACTTTCCCAACATTGACTGGGACAGCCATAGCATTAGAGGGTTGGATGGAGAGAATTTGTTGAGTGTATTCAGGAGGAATTTCTCATTCAGTGGATGGCCTGAGTTGAGAGAGGGCAAAACTTGACCTCCTCTTGGGAAATAAGGAAGGGCAGGTGACAGAAGTGTTAGTGAGGGATCACTTTGGGACCAGTGACCGTAACTCTATTAGTTTTAAGATAGCTATGGAGAATGATTGGTCTGGCCCAAAAGTTAAAATTCTAAATTGGGGCAAGGTCAATTTTGGTGGTATCAGGCAGGAACTTTCAAAAGTTAATTGGGGGAGTCTGTGGGAAGGCAAAAGGATGTCTGGTAAGTGGGAGGCTTTCAAAAGTGTGTTAACCAGGGTTCAGGGTAAACACATTCCTCTTAGAGTGAAGGGCAAGGCTGGTAGAAATAGGGAACCCTGGATGACTCGGGATATTGAGGCCCTGGTCAAGAAGAAGAAGTAAGCACATGACAAGTATAGGCAGCTGGGATCAAGTGAATCCCTTGAAGAGCATAGGGGGTGTAGGGGTAGAGTTAAAAGAGAAATCAAGAGAGCAAAAAGGGGACACGAGATTGATTTGGCAGATGAGGCAAAGGGGAATCCAAAGAGCTTCTACAAATACATAAAGGCCAAAAGAGTAACTAGGGAGAGAGTAAGGCCTCTTAAGGATCAACAAGGTCATCTATGTGCGGATCCACAAGAAGATGGGTGAGATCCTAAATGAATATTTCTCATCAGTATTTACTGTTGAGAAAAGCATGAATGTTAGGGAACTTGGGGAAATAAATAGTGATGTCTTGAGGAGTGTACATATGACAGAGAAGGAGGTGCTGGTCTTAAAGCGTATCAAGGTAGATAAATCCCTGGGACCTGATAAAGTGTATCCCAGGACATTGTGGGAGGCTAGGGAGGAAATTGCAGGTCCCCTAGCAGAGATATTTGAATCATCGATAGTCACAGGTGAGGTGTCTGAAGTTTGGAGGGTGGCAAATGTTGTGCCTTTGTTTAAAAAGGGCTGCAGGGAAAAACCTGGGAACTACAGGCCAGTGAGCCTCACATCTGCGGTGGGTAAGTTGTTGGAAGGTATTTTGAGGTACAGGATCTACAGGCATTTAGAGATGCAAGGACTGATTAGGAACAAGTCAGCATGGCTTTGTCAGTGGAAAATCATGTCTCACAAATTTAATTAAGTTTTTTGAAGAGGTAACCAAGAAGGTAGATGAGGGCAGTGCAGTTGATGTTGTCTAAATGGACTTTAGCAAGGCCTTTGACAAGGTACCGCATGGTAGGTTGTTGCATACGGTTAAATCTCATGGGATCTAGGGTGAGGTAGCTGAATGGATACAAAATTGGCTTGATGATAGAAGCGAGAGGGTGGTTGTAGAACGTTGTTTTTCAAACTGCAGGCCTGTGGCCAGCGGTGTGCCTCAGGGATCATTGCTGGGTCCACTGTTATTTGTCATTTATATTAATGATTTGGATGAGAATATAGGAAGCATGGTTAATAAGTTTACAGATGACACCAAGATTGGTGGCATTAGTGGACAATGAAGAAGGTTATCTCGGATTGCAATGAGATCTTGATCAATTGGGCCAGTGGGCTGACGAATGGCAGATGGAGTTTCATTTAGATAAATGCAAGGTGATGCGTTTTGGTAGATTGAACTAGAGCAGAACTTACTCAGTTAATGGTCGGGTGTTGGGGAGAGTTACAGAACAAAGAGATCTACGGGTACAGGTTCATAGCTCCTTGAAAGTGGAGTCACAGGTGGACAGAGTGGTGAAGAAGGCACTCAGCATGCTTGGTTTCATTGGTCAGAACATTGAATACAGAAGTTGGAAACAAGCTGCCAGAGGTAGTAGTAGAGGCGGGTACCATTTTGTCTTTTAAAAAGCACTTGGACATTTACATGGGTAAGATGGGTATAGAGGGAAATGGGCCAAATGCGGGCAATTGGGACTAGCTTAGGGGTTTAAAAAAAAAGGGCGGCATGGACAAGTTGGGCTGAAGGGCCTGTTTCCATGCTGTAAACCTCTATGACTCTATGACTATATGACTCTATGATATCTGCATCCTTGTCGCAGTTCACCCTCCCACCATGGTAATCATCTGCAAACTTTGAGATGTTACATTTTGTCCCCTCATTCAAATCATTAATATATATTGTGAATAGCTGGTGTTCCAGCACCGATCCCTGTGGTTAAAGTTTTGAAAGTTTATTTATTAGTCACAAGTAAGGCTTACATTAACACTGCAATGAAGCCATTGTGAAATTCCCCTAGTCTCCACACTCCGGCGCCTGTTTGAGTCAATGAACCTAATCAGCACATCTTTCAGACTGTGGGAGGAAAGCCGAGCACCCGGATGAAACCCACGCAGTCATGGGGAGAACATGCAAACTCCACACAAACAGTGACCCAAGCGAACCTGGGTTGCTGGCACTGTGAGGCAGCAGTGCTAAGTTACTGCCTGTCAATTTGAAAAGCACCCATTAATTCCTACTCTTTGTTTCCTCTCTGCCAACCAGTTTTTTTTATCCATCTCAATACAATTCCCCCAATCCCATGTTCTTTAATCTGCACGATAATCTCTTGTGCGGGACTTTGTCAAACGCTTTCTGAAAGTCCAAATATACCACATCGACTGGCTCCCCCTTGTCAACTCTATGAATTACATCTTCAAAGAATTCCAACAGATGTTTCAAGCATGATTTCCCCTTCATAAATCCATGCTGATTCTGTCTGATCCTGCCACTGCTTTCTAAATGCTCTGCTATAAATTTCTTGATAGTGGATTCGAGAATTTTCCCCATTACCGATGTTAAGCTTCCTGGTCTATAATTCCCTGCTTTCTCTCTACTTCCCTTTTTGAATATTGGAGTGACATTCGCTACCCTCCAATCTGCAGGGACTGTTCCAGAGAATATAGAACCTTGGAATATTACCTCCAATGCATCCACTATTTCTGGAGCCACTTCCTTAAGTACTCTGGGATGTAGATTATCAGGCCCTGGGGATTTATCCGCCTTCAATGCCATCAATTTTCCCAGCACCATTTCTCTACTAATATTGATCTCCCTCGGTTCTTCCTCCTCACTAAATCTTGCATTCTCCAACATTTCTGGCATCTGATTTGTGTCCTCTTTTATGAAGACAGAACCAAAGTATGTATTCAGTTGCTCGGCCATTTCTTTGTTCCCTATTATAAATTCTCCCGAATTAAATTCAGAATAGAGCTAGCAACTCAAAACTAGGTAATGATTGTGTTCTGTGGGCCGTGAGCAGCAGCAGAAATATATTCCACTGCAATCTGTAACCTCATGGCCCGGCATCTCACTATTGAGCCTGGAGATCAGCTCCAGCTGAATGATTGATGTAGGAGAACATGCCATGAGCAGTACCAGTCATATCCAAAACTGAGGTGCTAACCTGGTGAAATGGTCTCACAGGGCTACTCATATGCTAAACAGCAGAAGCAGCATGCGAAAAAGCAAAATTCATAGAAGCATAGAATCCTACAGTGCAGAAGGAGGCCATTCAGCCCATCGAGTCTGCACCAACTACAATCCCACCCAGGCCCTATCCCCACAGCCCCATGCATTTACCCTCGTTAATCCCCTGACACTTAGGGGCAATTTAGCATAGCCAATCCACCTAATCCGCACAGCTTTGGACTGCGGGAGGAAACCGGAGCACCCGGAGGGAACTCACGCGAACATACATGGAGAGAATGTGCAGACTCCACACAAACAGTGACCCAAGTGGGGAATCGAGCCCGGATCCCTGGTGCTGTGAGGCAGCAGTGCTAACCATTGTACCAACAACCAATAGATCAAACCAAAGCCCTGAGTCCTGTCACATCCAGTTGAGTATGGTGATGGACAATTAAGCAACTAACTGGAAAATGAGTCTCCACACTATCCCCATCCTCAATGAGGAAAAGCCTGCATGTCAGTGCAAAAGGCAGGACAGAAGCATTTGCAACCATCTTTAGCCAGAGGTGCCATCCTCCTGAGGTCCCTGATATCACAGATGTCAGTCTTCAGCCAATTCAATTTAATCCATGCAAAGAAATAGCTGAAGGCGCTGAATACAGCAACAGCTGTGAATCCTTGCAACATCTGAGCAATAGTACTGAAGACTTGTTCTCCAGAACTAATAGCTTACACAATGCTTATCAACTTACTGTTGCAGGACAGAGCCCTCTAATCAATCACAGCATTTATCTATTGAAACTGAAAGAAGAGTTTTATTTGTATTTCAAAGTCTGTCAGTGAAAGAGTTCCAGGGACGGGTGATTATCTCCTTTTGTTCCCCAATTGGGGCTGGGCTTCCCAATGGTTCATGACTTTTCTGAGGTGCCATGAACCACACATTCTTACAGAAGGGGCCTGACATCATATAAATTGCAGGGTGTGGGGAGTTTTGGACTTCCCAGCCCGTAATATAACCAGCAAGCACAGGAATGCTGTGTGCAGGTGAGCTACCAGATCCCGACACTGGGGGAATTGCAGGAATCAGGAATGGAGGAGAAAATCCCGGAATTGGTCCAACACAACATTTAAAGGGGACACTCAAGCTGACCCGACTCATCAAAAACCCAGACCTGTGTCAACCATTCCTTCATTATCGCTGGGTCACAAACCTGGAACTCACATCCTCACAACATTGTGGGTACAGTTACTCCAGGTGGACTCTTCGCCATCCTCTCAAAGGCAATTAGCGATGGGCAACAAATCCTGGCCCTGCCAGTGACACCCGCAGCCCATAAAAGGCTAACAAAAATGAATAGATTTTTGAACAAATGTTGGGCCACAATTTTGTGATTTGATTGGCTCGCAACACTCTGTGACTCTAGCTTCTACCTCACTTTGAAGCCACCTACTTTTTGAATGATCTTAAACCATTTATTTATTGAAAGCAATGTGATTTCAATCTCATGGAACTACCAAGAATCTATGTTAAACATATAGGAGAATGATGGTGTACTGTTAAAAATGAAGTATCGTTCAATACACTCAAAAGGCGCTGCTCTGATCTAACTAATTCAACTGAACAGCAAAGGTTTCATTGAACAAGAGATGCCATGAAAAATTACCTTGTCGATGTATGTTAAATTCTACACCTGTGAATTTATCTGTCTAATCTCCAGTTTAAATCTTTATATTTCATCACAACAGAACAAATAGAGAGTGAAAAAACTGAGAAATAATTCCTTTGTTGGAAACACTGGTTCCATAATCACTGCCCCAGGTCCCACAGTTCCTCATGGGTTTTCATGGAGGATAAATACTCAAATTATCTCTGATAAGGGTGTAATTGAATCAACAGGATTATTCCATTAATTTACAAAACCAGCAAACAAAACATTGGCCTTTGTGATTTATGCATGACACTCCAATCGCAAACATTTATCACAGTTCATGTTACAGCGAAGGTTAAAAGTTTCTGCCCATTTATTTTACACACTCTTCAATTCCCTATAGATTACTTTGCTCATAAATTCAATCATTTCTGACCCAGTGAAGACTGAAAACTGCTGGTCCCATCACAAATCCATTACTGTGGTACACTGCTTTTTGTATAAACTGTAAGAGTTTAATTTAACTTGAGGGGTATGGCTGCATAGTGGTTATGTTACTGGACAAATAATCCGAAGGATTAATGATCCAGAGGCATGAGTTCAAACCCCATCACAGCAGCTTGAATTTAGATTCAATTAAAAACATCCAAAATTAGAGCACTGATAATAGTAACACAATTGTGATAAAAATCCTTCTGACACACTGACATCCTTTAAGGAACAGAATCTACCTCCTTGTGTGGTCTGGCCTACGTGTGATTCCAGACCCACAGAAATGAGGTTGATTCTTGACTGCTATCTGAAATGGCCTAGCAAGCCAGTTAGTCATATTTAAAAAGGTGGTTAAGGTCAAAGAACAAAGAATAATATAGCACAGGAACAGGCCCTTCGGCCCTCCAAGCCTGCACCGATCATGTGTTCCTAACTAGACCATCCGTTTGTATCCCTCTATTCCCAGTCTGTTCATGTGGCTATCTAGATAAGTCTTAAATGATCCTAGCGTGTCTGCCTCAACCACCTTGCTTGGTAGTGCATTCCAGGCCCCCACCACCATCTGTGTAAAATATGTCCCCCGCATATCCGTATTGAACCTTGCCCCCCTTACCTTGAACTTGTGACCCCTTGTGTTTGTAATTTCTGACCTGGGAAAAAGCTTCCAACTGTTCACCCTATCTATGCCCTTCATAATTTTATAAACTTCTATTAGGTCTCCCCTCAACCCCCGTCTTTCCAGGGAGAACAACACGAGTTTACTCAATCTCTCCTCATAGCTAATACCCTCCATACCAGACAACATCCTGGTAAACCTTTTCTGCACTCTCTCCAAAGCCTCCATGTCCTTCTGGTAGTGTGGCGAGCAGAACTGGATGCAGTATTCCAAATGTGGCCTAACCAACATTCTATATAACTGCAACATCATATGCCAACTTTTATACTCTATGCCCCGTCCAATAAAGGCAAGCATGCCATATGCCTTCTTCACCACCTGTTCCACCTGTGCTGCCACCTTTAAGGATCTGTGGACTTGCACACCCAGATCCCTCTGTGTCTATACTCCTGATGGTTCTGCCATTTATTGTGTAGCTCCCCCCTGCATTCGATCTACCAAAATGCATCACTTCGCATTTGTCTGGATTAAATTCCATCTGCCATTTCTCCACCCAATTTTCCAGCCTGTTGTGGGAAATTTACCACTTCGGAGTCAGACTTGGAGGTTTCAATAATACAGTTTTATTTCGGACAAAGCTTTGGGAGAAAACACTGGTACTCCGCAGTACTTGGCAGCTACCTTCTCAACTACACAATGGCAGTTGATCATTTTTATACCTTTTAGACAATAGGCAGCACGGACATTAGCCGTTAACACATCGTTACAAGTTGAGTAAACAGATATGGACATCGATAGTTAACACATCGTTACAAGCAGACAGGTACGGACATGGACAGTTAACATAAGAACATAAGAACATAACAAATAGGAGCAGGAGTAGGCCATCTAGCCCCTCGAGCCTGCCCTGCCATTCAACAAGATCATGGCTGATCTGAAGCGAATCAGTTCCACTTGCCCGCCTGCTCCCCATATCCCTTAATTCCGTTAGCGATCAGAAATTTATCTAACCTATCATAGAATGGATACATTTACGCAGTTATGTCCTCTATCAATGACTGGTTTCGATCTATACATTCAGTAGCTGATCTTGTTACATTTATGTATTTATGTCTCCATCTGTGGCTGACCTTATTATCAGGCTCATTGTTCTGGGTCTGCTCTTATCTAAAGTGCCTCAAGCTCTGACCAGCTTCCTGCAGCAATTCAGATACTGCAGGTTTTAACTTTTTGTGTAACTGTCTGTGCCAAAAGCCAGTGCCAGGTAACCATTTTGTGTCCATCACTTTAATTCCACCATAACAAGCCTATCTATATCCTGCTGTATTCTCTGACAATGTTCATCACTATCCGCAACTCCAGCAATCTTTGTGTCGTCCGCAAACTTACTAATCAGACCAGCTACATCTTCTTCCAAATCATTTATATATATCACAAACAGCAGAGGTCCCAGTACAAAGCCCTGCAGAACACCACTAGTCACAGACCTCCAATCAGAAAAAGACCCCTCCACTGCTCGCCTCTGTCTTCTATGGCCAAGCCAGTTCTGTACCCATCTAGCTAGTTCACCTTTGATCCCGTGAGATTTAACCTTTTGCACCAGCCTGCCATGAGGGACCTTGTCAAATGCTTTACTAAAATCCATGTAGACAACATCCACGGCCCTTCCCTCGTCAATCATTTTTGTCACCTCCTCAAAAAACTCAACCAAATTTGTGAGGCATGACCTCCCTCGTACAAAACCATGTTGTCTATCACTAATGAGATTATTCAGTTCTAAATGTGTATACATCCTATCTCTAAGAATCTTCTCCAACAATTTCCCTACCACGGACGTCAAGCTCACTGGCCTATAATTACCCGGGTTATCCTTGCTACCCTTCTTAAATAACGAGACCACATTTGTTATCCTCCAATCCTCTGGGACCTCACCTGTGTCCAATGAAGAAACAAAGATTTCTGTTAGAGGCCCAGCAATTTCATCTCTTGTCTCTCTCAGTAATCTAGGACAGATGCCATCTGGCCCTGTGAATTTGTCTACCTTAATGCTTCCTAAAACACCTAACACTTCCTCCCTTGCAATTGCGATTTGTTCTAACGGGTCTACACATCCCTCTGAGACACTACCAATCAACGTGTCCCTCTCCTTTGTGAATACTGATGCAAAGTATTCATTTAGGATCTCACCTACTTACTTGAGTTCTAAGCATAATTCCCCTCCTTTGTGCTTGAGAGGTCCGACTCTTTCTCTGACAACCCTCTTGTTCCTAACGTATGTACAAAATAGAACATAGAACATAGAACACTACAGCGCAGTACAGGCCCTTCGGCCCTCGATGTTGCGCCGACCAGTGGTACCAATCTAAAGCCCCTCTAATCTACACTATTCCAATATCATCCATATGTTTATCCAATAACCACTTGAACGCTCTCAACGTTGACGAGTCCACCACTGCTGCAGGCAGGGCATTCCACGCCCTTATTACTCTCTGAGTAAAGAACCTACCTCGAACATCTGTCCTATATCTCTCACCCCTCAATTTAAAGCTATGTCCCCTCGTGTTAGCCAACACCATCCGAGGAAAAAGGCGCTCACTATCCACCCTATCTAATCCTCTGATCATCTTGTATGCCTCTATTAAGTCACCTCTTAACTTTCTTCTCTCCAACGAAAACAACCTCAAGCCCCTCAGCCTTTCCTCATACGATTTTCCCACCATACCAGGCAACATCCTGGTAAATCTCCTCTGCACCCTTTCCAACACTTCCACATCTTTCCTATAATACGGCGACCAGAACTGTACGCAATGCTCCAAATGCGGCCACACCAGAGTTTTGTACAGTTGCAACATGACCTCCAGGCTCCGAAACTCAATCCCTCTACCAATAAAAGCTAACACACCGTACGCCTTCTTAACAACCCTATCAACCTGGGTGGCAACTTTCAGGGATCTATGCACATGGACACCCAGATCCCTCTGTTCATCCACACGACCAAGTATCTTACCATTAGCCCAGTACTCTGTATTCCTGTTACTCCTTCCAAAGTGAATCACCTCACATTTTTCCGCATTAAACTCCATTTGCCACCTCTCACCCCAGCTCTGCAGCTTATCTATGTCCCTCTGTAACCTGCCACTTCCCTCCACACTGTCTACAACTCCACCGACTTTAGTGTCATCCGCAAATTTACTAATCCATCCTTCCACGCCCTCATCCAAGTCATTAATAAAAATGACAAACAGCAGTGGCCCCAAAACAGATCCTTGCGGTACACCACTAGTAACTGAACTCCAGGATGAATATTTCCCATCAACCAACCACTGTCCCTCTTCAGTGTGAATACCGACGAAAAATATTCATTTAGTGCCTCTCCTATCTCTTCAGACTCCACGCACAACTTCCCACTCATGTCCTTGGGATTCTCCTTAATCCTGTCTGCCAAGGACATTTCATGACCCCTTTTTGCCCTTCTAACTCCCTGTTTGAGTTCTTTTCTACTTTCTCTGTTTTCTTACAGCTAGCCAATTCCTGATCCAAACCACTAAATCACCCTCAATCCCATGTGTCCGTATTTTCTGCAAAAGCTTACCATGGGGAACCTTATCAAACGCTTTGCTGAAATCCATATACACCACATCAACCGCTTTACCCTCATCCACCTCTTTGGTCACCTTCTCAAAGAACTCAATAAGGTTTGTGAGGCACGACCTACCCTTCACAAAACCGTGCTGACTATCCCTAATCAAATTATTCCATTCTAGGTGATTATAAATCCTATCTCTTATAATCCTTTCCAATACTTTGCCCACAAAAGAAGTAAGGCTCACCAGTCTATAATTACCAGGGTTGTCCCTACTCCCCTTCTTGAACAAGGGGACAACATTTGCTATCCTCCAGTCTTCTGGCACTGTTCCTGTAGACAATGACGACACAAAGATCAAAGCCAAAGGCTCTGCAATCTCCTCTCTAGCCTCCCAGAGAATCCTAGGATAAATCCCATCCGGCCCAGGGGACTTATCTATTTTTACCCTTTCCAGAATTGCTAACACCTCCTCCTTATGAACATCAATCCCATCCAGTCCAACAGCCTGCATCTCAGTACTCCCCTCAACAGCACTGTCCCTCTCCAGTGTGAATACCGACGAAAAATATTCATTTAGTGCCTCTCCTATCTCTTCAGACTCCACGCACAACTTCCCACTCATGTCCTTGGGATTCTCCTTAATCCTGTCTGCCAAGGATATTTCATGACCCCTTTTTGCCCTTCTAACTCCCTGTTTGAGTTCTTTTCTACTTTCTCTGTATTCCTCCAGTGCTTCATCTGTTTTTAGCTGCCTGGACCTTATGTATGCCTCTTTTTTGTTTTTGATTAGACCCATAATTTCTCTGGTTATCCACAGCTCTCGAATCCTACCTTTCCTGTCCTTCCTTTTTACAGGCACATGCCTGTCCTGCACTCCTATCAACTGCTCCTTAAAAGACTCCAACATGCCAGATGTGGATTTACCCTCGAACAGCCTCTCCCAATCAACAGCCACCAAATCCTGCCTAATCTGGCTGTAGTTAGCCTTCCCCCAATTCAGCACCTTACCCATAGGACAACACTCATCCTTTTCCATGACTATCTGAAAGTTTACAGAATTGTGGTTACTGTTCGCCATATATTCCCCCACTGAAACTTTGATGACCTGACCGGGCTCATTTCCCAGTACTAGGTCCAGTATAGCACCCTCTCTCGTTGGACTATCAACATATTGTTCCAAAGAACTTTCCTGGACACATTTTACAAATTCCTCCCCGTCCAGACCCCCAGCCCTAAGGGATTTCCCGTCTATATGAGGGAAATTAAAGTCTCCCACTACAACAACCTTATTTTTTCTGCACCTGTCCAGAATCTCCTTACATATCCATTCCTCAACTTCCCGTGGACTGTTAGGAGGCCTGTAGTATACCCCCAGCATAGTGACTGCGCCCTTCCTGTTTCTGAGCTCTACCCACAGTGTTTCGTTACATGATCCTTTTAAATTGTCCACCCTCTGTTCTGCTGTAATATGCTCCCTAACCAGTATTGCTACTCCCCCACCTCTTCTAGCCCCTCCTCTGTCTCGTCTAAAACACTTATACCCCAGAATATTCAGCTGCCAGTCCTGTCCTTCTTTTAACCAAGTCTCCGCCACTGCAACCACATCCAAGTTCTGCGCAAGCATTAAGGCTCTAAGTTCATCTGTCTTGCCCGTTACACTCCTTGCATTGAAGCAGATGCACTCCAGACCTCCGGGCCCACTGAGGCCATCCTCCCCCAGATTGCTCTTCCTCTTAGGTAGCCTTGTCTTGGCCCCATGCTCGTCCACAGTCTCTACGCTTGTTGACCTATTGTTCTGATCCCCACCCCCCAGCCACATTAGTTTAAACCCACCCGAACCACACTAGCAAACCTCCCAGCCAATTAGGATTGGGCAAAAAAATGTTTTTATTTTAGATTATCAACACTTCGGTAAATTGATTATCCAATCAGTTTAACAGGAAGTACTTTTGTGTTATGATAGACAAAGTGATGCACAAATTGGTTAGAGAAATACATTTGTAAATGTGCAATCAGGTTGGTATTGGGCATACTGTAATCTCTGTCCTGACTCTGTCCAGTCTACTGGGACTCTAGCCAGATAGAAAGGTTAACAATAGAATTATTAGTACTTGCAGCAAGAAGAATCATTTTCTCAAACACTTTGAGTTAGGAAAAATTGTGATAATATGAGAAATAAAGGAAATCCAATAATTTGGAATATGTTCTGCCAGTTATATCTTTTTTTTAAACTATTTAAACATGGAAGCTGTTTAATTGAAGGGACAATTTGGCTAAGTTAATGGAATTTGATATGTTGATGAATCCAGAAACACTGTTATCAGATGTTTACATAAGGCAAGTTGTTAACAATGGAGGATAGGAGACCAAAGGTTTGAGGAAGATGTTAAAGATTCAAAGGAGGCGATGAGTGTGAGAAGATCAAAAGGGAAAATGGTATAACATGAGTAATTTCAACCTATGTGAGTTAACGGTTTTGAGACCTCAGCTAACAGCAAGAAAAGTTGTTTAAACTCCCAGCAAGCATTGCCTGTTGAAATGCCTGCTTGAACAACCAGTTGTTCTGCCCTACATCAGAACCAACCTCAAAAGATATAAGTGCTTGGTGTGGTAACAATTGTTAGATTTTGCCTATAGCTGTAAAGCCCTATTGGATGCTGTATGGGGAGAACTAGCTCTAAAGTTGGGGAACCGAAAGTGTTTGGAACCGTGTAAAATTAAAGTTACTGATCGAAATTTTACCGCCCCTCCAGCCACAAGAATCGGAGCAGGCGAGGGGAGGACAATGGGAAGGTCTGTTGACCTCAGGTGGGATTTTACAGTTTTGGGATGAGAGAGGCTGTAAAATCCCACCCGCTGTGTATAGTCATTGAGTTGCATAAGTGTATTTTTAGTTGTGTGTTTCATTGTTTAATAAATATTTTATTTAAAATCAGCACAAAGGCATCTGGGACATCATTCCCTGGTTTTCAAACATGTCCTCACATTATACCAAATTATAAAAATACATTTGAGAGCAGGTGATTCAAGTTTCCCTTTTGGGATCTGGAATATCCTAGAGTTTGTCATCAGCCATGCTCATAACATTAGTAATCATAATCCTTTCAATGCCACCCTGGCTTAAGAACATGAAGATTGAAATTCCATCCCAGCTACTTGACCAACATCAACAAAAAGTTGTATAATGGCTTTAACATTGAGATGTCCCAGAGTACTTCACAAGTACAAAAGGTAAAGGGGTGGATACTGAGCTACAGTAGGAGAAGTTAGGATGGCAAATGAAAATGCTGAGTTGAAAAATTGGTTTTGACAAGGTTTTTAAAGGAGAGTGAGTTGAACAGATGCAATAGTATATAAGTAATTCCAGAGGGAGCACATGAGACAACTGAAGGCAAGATGGGAAATGAAAGGTCGGCAAGGACTCCAGATGTCTTGACTCCAGAGATCAAAAGTCTATGGACAAAGGTTTTGGTGGCAGATGGGCTGAGGTCATGGTTCGGTGAAATCAAGTTGCCAATGTGGAAATAATTATCTTGGTGATGGCTAAGATGTGAAGTTTGAAACTCACTTGTAATTTAAACTGAAAATGAAGATATTACATGGTGTGATGCAACTTACTCATGAGGCTATCGGAAAGGCTGGAATCAGTAGCAAGTGAGTGGAATATTTGGTGTTGTGACTTTGGTTTTTATCGACATACAGTTGGAAGAAATTGTAACTCATCATGCCATAATGTTGGAGAGGAATTCTGATAACAGAGGTTGCCGTGAGGTCAAATGAAACGGTGGAGAATTAGAGCTGTCACATATATATGGAAATTGATACAACCTTGCTTGATTGTAATGACCTAGCATGATTAAAGTCCAGCATTTTAAATTCAATATTGAAAAATTTACAGGGACTGATCTGGAGTTACTTGGACCTCTCAAAAGCAATAAAAGCATACAAGTCAAACACATAGCACAAATCAGAATTTTTAAAAATCCCACATGCCCAAAGTTATGTATATGTCAACAGTATTTATTAAGTGCATCTGTAAGGCAAAGGAATTGCATGAAAACCCTTTAGCAACATGGAACTTTGGAGCAGGAGTAAGCCAGCCAGCGTTTCAATACCTACTGGAGTTTATTAGAATGAGAGGTGATCTTATTGAAACATACAAGATCCTGAGGGGACTTGATAAGGTAGGTATCGGGAAGATGTCCACTTTCAGTCTTTTCTTCAAGGAACACAGTCCTAACTTTTCCAATTGTTAATAATACTCAGCTAATGGCTCATAGTAATATTTTACAGGCAATTTTTCATTCTGAGAAGATTGAGGCTGAATGTGGAAAGTGGGATAATGCCACTAAAGCAGTTCGACGCATATCGTACTTAAACGCTTGGGGCCATGTTGACTTAAGGGGTTAACAGCTAGAAGGGTCAGATCATAAAACTGCAGGTGGGACTGCTTAACTGGAGAGGTGTCTATGCTGCTTGCAAAGAAATGTAGTCAAGAGAGTTGTGTTATTTTGGGAGTTAAAGCTACAAGTAAGTTAAAAGCACTCAGTGAGCCCTGGGAGGCTAGATTTTCATGGAGATCAGTGGAGCTTAGGAACATTCTAGAATTTCTACTTATCTGTGTGTTTGTTGGGGGAGACAGTATTCTGCAGCAGGGAAAAAGATGCTGCTGTTTACTGGCTCCAGGCAACAAAGGTTTTGCTGTTAGCTGCCTATGTGACCTTAGGGCTCAGGAGACGTCCCAAGAGCTGTACAATGGCTCTGTGGCATTGAGACTCAGGAGAAGTCCTGGGTGCTGAGAAGGTCACTGGCTCCGTGCAACAAAGTGTTGGGGCTCAGAAGAAACCCTCTGAGCCATTTATTGTTTGGTATGGTTGGGAAAATTGGGGCTTGGTGAAATCCAGAGGCTGTGCCTGCCCAGTGCAGCCAGCCAGCAATTAAAGAGCTGAGGTTGCACCAGTAGGTGGAGTTTGGAGTGCAGACTCAGAAATCCAGGCAAATGGAGTCTCAGGAGATGAGTTTGAAACTCGGGGAGGTATGCAGTCGTGAGGCAGTCTGAGTTCGAGTGGCTTTGAATGAATTAAGAGGCTTTATCTTTGAAAGTGGAAAGTTTGGAATCCCTCATAAGGAAGACAGAGTTTCAATGAAAGTTGTTGATATATGATGATTACTGACATTTGGTGGGTTGTTGAGATATGCATTGGATCTTTTTTAGTCGCATTTGATATTTATTGTAATGTTTTCAGCCATAGTTTGCCTGTTAATTCACATGTACCTCATAATGAATGTTAGAGCACAAAATATCTATTGTAAATTGTTTTCTCTTTTTGATGTTGTATAATAAAGTTTACCTTTGTTTAAAACTTGTAAAATCTTAAACTTTATTCACATCTTGAATCTCATACTTCAGGCGGGATTTTATGGCCTCGCTTGAGCAAGGCCGTAAGATCCTGCCTAAGCCCAACGGAGATTTCCATTGTGGGACCCTTGCCCGCATGCAAATTCTGGAGCGGGCGAGGTGGTAGAGTTCGGGCCTTTGTCTATTTAAGCAAAAACATAGTTGGTCCCTAACCAAAGATTCAGTAGTCTGGTCAAGGATCATAACACAATTTACCTTCATAACTGAAGTTTCTCACCCCTGAAACCATTCTTGTGAATCTTTTCTGTACTCTCTCCCATGCTAAAATATATCAATTTTGCACCATCAATCCCAATGTTACAATATTAAACAGTAATTAAATTACAATATTATAGAATAATTAACTAGTGACATGCAAGAGCAGACAATACTACCAAAGATTAATAAAATTACTATTTTTTCACAGAATTAATTTGATTTATTTTTTTCATCTAAAATAATAATTAAAAACTGTCTAGAATTTGAATATAGCTTTCATCAATAAGCTATGGGCACCCAGTGTCCATGAACTGATAGTATCAAATTAATCACTGATTTTACTAATCACTATGGTACATCATTGTACACAGTTCCAGACATGCTGGGAAATGTGCAGAAAATGATTTTCAACCAAGCTGCTTTGATATTATGTATGGATACAGTAAGATTATTTCAAACAAGCTTATGGAGTCTCTAAGCATTGCAGTAAGGCACAGCAGTAGAATCTCTTCTTGTATATTCTTTACCCTAAGCTTCTATGGCAACTCAAAATTAACCTCTAAATGCAAGATTTCCATTCAGCATAGTGCACTATTTCAAACCTCCTATCCACCTCCCACAACCCCCCCCCCCCCACGCCCCGCCAACTCCCAGTGGCCATGTGCTCTTCCCATCAACAAGATCCCCATTCAACAGCTGTTTTAAAAACTATTTTCACATTGTCGCTAAATTTCTCTATTATTTGTCCTTAAGTTTATAAAATAATTGTGTAAAAATGCCCATAATTCAATGAAATGCAAAGTGGCCTTGGTTTGTGCAGAAAGTGTAAGACAAACTGACAGATGGATTGAGCATGAGAATATATTCCTTGTTTTGGCACTTGTGTACTATTCGATGTCACCATCGGCATGGTCGTCAGTGATCCCAAGTGCCGAAGATAATTGCTCCCTGTGGATGGATGGCCTTAAGTAAGATCTCAGTGTTGGTTGTGGGTAGAATTTCTGCTTCCATCAGCAGCGGGAATCGTAGTGGACGGGGTCATGGAGGGCAATAACCGGGGAGGGGAGGGCACAATGAATGCATTTTACTCCTTTCCTCATGGTGCACATTCAGATGAGAATCCATGAGGTGGGGGAGACTGAGGCAGGACTGGGCTGGGGTCGGGGGGGGGGAGGTGGGAGATGAAACACAAGGGGAGGGGAAAGTTAGAGGCGGGACCAATGGGTGGTCAAGGAACAGATTGGAGCAGACAGTGACCCCAGCTGTGAATCAAAGCCAGGTCCCTGGTGCTGAGGCAGCAGTGCTAATCACTTTGCCACCATGCCGCCCATCAAGCTAGAAACAAGCTAGAAAAATCACACAGGGAGGGTACACTGGGTGTGTGGGAGGGGCTCAGTGCAGGCATCCTTGGCTGTACCATCCTACTCAAACCATGGAGAGTATAGCTTAGCTGAGTGCTGGACTCACAGGTCTAATGCAGAATGAATGAGCTTGAGAGCTTTCCAATGGTGCACTTTCAGACCAGAGTCCATTAAGTTTAGGTGCTGCAGTGCATTGAGTCTTAATTGACATCTTATCCTTCCAAAGGCATGTCAGAATAATTATAGGATCAAAAATTTAAGGGTCACGCCTTTCACCCCTGCCTTTTATATGGAGGAATGCTATTCAACAGGAACAACCATCGATTGCTCAGTTGCATCCATTCACAGATACAAGGAGGAGCAGAGAATACAGGCTACATACAACACTGCTGTCTTGATAGCTATGATTAGAATGAGGAGAAGGATCCATCACCAATTGGCACAGCTCTGGGTAGATTGTAGCCCTGAAGAGCAAGAGACAGTGGGGTTCCAGTAAGACTCAGATGCTGACGAGGAGGGTTCAAATCCACAAAGGTGTTGCACGTGACCAAGGGCCTACAGAAGATGTAGCTCATACATTGAGATGACTGATAGATAGTGTCACAGGTGTCTTCATTTATCTAGGGTTTTGGTAACTCATATTTGCCACATTCTCCGCGAGAAATGGACGGCAGAGCAGCACAGTGGTTAGCACTGCTGCCTCACAGCTCCAAGCACCTGGGTTCGAGTCCAGCCTTGAGTGACTGTTTGTGTGGAGATTGCATGTTCTCTCCGTGTCTGTGTGTGTTTCCTCCAGGTGCTACGGTTTCCCCCCACAGTGAAAAGCTGTGTAGGTTAGGTGGATTAGCCATTGTAAATGTTTGGGATTATAGGGTGGGTGGGGGGGAGGGGTGGTGAGGGGGGGTGGGCCTGGGCCTGGGCCTGAGTAAGATGCTCTTTTGGAGAGTCGGTGCAGAAGCAATGGGCCAAATGGCCTCCTTTTGCATTGTAGAGATTCTTTGGTTCTTCTATGGTTCTAAATTCATGCCTTGAAGGACATCAAACACTGGGTGCTTTGAAAGTTACTTCCACACTAAATTCTTTTCCCAGTGGATTCAGGGTTCCATTGGGAATCTTTGCAGAATCTTCCAAGCAATGACCAATGAATGCATACGGGAGGTGTCCAGTGCCCTTTTTGATAAAGCTCCTGATTGTGTGTGGTTCGACATTGATAAAGCAAGCCGGGTTGTCAGAGCTGTGGAATTTGCTGCAATCTCTGGCTACTCCGCAAGTACAGGGCACTATTGACTGCACACATGTGGCCTCAAGAGCTCACTGGCAGCAGCCTGTGGGATTAATTAATAGAAAAAGATTTCACCCTCTGAACATCCAGCTAATTTGTGATCACAAAAAGCAGATCCATCCTGATTGTGCTCAGTACCCAGGGCACTCAGACCACTCATTAATTTTGAGTTATTCCCAGGAGCAGAGATATTCAAGGGCCCTCGGCGGTAAGAGGATTGGCTCCTCAGTGATAAGGGGTAGCCCTAAACACGTTGCTAACGATACTCAATCATTGTTCACAGGGTGAGGAGATCTGAGGAGAGAAGCAATGCTGCACATTCAGTTACTGAGTCCTTGATAGAGCATGTGATTGGCCTCTTAAAGATGCGTTTCTGATGTCTGGACTAATCGGGTTGGGGGGGGGGGGGGGGGGGCGTTGTCCAATACTCACCACAGAGAGTGTCCCACATCATCGTTCCCACAGTAAGCAGTCTCACATCATCAGGTTAAAGTCCAACAGGTTTATTTGGTAGCACGAGCTTTCGGAGCGCTGCCCCTTCATCAGGTGAATGGGGCAGCACTCCGAAAGATGGTGCTACCAAATAAACCTGTTGGACTTTAACCTGGTGTTGTGAGACTGCTTACTGTGCCCACCCCAGTCCAACGCCGGCATCACCACATCATGGCCCTCATTGCTCCAAGATTCCAGGAGGAATAGAGTGAAGACAAGTTGATACAAAAGTATTTCTCTTCATGCTTTGATGCAGGGGACACTACAATACCTTAATTTTCATCTTCAACATAATACAAAAGGTTTTCAATCTCACAATGATCACTGAGGAAGCACGAGTCACATTTAAACCCAAGAATGGGGTCATCCCTGGAAGGTGCAGTAGCCTAGGGAGCATGTGGCCACACTAATGCTCATTGTTAAGCAACTGCGCATAGTGCAGCCTTTTCCACCATGACACACCAAAGTCAGTGGCCATGGCAGCCTTCGTGAGGCAGAAATGTGATTGCACACATCAATGTTCTCCTGCCAGTGTGACGGCAACCTAACAATGTAGTTCAAATACAAAAATCATTCATCAATGGCTAGTGTTTGAATGTCTCAAGCGGTAGCTACATTTGGACAGCACCAAATGTCCAAACACCAGCTCTCATGCAAGATTAATAGAACGTAGAACAGTACAGCGCAGGAACAGGCCCTTTGGCTCACAACGTTATGCCGAACATGACACCAAATTAAACTAATCCCTTCTGCATGCTTTTGGTTCATGCCTCACTATTTCTTGCATATTCATGTGCTTATCTAAAAGCCCCCTTAAATGTCTCTATTGTGTCTGCCTGTGTCACCACCCCTGGCAGTGCGTTCCAGGGGCCTCGTCTTGATACTGAGCCCCAGGATGCCATCGGACGTCAGGATGCAGTGATCTGTTATGTTACTCTACAGCATGCACCCAAAACTGTGAATTATGTTAGCATTGCCCTCACAGAGAATGATTCAGCAGGATCATTGTATGATTATTGATTAATACTCTTACATTGATAAATACCCTACATTTTTCATGAACCTGCCAGGTTTATGTCCTCCATTGCCTTGGCCTCCGGGAGAGACATGATCCAGTTAGTTTTCACACAACAGTCAATGATAATTTTCCTTTCATATATCCTGTTGAGCAGTCAGGAGACGTGCTGGAGCATCATTTTTGTAGCATTATAGCCCTTGCCATTGTCCATCTCACAGATGTCAATTCTTGCTTTGTACGCTAAGTCAATGAGTGCACAGCCATGCAATGAATTACATATCAATTTGTGTTCTATGACTTCACAGAAGGGTTCTGTGAAATACCACTAGACAGCTGTTCAGACCAAAGAAAGATCGTGACAGGTAAATGGACAGGTTCATTAGGATCAGCACACACTCGTTCCCATCGAACAGGCATTTCAAATGTCAAAACTTCTATCCCTTGGCATCATACCTGGGGAGAGTGGGAACTAATAAAGGAAAAATGTTCAGTCTTAAACGCAACGAGTAAATGACGCTGCAGGGAGGCTTGAAAGGCTATGGTGCTTGATGATGAATACTATTGTGAACAAAACCTCACAGTCATAAAATAAATGCTATTGCAAAGTGCACTAAAGTGAAAAAACTCCAATGTTGGTCATGATTAATTCTTGTGACATCCACAAACTACAGACGTCATTGTGACAGCATCAGGATCATCAAATCCTCCTGAGATGACAGAATGTCTGGCTGAGATGTAAGGATTAGATGTGCATTGTCCAGCCATCATTTTCATATAGGAAGTGCCATTGTTCATGCCACTGATGAAGGGGCAGTTCAGAAGGATACCTGCCTGTTGTGTCTGCTGAGCCCTCTTCGATAAGGGGTTAAGATGACATTTGTGCAGGATATTACATGCGATGGTGACCGTGAAGTGGCTGACAGATACCCAGTGCTGATGACCCAGCTGCAGCTCTGTCTGATGACCTTATGAGAGTTTGGAGTGAGTAGCAGTTTCATTTACCCTTGCGGAGCACACCAGACCATCACGAGTCTTTGAATATTTTTAAGGCAGAAGTGGAAAGGTTCTTGGTAAGCGAGGGGGCAACAGGTTATCGGGGGTAGGCAGGATGCAGATTTGAGGTTACTATCAGATCAACCATGATCTTATTAAATAGGCTCGAGAAGTCCAATGGCCTACTCCTGCTCCTTTTGTTTGCATCTTCGCATTCGTTTCTTGCACTGCAGGGCAATCCTGTTTTGGCTGCCATGAGCATTGGCCTCCCTGGTGACCTTCTCCCAGCATGACGTGGTCAGGTGGAAGGACATCCTGTTCCCATCCCTCAGAAGGAGGACTTCCCACCATTCCTGGGTAACAAGAAGGAGAATTCCTGGAAGGTTTCGCTGAAGGTTTAGCAGGACAGTTGTGGTGGGTGACTTTAACTTCCCCCATATTGACTGGATCTCGCTTAGTGCCAGGGGCTCGGATGGAGAGCAATTTGTTAGATGTGTCCAGGAGGGCTTTTTGATACAATATGGTGACAATTCAACCAGGGAGAAGGCCATACTAGACTTGGTACTGGGGAATGAGTCGGGCCAGGTGATCGATGTTTCACTGGGGGAGCTTTTTGGACTTAGCGACCATAATTCCATAAGATTTTGGGTAGACATAGATAAGGACAAGAATGGCTCTTAGATGAGGGTAATTAATTGGGCCAAATACATCCAAATTAGACAGGAATTGGGGAATGTGGATTGGGAGTGACTATTTGAGGGCAAATCCACATTTGACATGTGGGAGGCTTTTAAAGGCCAGTTAATTGAAGAGCAGGATAGGCCTGTCCCCACAAAAATGAAGGATAGAAATGGCAGGATTCGGGAACCATGGATGACAAGGGAAATTATAAGTTTTGTCAAAAGGGAAAAGGAAGCATGCAATAGGGTTAGGCAATTAAAAACTGACAAAGCCCTTGAGGAGTATAGTGAAAGTGGAAAGGAACTTAAATGCAGAATTAGGAGGGCTAAAAGGGGCCATGAAATGTCTTTAGCAATGGAGAATCCCTAGGCTTTTTATGCATATATTAGGAGCAAGAGGGTAGCAAGAGAAAGAGTAGGCCCACTCAAGGACAATGGAGGGAAGTTATGCGTGGAGCCACAGGAAGTGGGTGAGATCCTTAATGCGTACTTTATATCAGTATTCACCAAGGAGAAGGACGGTTGTTGCTGTCCGGGATAGATGTGTGAACGCTCTAAAGAATGTCAGTATATCTAAGGAGGAAGTGTTGGGTATCTTAAATTGCATTAAGTCCCCAGGGCCGGATAAGATATAACCCAGGTTGCTGCGGGAGGCAAGGGAAGAAATAGCTGGAGGCTTAGCAGATATCTTCACATCTTCTTTGACCACAAGTGAGGTTCCAGAGGACTAGAGAATAGCCAATGTTGTTCAACATGGTGGCACAGTGGTTAGCATTGCTGCCTCACAGTGCCAGGGACCCAGGTTCGATTCCCAGCTTGGGTCACTGTCTGTGTACCCGAACAGGCACTGGAGTGTGGTGGTGACTAGGGGGTTTTCACAGTAACTTCATTGCAGTATTAATGTAAGCCTACTTGTGACACTAATAAATAAATTTTAATTTGTTTAAGAAAGGAAGTAGGGATAATCCAGGAAATTATAGGTTGGTGAGCTTGACATCAGTGGTGGGGAAGCTTTTGGAAGAGATACTGAGGGACAGGATGTATGCATATTTGGATGAAAATGGACTAGTTAATGATAGGCAGCATGGCTTTGTACGGGGAAGATCATGTCTCACCAACTTGATTGAGTTTTTTGAAGAGGTGACAAAGATAATTGATGAGGGAAGTGTTGTGGATGTTTTTATGGACTTCAGTAAGGCATTTGACAAGGTCCACATGGCAGACTGGTACAAAAACTAAAATCACATGGGATTCGGGTGGGCTGGCTAGATGGATACAGAATTGGCTTGGTCATACAAGACAGAGAGTAGCAGTGGAAGGATGTTTTTCAGAATGGAGATCTGTAACTAGTGGTGTTCCTCAGGGATCAGTGCTGGGACCTCTGTTATTTGTAGTTATATATAAATGATCTGGAGGAAAATGTGGGTGGTCTGATTAGTAAGTTTGTGGATGACACAAAGATTGGTGGAGTTGCTGATAGTGCTGGGGATTGTCAGAGGATACAACAGGATAGAGAAAAATTGGAGATTTGGGCACAGAAATGGCAGATGGAATTTAATCTGGACAAATGAGAGATGATGCATTTTGGAGGGTCAAATTTAGGTGTGAGTTATACTCTAAATGGCAGAACCCTTTGGAATATTAATATAGAGAGGAATCTGGGCATGCAGTTCCACAGTTCCCTAAACGTGGCAACACAAGTGGCCAAGGTGATTGAGAAGGCATATGGCATGCTTGCCATATGGGGCATTGAGTACAAGAGTTGGCAAATCATGTTGCAGCTATATAAATAAAAGCAAAATACTGTGGATGCTGGAATCAAATAAAAACAGAAAATGCTGGAAAACCTCAGCGGGTCTGACAGCATCAGTGGAGAGGGAACAGAGTCAATGTTTGAGTCTGGGTTTGACAAGCCCCATAAAAATCCAGCAGGCAGCCTGCTGCCACCTACCTACCTGTCCACCCTTGTCCCCAGTGCAATTTCACCAGCAGTAGAGTTGGCATTGCTCTTAAGTGGTCAATTAATTCCCGCATAAGTGCTTCAACTCGCCACCACCAGGATTTCACCAGTGGCAGGAGAGGACCACACCAAGTGGCCAGCCTGTCGGGTTTCCTTGTGTGGGCTAATGGTGGATCTTAATGGGCCCCCGAGGTACATCAGAGGGACCCTAATGTGTTGTCTCCTCCCAACTAGATTCCCTCTACCCATTGCCTCTGAAAGCTTGCTCCCCCATCTCCGTTGGCGTGGCCTGGTAACCTACCCAAACACTGGTCCAGCACTGAGGCCAAGCAGCAAGTGCAGTACCAGCTTTGGCCACCGCTTCCATGATGTTGCTGGTTATGGAAAGCTGACGACCTCTGGCCTGGAGCATTCTGAGTCCGATCTTCTTGTCCCTGAGAGGTGAAATTGCCACCTTAAGTCTAAGAATGGTAAATCAACCATCAAATGGCCATAGGGCAATGGCTAGACCCCTCCCTGATTTTTTAGCCATTGGGGGAAGGCTGTCTTCGAACATGGCATCCCATAAAATTCAGCCCTTACTTCTGTAAGTGTATCCTGCATGTCTCCAGTACCTCTGTGTTGCTATGACATGTTAACATACTGATACGCTTTTGAACATCTCCAGCACCCAGGAAGAAGGGAGCAAAATGAAACTGGGGTGGATGTAAATGTGCAGAAAAGCTATTTAACCTGCACTCAGCAGACTTGGAACGTTGAAATTCTGGAAGAACTGAGATGTCACTGGAGTCTGTGATCTCTGATTTTGAGTCAAGATTGAGCACAAAACACCAGAGGTTTGGCCTGACTGTGGGTGTCCTGGCATGTGGTCTTAACGGAGAAAACTGAATGCATTGTTGTGATCTGAGAGAACTCAGATCTGAGAGATCAGGGTCCTGAATCGCAATAAAGGTAACTATGATGGCATGAGGCATGAATTGGCCATGTTGGACTGGGAAACATTACTGAAAGGAAAGACAGGCAATGGCAGGCATTTAAAGAACGAATCTGTGAACTCCAGAAGTTGTTTCTTCCTGTTTGACGCAGGAGTGGTAAGGGAATTGTGGCCAAACCATGGCATATGAGGGAAATTAGAGATAGTATCAGATTCAAAGAAGAAGCATTCAAATTGCCAAGAAAAAGCAATTGGTCTGAGGTTTGGGAGCAGTTTAAAATTCAGCAAAGGAGGACCAAGGGATTGATTAAAAAGGGGAAAATAGAGTATGAGAGTAAGCTAGCGGGGAACATAAAAACTGACTACAGATATGTAAAGAGAAATAGATTGAGAAAACTGAATGTAGGCCCCATACAGTCAGAAACAGGAGAATTCATAAAGGGGAATAAAGAAATGGCTGCGGAATTACATTTGTACTTTGCCTCAGCCTTCACAAAGGGAGACATGAATAATGTACCAGGAGTGCTGAGAGAAACATGTTTTTGTGAGGAGCTGAAGGAAATCAGCATTAGTGGAGAAATGGTTCGGGGGAAATTGATGGGATTGAAGGTGGATAAATCTCCAGGTCCTGATAATCATCAGTACTTAAGGAAGTGGTCCTGGAAATAGTTGATCCATTGGTGGTTATTTTCCAAACTTTTTGGACTCTGGAATAGTTCCTACAGATTGGAGGACAGATAATGTAAGCCCGCTATTCAAAAAGAGAGGTAGAAAGAAAATAGGGAGCTATAGGCCAGTGAGCCTAATGTTGGTACTGAGGAAGTTGCAACAGTCCATTATCAAGGATTTCATAACTCGGCATTTGGAAAGCAATGGTGTATTCAGACAAAGCATGGATTTACAAAAGGAAAATCATGCTTGACAAATCTATTGGAATTTTTTGAGGATGTAACTAATAGAGTTGACAGAGGAGAACCAGTGGATGTGGTTGATTGAGAATTTCAGAAAGCTTTCAACAAGGTCTCACATAACAGACTACAATGTAAAGTTAAAGCACATGGGATTTCAGGTAATGTCTTGAGATGGATAGAAAGCTGGTTAGCAGATAGGAAGCAAAGGATCATTTTCTGATTGGCAGTCAGTTACTAGTGGGATTCCACAGGAATCTGTGCTAGGACTCCAACTGTTCACATTATATATTAATGATTTGGAAGAGGTGACTGAATATATTATCTCCAAATTTGTAGATGATACAAAGTTGGGTGGGAGGGTGAGCTGTGGTGAGGATGCAGAGATGCTTCAGCATGATTTGGACAGGCTGAGTGTGTGGGCATATTCATGGCAGATGCAGTATAGTGTGGATAAATGTGAGGTTATCCACTTTGGCAGCAATAATAGGAAGACAGATTAAAAGACAGGGTATAAATTGAGAGAGGTGGATACTCAACAAGATCTTGGAGTCCTCGTGCATCGGTCGCTGAAAGTAAGCGCGCGGGTGCAGTAGGCAGTAAAGAAGGCAAATGGAATGTTGGCCTTCATAGCGAGAGGATTTGAGTATAGTGATAGGGATGTTTTGCTGCAATTGTATAGGGTGTTGATGAGGCCACTTCTGGAGTATTGTATGCTGTTTTGCTGTCCTTCTCTGGAGAAGGATGTGCTTGCTATAGAGGGAGTACAGCAAAGGTTTACCAGGCTGATTCCTGGGATGGCAGGTTTGTCATGTGAGGGGAGACTAGGTTGGTTAGGATTATATTCACTGGAGTTTAGAAGAGTGAGAGAGGATCTCATCGAAGCTTTAAAAATTCTAACAGGGTTTGACAGGATAAATTCAGACAGGATGTTCCCAATGATGGGGGAGTCCTGAATTAGGGGTTATAGTTTGAGGATAAGGGGCAAACAATTTAGCACTGCGGTGAGGAGAAATTTCTTCGCCTAGAGGGTGGCAAATGTGCAGAATTCACTACCACAGAAAGTAGTTGAGGCCAAGAAGAAATTAGATATAGCTCTTGGGGCTAAAGGAATCAAGAGATATGGGGAGAAGGGGGGATCACAGTATTGAATTTGATGATCAGCCATGATCAAAATGAATGGCAAAGCAGGCTCGAAGGATCGAATGGTCTACTCCTGCTTCAAGTTTCTATGTTTCTATGTAACTGAGGTAGAGATGGATTTTGGGAGCATTGAGAAGGAAAGCGATGACTAGGACTGGGAATATTGAGGTGGAAAATTGATTTTGGGAGCACTGAGGAGCAACTGAGAACCCTGAGGTTGTTGACCAATGCAAGGGTGAAAGTCTGGAAGCCGTCTAAGATACAGAATGGATCCTAAAAATGAAATTAAAGTAATCAGAATATCTTGGGGGGCGGTGGGGGTGGGGGAAGAGTTAATGTGATCATTGATCAAAAAAGCACTAAACCAGAAAGTGCAATGCTGCAGAGGAAGTTTCAGACAAGGAGAAAACATAATCTCCTCTCACAGACAAAGGGATTTTGGCTGGAACTTCGATAGAGTTATTGGTACATTTAGTTTTCATTGCAAATTAATTCTTTGTATGTACAGTGGTAATAGATTGCATTTTGTTGTATATATTCGATTAGCTGAGGAAGCGACAGGTCTGCTGCCAATAGTAGGCTCTAAATTAGATAAAGGCTACTCAGTAGACTGAACTTTGAGTTTATGTAAGCCTTCTCAATATTGCACTGGCAACAGAATATACCTTTAAATTAACCTGGGTAGTAGTCAGACTGACAGCACCATCTAACTTGTGATGTAACCAGTATTTTCATCAATTTCTCCATGAAATCCATGTTCTTTTTTATTATTTCTTGGAATGTGGGTGTCACTGGCAGGGCCAGCATTTATTGCCCATCCTTAATCGCCCTTGAACTGAGTGGCTTGAAAGGCCATTTCAGAGGGCATTTAAGAGTCAACCATGTTGCTGTGGGTCTGGAGTTGCATGTAAGCCAGACCAGGAAAGGGCAGCAGATTTCCTTCTCTAAAGGAGAGTACTTTGTGCATATTGAATCTGAACAATGAAAAATGGTGTACATATCATAAAATAGCGTATCAGAGTAAAGACTGGTTTATTTTTATTAAATGCACAGACACAGTAGACATAAACCTTCAGTGTATCAGAGCACATTCAATTCAGTTCCATTTTGCAAGTTTCTTGATGCATGTCAAATATTTAAGTACAAGGTCATTCTGCATAAATAACATGATACCTAATGTCCTCTTTCTGAGTATCATCTAAGGGGCAACATCTGCTCAGCAATTCCTGAGTTATACATTGAGTTCAATAACCCACAAAATGATTAGCTTCCAAGTGAGAGCAGAAAAACTCCAGAAGTATCCAATCCTGTGCTGAGTGTTGTGCATTTGCTCTGCATTAGATTCACCAAATTTTATAAAGAGTTCCAAGTTTTAGGTAGCATTTTGCTGTAAACTAAACTGGAGACGGGTCTTGGGACTCATAACAACCAAAACATAAATGTTCACCTTAATCACAGAATGGAAAGTAGGTCTCCAGAATTTTCATGTGTTGCATTAAGCAGTCTAGATGTTGTATAAAGTAGAAAACAAATAGAACATAGAACATAGAATATTACAGAGCAGTACAGGCCCTTCGGCCCTCGATGTTGCGCCGACCAGTGAAACCAATCTAAAGCCCCTCTAATCTACACTATTCCAATATCATCCATATGTTTATCCAATAACCATTTGAATGCTCTTAATGTTGTCGAGTCCACTACTGCGGCAGGCAGGGCATTCCACACCCTTATTACTCTCTGAGTAAAGAACCTACCTCTAACATCTGTCCTATATCTCTCACCCCTCAATTTAAAGCTATGTCCCCTCGTGTTAGCCATCACCATCCGAGGAAAAAGGATCTCACTATCCACCTATCTAATCCTCTGATCATCTTGTATGTCTCTATTAAGTCACCTCTTAACCTTCTTCTCTCTAACGAAAACAACTTCAAGTCCCTCAGCCTTTCCTCATACGATCTTCCCACCATACCAGGCAACATCCTGGTAAATCTCCTCTGCACCCTTTCCAATGCTTCCACATCTTTCCTATAAAGCGGTGACCAGAACTGTACGCAATACTCCAAATATGGCCGCACCAGAGTTTTGTACAGTTGCAGCATGACCTCACGGCTCTGAAACTCAATCCCTCTACCAATAAAAGCTAACACACCATATGCCTTCTTAACAACCCTATCAACCTGGGTGCCAACTTTCAGGGATCTATGCACATGGACACCCAGATCCCTCTGTTCATCCACACTACCAAGTATCTTACCATTAGCCCAGTACTCTGTATTCCCGTTTCTCCTTCCAAAGTGAATCACCTCACACTTTTCCGCATTAAACTCCATTTGCCACCTCTCAGCCCAGCTCTGAGGCTTATCTATGTCCCTCTGTAACCTGCCATTTCCCTCCGCACTGTCTACAACTCCACCGACTTTAGTGTCATCTGCAAATTTACTAATCCATCCTTCTATGCCTTAAACAAATCAGTAACCTTTCTTTAAGCATCTTATTCACCTTCACTCTTGTTCCTATTATGTTCCTTCTCTTCCCTCAGTCTTTCCAGTCTTCTTCGAGTGGCACTGACTTCAATTTCTAAGACTGATGTTAACCTCCATGGGTTGCTTCTGCTACAGACAATTCCCTTTCCAACATCACGATTACATCCAAACCTAACTCTCTATCTTCTGCAGCTCTTTTCCCAATTTTTATTCTGTATCTCTGTATTGCGGCATGGCGGCACAGTGGCTAGCATTGCTGCCTCACAGCGCCGGGGACCCGGGTTTAATTTCCAGCTTGGGTCACTGTCTGTGTGGAGTCTGCACGCTCTCCCCGTGTCTGCATGGGTTTCCTCCGGGTGCTCCGGTTTCCTCCCACCGTCCAAGGATTTGCAGGTTAGGTGGATTGGCCGGGCTAAATTGTCCCTTAGTGTTGGGGTGGGGGGGCTAGCTAGGGTAAATGCATGGGGTTATGGAGGTGGGGCCTGGGTGGGATTGTGGCCAATGTAGACTCGATGGGCTGAATGGCCTCCTCCTGCATTGTGGGATTCTATGATCTTCCTTCATGAAGCACTCTGAATTTTATCACAAAAATGTAATGTATATATATATTTCCACAGTTGCTGCTATAGTAATCTGCTATTAGCTCCTTTCTGAATTCAGCCGCTAACCTAACATTCAAAGATGGGCAGCACGGTGGCACAGTTGTTAGTACTGCTTTCTCACAGTGTCAGGGACCCGGATTCAATTCCCGCCTTGGGCGACTGTGGAGTTTGCATGTTCTGTGTGAGTTTCCTCTCACACTGCAAAGGTGAGCAGGTGAGGTGGATTGGCCATGCTAAACTGTCCCTTAGTGTTCAAAGATATATAGGTTAGGTGGATTCGCCATAGTAATTTTGGGAAGTTCTGAATACTAATCTAGTTTGTAGCATAGGATTGTGACAGATTCATGAAGTATTTTGTTTTGGATCTCTCTTATTTTTGAATACGTCACTGAATTAAGTACTCACATCTGCCAGAGTTGACAAACACAATTTCCAGGAACTGTTGCATTGTGAACCTGTACTGTGCATCAGTAATTTTGCTAATGTAGAAAATGTTTTGTTCTGCACAACATGACCTCAAGTCGGCGAATTAATTATTTTTGCAAATAGGCGAGACAAAATGTAGAATTGTCAGCATAAACTCACTTTGGTTATGGCGGAAATCTGCAACAATTATCCTGCGTGTTGGAACCTTTATTGTAGGAGAATTTTCTGGAGTAATTATTTTGATTTCTCTGTAGGTCTTCAATTTTCTGACAAACTTATTTTGCGCATCCGTAAAACCCATCACTGTGATCCAGATGTTAGTCAATGTTCCTTTTGTCTCCTCCTTTGGATTTGTCTGTAGTCATAGAACTATAGAATCCTTACAGTGCAGAAGGAGGCTATTCGGCCCATCGAGTCTGCACCGACCACAGTCCCACCCAGGCACTATCCCCATAACCCTGTGCATTTACCCTAGTTAATCTCCCTGATACTAAGGTGCAATTTAGCATGGCCAATCCACCTGACCCGCACATCTTTAGACTGTGGAAGGAAACCAGAGCACCGGAGGAAACCCACACAGCCACAAGGAGAATGTGCAAACTCTACACAGACAGTGAACCAAGCCGGGAATCGAACCCAGGTCCCTGACGCTGTGAGGCAGCAGTGCTAACCAATGTGCCACCCCCTGTGAAGCATTCTGTGTCCTGTGAAGCATCTTAGCATTTTACCTTGTTCATGGTACTGTATGAATGCAAATGATCATTTTATGTATGGAGGATTGCGGAAGATCGGTGCACCACAAGGCGAAAGAGATACAGTGGGAATATGTTGCACAATGCTTCATGAATTTTTGACTTGCTTTGTCCTTGATCAATATTGAATAGCCTGGTAGGGGGTACAGTTTGAATTTCCTCAAAGTAATTTAAGCTACTGTTATGCTAATGAGAAAAGGATTTACACGCTTCTGGCCCTAAGGATCTATTTACACAGATATCCTGGTTAAACTGATTTGCATACAAATTAGAGTAATTATTAGTGTAAATCTTGTGGAAAGCAGATATAATGAAGTGCACAGAAATTGGAGTGCAGTTTTTCAAAAGGCAGTTCATCCCACACACACACACACACACAGGGCCAAGGAAGGAACAGGCCTGGACCTCATTTACTTTGATACCTGTCTCATCAATTGTTCCAGCATACTTTTCAAGAATTATATTCCTGTCAGGAATACATTCACCAAATAGCTGGGAGAGGCAGCAGGGCTAGATTTGATTTGATTTCATTTATTATTGTCACATGTATTAGCAGACAGTGAAAAGTATTGTTATTTGTGCGCTATACAGACAAAGCATACCATTCATAGAGAAGGAAACGAGATAGTGCAGAATGTGGTGTTACAGTTATAGCTAGGGAGTAGAGAAAGATCAACGTAATGCAAGGTAGGTCCATTCAAAAATTTAATGGCAGCAGGAAAGAAGCTGTTCTCGAGTAGGTTGGTACGTGACCTCAGACTTTTGTATCTTTTTCCTGATGGAAGAAGGTGGAAGAAAGAATGTCCAGGATGTGTGGGGTCCTTAATTATGCTGGCTGCTTTGCCGAGGCAGCAGGAGGTGTAGATAGTGTTAATGGATGGGAGGGTGATGGATTGGGCTACATTCACAACCTTTTGTAGTTTCTCGTGGTCTTGGGCAGAGCAGGAGCCATACCAAGCTGTGATACAGCCAGAAAGAATGCTTTCTATGGTGCATCTGTAAAAGTTGGTGAGAGTCGTAGCTGACATGCCAAATTTCCTTAGTCTTCTGAGAAAGTAGAGGCATTGGTGGGCTATCTTAACTATAGTGTCGGCATTGGGGGACCAGGACAGGTTGTGGTGATCTGGACACCTAAAAACTTGAAGCTCTCTACCCTTTCTACTTCATCCCCGTTGACGTAGACAAAGGCATGTTCTCCTTTATGCTTCCTGAAGTGAAAGGAAAATAATTTTACAACTGTTTTCCAAGCCCTCCAGGAGGGATCAAAGCCTCCTGGGTGTTTGTTAGCAAGCCAGCTGGAACATCACTTTGTGGTGTGCAGCAGGAGCTGGTCTTTAGTGCCAACTCCTTCACCTCCAGAATGCGAAACAGTGCTGAAAGATGGTCAACAATATTATCAGGGCTGGCGAGTTAACACACTGAACACTCTTTTCCTCTTTGCCCATTTGGACACAAACACACCCTTCATTCTTCTATAACACCACTTTAACAACCAGTTGTTCACAATGTATCCTGGTTAATGGGAGCTTTAACTTGGCATTCTGTTCTATAGCTAACAGCACCCCCAACAATAATTGTTTATTTGCGCAACTCTAACATCCACTTCCCCCACTTTAACTGACTCTTAATCACATCATTGCATCTCTTAATTTGGTTTTCCCATGTACATACTCCTTAACTGTGAGCCATCGACTGAGGGAGAAAATAGTGCAGAATGCCTAACAGAGACTGCCCACCAGAAGGGGCATTTTCACTCTTGAACCTTTTCATGAACAAAGAAGAGCCATTCTTGACAACAAATGGTGAAGTCACTGGCACGGTAGCACAGTGGTTAGCACTGCTGCTTCACAGCTCCAGGGTCCCGGGTTCGATTCCTGGCTCGGGTCATTGTCTGTGTGGAGTTTGCACATTCTCCTCGTGTCTGCGTGGGTTTCCTCCGGGTGCTCCGGTTTCCTCCCACAGTCCAAAGATGTGCGGGTTAGGTTGATTGGCCAGGTTAAAAAAAAAAATTGCCCCTTAGAGTCCTGGGATGTGTAGGTTAGAGGGATTAGCGGGTAAATATGTGGGGGTAGGGCCTGGGTGGGATTATGGTCGGTGCAGACTCGATGGGCCGAATGGCCTCCTTCTGCACTGTAGGGTTTCTATGATTTCTATAATGTTCAAGCCATGTCTGTGATTGAAGACCTCAGCATCACACTCAGTACCTTCAGCTCCCTTGCCCTGTCTCCTTAACATCAGGGAGTTGGAGTTCACCCATTCTTAGCTTCTGTCCTCCTCTCAAGCAGATCCATGCCAATAATGGAGGGACAGAAGATGAGGCAGAAGAGAAGGAGCAGCAGGAAAGACATTACTATCTTGTTAACTATAACATTGATAACATTGGTCATGATGATGATAACTAGGACACATGAGAGGTGGTTTGGTAAATCACCTCAGCCTGTATATCTCTCCGCCAAAGCCTTCATGATACCTGTGGCACTTACTGCTTCATACGTTCATTACTGCTTCATACTTCATTGGAACCCAGTCGAGCCCAGCAATTTCCAAAGTGAAACTATCAAAGGAGGTTGATTTTAGGGATCCGATTGTTAAATGGGTATTGTTTAGGAATAATTATTTTTGAAGACGATCTAATCTAATTTAATCTAATCAAATGTAAAATGTTAAGAGGCATCTGGATGGGTACATGAATAGGGAGGGAATAGAGGGATATGGACCGAGTAAGGGCAGAAGGTTTATTTTTAATTAGGGCATCATGATTGGCACAGGCTTGGAGGGCCAATGGGCCTGTTCCTGTGCTGTACTTTTCTTTGTTCTTTGTATACCTAGGCAGCAGCTCAGATCATCTGGGTATCACTGGACATTGTTGGTGAGTAGATAACACTGTGTGATTTACAGAGCTTGAGATATGATAAGGATTAAAAGGTGAGTGAAGGTAGGTCACCTTCCCAGCAGAGGCTGAAGAACAGGCTGCCTGTAGTTTTGAAGTTGGGGGATACAGAACCTATTGGTGCTCACCTGACAAAAAGGATACTGAAGGAAAGTTATATCTATCTACAGGCTCTAAGGTCCAACTTTAAGGATGCACAGCATACAAGTGTGGTTCTTGCAAAAACATCTCAAAAGCATTATTTTTGTTGCAAGAGTCAATGGAGTGAATG
Source organism: Mustelus asterias (assembly GCF_964213995.1). Classification (NCBI taxonomy): domain Eukaryota; kingdom Metazoa; phylum Chordata; class Chondrichthyes; order Carcharhiniformes; family Triakidae; genus Mustelus; species Mustelus asterias. The sequence continues at coordinate 107,722,624 of NC_135804.1, forward strand.
CCAGTTGCAATGGAATGCGTGGCAGATGTCCTGCTAAGAAGAAATAGAAGAGCGAATGAAGAGCAGCCTGCAATAACAGCCTGCATGGTGTCCATGATGCATGCTATTGCCTTTCAGAGGTTCTCATGACTTGTTCACTGTTATCAGATGAACTATCCCACTGCTAACTGGGGCCATAGGTCCTGGAGCTGGTGGAATGGCAATGACTTTTGTCGACTAGCCTGATACAGGTATCTCTCCTTTCAGTAGCACATGCTGGGCGTGTCCCCAGAGGTTACCACAACAATGGAACATGCGAGGCCATATCAGGATGTCAAGAACAAGGCCCAGAGCTGCAGGCAGCAATGGCTGCCTGAGGTGCAGACTTCCATGAGACAAGGCCCACATGAGAAACCAAGCATTTTGCACAATCCTGGTCCTCACGTTTTGTCAAAATGAAGCAGTAAAATCAGTGAAAGTAGGCATGTGTGGGCAACTTAGGGGAATTCTGGTGTTAAGAGAAAGCAGGTTGTGTTGTGATCCCTTTGTAATTATTGTATTGTCATTGATTCATGCAGTTTAACAGCCAAGTTTCTTGCCCTTTCAGCAGACTTTAATTCAGATCCCATACTAATTCAGATTTACTTTCTCTATAGTGTCTGCTACAACCTTATATACCTTTATGAGGTTACCTCATATGCAATTCTTCAAAGTGAGAGCGCCTTAATTTCCATGATAGACAATGAGTCAAATCTTCCTGGAGTATTAACATTGAGTTCACAATGCATACATTTAATAGCACACTTAATGCTTTCTTCAGAAGAATCTCCTTGTTCTTATTTCTAGATCAATAGCCGAAGAAAATTTAGGTTCATAATGTTTTTAATGAAAAAAGTTTATTAGTCACAAGTAAGGCTTACATTAACACTGCAATGAAGTTACTGTGAAATTCCCCTAGTCGCCACACTCTGGCACCTGATAATTGTTACCAAAATGACAATTAATCTTCCCAGCCCAGAAAGGCACTAGTTTAATCTGAGACTCATTTCTGCACGTAGTAAATTCTTACTGATTTTAAAATTACATTTTTTTTTCCTGATCATCTCTCTTTTACGTCTCCCACACTCTCTTAATCCAATCTTCCTGTTAGCTGCTTTGATTCTAATTCACTTTCCTTCTCCACTGTTCCTCTAGTTCTTTCCCGTTGATTAAGGAGACTGTTGAATCTGTCATTCATTAGGTTTCCACTGCCTTTGCTGATGTGCCATTTTTAACTTGCAAACTAAGCTGTCAAAATATTTGGATGCAGGAGAAACACAACTAACACTAGGCATTGTGAGATGCCCCACAGTGAGAAGATTTAACTCAACATTTGCTACTATACTTAATTAAGTCTGAAGTTTCACAACACCAGGCTACAGTCATAGAGTCATAGAGTCATAGAGGTTTACAGCATGGAAACTGGCCCTTCGGCCCAACTTGTCCATGTCGCCCTTTTTTAAAAAATCCCTAAGCTAGTCCCAATTGCTCGCATTTGGCCCATATCCCTCCATACCCATCTTACCCATGTAACTGTTGAAACGCTTTTTAAAAGACAAAATTGTACCTGTCACTACTTCTACCTCTGGCACCTTGTTCCAGACACTCACCACCCTCTGTGTGAAATAATTGCCCCTCTGAATCTATTTTTATCTCTCCCCTCTCACCTTAAACAAATGCCTTCTAGTTTTAGACTACCCTACATTTGGGAAAATATATTGACTATCTAGCTGATCTATGCCCCTCATTATTTTATAGACCTCCATAAGATCACCCCTCAGCCTTCTCCACTCCAGAGAAAAAAGTCCCAGTCTATCCAGCCTCTCCTTATAACTCAAACCATCAAGTCCCGGTAGCATCCTAGTAAATCTTTTCTGCACTCTTTCTAGTTTAATAATATTCTTTCTATAATAGGTTGACCAGAACTGTACACAGTATTCCAAGTGTGGCTTTACCAATGTCTTGTACAACTTCCCACCTTCTATATTCAATGTTCTGACCAATGAATGCTGAATGCCTTCTTCACCACTTTGTCCACCTGTGATTCCATTTTCAAGGAGATATGAACATGTACCCCAAGATCTCTTTGTTCTGTAACTCTCCCCAACACCCTACCATTAATTAAGTCCTGTCCTGGTTCAATCTACCAAAAAGCATCACCTCGCATTTATCTAAATTAAACTCCATCTGCCATTCGTCAGCTCACTGGCCCAATTGATCAAGGTCCCATTGCAAACTGAGATAACCTTCTTCACTGTCCATTATGCCACAAACCTTGATGTCATCTGGAAACTTACTAACCATGCCGTCTAAATTCTCATCCAAATCATTAATATAAATGACAAATAACAGTGGACCCAGCACCGATCCCTGAGGCACACCGCTGGTCATAGGTCTCCAGTTTGAAAAACAACCCTCTACAACCACCCTCTGGCTTCTGTCAAGAAGCCAATTTTGTATCCATTTAGCTACCTCACCCTGGATCCCATGAGATTTAACCTTATGCAACAACCCTACCATGCGGTACCTTGTCAAGGACCTTGCTAAAGTCCATGTAGACAACATCAACTGCATTGCCCATATCTACCTTCTTGGTTACCCCTTCAAAAAACTCCTTAAAGGAAAATCACCTTGAAGGAGCAAGGCTCCAAAAGCTCATGATTCCAAATAAACCTGTTGGACTTTAACCTGGTGCTGCGAAACTTCTTACTGTGCCCACCCCAGTCCAACGCCGGCATCTCCACATCATACTTAATTAAACCAAAGGTATTCTGAATGTTTTGTTTCATATATAATGATGCATTTTTCCTCAATGGATTCTGATCTTACTGCCTTCCAGTCACAGAAATAGTAACATCTGTTCTCGATCACGATTGTAATGACATTCAACACCAAGAGGAACCAAAATGGCTTCAATCCATTTCCCACAAATCTGCTTGTCTTTGTTGAGGAATATCACAAAGCATGATATCATTGGCACGCCACTCAAGCTTTGTGATGTTTATGGCTCTTAATTTCTCTGCCTTATAGTACAAGCTAGGTCATGTGTTATCTATATGTTGTGGTTAATGTGATGGTACATGCACCATTATCCCTGCATATTGCAATCTACCTGGTCGCACTGCTGATTCAAGTTATTTTCTTCATAAAGGTTAAGACCATAAGACCATAAGACATAGGAGCGGAAGTAAGGCCATTCGGCCCATCGAGTCCACTCCACCATTCAATCATGGTTGATTTCAACTCCATTTACCCGCTCTCTCCCCATAGCCCTTAATTCCTCGAGAAATCAAGAATTTATCAATTTCTGTCTTGAAGACGCTCAACGTCTCGGCCTCCACAGCCCTCTGTGGCAATGAATTCCACAGACCCACCACTCTCTGGCTGAAGAAATTTCTCCTCATCTCTGTTCTAAAGTGACTCCCTTTTATTCTAAGGCTGTGCCCCCGCGTCCTAGTCTCCCCTGTTAATGGAAACAACTTCCCTACGTCCATCCTATCTAAGCCGTTCATTATCTTGTAAGTTTCTATCAGATCTCCCCTCAACCTCCTAAACTCCAATGAATATAATCCCACGATCCTCAGACGTTCATCGTATGTCAGGCCTACCATTCCTGGGATCATCCGTGTGAATCTCCGCTGGACCCGCTCCAGTGCCACTACAGCACTACAGCTCCATCCTGTGGAGCAAAGAAACACAACCTGAAAGTTAGAAAAGCAAAATTCAAATCCCAAATAGAAGCAGAAAATGCTAGAATTACTCAGCACGTCAGACAGTATGTGTGGGAGAAGCAGAGTTCATGGGCTGGATTTTCATGTTGACGGGAAGGCTCAGTGGAGAAGTGAAAATGGCGGCCAGGATGCAATTCCAGGATTCCTGACTCCATTCTCAGTGTTTCTGATTTTCAGGGGTGCATCTTAAGGGAGAGAGCTGGTTTGGATCATGAGCCCACAGCCTGTATGTCTTCCAAACCTGGCTGGCTCCATTGCAGTGATAGGCATGTTTGAGCCCTCCATAATTTTCATGAAATCAGGCCAGCTTTTCAAAGAGTCATGAGCCATAGCCTGAGGGACACTTTTGAAAGGTAAGTTCAAACGGTCTTTCTCATATTTCCTATGCCAAGGAATGACCCCCATCCATCCCATGTAACCTTTCATGCCTGCATACCAAGGTATGGCATTCTCACCCACTCCCTATGGCTCTTCATGCCCCACTGTCAAGTTATTGTTAAAGTCCAGACATCCATTAGAATACTGAAACACCTGAACCACAGGGGAAACATTGTTTGATTGACAGTTCTGTCTCTGATTTCTTCTATGCAGTGTTTCATGAATGAGCATGAAAGTGCCATAACTTGAAGTGGGGGAGGGAGAAGGAAGGAAGGAAAAACAAAAGGGAAAATCTGTGATAGGCCGGAGGACACAGGAGATTAAATGACAAAAGATTTCATGGTACAATAGACAAAAGGGAATGCTAATCAGTATAGTAAAAAACAAAACATCTTCCCAGATGAAGTGTTAATGAGTCACCGCTGATGTGGCAGTCTCATTTATGCTTATCATCGTAGTTCCAATGGGATCAGCATTGTGTCGAGGGGCTGCGCTGGCCTTTTCAGCATTGACTTGGGTGAGGAGCAGCAGGGGTCTTGCGTTCCCCCCCATCCCCAACCCCCCGCCTCCAGTCCCACCCCACCATATTTTGGCTCCCTACTCCACATTAAAAGTCCTCCTTCAAGGTTGGGAATGGAATGGGTGCTGCAGTCCCCCCACCCCCAACCAGTCATGGATCGAGATTACCTGCTACTGAACTGGAAGCCAAGCTAGTCAATCAGTAATGATTTCCAGTTGAGAAGAAGATGCAGACTCCAAAGTTTAAATGCCATAGTATGTTGGGAAAACCCAGACTGCCAATTTGAAACTTCACCCAGCCCTGTTAAAGATCCAGGCCTTTGTTTCTTAAATTTATCCTTCACACAGCCATACCTACAGCCACCTTGCCCCAAGTTACAGAGTTCCTTTTTTAAGCTTCTCCACCTTCCTCTCTTCCTTCAAGACCTTCCTTGAAATCCACCTCTTTCACCGAGTTTCATTCACCAATTCTAATATATCTTCCTTCAGCTTGAAATCCAGTTTTCTCTGATTCAAAGGCTGTGAAGCACCTGGGATGTTCCTCTGTGTGTTAGTGGTGCTTAAGTGCTTATTTCCTTTACTGGCCTAGCTGATCTGTTACATTTAATAATCATTTCACCTCTTCTTGTTTGCATTTACCCCATCTTCTTCTTCCTTTGAATCTACTAATGTGCTTTTCCAGCTTGTTCTTTTCAAGAAGGAAAGCCAGAAGCCAAGCGTATTAAATGTATTTCCTCGATCTGCACAGATGTTGACCAGCTTGTTATATTTCTCAATTTTTTTTCTTACTTTGTTTCCAATATTTCTCTCATAATCACAAAACCCTAAATAAGAAAAGGTGGAAGTGTGCAAGAGTCATGTTTCACAGTAAGCAGAATTTCTTATTTATTGATGTGGATTTTTGTTTTATCTATTGTACACACATTGTGTAACAGAGTGTTGTACAGATAGCATGAGCCAAAAAAGGTCTGCAATTACTTAACAGCTTTAAGCATTTTATTGTATCAATAATTAGGCTTTTCGCTTTGTAAACAAAATAAATCATTTTGGGAGATCTTTAAATGGAGATTGTAATGCAGTCAATGGGAACAATTGTCACTGATTAGTTGTTTCCTTTTAGCAGGTTTATGCATGACTAGTATTTGGAAATAATTAATGACAATAGGGCAGCACAGTGGCACAGTGGTTAGCACTGCTGCTTCATAGCGTCAGGGACCCGGGTTTGATTCCTGGCTTGGGTCACTATAAGCAGTCTCACTTGGCTATAGCCAAGTTCCGCACACATGAGGACGGCATCAACCGGGATCTTGGGTTCATGTCACACTATCTGTAACCCCCACGACTTACCTGGGCTTGCAAAATCTCACAACTGTCCTGGCTGGAGACAATACACGCCTCTTTAGCCTGTGCTTGGCCCTCTCTCCACTCACATTGTCCATACCTTTAAGACTTGATTGCCTATAAAGACCCGCATTCCAACCATTATCTTGTAAATTGAGTTTGTGTCTTTATATGCCCTGTTTGTGAACACAAGTCCTCACTCACCTGATGAAGGAGCTTGAGACTCTGAAAGCTCGTGCTGCCAAATAAACCTGTTGGACTTTAACCTGGTGTTGTGAGACTGGGGCGGCACGGTAGCACAGTGGGGGGCGGCACGGTAGCACAGTGGTTAGCACTGCTGCTTCACAGCTCCAGGGACCTGGGTTCGATTCCCGGCTTGGGTCACTGTCTGTATGGAGTTTGCACATTCTCCTCGTGTCTGCGTGGGTTTCCTCCGGGTGCTCCGGTTTCCTCCCACAGTCCAAAGATGTGTGGGTTAGGTTGATTGGCCATGCTAAAAATTGCCCTTAGTGTCCTGAGATGCGTAGGTTAGAGGGATTAGTGGATAAATATGTAGGGATATGGGGGTAGGGCCTGGGTGGGTTTGTGGTCGGTGCAGACTCGATGGGCCGAATGGCCTCCTTCTGTACTGTAGGGTTTCTATGTTTCTTACTGTGCTTACGTCAGTCCAACGCCGGCATCTCCGCATCTTGGGTCACTATCTGTGTGGAGTTTACACATTCTACCCGTGTCTGTGTGAGTTTCCTGCGGGTGTTCCGGTTCCCTCCCACACTCCAAAGATGTGCGGATTAAGTAGATTGGCCATGCTAAATTGCCACTTAGTGTCATTGGGACTAGCTAGGGTAAATGCATGGGGTTATGGGGATAGGGCCTGGGTGGGATTGTGGTCGGTGCAGACTCGATGGGCCGAATGGCCTCATTCTGCATTGTAGGATTCTATGACAAAATGTAAGCAAAACCCTTTATCCATCAACTTCTGAAAACCAATCCACCTGTTATCAACGTTTTTTGTTTAAAGAAATGTACTGGGACATTGACCTTGCGATCAATGATTTTCTTAAATGTTGTAATTTCAGGTACCTATGTGTCCTTTTAAGAAACATTATACTCGGTGCCATGCAGGAGGGGAGCCTTTTTCCTTTGGGAACAATTAATCCAGAGAGGACAAGTTGCAATGAATATAACAAACCCCCACCCCACCCCAATTTGGCTGCATGGACCTCCTCCCAGGGGAAACGGTTGGGTGATGCTGCTAGATAGTGGGAAAGGCTGTAAGCAATTAAGAAAGACAAAGAAGTATTGTATTTATATCGTGTTTTTCATTGCTTAGGATATCCGATAGTGTCTCACAACTCCTAAATTAATCTGAAGTGTTATCAAAGCCAGAAACCAATTTGTACAAGGTTCCAGAAAAAAATCAGTTAACCTGTTCCCCCGTTAATCTGACCTCGTAACCCTAATTGAGGAATAGCTGTTTGCCGGGATAGCAGACCTTCCTTGCTCTTCTCCAAATTATTTCATAGGATCTTTTATGTCCACCTGAATAGGTGAAAGTTGCAATTTAACCTGCTCTTCATCAGATGGCATCTTACACTTCCTCAGTACTGAGGTTTTGGACTAGATTCTGTGATCATACCCTGGAGTGAACCTTGAACTATGAGGTTCAACAGTGAGAGCGCTATTACTAAGGTAAACTAACAGCCATGACAATCGAACCGGGTGGAAAGAATGGAATACAAAAAGAGATATTTCTCAGATATTGTGAAACAAGATCAATTTGTGGCACTGGGCGGCACGGTGGCACAGTGGTTAGCACTATTTCCCTCAGCGCCAAGGACCCGGATTCGATTCCCGGCTTGGGTGGAGCTTGCACGTTCTCCTCGTGTCTGCGTGGGTTTCCTGCGGGTGCTTCGGTTTCCTCCCACAATCCAAAGATGTGCGGGTTAGGTTGATTGGCCATGCTAAATTGCCCCTTAGTGTCAGGGGGTTAGTAGGGTAAATGGGTAAGGTCATGGGGATAGGGCCTGGGTGGGATTGTGGTTGGTCCAGACTTGATGCGCCGAATGGTCTCCTCCTGCATTGTAGGGATTCTACGGATTCCACGGATTCCATGGAAGACTGGTGCAGAATGAATGTCAGCTTTTGCCCTTTCAGCCATCTATCCGTTATCTGGTGGAGACTAATACCATGCAAACTAGGATTATCCTTAATATTTTTTATCTTGGTTTGATTTATTATTGTCACATGTATTAACATACAGTGAAAAGTATTGTTTCTTGCGCGCTATGTAGACAAAGCATGTCTTTCATAGAGAAGGAAACGAGAGAGTGCAGAATGTAGTGTTACAGTCATAGCTAGGATGTAGAGAAAGATCAACTTAATGCAAGTTAGGTCCATTCAAAAGTCTGACAGCAGCAGAGAAGAAGCTGTTCTTGAGTCGGTTGGTATGTGACCGCAGAATTTTGTATCTTTTTCCCGAAGCAAGAAGGTGGAAGAGAAAATGTCCGGGGTGTGTGGGTCCTTAATTATGCTGGCTGCTTTGCCGAGGCAACGGGAAGTGCAGACAGAGTCAATGGATGGGAGGCTGGTTTGCGTGATGGATTGGCCGACATTCATGACCTTTTGTAGTTCCTTGTGGTCTTGGGCAGAGCAGGAGCCATACCAAGCTGTGATACAACCGGAAAGAATGCTTTCTATGGTGCATCTGTAAAGGTTGGTGAGAGTTGTAGCTGACATGCCAAATTTCCTTAGCCTTCTGAGAAAGTAGGAACGTTGGTGGGCTTTCTTAACCATAGTGTCGGCATGGGAGGACCAGGACAGGTTGTTGATGATCTGGACACCTAAACACTCGAAGCTCTTGACGCTTTCTACTTCGTCCCCGTTGATGTAGACAGGGGCATGTTCTCCTATATGCTTCCCGAAGCTGATGACAATCTTCTTCATTTTGTTGACATTGAGGGAGAGATTATTGTTGCCGCACCAGTTCACCAGATTCTCTATCTCATTCCTGTACTCTGTCTCATCATTGTTTGAGATCCGACTCACTATGGTGGTGTCATCAGCAAACTTGAAAATTGAATTGGAGGGGACTATGTTGAGCGAATTGATCTCAGCTGGACCAACATTAAGAATGCTGCACTGGCCTCTGTGCCTGCGAGAGGGAAGAGAAATGTGTCCTGGCTTCTCATAACTCTAGTGAGTTCCAGTGAAAAATGTGTGCTCTTTGATTAAGGAAAGCAGCAGCAGGATCAGTTGTAATCTAACTGACAGGCAAGTAGCTCGTTAACATTCAATATTGGCACTCACAGCTGAAGAATAAATTAAACCAGATGTCAGTATGCACCAGTGTTTTTAGTATAAATACATACTAGGAAATTGGGGAATAAAAACAAAAAAACTTGGAAAATCCGACAAATACTTAAAAAATGGGATTAAACATCAAATGACAGATTCTCCGGCCTCCCAGCCCGGTGTTTCCCGCCGGTGGGAGGTGGTGCGTTGTTTGCTAGCGGTGAAATTCTCTGTCCCGCCGCTGTCAATGGGAATTCCCATTGCGCTGCGCTGTGGGCAGGACCCGGAGAATCCCATGGCATGAACAGCTGGAGAATTCCGGCCCTAATGTTTGCTTTTCCACTTTAAATAAACAGTTCCAAAATCAGTGGATCATTAAACAATAACCATTTATTGTAGCAAAACAGTAAAATCAGAATAATGACTTTATATTTCAATGGTCGTATTTGTAAGGTACAGAAACACATTAAGGCGCAATTATTTTACAGAAAGATAAGACATGGGACAATTATCCAATTTAACTAAATTGCAATTCTCCCCACCTCCACTTCGATTGTGCTGAGACTAGGTTAGTGGAAACACACTGAGGGTATAACACTTCCACGTCTCCTATCAGATAGTGAAAGGCCTCCTCCCTCATGCAGCAACACATTTTTTTCACTATACTGGGACAGGAGAGTGGGGAAGAGTGAAATCAGACAGCCTCTGCCACTCAACAATAAGCACAATACCGGAGGCCAGAATTTTCAGACTGTTCATGCCAGCAGGATTTTCCCATCTCATTGCAGTGAACGGATATTTGGCTTGCTGCCAAATTCTCCGTCTTTGCTGCAGTGGGAGTGTGGCTTGAATGGGAGGCAAGATTGCGCCCCATATTTCTTAAAATATTCAGATTTCGACATTTTTATGTAAAATACTATCTTTCAACATGTATGTGGTTTTGCACTGTCTCAGAATCTATTAATGATCAAGATATAGAACGTAGAACATAGAACAGTACAGCACAGAACAGGCCCTTCGGCCCACGATGTTGTGCTGAGCTTTATCGGCACAAGATGCTTTTCATTTTTATCTTGTCATGAGTAAATGTGACGTCAAGTTTTATGATATTGAACAGTGATATCATTCTCTGACCGCAACGCGAACAGATAAGAGTATAAGTTGATCCACTTGTAGAATTGAAATGAACCAAAGATGATTTGCCCAAAGTATATTGTATTCAAGTTCTTTTTTTTTCCGATATTTATCAGGTTTCAACATATTCTACTGGCTTAATAGATCCCTGGGGGCAGCTCGGTGACACTGTGGTTAGCACTGCTGCCTCACAGCGCCAGGGACCTGGGTTCGATTCCCGGCTTGGCTCACTGTCTGTGTGGAGTTTGCACGTTCTCCCTGTCTAAGTGAGTTTCCTCTGGGTGCTCCAGTTTCCTCCCACAGTCCAAAGATATGCGGGTTAGATGAATTGGCCATGCTGAATTCTCCCTCAGTGTACCCGAACAGGAGCCGGAGTGTGGCGACTAAGGGATTTTCACAATACCTTCTTCGCAGTGTGACTAATAAATAAACTTCAAAAATCTTTTGTTCTGTTGCCAATTTAGAATGCCCATTTATCACCATTTACATCACAGGATGTTTGTTACAGCTAATGTTTACTGTGAGATCTCCATGCTGCAGATACACATACCTCAATTAGGGAGCGGTAGTTCAAGATATTTATCTGGAGCACCTTACAAATGACATGATGGGTTTGCACCCGAAAGGCTGAATTTCTTATAACAGTTTATTTTAAACATGTGGCTGATTCAGCACTGGGTATACAAAGCCATTAGCAGACTGGTCTCAAAATTCTCTTGTTTGTCTACTTTCCAAAGACAACAGATTAAGACAAAAATCTCAGTTCCTTACAAGTGATACAATTTATTCCATAACAAATTAGCAATCATTTAAATTATCTAAAATAAACAATTTTCTTTATTAAATTATCTGGAAGACTCCTACATGGAGTTTTATTACCTATTAAGTTACAAACTTTACTCGGAGGATAACCCAGTAACTCAACACAACTTTGCCCTCCCTGACTGTTAAGAACTATGGATGAGAAATTTCTCAGCACTATTCTTAATATAGTCAGAAAAAGTTCTCATGCTCCATCATAACCATCATTAAGCTCTTCAGCCTAAAATGATGCACAAAAAGGTTACCAAATAAACAAGACGTTTTACAAATACAACTTAATTTCTTTACTTTTTAACCTTTCCTCCAAATGCAGATAATTTTAAAATAATCGATGTATATGTAAATACATGAATGAAAAGTAAAAGTACACATCAATATTAGCAATATAAGATATATAGCTTCATTTACACTGGAATAAAAGCTTGTCACTTCCGTATAATATATCTCATACTATCAGGACATCCCGAAGCACTTTGTAACCAGTGAAGTCAAGTATTGTCGCTGTTGTAATGTAGGAAATGTGGCATCTATTTGCTTGAAGCCAGGTTCCACAAACAGCAACATGACAATGACCAGATAATCTGTCCAGTTTGTCTCGATATTGAAAGGTAAGCATTGGCCCCATCATTTAGCACCTGGGCCATGAATTAGCTTCATAGCTGGCACAACTCTTTGCTAAAGCATTTCAATCTGCAACTTGTCGGGACAAGTAAGCCTGAAATATAGAAAAAGATTTAGAATATCAAGATGGATGGCAAGTCGTAAACTGTCCGTGTGTATCACTTTGAAGGCAGATGTCTCCCATTTTGGTGGTGAGAAAATGCCTGGTGACAACTGAGGGGGAATTACCTGAAAACAATGCTCATATATGCTGCACCCTGTGATTAGGTGAAAATTGCTACTGAACTTTACCTTCAATTGGTTGTACCCGTCCCCTCTCCATCTTATGCATTGGTTATTCTGACATCCTATTATCTACTGTTTGTCTAGCAAAGCTCAACTCTTACTCATCAGTTGTATAGTGACTGAAAAATGATGATCCTCTTTTGTGTCTTTGGGATAAAGTCTGGTGATGGGAGGAGGAACTGAGTGACCCACTATGGTAAACTCTGAAAATCAGATTAGCGAGCCAGGCAGGTCTGAAGTAGTCCAGGTTGCTACTTTTATTCATTCATCAGTAGATGTATTAATGGAAGATAAAATCCTGCTCCAGTTAACACTGAAATGGATTGTTTTAATGGTTAGGGCTGGACAGGACAAGGGAAGCTTCCACTGTTCTGTGTTAGTCAGCTCTGCAGCTTTAGCCAATTCAAATTCACAGTGGCCCAAAGCCTGATTTTTAGCAATCTGGCCAAAGCTGGTGAATTCGATCCCATGCAATGTCAGAGTGTGAGGGTCAGGCTTGGCACTCAAATTCTACATGTGTGTACAAAGTTACCGTGATGTAGTTTCTAGAGGTTGCTATTTGGCAAGTGTATCATGCAACATATTCTGAGAAAAGAAAAGTGTAAGTGCAGTGCACCAGGAATGATGGACATTGTGGATGAGATTGTATCAGGACAGTCAGCTAGACTCAGCTCAGGTGTTGCACTTTTCTTGAATCAAGTCATGGATCTGTTCTCACTGAATTGCAGCAGTTCATTGGAAAAATCTGACCCCAATATTTTTACTCCAAGAATGAATGATATCAGCAGCCCTGTGATGCCGCCATTTTGTTGGGGGTGCAAATTAAATCACAAATCTTTTTACTGGTTCAAAATGAAATATGTTAACCTCCCTGTTATATTTATGTATACACAGTACCCATTTGAGAAAGAAAAATGTGTTTTTTTTCCTTTTGACCTATAGAGGACATGTGACTGTATCCTGTACATTCAGGAATGGTATCTACTAACCTCGCTTATCCCATAAAAGACAGAACAACAAAATCCAAGTTTACGTGACATGTGTAAAAAAATCATTCACTACTGTTATCATATATTCTGTTTAAAAATGCACGATTTTGAAGACACGCATTTTTGGATTGAAATTGCACTGAAGGAAATTAGTAACAAACATACTAATGTGTTCATGTAACATACTTCTGTCTGCTATTTTAGCAAAAGCATTATATGAACCCATTTATAAAATGAAAGACATTGAAGTTTTAATGCGTTCATGTGTTTAAGTTGCTCTCCTATACTTAGAGGACATGAAATTCACACAAAGGTGTAAATTATACACTTTATGTTATGATCATAGATTTTCTTCATTTGTGAATAAAGATGTGAGTGTGGTAGGTCTTCCACAGTACTGATGGTACTCTTGTTAGTGCCTGTCATCTTCCAAATGTTTGTTTTAATGATAATCTATGGAGTATGGTTGTGCCTGAATATCTGCACCTCTGTACCTATGATGATTTGAACACCCGGTATGTCGTTCAACGCAGTGCTTGCCACACTGTACACTCCTGATCTCTGGAGATTTCTGGTGAGTGTTGTTGCACCGATGAACCAGGACTGGCTCCTTATTTTCCGATTTACTCTTTAGGAGACGCTGTAGAATTTCTTTATCAGATCTTTCCCTTTTAAAGTCGTCCTCATAAATCTTGAGCTAAGAAAGCAGTGAAGCAGAGAGTTAGCATTTCAATACAGAGAAAATTCCACGTTTTATTTCAGCGCCTGATCCAATTTATCCCCTCTTCCTCTGAAGGATTTGACTCTTACTGAGATAGATTGTACCGATGCTGGCAGCCTTCCAGCATCCATGATTCTTCACATAAGAAACAAACATATTTGATCATAAAAGGTGCCCATTGATATCATGACCTTGTGTGAAGATAGTTCTCATCAAGTAAATATCCTGGAGCAATGGTTAACAGTAACCTTGACTAACTCTGATCCTTCTCCCCATACAGTACTCCATCCACATTGGTCAATTATTACTGACAATAAAGATATCCTTGGAAAATATTTTACTTGGCTGGGCACTATTGTCATTAAGTACCAAACCAGAGAAAAATCAAGAATTAAGAGCCAGCCTGTCGGAAATACTTCCCAAACCGTAAAAGGACTAAGATTGCCCCGCCAGTGTTGGTATACTGAAGGATTATTTCATGAAGTGTATCTCTATTACTTGTCCCATCGGAAAAAGGAATTGTCCATACATTATGTGTTACATAACTGAGAACATACTTTTTTTTCTTATTTCATGGTTGCCACAGTTGAAGTCAGAGTCAAATACTGTACAGATGGAGGCCATTTGGCCCATTGAGACTATGCCAGCTCTCCGCAGATCAATCCAGTCATTCCCATTCTCCTGTTTGATCCCCATTGCTTTGCAAACTTATTTCCTTCAAGTGTCTATCCAGTTTTCCTCTGAAATCATTGATTGTTTCCGCTTCCACCATTGTGGGCAACAAGTTCTTCCCTTGTGATTGATTCACGATTGGCATCAGGTTAATTGGAGAAACGCTGAGTGCCGGCAGGCACTTGTGCAAGGAGGATGAGGCAAATACTGAAATCTTTTGAAGAAGCTCTTTTAGTTCCTGCCTACACTAGGCCTGGAGAAACTCATCTACCCAGCCTAAGGAGGAAAGCTGGAATAACATTTAAAGCATCAAGTGGAATAGATAATTAATAGTCCAGTAATTCTGATGGATTTATGTCAACATTTAGTAATGAAACCCGGGTTCAGTTCCTGGCTTGGGTCACTGTCTGTGTGGAGTTTGCACGTTCTCCCCGTATCTGCGTGGGTTTCCTCCGGGTGCTCCGGTTTCCTCCCACATTCTGAAAGACGTGTTGGTTAGGTGCATTGACCCAAACAGGCACCAGAGTGTGGCGACTCAGGGAATTTCATAGTAACTTCATTGCAGTAAGCCTTACTTTTACTTTAACAAGCTAATCATTAGCCATCTGGCTATAAATGAGAGAAAGAAATTAACGCTGGATCAACATTGGTTACATGAGTCAAGGTCAGAAATTCAATAGAGTTTCTTTATTGTTTCTGGAATAACGGGCAACATCTATCACTTGAGAGGTCTGAAAACAGAGAAGTTACAGCAACAACCGTTGGTTCTTTCAAACATTTTTGATGGGAATATGTGCTTCCAGAAAGGAAACCACACATTTCAATAAGTTCCTTGTGATACAATGCTTTGTCCTGCTTCCTGTAACTTCTGAAGGAATGGAGATAAATGAATTGTACTTGGATATTGCAAGGGAAAGTCACATTTCTTTGTCCTACAGATTTTATGATTCATAGTGACAGGTGTCTCAGTGAAATTTCCCTTCCAGCTTTCCACCCACTTGATGGACATATGATTCTGCAGGAATATGGTCACATCACGGCAAATGTCATTAATGTCTGGCTGTGCCGCGGTGCAGTGAAATTAACAGGAAGCATGTCTACTGCAAAACAAGTTAAGCATCAACGACACTAACCCCCTCCAATGCATTCCTTGTGTCACGTCATATTTTACTGCCCTGCTGTAACATTAAATTCATTACTTGTAAACTGGTGCCTATAGAAATAGAAATAGAAATAGAAACCCTACAGTGCAGAAGGAGGCCATTTGGCCCATCGAGTCTGCACCGACCACAATCCCACCCAGGCCCTACCTCCACATATTTACCCGCTAATCCCTCTAACCTACGCATTTTAGGATTCTAAGGGGCAATTTTTAACCTGGCCAATCAACCTAACCCGCACATCTTTGGACTATATGTGACTATATGTGACTATAAAATACAGGCAAATATAGTTTCATCTTATTTTCTATCCAAAGCCCTGCCCAAATTACAGTTGGGCTGATTCACAAACTTACTGTACTTTGGTTACCATTTTGCACTGTGTATCAGGGTCAATGCTGAAGTAATGCAGACCAAATCCAGGGACCAGTTTCACTTTGACAGCGATTTTAATGCAGTTTTAGGTTACACAATATAATTGGTTCAATTCAGCAACAATTTGGGCTTATATAGTGCCTGGACTGCAAAAAAGGATCCCAAAGCACTTCACAGATGCTTGAGAAGAAACAAAATCCATTAACTGCCTCTCAGCACTTCCAATGAATGGTAAGCAGAAATCCAGAATTTGTTATGGGAAACAAACCCTCAAGTCTTAACGTACTGCTATACCTGAAATGTTCAATTATGTTGCAACTAACTTTAAAATTGCTCTCAACAATTAAGTAGTAAATCATTTTCAAAGTATACCATAAGTAGCCGTGAGCTGCCTTTGGAAACGTAGATTTATATAGTACATGGACTGCAATAAAGGATCTCGTGCTGATTAGCAAAGTGTCTGCTGAGTTTGTTCTGCTTTAGCACTGTTCTCAGGTTCAGCATTGCTCACAGACACAGGAGAGAGAACACATTTCAAAGGACAGGCCGTGGGTGTAAGAAGACCTCTTTAACAATCATGGCCTAGATAAGGAAAGCTTTCTTGTGCCACAAGTTACTTTTCCCCACAAAAAAAAATGTTCTATGTTTTCTGGCATTTTTACACACATACAATAGAGGAAGTTCAAGAAGCTGCCAATATTAAAACCTCAGGGGTTAACCTTTTCAGGAAGGAAGTAACTCCAGCATGAACTGGGGGAAAACCTGTCCATGATTCACGATAAAATCAGTAAATTCGGGCTGCTGGGTGCAACTTCTCATCAAGTCTCATGAGTATGATCAGATACTGAGTTGCTAAGTCAGTGTTCTCAATACCATAACAACCCGCCAATATTACACAGTGTTGTGCTCTGTGCGTGCTCTAATTCTTTCTGGTGGCCTGTGCATACGCGGAAGGTTTAATTAAACCAAAGAAAGAATCTTACTAAAAAATCTTAAGTCTGAGGCCACGTACCAACTAACTCAAGAAAAGCCTCTTCCCTGCTGCCATCAGACTTTTGAGTTGACCTATCTTGCATTAAGTTGATCTTTCTCTACACCCTAGCTATGACTGTAACACTACATTCTGCACTCTCTCGTTTCTTTCTTTATGAACGGTATGCTCTGTCTGTATAGCGTGCAAGAAACAATACTTTTCACTATATACTAATACATGTGACAATAATAAATCAAATCAAAAATCTGGTTATGTTTTACGACTCCCAAAAAAACGAAAAGTAGGAAACTAGTCAACCTAGGAGTTCAACAATGAACACAAAAGTAAACATTCCTGCTTTGATAATTGATCTGATTATCATCATGGATGCATAATAATTGTTCAATACATTCATGCGTAAGTTAAGTTTATGGAGGGCAGAGGGCAGACCATCAGCCAGGAGAGCAGGGCGGCACGGTGGCACAGTGATAACAAAGAACAAAGAACAAAGAACAGTACAGCACAGGAAACAGGCCCTTCGGCCCTCCAAGCCTGTGCCGCTCCTTGGTCCAACTAGACCAATCGTTTGTATCCCTCCATTCCCAGGCTGCTCATGTGACTATCCAGGTAAGTCTTAAACGATGTCAGCGTGCCTGCCTCCACCACCCTACTTGGCAGCGCATTCCAGGCCCCCACCACCCTCTGTGTAAAAAACATCCCTCTGATGTCTGAGTTATACTTCGCCCCTCTCAGCTTGAGCCCGTGACCCCTCGTGATCGTCACCTCCGACCTGGGAAAAAGCTTCCCACTGTTCACCCTATCTATACCCTTCATAATCTTGTATACCTCTATTAGATCTCCCCTCATTCTCCGTCTTTCCAAGGAGAACAACCCCAGTCTACCCAATCTCTCCTCATAGCTAAGACCCTCCATACCAGGCAACATCCTGGTAAACCTTCTCTGCACTCTCTCCAATGCCTCCACGTCCTTCTGGTAGTGCGGCGACCAGAACTGGACACAGTACTCCAAATGTGGCCTAACCAGCGTTCTATACAGCTGCATCATCAGACTCCAGCTTTTATACTCTATACCCCGTCCTATAAAGGCAAGCATACCATATGCCTTCTTCACCACCTTCTCCACCTGTGTTGCCACCTTCAAGGATTTGTGGACTTGCACACCTAGGTCCCTCTGTGTTTCTATACTCCTGATGACTCTGCCATTTATTGTATAACTCCTCCCTCCATTATTTCTTCCAAAATGCATCACTTTGCATTTATCCGGATTAAACTCCATCTGCCACCTCTCCGTCCAATTTTCCAGCCTATCTATATCCTGCTGTATTGCCCGACAATGCTCTTCGCTATCCGCAATTCCAGCCATCTTCGTGTCATCCGCAAACTTGCTGATAACACCAGTTACACCTTCTTCCAAATCATTTATATATATCACAAATAGCAGAGGTCCCAGTACAGAGCCCTGCGGAACACCACTGGTCACAGACCTCCAGCCGGAAAAAGACCCTTCGACCACTACCCTCTGTCTCCTATGGCCAAGCCAGTTCTCCACCCATCTAGCCACTTCTCCTTGTATCCCATGAGCCTTAACCTTCTTAACGAACCTGCCATGTGGGACTTTGTCAAATGCCTTACTGAAATCCATATAGACGACATCCACGGCCCTTCCTTCATCGACCGTTTTTGTCACTTCCTCAAAAAACTCCACCAAATTTGTAAGGCACGACCTCCCTCTTACAAAACCATGCTGTCTGTCACTAATGAGATTGTTTCGTTCTAAATGCACATACATCCTGTCTCTAAGAATCCTCTCCAACAACTTCCCTACCACGGACGTCAAGCTCACCGGCCTATAATTTCCTGGGTTATCCCTGGTACCCTTCTTAAACAACGGGACCACATTCGCTATCCTCCAATCCTCAGGGACCTCACCCGTGTCCAAAGAAGCGACAAAGATTTCCGTCAGAGGCCCAGCAATTTCACCTCTCGTCTCCCTGAGCAGTCGAGGATAGATGCCATCAGGCCCTGGGGCTTTGTCAGTTTTAATGTTCCCTAAAAAACCTACTGCTGCCTCACAGCTCCGGGGACCAGGGTTCAATTCCAGCCTCGGGTGACTGTCTGTGAAGTTTGCACGTTCTCCCCGTGTCTGCGGGATTTCTTCCTCCAGTTTCCCCCCACGGTCCAAAGATGTGCTGGTTAGGTGGATTGGTCATGTTAATTTGCCTCTTAGTGTCAGGGGGATTAGCGGGGGGGGGGAGGAGGGGGGGCAGCAGGGTAAATACCTGGAGTTACGAGGATAGGGCCTGGTTGGGATTGTTGTCGGAGCAGGCTCGATGGGCCGAATGGCCTCCTTCTGCATTGTAGGGATTCTATGACTTGTAAGTCTAGAAGTAACAACAACATGAATTGGGTTTCCGAAGCAGATGAGACGAACCGAGGCAAATACAGGTGTTGTTACAGAGGTGGAAGTAGGCAGTCTTGGTGATGGTACAGATGTGTGGTTCGAAACTCAATTCAAGGTCAATCATGAGACCAAGTTTGGAATAATAAAGTATAACTAACCTGTTGCTGAAGAAGGTTCATTTGCAAATGCATTTCATCGGTTTTCTTCTTCAGCTTCTCATTTTCAGCTTGAGTGCGTTGTCGATCTTTGCGTTCCGTCTTATAATCAGATTCATAAAGCTTTGTCTATATATAAGAAAATTATGAATCAAATTTTGGACAAATTCTAGATTAAACCTCATTCATTTCCACCATAGTTAAGGTTCCAATATGCTGCCATATTGGGAAAAGGAGGAAAGTCGATATCCAGGATCTCAGTCCAGATCAAAAAGAGGTATTTGGGCTTTTCATTGGCAAAGAAAAAACTTATGCTTGTTTGAATCTCCATTACAAGATTGGTTTACCCTGAGGAAACTGGCTAGTGCCAATTCCAGCTTCAATCAGCAAAAATATATCTTGTTCATAGAATGCATAGAATCCCTACAGTGCAGAAGGAGGCCATTCGGCTAATTGAGTCTGCACCAACAACAATCCCACCCAGGCCCTATTCCCATAACCCCACCTATTTACCCTGTCAATCCATCTAACCTACGTACCCCTCTGACACTAAAGGGCAATTCAGCATGACCAATCAACCTAACCTGCACATCCTTGGACTGTGAGCACCCGGAGGAAACCCACGCAGACATGGAGAGAATGTGCAAACGCCACACAGTCACCCTAGGCCGGAATTGAACCCGGGTCCCTGGAGCTGTGAGGCAACAGCTAACCATTGAGCTGCCGTGTCACCCCTGCATGCTTATCTGCATGTTATCAAGCAGGTAAGTTTTGAAACATCCAAGCTGAATTTCTGTGGAAAGTAGCATCATCAGAACGGATATAACGGAGGTGGAGAAACTGGCAGAATGGAATGGGGTCCTTACACGAAGTGGGGAGTCAGGAAATGTAGTTGAGGTAGCTGTGGGAATTAGTGGGAGGTTGACAGTAAATATTCATTGATAGCATACCCCTATACCAAAACTTCTGATGGGTCTTGCTTTTTCCTCAACCGAGGATTGCCCCATGTTGGTTGACAGGGCCCGTAACCCCATCTCTGTTCCATTTTCTGCACTTCTGAACTCATCCCTTCACCTTCCTCCCAGAACCATGTTGGGGTCCCCCTTATCCTTACCTTCCAGCCACAGACCTCAATAATCAATTGATAATCCGCTGCATTTTCAGCATCTCCAGCATGATGGCCACCACTAGTATTCACCTCCCTGCCCACTTTAGTGTTCTTACGGGACTGTTCCCTCTGACCCCCTGGTCACTCTTAAGTCACCCCCGACATTGTGTCCCCTTCCATGTAGGCACAGGAGATGCAACACCTGCCCATTCATCTCCTCCCTTCTCACCATCCAATGGCAGAAACACTCCTTCCAGTCGAAACTTCAATTTTTTTGTACTTATTTCAATTTAGTATTGTGTATTTGCTGCTCATGATGTGGTCTGCTCCACACTGGGAAGACCAAATGTAGACTGAGTGGTCACTTTGCTGAATAGCACTGTTCAGTCAGTAAGTATTTCACTGAGTTTCTGATTGCCTGTCCTTTTAATTCTTCACCTTGTTCCCATTCTGACTTTCCCGTCCTCGGCCTCCTGCCAAGTTTCAGTGAAGTTCAATGTCAACTCAAAGAGCAGCACCTCATCTTTCTGCCTTCTGGACTCTATGTTGAATTCAACAATCTTAGCTTGTAACTTCTGTCTCCATTTTGTTTCTCTTTTCTTTGCTAGTGTTGATTTAACTCTTGTTTTTTCCTCTCACTTTTGCATTGGACAGCAGCTGTTTGACATTTTATAATTCAAACCCCCTCCAAGGATAGCTTTTATTCCTTTATCTCTCCCTTTGGCCTTGCACTACCCACCCTTTTGTGATTTAATCTCACCAGCCTTCCACCCTGTCATATACCTGATCTTTCCCATGCACCTCACTTTCACTTGTCTAAAACTGATTACATCAGAACTGGGAAAAGTTGGAAATATAGATTAATCGACCTGAAACACTGGGTGGAATCTTACCAGCTGCATGAAGGTAGCTTTGGTAGTGGACACAGCCCATGCAGTGGGTGATGATCAACGGGTCTCTGGAAGCAGCCTCCTGACAGTAGGCTTGCCGGCCAGTGAGACCACCTTTATTTATGTGATCCCCTCCCCTCACAGCATGGGACTACATTTGTGGAGTGAGTGCGCTCTGACAATCTGCAGCTGTGACCATAAATAATCTTAAAATGTTTCTACATCTTCAGCGGGTGCCTCCATCTTGAAGTGTCCTCACATTTTACTGCCTCTTGCAGCAGTGTCTACCTTCCCCAATGGGACTCCAACATGACAGCCCTGCAGATCCTCCCACTGGCCCAGCCAAATACTGTTCTTAATTGGATAGCGCTCCTGGAAGCAGCCTTTAATTACTTGCCTCCGGTAAGAACACAACAGACATCCAGGTACCGCCAGCTGGGTTGGGACCCACTTTTGTTCCAAATCTCACAAGAGATTCCACCCGCTAGCTCAGTTTCCATGTCGACAGATGTTGGACAGCTTTTTGTTTTAATTTTTCTTCAACCCAGCATTAAGTATCATCCCATCACGGATTGATATGGGGAAAAGAAACAAGATCCCGAGGAGAAAGATGACACCTTACCTGACACACGAGAGCGAGCATTTGGTCCCGAAGCTCTTTACACTCCGTTTGCAAGATTCCATTGCTGGTTACATGTCGGACTGCTTCTGGTTTTGACTGTCTGTACTGACTGTGCTCTCTTGGCTTCTCCGAGATCTGTATATGTTTTGGCGATGAGGGTATCGTGTCTTTATAATCCGATTGTGATTGGTGATAGATATCATTTGCTTTTTCATCGCGTCGAATTTGTCTCCATGGCTCATCTTTCTAAACAAAGATACAACAAAAGTCTTTAGATAATACAGATCCTACTTCATCACAATTTTAACAAATTCAGGTCCAATGTTAATATTAGATGATAACTGAGTGGAAAATTAAAATATACAATACTGGAAAATTACTTGAAGATTTAAATGCAAGTAACTAGTTATTAGTTAACATTATTATGTATGCATATGTGCAGGCGCACACGCATCCAGCATAACAGGAACTAGATACAGGGCTTCATCCATCTTACAAACAGTCATGGTTATTAGAATTGATCTGAAAGCAGCATGCCTGGGACTGTAGTGTAGTGAGAATGGAATGATGTTGGAATGCACAATCAAGTTCAGCAGTAACACTTGCATTTTCACTGGTGTAGGGATAGATTCGCTTATACAAGAAGGACTTGTGTGTGATTATTGCCTGTTGTCAAAGGGCCATGGAATAAAGAGTCAGGGATGGGTTGGGGAGGGGGTGCGGGGCTGGCTTTCCTAAGGGATCATGGCCTGTGCAGGCGGAGAAGCCATTTTCAATCAATTTGGGCGGCAAAGGGATTATTCAGATGTGTGTGTACTGTGTAGTTTCTCTCTCTGATTGTGGAGACCTTCACAGTAACTTCATTGCAGTGTTAATGTGAGCCTACTTGTGACACTAATAAATAAACTTTAATTTGGTGTCTGGGAAATTATCTGTAAGGTCTGATTCTGTGAGTGTGACTAAGTCAGGTTGTTGCTTGTCTAGCCTGTGAGACAGTTTGGAAAACCAAACGGGTACTGATTAAAGATAATTTTACTCACAATCCAATATAATTTCTCCTTAATTAAGTGTGTCTTTGTCTCAGGACATAGGGAATCCTGGACCAGGTCAGGACTCAACCTACCCCCTTAAAATGGCTAACTGTCTGAGTCAATAATCATTCAGTTAAAGAGTACTTCAGCAAAAATCAAAACAAAACTTTGTCTTTTGTTTCAAAGAAAAACAACATAGAAAACAAGTTCCTTATTAAAGTGAAGGACCTTACGGACCATCTGGATATTGAGAAAAATAATCAGTTGGATGGCATGCTTCCAACAGTAAGCTTCCTCTTGTACTTCTGTAGTTACTGACTTTCTAGCTGGATCCAATTGCAATGGCTGTAAATACTATGTAACTATGGCAATGTTTGGCTTCCACTGAGTAGCATTCTTAATTATTTGCTTGTTAATGCTTATTACCATCTTTAATTCCCCATCAAATGTGTTAATTCTGTCACATAGGAAGTATAATCTGAAATTGCTCATTGTAGATCGGTTAGCCAAATGGAATGGAAATGATAGATCAAAGAATTCCTCATCCTTCAGTTTATACATTGTTATTTCTTCTTTTGTTAAAGTGTAATTAAGCCTGGAATGTCATTTTCCTCCCCTCAACTAAAGTGTTTCACATGCTGGTTCGGGACTTAATGCTAGTGTGTCTAATTTCAAGATCGGTGCTTTTTACCCACTGCACTGCAGGGTTTACAGAACACATATCCAATCAATAGAATAGCTTTATATTCCAGTTCCAAACGTTCCACTGCTTCACGAAAAGTATGGGGGGAATTGCACACTGCTTACTCTCTTTACTCCAAATATGTTCTGACCAATGCATTTTATTGTTCATTGAGGAGCACCAACAGGAACGTGCGTGCATCAGTAAGAATGTAAAAACAATCAAGAAAAATCAGTGTAGAGGCACTAAGCCCGGTGAACGGTTAATAGAAATGCAGACATCACAGTATCCAGGCGCAGAATATTAAATTTTATAGATGAGGTAAACCAGATCATTAATTCGCATTGGGCCAGATCAGAGCATAGAACATAAACCTAAATTGGTGAAATATAACTTTATACTGCCTAGTAATAAATCAGATCATCACTCAATGTTTGACATTAATAGGACGAGATTTATTACTGTGAATATCTGTTCAAAAGTTGCCATTTCCATTGCCTCTGGGATTTCTCTGCAGGGATGCAAATTCTGTTCCGCATGATATAAAAAAGTGTAGAAATTTGCAGGACGGCACATTGCACCAAATTTTATGTTGGGAATAATTTACTTAGAGAGAGTTAGGGATGTTTGAAATGCTGTTGCAAGCAATGAGCAAGCAATGATGGACAGAAAGGTCTTTGACCTTGACTTGGAAGTAAGGATCTTGCAGAGTTCATAGACCATGTCTATGTTTAATGCTTTAGACCGCGCAACCATTTCAGTTTTCTCAAAAACCTTTTAGTGACGTTTTGTTTGCACTTCAGTCCCACGCTCTTGATCTACGGACACCCGATGCGGAGAGGCGAGGGAAAGGCAGAGGACCTCTTTGTGAACCTACTCCTGGGCCTGGCAAAACTTACCATTAACAGGTCCAGGCAGCAGGCGACCGAGGGGGTCATCCGACCCGACAGTCTGCCCGACCCGACGGTCTGCCCCTCTACCGCGGCTATATTCGTGCCCGGGTGTCCCTGGAGAGACAGCATGCGATGTCCAAGGCCTTCCGTGCCCGCTGGGCACCGCAAGGGCTAGGGTGCGTTACTGACCCCTATAATCACATTTTAATTTAATATTTCCTTTCTACTTAGTCTTTTGATTCAGACGGTTCTCCTCCTTTTGGGAGCTGCCCCTTTTAATTTGTCCCTTAGTTAATTTGATTTAGTTTAATTGGTTCAGCCAAAAAGATTGGCTCGGAGGTAAGGTTTACTGGCGATTCACAATAAAGGGAGAATAAATCTGGCTCAGCGCATAATGGCAAACTCTTCCCAACTTCTTATGGTTCAAAAGACTTACCAAGGGTACTTGTACTGTCTGTCTCATGTTGTGTAATTTACTTTCCAATTGTCTCACATACTCCTGGAGCTGTTGGTTTCGCTTCATCTCTTGGATTAAGGATTGCTCATAATACTCCCTTTTGCGCTAATTTCCAAACAAACAAAAGTATTAGATATATTTTATACGTTGATTAATGGTGACACCGATATCCAACATTGAGAGCCTGGTCAAGTGAACCTTATTTCATTAATTAACAAATCAAATTTTTGACATACATTGGTTCAAATGGTGACCATGATGTGGAGAGGTCAAATGATGAGGCCAGTTATCCTGCACTAACACAAATGAATGGCAGGAGAAACTATTACCACTAGAGACCCAAGTGAGAGATTCTGAAATCCTTAGTTTCCATGTAGGGTCTAAGCATAAACTTTTTGGGAGATGAGAGAATACATATTTGATTCAAAACACACAATTCGAAACTACTCAACTGACTATGTTGTTTTACTGACTCATAGCAACAACTAAAACTCCCCAGAGGTTAATTTGGGGAAACTGTACGTACCATTGATGCATTCATGGTCAAATTTGGATTTAATTGCAACTAAATCGAAGAAATAAATTAGGAAGCAGACATACAATGCAGCCCTCAGCATTTTCATTCTGTTCTCTACTTGTCAATACTTACTGACAGAAACAGGAACAGGGGAATTAAACTTCCCACATTACAGCTTAGCACAGCTTTATTCTGACTGGTTTGAATGCTGCTGTAGCTACTTCTGGTCTTTGTGCAACTGAGGTAGTGCTGGACAGGTGTTCATTTAAAGCTCCAAGCAAGTAACAAGGACATTTCTACATTATCTCAGCAGTCTGCTGCCATAGCTCCGCACATTATAATAACCAAAACTTACGATGATTTTTAAAATATTCAAATACTTTAAAAATAATAAAACATAATTATACTGGTAGTCAAATGACACTACCAAAGCGTAACTGTTTGGTATTACCAGCAACTGAACAATCAAGGCTGAAGCACTATCATTAATATAATGTCAAATGAGCTTTCTGGTTTCTATGGAATCTGTTGTCTCCTCTTATGGCAACTGGAAAGGTGGGATCAATCACACCATACAGTGAGAGAGGGACGGGGGATCTGGGTGAGATGGTGAATGCTGAATGGGCCAAATGGCTTCCTTCTGCACCGTAGGGATTCTATGGTTCTATGGACTTTGGCAGTTAGAGGTCTGAGGTAGGAGAGCAGACGCGGGTGGAGGGCTGTGTGACTGAGGCAGTGTGAGGGTTAGAGGATCAGTGTGTGGCTGAGGCAGTGTGAGGGTTAGAGGATCAGTGTGTGACTGAGGCAGTGTGAGGGTTAGAGGATCAGTGTGTGGCTGAGGCAGTGTGAGGGTTAGAGGATCAGTGTGTGACTGAGGCAGTGTGAGGGTTGGAGGATCAGTGTGTGACTGAGGCAGTGTGAGGGTTGGAGGATCAGTGTGTGACTGAGGCAGTGTGAGGGTTGGAGGATCAGTGTGTGACTGAGGCAGTGTGAGGGTTAGAGGATCAGTGTGTGACTGAGGCAGTGTGAGGGTTGGAGGATCAGTGTGTGGCTGAGGCAGTGTGAGGGTTAGAGGATCAGTGTGTGACTGAGGCAGTGTGAGGGTTGGAGGGAGATGGTATGTGGCTGAGGCAGTGTGAGGGTTGGAGGGAGATGGTATGTGGCTGAGGCAGTGTGAGGGTTGGAGGGAGATGGTATGTGGCTGAGGCAGTGTGAGGGTTGGAGTGAGATGGTATGTGGCTGAGGCAGTGTGAGGGTTGGAGGATCAGTGTGTGGCTGAGGCAGTGTGAGGGTTGGAGGGAGATGGTATGTGGCTGAGGCAGTGTGAGGGTTGGAGGGAGATGGTATGTGGCTGAGGCAGTGTGAGGGTTGGAGTGAGATGGTATGTGGCTGAGACATATAAGGGTTGGAGGGAGGGTTTTTTGTGTGATTGAAGCAGTGTGAGGCGCAGCGAAAGTATCAGAAGAATATCTGTGAGGTAATGCACTCGAGTGTGGCATGGTGGCACAGTGGTTATCACTGCTGCCTCACAGCGCCAGGGACCTGGGTTCCATTCCTGGCTTGGGTCACTGTCCGTGCAGAGTTTGCACGTTCTCCCCGTGTCTGTGTGGGTTTCCTCCGGGTGCTCCGGTTTCCTCCCACAGTCCAAAGATGTGCTGCCAAGGTGCACTGGCCAGTGTTCCCAAACAGGCGCTGGAGTGTGGTAACTAGGGGAATTTCACAGTAACTTCATTGCAGTGTAAGCCTACTTGTGACTAATAAATAAACTTTAAATTGCTGGTATGTAACCTGAGTAATTTAATAAAACCAAACCCTGTTTCAAAGTCAAAGTCTGGTGAAATCCCCAATCACCACCGCCCCGCCCCCCCGCCCCACCCCTTACCAGTAACCTTTATAACCTTGATAACAAGACTGAAAATAGTAGCAAAGCTTCCATAACTTTCACAGGTGATAGTTCAGATCTACAGCTCTGTGCCACTTGACTTCTCAAACACTAACTCCAGAAAGAGTGAATATTCTAGCAGAAGGCACAGGGATAACAGGGGTTTCTATATTTTACTCAGTTTCAGTGAATATGGGGCACTGGACAGTAATGAAGTCTACATGGAGATCTTTATTTCTGAAGAACAAGGATATTTGATCTTCAAATGGGTGAGGCGTTTACAACTATATTTGTGAGGCTGACTTCCTGATTTCTCCTGTGCTTGAGTTCTGGTTCAGCACAGTACACCCAAAGGGTTTAACCCAAACTGAACGATGGCACTAATGATTCTAGTCATTTGCATTGCCCCTCTGTGCCCCATGATTTGGAACTTAGATTGCCAGGCATTGCTGCAGCTTTAGTGGCAGTGCGCTTCATGCTATAGACAGAAATTGGGCTAGAAATGACAAGAATGTTCCCGCCTACTCATTGACATACTTGCAATTGACATCAGTACAAGTAATTCTGACCTCATTCTCTCCCAGGGAAAGTCCAGAATGTTCTGAAGCAGCATGAGGGGCTGGGAGGCACCATCATGGATGCTCCCCAAGGCACAAGCCACAGAAATATTAACTCCAATCTCTTACGCCAGAGAGTTTGGATTCAGTTTGAGTGTATTTGAATAATTCACAAATCCTGTTTGTGAGGAACCATGTTGGGGCATGATTTACCAAGCAACCCACCGCATGTTTTGCAGCATGACCTGCCATTGGCCAGTGGTGCTACTTTCTGGCTCCGCCATTGTCAGCAGGGTTTCTCATTGAATGCACCCCTCGCCGCCGGAAAACCCTTGGCATTGGTGCACCACCAGCGGGACTGGAAGATCCTGCCAGCGTGAACAACAGGAAATTTCCAGCCATTGTCTATCTGTATCTGAATGATACCTAAATGTCTTTGTCAATCTCCCCCCCCTCCACCCCCAACTTCAGTAACACATGTCAGGTGTCAATGTGTCGAGGGATAGCAGTTCCTATCCTGTGGTATTTTTCAGAAATAAATCTGAACTAATGAGTACGTTTAAAATCTTGATTTTCTGTAAATTCCTAACTGCGGCTGAGCAATTAGATTAACCATTGTTCAGTACCTGGCATTAATTGGTCACAATGTAAGCACAACTCCAGTTAAACAACACATTCTTATTGGATAATTGTTCATCTGACTTTGTGCTTAGATCTTTTAATAGTTCATTAAATTCATTCCTAACTGTTCATTGTTGATTAAGACAGATTGATCTGTCTAGTCTGCTCACTAGTGTCCTTTAGGGAAGGAAATCTGCTGTCGTCACCTGGTCTGGCCTACATGTGATTACAGATCCACAACAATGTGGTTGACCCTCTGAAGGTCACTCAGTTCAAGGGGCAATAAATGCTGACCCAGTGCTGCCCAAATCCCACAAATATTTTTTTTTAAAGTTTAGCATGTCTTGCAAAAAAAAACCCTTGCATATAAGAACATTTCCTATCATTAAGATATCCTGAACCATTTACAGTCAATGAAACACTTTTAAAGTGTAGTTATTCTTGAAATAGAAGGACACACAACACATAATATGTAAAGCAAGGTCCCATGGGCAGAAATATGGTAATTCACCAGAAAAAAAACACATTTTATTGGTTTTTGTGGAGGGATACAAGATGGCCTAGACGCCAGGGGTACTTCCCTGTTCTTCATTGAATGGGCTTGTCATATCATTTAAAGCCATCGGAGAGTTCAGATGGGCCTCAATTTAACCATTTATCTGAATGATGGCACCTCTGACCATGCAGCATCCTCTCAGAACTGCACTGAAGGATCAACAAGATAATATGCCCAATCCTTTGAAATTCTGCTTAAACTCCCAAGTCTCTGACTCAGAGGCAAGACTGACCCAGGTTTGGCATGACATAAGGGGCCTAAAAGCCAAGTTCCAAGAAGGTACAGTGTGGACCTCACGATTATAATACTTCAAATTCCTAAAGCAATCCATTCAGGGAGAACTGGAACATGTAGGGGAGAAATTATGCACAACACCGCTTGTAACGTGGTTACGGGCTGACAAGCTGTCCCTCAATGCTATCAATGAAGAACATTGTAAGAGAAGCGATGCCTGGTGCTGCCTGTCCCAGGGGAATCGACAAGAGTCGATCTACACTTCCTGCTAGCTCAGAAAAGCAGCCAGCATAATCAAGGACTCCCCAGGCACCCTGGATAAACTCTCTTCCACCTTCTTCCATTGGGAAAAAGATACAAAGTTGGAGATGACATACCAAACAACTCAAGAACAGCTTCTTCCCTGCTGCCATCAGACTTTTGAATGGACCTACCATATATTAAGTTGATCTTTCTCCTGACCCTAGCTATAACTATAACACAACATTTTGCACCCTCTCCTTTCCTTCTCCCTATGTATTATATAAACAGTATGCTTTGTCTGTTTGGCATGCAAGAATAATACTTTCCACTGTATCCCAATACATGTGAACATAATAATAAATTAAATCAAATTTTTCCCCTTGTGCGTTGGGTCAACTATATTTTTCTTTCAAGGTTCTATATAATAATTAGTGTCCTGCTTTAAATCAGGAATTGAGATTAATCACTGAAATACTTGTTGCAACAGAAGAGATAATACGGAGATGAATCTAACTGGCCACAATGTTACAATTACAGCTGGCATTCTCTAGAGAATTAGTAACGTGACCTTCGTGAACAATGCAATTGAGATAAAGAATCCACCATTGAATTTATTCAAATGATACTTTAAAAATTGTAGATTCTGTACGCCTTCTATCACCAATTTACTGTGGCTGAATTGTTACAAAAAAGTTTCTATGCAGCAATTTACTATTATCTGACAAGAAGTAAAATAAATCAGTGGCTTTAATCAATTAGCAGTTTTAAAAGTCATTGTACTCAAACAGCTGCCTTTAAAATGTACTTTCCTTCAGAAGATATAACTCGTCAGGTTAAGATAACTGCGTTCTGAGGGGAAAAAATAATTCCCCTCTAAATGACTGAGGCTAATTATGAGGCTACCAAGAGATCTGCTGAAGATTATGCTTCTGATTCTGCATGTTACTAACTATTTTTATAGTATAGCCCTGCACTTGGATTCTAGTTACCAATTCAGACTTGTGAAATGGGGTCATCAGCAAAGCAACATTATTATTTCTGTGCAGACTTCCAAAATATTCGACAATAAATAAGAGAAAATGTATTTCTGAGAGGAGCTGGGGCAAAACTCTAAGGCTGGAATATAATTTGAGGTTCCTCATGGCATCCAAAACAGTGGAGTCACTTTGGTGAGGTTCTTTTATATGACATGGTTTATTTATTTATATGCTTGTACGAGTACACACTTCTCTACAGTACACCTGGCGGCCTTCTTGCCACTCCTTCTCTCTATCGGGTATCATTATATTTTATGCCCCCATTAATCCTTTACAAGAAAATTCTCATGTTACATATTGAGAAGAAGGTATATTTTCCACCTTTATAACACAAACACTCTTGGTGACATTGCAAAAAAACATTCAAAACAAACTAGAAAAACAGCGAAAGCTTCTCGGCAGCTTCAGAAAAACCGACAGCTCACAAGATGTTGACAACGCAAGAATAGCTTTTTGTGATTTATGGTTAATCTTAAGCAGGCCAAAGTTTCTCAGTTATACCTGGATTCACCCATAAGTGCCATACTGCACTGATATTCGTATAGACCAGGTGCCAACATGACTACAGCTGGATCTCCATTACTAACCAGGTGGAACCGTGGAGGTTTCCTGCCCTGAAGACTTCTTTTTTTTAAAACAAAAAGATTTTTTTTAAAGGTAATAAGTGAAAACCAATGCGACATTGCGTTCCTACCCAAACGTTATGTCAGCTTTTACTAATCCACACACAACCTCCAGCTGTCGTTGTCTCACATGCAACCTCTGCCACCAAGTTCACAAAAATACACAACCTGTTCCAGATTCAATTCACAGAGACACTAAACCCCATTCAACTCCCCATCCTTTTAGGGAGATGCTCTCTTCTTTAACCTTCCTCACTTAGACTGGCACTATTCTCCCTACCCTTCTTCATTTTTATAACGGATTCATCATTCTTCATCTCCCCTGACCTAATTAATCTGTCCACATTACTGGCTTGA
The DNA here is from genome assembly GCF_964213995.1 of Mustelus asterias. Classification (NCBI taxonomy): domain Eukaryota; kingdom Metazoa; phylum Chordata; class Chondrichthyes; order Carcharhiniformes; family Triakidae; genus Mustelus; species Mustelus asterias. The sequence continues at coordinate 107,754,540 of NC_135804.1, forward strand.
ACCCACATTCCTGCTTATTTAAGCTGGCAAACTCTCCACACTCCCCTGCAACAACTGGTGGTATTTTCCTTCTACCCTAGCTCAAAATGTAACCCTTAGGTTCTCGTTTCTTACTCCCAGCAAAAACCACTGCTCTCTTTCCACTTCTTTGCCATTCATTTCATGTTTTCCTTCATTTATATCCACTTACCTCCTTCTTTGCTATCTGCGGCAACCTCTTTACGGTGCTCTTCAACTTTTCCTTTCATCTCCCTTTGATTTCCTGATATTAGTGCCACTCCCTATCTTTCACTGCTATCCACATCCCTCCCATTGCCATCCATTCTTTCCTTTCCCTCCGCATCCATTTTCCCTTCATGTCATGCATTCTGTCCTCTTCAAATACTGTCTGTTTTCCATTGGTTTACATCGCTTCAAATCTACCTCAAAGTTTACCGAGCAGTTTGGTCTCATTCCTCCTGTCAATGTGCTCACAGATCTTTCGTTTGGGATTGCCAGCTATGAAGGAGTTCTAGTTTTTGAAAAAGTTCCTGCTCGTAGTGTATACAGATAGCAATCTGATTGCTGTTTAACCTGCTAGCTGGGCTCTTCCACTATACATGCTCCTCCTGTCATTAATAAACAGCAATCCAATGACACTCATCTGTGCCACACATTGAATAGTCTCAATGCTGAATGTCAGAGAAAAGCGTTAATGTTTGACATATATGAAAAAAGGGGTTTTATTAGAAAACAGTCATTGGTTAGGAATTGTGGCTGGTGGTTCTGTCTGTACCTGCTCATTATCCAGTTTCTTGGAAAGTGTATTAGCATGCTGATTGGTATCTGAAACCTCCATCTGCAATGCTGTCACTCGCTGCTGAAGTCCTGTTGTGGTTGCTCGGTAGACCTGGTCCCAGTCCTGGTTGAGTTTCATCAGCTGAAAGAAGGATCATGTGATAAGAATGGAAGCAGATAATCCATATTAGCTGGTGTTCAGTGTCATCCACATTCTCCAGTTTTCTTTCTAATGGGTTACATCTATTTCTAGAGAGAACTTCCTGATCAATTAGTCATTATGTCTTAGGAAGCTAACAGCATTGACCTAAAGAACAATACCTCTTTATCATTTGTTAGGGACATGGATTACACAGATTAATAGATTGTGTCAAGCAAATAGTTTCTCCATCTTTACCATGTCAAACCCTTTTAACATCTTAAATATCTCAATTAGATTACCATTAATATTCTGCACTTATGGAAGTACAAGTCGAGTTAGTGTGCTTTAACTTAACACTCAAAGCAATGGTATCTTTCTGGTAAATCTACACTGCACTACTTCCAGGAAATATATAACTCTCCTTGTGTATGGGATCCAAAACTGAAAGCAGATAATCTGCTTTCAGATAAATCTGAATTTAGATTTATTCAGATAATCTCTGGCCAAGGCTTCATACAAGTAAAGTTGAACTTCCTCTCTTTATATTTCAGCCCCTTGGAGATTAAAAAAAACAATATTTCAATAACCTTATTGCTTAACATTTGTAGCCATCTACTAACTTTGAAATGACTTGTGAACCTGGACTCCCAAATCTCTTTGCTCCTCCAGAGTCCTAGTTTCTCACCACTTAGAAAATACTCCAATTTATTCATATATTTCTTGGGTTCAACAGAGGTAAACTCACTTGTTCACACTTAATTTCATTTGCCAGAGTTTAGTCCATTCACTTCATCTATGTTCCTTTTTAGCTTGCTGCTCCTCACTTAATTCTGTGTCATCTGTCAGCTTGGATACACAACTCTCTATCAATTCATTCAAGTTACGAATGGATATGCTGAACATTTGAAGTTCCTGAGCATATCCCTTAGAAGTTTCATCTGTCACATCCCACCAGAGTACCTATCTTTCACTGTCACTCTCTGTACCCCACCTCCAAACCAATTTTTGACACAAGTCAAAGGCCACCACCAATTTCAAATGCCCTCTTTTTGATTATTTTCTAGAAGTCCATTTTGATTACATCCATGTACAATAAGCTAACTCTTCAGGGACCTCAAAAAAATTCAGTTAGAGTCATAGAGGTTTACAGCATGGAAACAGGCCCTTTGGCCCAACTTGTCCATGCCACCCTTTTTTTAACCACTAAGCCAGTCCCAATTGCCCACGTTTGGCCCATATCCCTCTATAACCATCTTACCCATGTAACCGTCTAAATGCTTTTTAAAAGACAAAATTGTACCACCTCCACTACTATTTCTGGCAGCTTGTTCTGGACACACCACCTTATGTGTGAAAAAATTGCCCCTCTGGACCCTTTTGTATCTCTTCCTTCTCACCTTAAACCTATGCCCTCTAGCTTTAGACTCCCCTACCTTTGGGAAAAGATGTTGACTATCTAACTGATCCATGCCCCTCATTATTTTATAGACCTCTATAAGATCACCCCTCAGCCTCCTACGCTCCAGGGAAAAAAAGTCCCAGTCTATACAGCCTCTCCTGAAACTCAAAGCATCAAGTCCCGGTAGCATTCTAGTAAATCTTTTCTGCACTCTTTCTAGTTTAATAATATCCTTTCTATAATAGGGTGACCAGAACTATACACAATATTCCAAGTGTGGCCTTACCAATGTCTTCTACAACTTCAACAACACGTCCCAACTCCTGTACTCAATGTTCTGACCAGTGAAACCAAGCATGCCGAATGCCTTCTTCACCACTCTATCCACCTGTGACTCCACTTTCAAGGAGCTATGAACCTCTACCCCGAGATCTTTTTATTCTGTAACTCTCCCCAATGCCCTACCATTAACTGAATAAGTCCTGCCCTGGTTTGATCTACCAAAATGCATCACCTCATATTTAACTAATTTAAACTTCATCTGTGGTTCATCAGCCCATTGACTCAATTGATCAAGATCCCATTTCAATCCAAGATAACCTTCTTCACTGTCCATTATGCCACCAACCTTGGTGTCATCTGCAAACATACTAACCATGCCTCCTAAATTCTTATCTAAATCATTAATATAAATGACAAATAACAGTGGACCCAGCACCGATCCCTGAGGCACACCACTGGTCACAGACCTGCAGTTTGAAAAACAATCCTGTACAACTACCCTCTGTCTTCTGTCATCAAGCCAATTTTGTATCCATTTGGCTACCTCACCCTGGATCCCATGAGATTTAATCTTATGCAACAACCTATCCAACCTACCATGTGGTGCCTTGTCAAAGGTCTTGCTGAAGTCCATGTAGACAACATCAACTGCACTGCCCTCATCTACCTTATTGGTTATCCCTTCAAAAAACTCAATCAAATTTGTGAGACATGATTTTCATAGAATCCATAGAATCCTACAGTGCAGGAGGCGGCTATTCAGCCCATCGAGCCTGCACTGACAACAATCCCACCCAGGCGCTATCCCCTTAGCCTCACCCATTTACCCTGTGCATCCCCCTGACACTAAAAGGCAATTTATCATGGAGAATCCACCTAACTTGCACATGCTTGGACTGTGGGAGGAAACTGGAGCACTTGGAGGAAACCCATGCAGACACGGGGAGAATGTCTGTGTGGAGTTTGCACAGTCATCCAAGGCTGGAATTGAACCCGGGTCTCTGGCGCTGTGAGGCAGAAGTGCTAGGCGCTGTGAGGCAGCAGTGCTAACCACTGTGCCACCATGCTGCCTTACTGTGTTCTCCACTCACATGTTGACTGTCCCTAATCAGTCCTTGCCTCTCTACATGCCCGTAGATCCTGTCCCTCAGATTACCTTCTAACAATTTACCCACTACAGATGTTAGGCTCACCGGCCTGTAGTTCCCAGGCTTTTCCTGCAGCCCTTCTTAAACAAAGACACAACATTTGCCACCCTTCAATCTTCAGGCAGTTAGATTATTCACACAGTACTCACCCTCAGCAAAGCAACATTAACACTGTTTAACACAACTGTCAAATTTTAGTAGCTTCAAAAGGTCTCGGGTCTCTTACTCCTACTATTTTTAAATAATGAAATATTAGATCATTTCCAATTTGCGCAATTCTCAAACCAAGAAAGCCAAATGCTTATGTAATTCACTCTCTAATTGCTTTAATAAAACAAAAAATGCTGGAAATGCTCAGCAGGTCAGGCAATTTCTGTGAAGAAGAGAGTTAATGTTTCAGGTTGATAACCTACGACCTGTGTTCTAAAAGATCATTGACCTGAAACATTTAGGGCAGAATTTTATCGAAATAATTCTAAGTGCTGAACGAGCGTGAAAATGGGAGAGAATCGCACTGATTTTTTTGGGCGAACTTCCAGTCACAATTAGTTAAACAAAGTGCCAGGATGTGATTCCCACCAGTGGGGGGTGGTGGAGCCTAATATCGCTGGGGAAGCTGGCTGTTAAGCTCTTGGGGCACAATTGCACAGGTGCCCCGATCTCCCAGTGAACTGGGAAATCTGTCACCACCTACACCACCCACCATCTCCCCCTTCTCACACCACCCATCCATGGACATCGGAACTCACCACTGATAACTCCCTGGGTCGGTCTCTCATCCCCCTTTACATCATTCCCCCCCACTCCCCTGGACATTGCCCTCATGCTGTCCCTGCCCCTGCTGATCGCTGCCGCTACAGAGTTCCACCCTCCAATCACCATCCCCACCAATCAATCCCCCCCCCCCCCCCCCCCCCCCACCCCGGCAGAGTTCCCCTCTTTCCTCCCACCATCATGGCTCCACCCCTTCTCAGCCACCAGCCCCTCAGGCCCCATCCCTTTGGCAGTGCCTCTGGCGCTGCCAGGGTGGAAGTTGGGAGCACGAGGATGGTAGGCAGGCACAGCCAAAGGGGCACTGCTCCCGACCACCTGGGAGGCTTCAATGACCTCCAATCCCCCTGGCGAGGCCATCACGTCTGGTCTCAGTTGGTGGGGGCCATACGTGATTCTCGCTGGTGAGGACCTCAATCAACGATGGGGTAAGTCCAAGGGAATGTGGACTATAGTGTCCAGAACTCACTAATGACATGCAAATAATATATCATAAATATCAGCAAATCAGTGCCAGTAAGGTCACGAGAGGTGAAAAACCACGTCTGATCCTGATTTTTTGACTCTCGTCCTATCTTACCGGCTTGTCTCACCAATCGGCCTATTCTGCTGAATATTTCCAGCACTTTCTTTTATTTCAGATTTCCAGAATCCATAGTACATTGCTTTTGTAATTACTTTAACATCCTGGAGTGGGAATCATTATGCCCTCGAGAATTATGTATTTTAAATACCATTATTTCCTCCATTTTGTTAATTATGCTGGATCTGATAAGTTTGCCCCCTAGATTTTGTTTAGCTTCCCTCCCATCATTGGTGTTTTATTCTCCTTTTCTACTCTGAAAATGAATACAACTTAATAAACCTGTCCTTGCCTAGTTGTACATCCCATGTCCATCTTGAATGAACACACATCTGTCTTGGCTGCTTTCCGTTTACTAAGTCATTGCTGCTTGCATCAGTAACTGCTCCTCATCCGGGGATATAACACACACAGAAAATCACTGTCCCCTGATTTCACCCTACAACCACATTACAATAAATCTAATACAGAACAGTTACTGCACAATTTGTTAAATAAAGCACAACAGCTTTAAGCTGGAATGAACCAGTTTGATCCTCATTTCTTTGCAAAGGAGCTTTTCATCGCATTCGACCATGTGATCATAAACCCTTGGAGTGCGTCACGTGCAGCAACCATAACCACAACTGACATCTGCGTTAAGCAGTGCTTCTGACTAATTCATACAGATACACGCTGGCAAGCCACTCATGGGCCTTTTCCCCAGTCCATGATATTGTTCCCTTTTGCTGTGTCATCTAACTCAGAATTGCTGCATGCTGCAAAACGACTGCTTTGTATCCTGGCATTTTTCCCTTCCTTTTGTTGAAAAAAATACACCCAAGCATGCAAAACACATCCAATGACCAAATAAAAGTTGCTCTCCCACAATTTTGAATGTACCACTTCGGCTCAAAGCAACAGCATCCTAAATTCAACCTACATTTTTCCAACTCGTTTTCAGCAATGCTCAAGTAAATTCACCGTAAAATGACGTTAGTATTTCATTATCCCTCTTTATGTGCAACGGTCAGAATTCTGAATGATTCAAACTTAGCAACGTTTGAAATATGCAAAGAAGAGCAGAGGGATTTTCCCATTTCTCTTGTCTTAAATGATTAGATAAGTTGATTATTTATCTCATTGCTGTTTGTGGGACTAGCTGTGTGCAAATTGACTGCTGCATTTCTACATTAAACCAGTGACTGGAGTTCAAAAGTACATCATTGCCTGCAACAAGCTTTTGGAGATGCTAAAGTCATGAACGATGCAATACATACAATATAATACATATAATATAAGACAATACATATAATATAATGGGCGGCACGGTAGCACAGTGGTTAGCACTGCTGCTTCACAGCTCCAGGGACCTGGGTTCGATTCCAGGCTTGGGTCACTGTCTGTGTGGAGTTTGCACATTCTCCTCATGTCTGGGTGGGTTTCCTCCGGGTGCTCCGGTTTACTCCCACAGTCCAAAGATGTGCGGGTTACGTTGATTGGCCATGTTAAAATTGCCCTTAGTGTCCTTGGATGCGTAGGTTAGACGGATTAGTGGGTAAATATGTAGGGATATGGGGGTAGGGCCTGGATGGGATTGTGGTCGGTGCAGACTCGATGGGCCGAATGGCCTCTTTCTGTGCTGTAGGGTTTCGAAGCTTTCTAAGAATATATACATTGTATAACATTTATATCATGTATATAAAGTTTAAAGTGTAGTTTTAATGTCACAAGTAGGCTTACATTAACACCGCAATGAAGTTATTGTGAAAATCCTCTAGTCGCCACCCTCTGGCACCTGCTTGGGTACAGCGAGGGAGAATTTAGCATGATCAATGCACCTAACCAGCATGCCTTTCGGACTATGGGAGGAAACCAGAGCACCCGGAGGAAACCCACGCAGACACAGAGAGAACGTGCAAACTCCACACAGACAGTGACCCAAGCCAGGAACTGAACCCGGGTCCCTGGCGCTGTGAGGCAGCAGTGCTAACCACTGTGTCAAATTGTCTACATGAACAAGTTCTTTCTTATTTCTAACTAACTGAACATGAGTCACTTCGGTTTTTCCAATTGCACTGAGCACCTGTGCCTACAATATCATTTCAGAGTTATACCCATTCAATGGGCAGGTTTTTAAAGAAATAACTCTGCAAAGCAGATAGAACATTATTTAATTATGGAATGGAATGGAACACATCTACAGCATAGTCTAAATGTCCTGATGATCAACTTACGTAATCTCTTCCACAATGACATTTGTGATAATGTGGCTCACAGTTTAATTATGTGTGCTGCACGATGTGATGCTGGACAGACCACTAACATCTCAGGGACAAGTGTGTAACCGCATACATCAAAGCAGAAATTTCTCAAGGCATTTCAACAATGACATACTGGACAGATTTTGCTTTGCAAAGAAGGTGACTGCGAATCATAAATGGTTATCGGTGTTGTTCTTGAGTCAGAAGGGAAACTCCAGCAGGGTGTTGCTTAATAGACTTTTATGTAAATTAACTGGTGCACTCAAATTGCTTTAAAAAAAACAGAAGTGAAAGAGAACCAAATACCTCTTTGTTCATACGTCTGAGTTCAGTGTTCCTGTTCAGCAGCAGCAGTTTCTCCTCATCTGCAGTAGTTACACTCATGCTCTCTGTGATAAAAGTCACATTCTCCTCAGCTCCAAACTCATTCACATTTTGGGCCAGTTGGAATGGTTCGTTTGATGTTCTTGCGATAGTGTCTCTAAAAACAAAATGTTGTTTAATATCAGTACTCAGCAACCTAGGGCACTGCAGTCAGATAATCGTATAACACAATAAATCAGATCAGTTCCACTTAGATTCTAAGTCTTAGAATTTCTTGTAGGTCATTCTGGTTTAGATGCCAACATTCATCTTAAGTTCAAGATGAGTCAATTAGTTGGCACAGGCAGTGGAGTGTAAGTGCAGAACTTTGCTATTATTGAGAAATACAGCTTAGCCACTAAATTGGACAGGACGCAAAGACAGGCAACACAGGGTTACCCCACGTCCAGTGCCTCTGATACAGGCAGCGCACAAACTACTGCTTGTTCATTTGTGGCGTGTAGCCAACACTGAGCCATCGAATGGCTGCATGCCTGAGTAGAAGCTGTGTAGAATCATGAAATTGATACAAGTTAAAGCAAGTCTTCCTTATTTAAAGGCAGCCAACACCTACACAGAGGAGGCAGAGAATATAAAAGCTGCCATCTAGCTACAGGGGCCAGAGGTTCTGCAGACTAGTGTTTCAAAGACAATGGGCATCAGCTAGCCATGGTCCTCAATTCCAGGGTGAAGATAAGGATGCCAGCATTGGAAGTTCACTGATCTAATTGGAGTGGTGAAGACTAGTGAGGGTATCTTCAAATGGCATATCCCACCATCTGCAGCACTAGCCTCACATACTGTTTAAGTTTATTTATTATTGTCACAAGTAGGCTTACATTAACACTGCAATTAAGTTACTGTGAAAATCCCCTAGTCGCTACACCCAGGCGCCTGTTCAGGTACACTGAGGGAGAATTTAGCTTGGCCAATGCTCCTTTCAGACTATGGGAGGAAACCAGAGCACCCAGAGGAAACCCACGCAGACACAGGGAGAACATGCAAATTCCGCACAGTCACCTAATACGGGAATCGAACCCGGGTCCCTGGCGCTATGAGGCAGCAGTGCTAACCACTCTGCTACCGTGCAATGCATGGCTGCATTCCTGACCCCAAGGAGAGGGATGGTGTTTATCATCATTGGAGCACCCCTGGGCTGAGGCCATGGCCAGCAGTGGTGCAGCAACCAACGATGATCAGATCCTCATACCCGATCCCCCTTCTCACGCCCAGCTTCCCTTCATCCCACAATCCCTTCTGATTTACAAGCTGCACATGGTGTAAGCACACGGGTCTCTCTTTCCCACCACAATCCTTTCTCCTTTCTCATGAGTCTTTCTCCTTTTAGATACTAAAGAACTGCCACCTGGTCAACCAACATAAAAACTAACAGCTTCTCTGGTCATGACCACATCGCTCTTTATGGAAGTGTGGTGTGTACAAATTGACTGATGTATTACTACAGTGACTACACTTTAATAGTTGTTTACTGGCTGTAAAACACTTGAGACAGCTGGCGTTCATGAAAGGCACTGTATTTTTCTTGTGTTTGGTCAGCACTGGTGGGATAGGTAGAAGACAGTGAAAAGAAACGCCATTGTTTGCTCACAGACCAGCGGCCACCAGCTCAGATAGTGACATGACACGTACTTTACAGAGGATATAGGACTTGCATGTGGTCAGGTACTGGGTATAGGCAGCCTGAGCCAGGCAGGGATCAAAGGTAATGTTGGTACCAGCAGTCAGTAGTTCAAGAGATGCACGTATCTGCACCCATGTCCTGAGGTGAGTGGTTTGTGCAGAATCTTTGCAATCAACAGAAAGTCCTTCAGCATATGCCACATCACTCCTTGTAAACTTCAGCAACTTTAACCAACCTTGGAAACCACCAAACACTTTTACAATCACAGCAGAAGCTAGTAAATCAGTCAGCAACTGACATGAAAATGGCTGATGATCCCTTAGTTTATTTATTTATTAGTCACAAGTAGGCTTACATTAACACTGCAATGAAGTTACTGTGAAAATCCCCTTTAAATTGAGCTGGTGGGGGGACTTCCTTGCTATTGAATGCATGTTTGGCTGTGTGAGGTGAAGTGGAGTGATCACCTCCAAAGTGGCAGTGCTGGCATCACATCAGCACTACACATGGATTGATGTGACAATCTGCATCTTTTCAGCAGCCACTCCCTGTGCACGTGCTGGTGCCCTTTCCAAAAGGTTGTCTGTCATGATTAGCTCCAGAAGAATGTGGATTCCATTTTGGAGGCAGTTTGGGTGGGACACAAAGAAACTGTGAATGATGACGTTCTTAATTATTCAATATTATTTCAGAATCCCCAACTGAGGCGTTTTCATTTCAAATTGCATTTCATCCAATCATACTACTTCCAATTGTCATATTATTTCAGAACAGCATTTCCTCACAGATTCTTTCACAGTTTTGAAGCGTAATGTGTGTGGGATGTGAATAACACTCTCAGCCCTGTCCAGACTGAGCCATCAAATCATTCAAGCAAGACTTTCCTCAATAAAAGAGATTAACTTGTTTGATATGGGAACAGGAGGCACATCTGTTCACTCATAGTTAGATTGCTATCATTATCAGGTTAACTTAGTGAGAAGAATAGTTTTTGTTTAATATAGTTCTTGTTTAATAATGTATGTCTTTAAAATTAATAACATTTCAGAAACTCTATCATTGCACACAGAGTATATAGATAACAGAAGCCAAATGTCATTACCACTCAATGTCTGATGAAGCCAGTGAACCAGGAGTTAATAGTTCCACTTTTAGACTGAGATTACGATTGATCTATGTCCTGCAGCATTGTGATGCAAATAGTGACTTTATTGCAGCACGGGGAATGCAGAATGTGGTGTCAATGCCAACACGGTTACATGTAAAAACAGGCTACATTGTGCAACGACAGCACAAGCACAGCAAGATGAGGTCCTTTGAGGCTGATACACTCGACAATCAGTCTGTGCTAACGTTTCAGACAGAAGGTGATTTTTCTTACAGGTTATTCCTCCTAAAAGCAATTATGTATAAAGCTACAAGACGGGTGTGTTTTCTGAAATGCTATTTCTACTTGAATTCTCTGAGGTTCATTTTTGGTTTCAGGGACTGGGCATTAATCAGGTGCAATAAGTTACCTACCCTTGTAGAGTCTACTGATTGTCATGCTTTTGTAATCCCCTTTACCAGATCAGTGTCCAAGCAGCAGAAGTGAAAATAACCCCCCCCCCACCCTCCAACACACTTCTGCTGTGTTCTTATTAATTTCATAACCAACCTTCTAAAAGCTTTTCAAATGCCTTTTCTACACATAAAGATAAGGAATGGCCTTGTTGACAATAAAACGCTTTTCCCCAGATTTGGTACAGTACAAGACGTCAGGGAGATTCTGCAATCTAACACTGTTGTTCGGGAGGAGTCGTACAGACAGAAAAATTAGCTTGATTTCTCTCCCCATCTGCCAGACCTGCTGAGGTTTTCCAGCTTTTTCTCTTTTTATTTCAGATTTCCAGCATCTGCAGTATTTTGCTTTTATCATACTGTCATTAAGGGAATTGTGCTTGTAGAACATACATCTGTGTTAATGGCCCATGATTTAATGTTACAATATTCTTCATTCAATGCTGTGGCACAGTTGGTAGCACTCTTGCCTCTGAGTCAGAAGGTTCCAGGTTCAAGTCCCACTCCAAGATTCATAAATCTGTGATGATGAGTGAGCGGTGTGAGGTACTGGGGGGATACTGCACTGATGGGATGTTAAAGTGAGGCCCCATCTGCCTTGTCTGTTGGACATAAAATATCCCATGCTTGTATTTTAAAAAAGAGCAGGGGATTAGCCTTGGTGCCCTGGCCAATATTCACTGTTCAATCAACATCACAAAACAGGTAATCTGGTCACTACATGTGGGATCTTGCTGTATGCAAATTATAGATCAGAGTTAAGCAATATAGCACCCCAGTGCTAGACAAGTGCTTTCAAAAGTTACACTTGCCCTAAGATTTGTTGTTTGTTTTTAATTCTAAGTTAAATTTACTAAAGTTGCTTTTAATTTTTTTTTAAATTCAGAATGATTTATTTTTCCTCACCAATAATCCATGAATCCGAAATGAAAGAATCAAGCTTTCCTTTTCTGAAACAATGATCTACCCAGGCTGGACTGATTTGTAACGGGCCTCAAAGGGTTAAGTGTAGCACAAAGTAGAGAAACAAAAGATTGGGGAGGGGGTGGGGGGGGAGTTGGAAATGGGGAAAGAATAGATAATGAACACACTGGTATTACTTGGCACATTCTTTTGTTTCTCAGCCAGAGAGAGAAAGGGAGAGAGAGAAAGGGAGAGAGAGAAGTACTTTACACCCGTGTGTGCGTGTGAGTGAGAGAGAGAAAGAGACAGAGGGATGTTACAGTCTTGTGTTTTTTAATAACACAATCTTTGTAATGAGGTACATTATGTTCCACTGACGTCAGCTGAGGTCACCTTCAACGAAAGGTCATCTACACTCGAAACATTGGCTCTATTCTCTCTCCACTGATGCTGTCAGACCCGCTGAGATTTTCCAGCATTTTTCTGCTTTTGTTTCAGATTCCAGCATCCGCAGCATTCTGCAGTTATCTGAGGTATATTATGTAATGAATTAAGATAAATAATATGAAGCATGGAAAGCCAGTGTTCGGTGATTCTATAAAAAGAGGCATTTGCTGTGAGCTTTGTGCTTTCTGGCATGGCAATGTATCTTTCTAGATACACTATTCTTGATTTATTAATGGTAGCACTCCCAAGTTATGAAGCAAAGCGAGACATAAAACAACTGTAAGCAATCACCTGAACTTATTCATACCAGACTCTAGTATTGTTCAACACCGACTCACATTTACACTGAGGGAAAGGAGGCATTACTAATTAAAGTATTCTATAAATCTCTCGTGTGTTTCTTAACCCTAATGACCATGAGTGATGTTTATTTCATCGCAACGAGGCTTACTTCACTGGTAACAATTCCAGAAAATATTCACTTGCTTTTATTATTTTCTCATTGTCCTCTGCTGCTTGTGGTATTTGCTGCTCCTGTGCAAGTCAGGACATAAATTGTGAAAACAAACATTTAAAGCACAGTGGTTAGCACTGCTGCCTCACAGCGTCAGGGACCCAGATTCAATTCCAGCCTTGGATGTCTGTGTAGAATTTGCATGTTCTCCCTGTGTCGGCGTGGGTTTTCTTTGGGTGCTCCAGTTTCCTCCCAGACTCCAAAGATGTGTGGATTAGGTGGATTGGCTGTGCTAAATTGCCCCTTAGGGGGATTATCAGGGTAAATACATAGAGATACAGGGATAGTGCCTGGGTGGGATTGTTGTTGGTGCAAGTTTGATGGGCCAAATGGCCTCCTTCTGCACTGTAGGGATTCTATGATTCTATGTAAGTCTCACCTATATATGGTTCATGCAAAAGTCGGTCAAAAGGACATCTTTAAACTGAAGGCTATTTTATGCACTGCCAGTACATGAAACCACTCCTTTACAAAACTAAAGTGCCATCATGTTATCTGCCACAACATGTGTCACATCCCATACTACAACAGTTGCAGCACAAAGTACTTTGTTGTGGTTTTTGCACGGTTATGCTCCTTTAATGTTCAATAAAACAGAAATATTTTAGTGGTTGACACATTAAGTTTGTGCAATTACATCAGCGACCAGCTGATTGCATGCTCCAACTTATCCCCCAGTACAATCTTTTGCAGGATATCAATGTTTTGTATTAGCTTTTTGTATTAGCTATATTGTCAGTAATACCTCACTGTCAATTAGTAAGTCACCCATGCGAAATGAACAGCAAACATCCAGTCACCTTTCCACCACAGACTGGCATTTCTAGATTAGAGACAGAGACTCAGTGCAATGCACATCAAATTCTAGTAAAACTACTTAAATGTTCATTTGCACAAAGCAAGTAAATATCTTTGGATCGGAACATGAAAATAACTATGTCAAACTATTTAATCTTGGTGATGCAATGCATGAGGAAGTTTTTTAAACAGATAGCCTCCTCCTTAAAAAAAATCCTTATTTTGTATTTTTTCCCCCCTCGAAATCCATTCTCAAAATATCTTTCCCAATTTTTAAGAGATTAAGTAGCAAATCAGCCAACAATTGTAATTTAAGTGCTGTCTGAAGCAGACAACAAATGCCTTCCTTTTGAAGGAAATCATTTTGTTAATGGTGCAATGCTATGCTTCTCTGGCTATGAAGAATCTTAGCAACACATTGCTGAGTGATTGCATTAGTCAGATCGCAGTTGGGCCATTTTTTTGATTGGATTTGATTTATTATTGTCACATGTATCAATATAAAGTGAAAAGTATTGTTTTTTGTGCGCTATATAGACAAAGCATACTGTACATAGAGAAGGAAAGGAGAGAGTGCAGGATGTAGTGTTACAGTCATAGCTAGGGTGTAGAGAAAGATCAACTTAATGCGCGTAGGTCCATTCAAAAGTCTGACAGCGGCAGGGAAGAAGCTGTTCTTGAGTCGGTTGGTACGTATCCTCAGACTTTTGTACCTTTTTTCCGATGGAGGAAGGTGAAGAAAGATAGTATGTCCACGTTGCATGGGGTCCTTAATTATGCTTTTCCGAGGCAGCGGGAAGTATAGAATGTGTCAATGAGTGGGAAGCTAGTTTGAGTGATGGACTGTCACTTGACCTTTAAACAAGATCCGAATTGCATTTCAAATATAGTTTAAAACATTACAAGTATTAGCAAGTGTAAGTGGCTCCCTTCTATAAGCAGCATAACTGGAGCTCTGTTATACTATTAGGAGAGATTTTTATGGTTTCGAGGTAGAGCAATATCTTAAATAACTCATGAAGACTTATTTTTGTCAAGGTTTGAAGCAAAATCAGAAATGTATCTAAAAAGCTACACAAAGGGCCCTATTTTACCATTGCGTCGCGCCCGTTTTCGGGCAGGTAAACGTGGTAAAGTCGGGTGTGAGGCCATTAACGCAATCCGCGCCCGTGTCCGCGCAGATGGCCGAGACCCGGGAACGGCCGCGATCCGATTCGCACCCAAAATGGGTGCAACGGCGAGTTAAATGCATTTGCGTGCATTTAAATTGAATTAATGAACTGCCCGCCCACCTTTATCAGCATTTCCCCTTTTACCACCGCGTTCGCCAATCCGGAATCGCGTGGAAATGAACATGTTGAATAAAAGTCTGATTCGGGTGCTCCAGCTGCTGAAGAGGTGAGTTCAGAGCTTCCAACGGCTCTCTGACTCAGATCGGTGGTGGTGGAGGAGGGAGGGAGGCAGATCAGATCATTCTCTGGTGAGGGGGGAGAGGGTCGATCGTTGTCTGGTGGTGGGGGGGGTGGGGGGGGGGAAGGCCGATCGTTGTCTGGTGGGGGGGATCGGGAGGGCCGATCATTGCCTGGTTGGGGAGGGGGGCCGAAGGTGGCAGGCCAGACATTCTCTGGTGAGGAGGTGGGGAGGGAAGAGGAGGCGGGTCACATGTTCCTCTGGGGGGGAAAGGGGGGGGGGGGTGGTAATGAAGCCAGATCATTCTCTTGGGGGTGGGGGGGTTGGGGGGGGGGCGGGGAGAGTGAGGCCAGATCATTCTCTTAGAGGGGGTGGGTGGGGGGGGGGAGGGGAGTGAGGCCAGATCATTCTCTGGGGGCGGGGGGGTGGGGGTGGGGGGGGAGTGAGGCCAGATTATTCTCTGGGAAGGAGGGGGGGAGTGAGGCCAGATCATTCTCTGGGGGCGGGGGTGGGGCGTGTGGGAGTGAGGCCAGATCATTCTGTGGGGGGGGGGGGGGGGGGGGGGGGTGGAGGAGGGAGGTGGTGGGGGGAGATGTAAGACTAGATCATTCTCTGGGGGGGGCGGAGGGGAGTGAGGCCAGATCAGTGAGGCCAGGGCGGCACGGTAGCACAGTGGTTAGCACTGCTGCTTCACAGCTCCAGGGTCCCGGGTTCGATTCCCGGCTCGGGTCACTGTCTGTGTGGAGTTTGCACATTCTCCTCGTGTCTGCGTGGGTTTCCTCCGGGTGCTCCGGTTTCCTCCCACAGTCCAAAGATGTGCGGGTTAGGTTGATTGGCCAGGTTAAAAATTGCCCCTTAGAGTCCTGAGATGCGTAGGTTAGAGGGATTAGCAGGTAAATATGTGGGGGTAGGGCCTGGGTGGGATTGTGGTCGGTGCAGACTCGATGGGCCGAATGGCGTCTTTCTGCACTGTAGGGTTTCTATGATTTCTATGATTTCCATCATTCTCTGGGGGAAGGAGTGAGGCCAGATCATTCTCTGGATGGCGGGGGGGGGGGGGGGGGGGAATGAGGCCAGATCGTTCTCTGGGGGGCAGGGGGGGGGGGGGGGGGAGGGAGGCGGGTAAGATGCATCTCTGATGTGGGCGGGGGGAGGCCCGATCATTCACTGGGGGGGGGGGGGGGGCAGATGGATCTCTGGTGGGGGGGCAGGGGGGTCCACTGCCACTCTGTGGGCGATCGGTGGAGGGGAAGGGGGCAGGGGGTCGTGATCGGTCTGGGTAGTTGGGGGGTGGATAAGGGGGACAGTAATGTCTGTGGGGGCCATCTCTCCCGCTGTTTGCACCCGGGCCACTTTCTCTGCTTTCTGTGGCCCGGGAGCGATCTGACACGGGCATGCTTTTTCAATTGTTTTTTCTAACTGCACATGCGCAGCTCAGAGCTCCGATCGTTTCAGACATGCTAAGCCCCGCCCACTGCGCAATTCAAACCCGCGATTTTTTTTCAGGCGATGTGCGTATGGGGGCGTCTGAAAGCAGGTTTCCAAGTCGGATCTGAATTACGCCCAGATTCAGCACTTAGAATGAAAATGGTAAAATCAGGCCCAAAGTGACCAGAGCAAGTCCTCTTGATGCAGGTTGTGGATGTAATGCTTATAATAGCAATATTAGTAAATTATTCGTGAAATTGCCCAGATTTAGTTGAATGCAAGAGCTTTTTTTTTCTAAACAGCCTCAATGACACTTAAGTTTTTTAAAGTTAAGTTTATTTATTAGTGTGACATGTAGGCTTACATTAACACTGTCATGAAATTCCTATGAAAATCCCCTAGTCGCCAACCTCTGGCACCTGTTCGGGTACACCGAGGAAGAATTGAGCATGGCCAGTGCAATTAACCAGCACATCTTTTGGACTGTGGGAGGAAACCCACACAGATATGGAGAGCAAGTGCAGACCCAAGCCGTGAATCGAACCCAGGTCCCTGGCGCTGTGAGGCAGCAGTGCTAACCACTGTGCCATCGTGCTGCCTCTACTCAGTCCCACCAAATCATCCATTGGTTAGAGTCAGCTACTATATTGTGCCATTTGACAGTAAAAAGAAATGTTGACACAGTAATTTACAATGATGAATATTAAGAGAAAAGCATAGCCAGGGTTCATGATAATGGGGGAAGAAAGTTGTCGGCAAGATTTTCCGTAATGATGTGGATTATTTGTCTGCTATGTTAAGGTTCAATTCTCTCACAGCGATGGTTATTCTTTTTCTAGCTATTGTCTGACCCTAAGTAGCACTGGAATACACTGCAGGGGTGGGTTGGGGAGGGGAGGAGAGAAACAGGTTGAACATGAGAAATCATTGGTTTTGCCCTGCCCTTTCTCTGAAACCTGCCCCAACTTCCAGGATCTGTACACTCTGACATTGATTGCTTCTTGTGCATCCCTGATTTCCATCACTCCACAATTGCCAGCTGTACTTTCAGCTGCTTAGGGATAGAAGTTATGCTCTAGCTGTACAAAACCCTCGATAGGTCATAAGTTGTAGAAGCAGAATTAGGCCATTCGGCACATCGAGTCTGCTCTGCCATTTAATGAGATCATGATGACTGATCTGATACAGTAATCTCAATTCCACTTTCCCGCCTTATCCCCATAATCCTCGATTCCCTTACTGATTAAAAATGTCAATCTTAGCTTTGAACATACTAAAGATCCAACTTCCGCAGCCCTCTACAGTAAAGAATTCCACAGATTCACTCAAGAAATTCCTCATCCCTATTTTAAGGTGGGCGAACCCTCACTCTGCGATTATGCCGTTTAGTCTCAGACTCTCCCGCAAGGAGAAGCAACCCTTCAGCAACTACCCTGTCAAGCCCCTGGAGGGCTGTATTCAATTTTGCCCACAATTACTTAGGAAGCCTATTCTGGCCTTGGAGGGAGTGCAACATAGATTTACTAGTATGATGCCTGGAACAGCATTTTTTGGGGCCCTGACATCATGGTCAAATGTATTAGGTGCAGTAACCTAACACTGATTTTGGTTAGATTGGCCAATTTGTGGTCAGAGGGTGCTCACACTGTCCAATTAAACACTGTCGGTGGGCTTTCAAAGCTGGAGTGTCAATCGGGGCGGCACGGTAGCACAGTCATTAGCACTGCTGCTTCACAGCGCCAGGGACCCGGGTTCAATTCCCAGCTTGGATCATTGTCTGTGAGGATTTGCACGTTCTCCCCGTGTCTGTGTGGGTTTTCTCCAGGTGCTCCAGTTTCCTCCCACATTCTGAAAGGTGTGCTGGTTAGGTTCATTGGTCATGCTAATTTCTCCCTCAGTGTATCCGAACAGGTGCCGGAGTGTGGTGATTAGGGGAATTTCACAGTAACTTCATTAATGTAAGCCTACTTGTGACTAATAAATAAACTTTTACTTTAGGAGACACTGCTATGATGACACATCATCAACCTCACTGCCCAATGTGGGAGCTGCCAATGCTCTTTCTGGAGAACAGGCAAAGAAAATTAATGTAAAAATGCCACAGTGAAGGGCCAACCCCTCCACTGGACAGCTAATGGCCAGAGCTGTGAGCCTTCACTAGACGGCTAGTGGCCAGAGCTGTGAGCCTTCCACTAGACGGCTAATGGCCAGAGCTGTGAGCCTTCCACTAGACGGCTAGTGGCCAGAGCTGTGAGCCTTCCACTAGACGGCTAGTGGCCAGAGCTGTGAACCCTTCACTGGACAGAAACTAATGTTGTAGGCAGTGAGAAATTGTTCTCTCTGGTTGGGGAGTCCAGGGCTAAGTTATGTGACCTAAAGATGGGAGCCAGGGCTTTAAGAAGTAATGTGAGGAACCACTTCTACGTGCAAAAGGTGACAGAAGTTCAGAACTCTCTTCCACAAATGGCAACTTAATTCCGAATTTTAATTCCCATTGGCTTCACAATTGGTGTCCAATTCTGTGTCATCACTGAAGCTGAGAGCTCCATGCAATATTATAATAAGGACGTGAACCCTTTTATTTTCAATGGGTTCCTTCCTGTTATAACAGCAGACATGAATATCATGCGAATAGATAAAAATGTGTTATTTAATTCACACAGTGCAATTTCAATGCATTGACTTCAAAACATTGGCTAGAGTTTCAATCCTTACATTTGAACTGACCGCCAGAATTCAATAAGATATAAATAGTAACAAAATACATGTTACTTTCCTTTCATATCAACCAAAATTGAACTTTCAGTTGAATAAACTCCAGAATGGATATTGAACAGTTTCCTCACCAACAGTTATTAGTTTATCCTTGTTTTTATTATGTGTTACAATGTGAGGTTTTGATATTCCTTAAGGACCAGAGTTGCTGTAGTTACCTGACACCTAACTATTATTTCAATTATTAGAGAAACAAAGATTAATGCTTTCAAATAGCACACATTCGCCACACAAAAAATAAATCCATGATCCAACTACATCAGTCATGAATATCTCAGTATTCAATTAGTTAAAAACAAAGGGCCTTTAATATTAGTTCCCTACCTACGAAAATGTTGTTTAATGCAAATGCAATGTTAGCATTCATGTCGAGAGGGCTAGAATACAAGAGCAGGGATGTACAAGGCTCTGGTCAGACCCCATTTGGAGCATTGTGAGCAGTTTTGGGCCCCATATGTAAGGAAGGATATACTGGCCTTGGAAGGGGTCCAGAGGAGGTTCACAAGAATGATCCCTGGAATGAAGAGCTTGTTGTACGAGGAACGGTTGAGGACTCTGGGTCTGTACTCATCGAATGTACTCATTGGAGTTTAGAAGGATGAGGGGGAATGTTATTGAAACTTACAGGACACTGCGAGGCCGGGATAGAGTGGATGTGGAGGATGTTTCCATGAGTAGGAAAAACTAGAATCAGTTGGCATAACCTCAGGCTAAAGGGACGATCCTTTAAAACAGAGATGAGGAGGAATTTCTTCAGCCAGAGAGTGGTGAATCTGTGGAACTCTTTGCTGCAGAAGGCTGTGGAGGCCAGGTCATTGAGTGTCTTTAAGACAGAGATAGATACATTCTTGATTAATATGGGGATCAGGGATTATGGGGAAAAGGCAGGAGAATGGAGATGAGAAAAATATCAGCCATGTTTGAATGGTGGAGCAACTTGATGGGCCAAATGGACTAATTTCGCTCCTATGTCTTATGGTCTTACCTCCATAAATGGACCAAAAAAGCTGATAAAGGTGAAAGAAGATTTGGAAAATACTTTATGGTTAATTATCAAATGAGAAAGAAATTTGAAAATTGACAACGTGTAGGAAACAAGTAAAATTAAAATTAGAACAGACAATCATGAAGGTAACTGGTTACATGTCAACAGTTTTGTAAATAAATTGACAGAGGAATACATTATATATTATTGGAAACTAACATTGTTATTGGTGTATGAATTCAGAAATGCCTGAAATACAGGTTTGGCATCTTCACAAACATTGTGAAATGGCAGGCGGTCTTTTCACCAATGTTTTTCATAGATGTCCTAATTTGCAGGGCTATCCTGTAATTTTACTGACCCTCTTGTTTGATTCAGAGAAATGCACTTGTGTCTGTAGAAATCTGAAGTGTTGTGAAATTGAAGGGATTCGATGTATATCATGCTATCACTCTACAAAAAGAAATGAACAAAATGGCAAAAAAAAGACACACAAAATCTTCAGCTTTCTCCATGACTGAAATATTATGCAGATAAAGTAAAATGCCCAACCTAAATGTGTTTTAATAAAAGCACACAGCAGAACTGATCTTAATGTGCAGCATTTCTACCATGGTTTGGTAATGACACTCTAAGATGGGATTCTGAAAGTTACAATAATATTGTTGAATGAGGAGACTTAATCATAGTTAAACTATCAAGCTATTAAAACACTCAATGCTATTATGCATAGTGTTTAAGTTTAGAAAATATTTTACTCTTGCCAATTTTTTGTTTGCTGAATTTTTCTTCTCCTATAGGTCCTGACCCCTCATTGGACTCAGGTGACACGAACCTTTAAAACCAACTATTTGACTATAGGAGGCCTCAGTGCCAAACTTGACCCTGTGCTTAGCCAAGAATGATGTGGAGATGCCGGCGTTGGACTGGGGTAAACACAGTAAGAAGTTTAACAACACCAGGTTAAAGTCCAACAGGTTTATTTGGTAGCAAAAGTGTGGCTTTTGCTACCAAATAAACCTGTCGGACTTTAACCTGGTGTTGTTAAACTTCTTACTGTGCTTAGCCAAGAATCACAGAAACTAGAAACAGGAGTAGGCCATTCGGCCCTTCGAGCCTGCTCCACCATTCATTATGATCATGGTTGATCATCAAATTCAATATCCTGATCCCCACCTCCGCTCTTGCCCTCATATCCCTTGATCTCTTTAGCCCCAAAGAGCTAGATCTAATTTCTTCTTGAAATCAACACATCATACCCAGATCCTATAAGGTCTGTAATTCAAGTGAACTTACCCAAAAGTAACTTCAGATGTTGTGATGCCTTTCCTTTCGTCCCCCTGGTGAATCTTGGAAGCTTTGTCGAGTGCTTGCTGCAGCTCAAGGCTGTGAGTGGAGTGGGGCAGCAGGACAGCCTGGGTTTCCATCCTTCAATTACAGAGTGTAGCCGCAGTCTTCAGTTTCCTTTGACCCTCCAGTTAGTTACAAAAAGTCCCAGTCCCCGAGCTTTCAACCTAATTGTTAAAAAAAAGGAAGTGGTTTTGATACAGTTTCATGAGGAAATGTGCTCAGCATCAGGTGCAATGTTGTGGAGACCAGCTGATAACCCTGGTCTTACAACTTTCCAAATGTTACATTCAAACAGGAGAAACCCGAGCATTTCAAAATAACCAAGAACCCGATCGCATTCATCTATTCGCCGTGAATTGGAAGTAAACCTTACACCAAGTTGTTCAGTTCAATCCCTTTCAACACACACTCATCTCCAAAACACTCCTGTCTTATCATTCGGACACATGTGATTAAAAGAAAACTTTTTCATCACGTGAACACACATATATACAGACTCCAAAGATTGGGCGGATGTGATCTCTGTGGTTTCTGAAAAATGCCCCGGGACTTTCCAAAGACGAAGGAAAGCGGAAGAGATTGTCCAATCTGCGGCAGAGCTGCAGGCTGAGCTGATCCTGGGGTTTGATTCATGGACTGTCCAGTGTTGCTGCGGGTTCCGGGTCCAGTCCCCCGGACACTGCGCTCCCAGCTCATGTAGCAATTGTGACTACGTACAGTGTTCTCGGCTAACAGCCCACGCCGCCGACCTTGTCGTTCTGGTCGGTTTATTGTGTAAGGATGACTTGCTGCGTCCCCTCCACCCCCCGGAAAAAATAGTGTACTTTCCGAGGCATGTGACTATTATTTCAGAGATGTACTTTCCACTTTAAAAAGCCGATCTACTGAAGCGGTGTCAGCAACTGTGAGTCAGGTTCGATATGATGGAGTGAATTTACCCTAGTGCTGTCAAATGTGTACTGTCGCATTGAGTCTATAGCACAGACAAATCACTGGGTCCAACAACCACATACTGCCTTTAATGTGCTACAGGAATCTCCTCCCATACAGCTTTATATTCCTTTCCCCCTCGTGTACAGATTGAGCTTCTCTTTAAGTGCACCAATGCTGTTTACCTTAATGTGGTTAATATATTATCACAGCGCCAGTGACCTGGATTCAATGCCAGCCTCGGGTAACTGACTGTGTGGAGTTTGCACATTCTCCCCATGTCTGCATGGGTTTCCTCAGGGTACTCTGGTTTCCTCCCACACTCCAAAGATGTGCGGGTCAGGTTGATTGGCCATGCTAAATTAGTGTCAGGGGAATTAGCAGGGTAAATGTATGAGGTTACGGGAATAGGGCCTGGCTAGGATGTGGTTGGTACAGATTCAATGGGCCGAATGGCCTCCTTCTGTACTGCAGGGATTCTATGATTTTATGATTCCACATTCTGACCACTCGGAATAAAAAAAACTTTATCCTGGATTTCCTGTTGGATTTATTAGTGACTAGTTTTGGACTTGCTTAAAAGCGAAAACATCTCTGCATCTACCATCTCAATGTCAGAATTTGAAAGACCTTATCAGTTCATGCCTAACTGGTGAAGTTATTCACTTTGCTTTTCTACTCTTAGAATCAGATGTTTTTAGAGGTGTGTTACTTGTAAATATTGATGTTAAAGGAAACTTGCTTGTACAAATGCTTGCAAAGAAGTTTTGCTAGAGTTGTACAGGGTTTTGGTGAGACCACATCTGGAATACTATCTGCAGCCACATATAAGAAAAAATATGCTTGCATTTGAGGTGGTACCGTGAAGGTTCATTAAACTGGTACCTGGGATAAGGGGCTTGTTCTATATGAGAGACTGAGTAAATTGGGCTTCTATTGTCTGGAGTTTAGTACAATAAGAAGTCTCACAACACCAGGCTAAAGTCCAACAGGTTTATTTGGAATCATGAGCTTTCGGAGCGCAGCTCCTTCATCAGGTGAGTCAGTGGTAGTTTAGTAGAATGAGAAGCGTGGGTCTCAGTGAAACTTACAAAATTCAGAAGGTGTTTGACAGGGTAGACACTGAGAGACTGTTTCCGGCCAATGTAAAATACAGGGCACAGCCTCAGGATAAGGGGCTGATCATTTAGGACTAAAATTAGGAGAAATTGCTTCACTCAAAGGGTTGTGAATCTTTGGAATTCTCTCTCCCAGAGGGTTGTGGATGCTCCATTGTTGAATATATTTAAGGCTGGATAGACAGATGTTTGGTCTCTCAAGGCAATATGGGGAGTGGATAGGAAAATAGAGTTGAAGCCCAAGATTAGCCATGATGGTGTTGAATCGGAACAGGCTCGGTGGGCTGTGGGGTCTACTCTTGTTCCTATTTCATTTTCCTGAAGAAATATGAAAAATAGGGCGGGATTTTCCAGCCGTGCTCGCCTCAAAACTGGAAAATCCTGCCCGAGATCAATGGACCTTTGCATGCTCTGGCCCCCACTCGCTACAATTCCCATAGTGGGCGGGATGGGGAAATCCTCCCCCCTCCTCCCCCAGCCTCATCAGCCTTTCCTGATAAGAATTCTTTTTTTTCCAAAAATGTTTTTCAATAATAGTGTTGAAACTAACAGGACAGATGCAGAAAGGGAGCCATATCTCCATAACCCCACATATTTCCCATGGCTAATCCACCTAACCTACACATCTTGGGACACTAAGGAGTAATTTACCATGGCCAATCCACCTAACCCGCACATCTTTGGACTGTGGGAGGAAACCAGAGCGCCCAGAAGCAATCCATACAGATGTGGGGAGAATGTGCAAACTTCACACAGATAGTAACTCAAGGCTGGAATTGAACCCAGGTCCCTGGAGCCGTGAGGCAGCAGTGCTAACCATTGTGTCACCGCGATACCCATCTACAGCTTTAACCTTGTCTCCCCCTTTATGTTACTTCATCAAATAATTTAGTAAGGCTGGTCAACCATGGCCTTCCTTCCGAAATCCATGTTGACATTTTTTATATTTTCAGTTTTTAGATGTTTTTCAACAATTGTGTTGAAACTAACAGGACTAGGCAGGATAGATGCAGGAAGAGTGTTGCCGATGGTGGGGGTGTCCAGAACCAGGGGTCACAGTCTGAAGATACAGAGTAGATCATTTAGGACTGAGATGAGGGGACATTTCTTCACCCAAAGAGTGGTGAGCCTGTGGAATACATTATCACAGAAAGTAATTGATGCCAAAACGTTGAATGTATTCAAGAAGCGACTGGATATAGCACTTGGGGCGAACAGGATCAAAGGTTGTGGAGAGAAAGCAGGATTAAGCTATTGAGTTGCACAATCAGCCATGATCATCATGAATGGCGGAGCAGGCACGAAGGGCCAAATGGCCTCCTCCTGCTCCTATCTTCTATGTTTCTATTTCATATCAGTTATAGTGCATTCACACAATGATTGTCGAGTCCAACAATGCTTTGACAGATGTAATACTTTTATGTTCAAATCCCAGATTTAGGGACTAATTTGACTGACTATCTGGAGAATCAGGGAAGAATCGTGGTAATGGGACTATTGGAAAAGGTGAATAGAGAGACCAGGGAAGTACACCACTGTGAACCTGGAATGGGAAAAGGAAAAGTGCCAGCATCATTTACTGGGGACGTGGAAAAAGACTTGGCAGCATGGATTGGATTGTTTCCATGTACTCATAGAGTCACAGTGTCACACAGCAGAGAAAAAGCCCTTCAGTCCATCGAGTCTGCACCGACAATAACGACCACTAAAATCGCTCTAATCCCATTTTCCAGCACCTGTCCCATATCCTCGACCATTATGATATTTTAGGTGCTCATCCAAATATTTTTTAAAGGTGGTAAGGTTTCCGGCCTCCACTATCTTCCCAGACAGTGCATTCCAGATTCCCATCATCCTCTGAGTGAAAACGATTTTTCTCAAATCTCCTCTGAATCTCCTGCCCCTTACCCTGAAACTATACCCTCTTGTGATTGACCCCTCAACTAAGGAGAAGAGCTTCTCCTTGCTCACCCTATCCATACCTCTCATCATCTTATACACCTCAATCATGCTCATTCTGTGCTTTAAAGAAAACAAGCCAAGCCTATCCAGTCTCTACTTATAGCTCAAATGCTCTAACCCTGGCAACATCCTGATGAAACTCCTCTGTTCCCCGTCTAGTGCTATCACGTCCTTCCTATAGTGAGGTGACCAGAACTGCACACAGTACTTCAGCTGTGGCCTAACCAACTTATTTTTTATTTATTTATTAGTGTTATAAGTAGGCTTACATTAACACTGCAATGAAGTTACTGTGAAAATCCCCTAGTCGCCACACTCCGGCACCTTTTTGGGTACACTGAGGGAGAATTTAGCATGGCCAATGCACCTAACCAGCACGTCTTTTGAACTGTGGGAGGCAACTGGAGGAAACCCACACAGATACGGGGAGAACATGCAGACTCCACACAGACAGCGACCCAAGTCGGGAATCGAACCTGGGTTGCCCCTTACTGGTGGAGTGGTGGTGAAGAGAGCAGAAACAAACAAAATCTTCTATGATGCAAGCAGTGGCACACTGGATTTACCTTTAATTTCATGAGTACAGGTCATTTAGGCAGCATTGGAGTGGGGGATATGCTGGGGCATGAGGTTACAGATTGTGGTTGAGCACAATTCTGTTGCTGCTGATGGCCTCACAGTGCCTCATGGGTGCCTAGTTTTGAGACACTGCATCTGTTTGAAGTTTATCCCATTCAGCACAGTGGATGTGCCACACCACATGATGGAGGGTATTCTCAGTGAGAAAACCGGACTTTGTCTCCACAAGGACTGTGTGGTGGTCAGTCCTACTGATGCTGTCATGGACAGATGCATCTGCGGCAGACAGGTTGAGGATGTATTTCTCTCTTGTTGGTTTCATCACCAGCTACCGTAGCCCCAGTCTCGCAGTTATGTCCATTAGGATCCGGCCAACTCAGACTTTGGCAGTACTGCTGAACCACTCTTGGTGACAGATATTGAAATCCTCCACCCAGAGTATGCTCTGCGTCCTTGCCACCCTCAGTGCTTCCTCCAAGTGGAGGAGTACTAATTCATCAGCTGAGGAGGGATGGTACGTAGTAGTCAGCAGAATATTTCCTTGCCCATGTTTGACCTGATGCCATGAGATTTCATAAGAACATAAGAACTAGGAGCAGGAGTAGGCCATCTGCTCCTTGAACCTGCTCTGCCATTCAATAAGTTCATGGCTGATCTTTTTGTGGACTCAGCTCCACTTACCCGCCCGCTCACCATAACCCTTAATTTATTACTGTTCAAAAATTTATCTATCCTTGCCTTAAAAACATTCAATGAGGTAGCCTCAACTGCTTCACTGGGCAGGAATCCACAGATAACCCTTTGTGTGAAGAAGTTCCTCCTCAACTCTGTCCTAAATCTGCTCCCCCTTATTTTGAGGCTATGCCCCCTACTTCTAGTTTCACCTGCCAGTGGAAACAACTTCCCTGCTTCTATCTTATCTATTCTCTTCATAATCTTATATGTTTGTATAAGATCTCCCCTCATTCTTCTGAATTCCAATGAGTATACTCCCAGTCTACTCAGTCTCTCCTCATAAGCCAACCCTCTCAACTCCAGAATCAACCTAGCGAATCTCCTCTGCACCCCCTCCAGTGCCAATATATTCTTTCTCAAGTAAAGAGACCAAAACTATACACAGTACTCCAGGTGTGGCCTCACCAGCACCCTATACAGCTGCAACATAACCTTGTTGTTTTTAAACTCCATCCCTCTAGCAATGAAGGACAAAATTCTATTTGCCTTCTTAATTACCTGCTGCACCTGTAAACCAGCTTTTTGCGATTGATGCACAAGGTCCCTCTGCTCAGCAGCATGTTGCAATTTTTTACCATTTAAATAAAAGTCCATTTTGCTGTTATTCCTACCAAAATGGATGACCTCACATTTACCAACATTGTACTCCATCTGCCAAACCCTTGCCTACTCACGTAGACTGCCTATATCCCTTTGCAGACTTTCAGTGTCCTCTGCACACTTTGCTTTACCTCTCATTTTAGTGTCATCTGTGAATTTTGACACACTACACATGGTCCCCAACTCCAAATCATCTATATAAATTGTAAACAATTGCAGTCCCAACACTGATCCCTGAGGCACACCACTAGTCACTGATCGCCAACCAGAACAACACCCATTTACCTCCACTCTTTGCTTTCTGTTCATTAACAAATCCTCTATCCATTCTAATACATTACCCGTAACACCATGTACCTTTATCTTATGCAGCAGCCTTTGGTGCGGCACCTTGTCAAATGCCTTCTGGAAATCCAGATACACCACATCCACAGGTTCTCCATTGTCCACCGCGCACGTAATGTCCTCAAATTCCACCAAATTAGTCAACATGACCTGCCTTTCATAAATCCATGCTGCATCTTTCCAATGGGAAAATTTCTATCTAGATGCCTCGCTATTTCTTCCTTGATGATAGATTCAAGCATTTTCCCTACTACAGAAGTTAAACCAACCGGCCTATAGTTACCTGTCTTTTGTCTACCTCCTTTTTTAAACAGTGGCATCACATTTGCTGTTTTCCAATCTATGGGAACCACCCCAGAGTCCAGCCAATTTTGGTAAATTACCACTAGTGCATTTGCTATTTCCCCCGCCATCTCTTTTAGTAATTTGGGATGCATTCCATTGGGGCCAGGAGACTTGTCTACCTTTAGCCCCATCAGCTTGCCCAACACTACCTCTTTAGCGATAATGATAGTTCCTAGGTCATCACCTGCCATAGCCTTCTTGTCATCAATGTTTGGCATGTTATTTGTGTCTTCCACAGTGAAGACCGACACAAAATACCTGTTCAATGCCTCAGCCATTTTCTCATTTCCAGTTATTATATCCCCCTTCTCATCCTTTAAAGGACTAATGTTTACTTTAGCCACTTTTTTTCATTTTATATATTTGTAGAAACTTTTGCAATCTGTTTTTATATTCTGAGCTATAAGAATAGCTTATATCTCTCATAATCAATCTTACTTTTCTTTATAACTTTTTTCGTGGCTTTCTGTTGACCTTTAAAGACTTCCCAGTCTAGGTTCCCACTAACCTGCCACTTTCTATGCATTTTCTTTCAATTTCATACTCTCCTTTATTTTCTTAGATATCTCTTTTTCTATAGTCCTTCCTTATCACTGGTATATACTTTTGCTGAGCACTGTGAAAAATCAGTCCTCCACTGTTCCTCAATTGTCCCACCATAAAGTTTTTGCTCCCAGTCTGTCTTAGCCAACTCCTCCCTCATTCAACGTTGTCTCCTTTGTTTAAGCACAAGATACTGGTATTGGATTTTACCTTCTCATGCTCCATCTGTATCTTAAATTCAACCATACTGTGATCACTTCTTCTGAGAGGATCCCTAACTGTAAGATCTTTAATTATTCCTGTCTCATTACACAGGGCCAGATCTAGGATAGCTTGCTCCCTCGTAGGTTTCCATTACATATTGTTCAAGGAAACTATCGCAGATGCATAGGGTGAACTCCTCCTCAAGGCTGCCTTGACCGACCTGGTTTGACCAATCGACATGAGGATTAAAATCCCCCATGATAATTGCTATACCATTTTTACATGCATCAGTTATTTCTTGCTCGCTCCATCATGATGATATTATTTGGTGGTCTTTCGACTATCAGTGACCTTTTCTCCTTACTATTTCTAATTTCCACCCAAATGGATTCAACCTTTTTTTCATGGGGTCCATAGTTGATGTTCAGTACTCCCAGGACAACTCCCTCCCAACTGTATACTACTGTACCACTGCCATCTCTGCTGGTCTGTCCTGCTGATGGGACAGAACAGGGGCAGCACGAATGGTTTTTATGACAATCAACAATGGTTTCATGGTTATCATTGGACTTTTAATTCCATATATTTTAATTTTTTTTAAAAATTCCACTATCTGCCGTGGTGGGATTTGAACCCGGGTCCCCAGAGCATTACCCTGGGTCTCTGGATTATTAATCAAGTGACAATATCACTGTGCCATTGGTTATTGATGAAATAGCTGAAGGTGGTTGGACCCAGGTCATTACCCTGAAGAACTCCGGCAGCAATGTCCTGGAGCTGAAATGATTGATCTCCAACTAATTCAACCATCTTCCTCTGTGCCAGGTATGACTCCAATCAGGGCTTTCCCCCTGATTCTCATCGTCTCCAGTTTTGCTTGATGCCATATTCAGTCAATTGCTCCCTAAATGTCCAGTGGAGTCACTCTCACCTCACCTCTGACATGTAACTCTTTTGTCCATGTTTGAACCAAGGGTGTAATGACGTCAGGAGCTGAGTGACCCTAGCAGAACCAAAACTGTCAGTGAGCAGGTTATTGCTGAGCAGGTGCTGCTTGATAGCACAGTTGATGACTCCTTCCATCACTTTGCTGATGATCGAGAGTAGACTGATGGGGCGGCAATTGGCCGGACTGGGTTTGTCTTGTTTCTTGTGTACAGGACATACCTGGGCAATTTTCCACATTTTCAGGTGCATGCCAGTGTTGTAACAGCTTGGTTAGGGGTGCAGCAAGTTCTGGAGCACCAGTCTTCAGTAGTATTGAATCTATATTCACCACATTATCTGGTTGCACAGCCCAAATCCTAAAAAAATATTTTCCCTCGTGTCACCTCTGGTTGTTTTCCCAAATACCTTAAATCTGTGCCCTTTGACTATTAACCCTTTAACTCTTCAGCCACTGAAAGCAGTTTTTCTTTTATTTACCTGAACCATACCCTTCTTGATTTGAAACACCTCTAGCAGATCTCCACTTAGGAGAACAACTCTCGCCTCTCCAGTTTATCAATGTAACTGTCATCTTCCATCTCTGATGCCATTCTAGTAAATCTTTCCTGTACCCTCCAAAACATTCTTCCTAAAGTGTGGTTTCTCTCTGGTACTCTTCAGTTTCCCTTTTCCTGTATGTTTCTCCCCATCTCAACTCTTCCTATTTCCTATTTGCAGTTCTCTGTATGAGGAGGACTGGTTAGCTTAGCAGGCTAGCATGTGGTTCAGAATAATGCCAACAATGCAGGTTCTGATTGAGATAGACTTGGAGCTTGCCTTCTTGCCCTGTTTCTGAAAAGGGAAGGCAATTGTGGTTAGCACTGCTGCCTCACAGCGCCAGGGACCCAGGCTCAATTCCAGCCTCGGGTCACTGTCTGTGTGGAGTTTGCAGATTCTCCCCGTGTCTGCGTGGGTTTCCTCTGGGTGCTCTGGTTTCTTCCCACAGTCCAAAGATGTGTGGGTTAGGTTGATTGGCCAGGCTAAATTGCTCCTAGTATCGGGGATTAGCAGAGTAAATATGTGGGGTTACGGGAATAGGGCCTCGGTGGGATTGTGGTTGGTGCAGACTCGATGGGTCAAGTGGCCTCCTTCCAACTGTCGGGATTCTATGATTCTAAACTGCCTCGAAAATGGCACAGGATGAAGTATCAGTAGACAAGTAGCCAAAAACGTGCCTTCAGTGCAGAGTGCATGACATGTTCTCTGCCTGTAATTCTTCCTGTTTTCTGAGTCCCATTTCTGTGTGTACGATTCTTTATCTTGACTCTCTTGCTGCTTTGAGAGTTAGCCGCCTTGAGACAGTCTGGGTGTTATCAGAGCCTAATGCTCCATGACTGAGAGAGAGAGCAGTGGTCAGGAAAAGTCTCCCCTGCATTCCAGCTATTGTCTCAGAGAGGTTAGCCCTGTGATTAGTGAGATTTCTCCTCTGAACCATCTTGAATTAAATTTTTTATTTAATCTCTAGTCTGCGGTACCCCAAAGTTACCGACCTGCCTCAGCAGTGCCCACCTCTCCTGGTGGTCCTGCTCAGGTTTCTGAGCTGCTGGACCTCAATGCAATCCTCAACTTGAAAATTCTCATTTCAACTTCCTCCATGGCATTGCCCTTTTCTATTTTCTTAATCTCCTCCAGCTTTATAACCTATCCCGGGCAGCACGATGGCACAGTGGGGGTGGCACAATGGCACAGTGGTTTCCCCTGGGTGCTCCGGTTTCCTCCCACAGTCCAAAAATGTGTGGGTTAGGTAGATTGGCCATGCTAAATTGCTCCTTAGTGCCAGGGGGATCAGCAGGGTAAATATGTGGGGTTATGGGGATAGGACCTGCGTGGGATTGTTGTTGGTGCAGACTCGATGGGGCAAATGGTTCCTTTCTGCACTGTAGGGATTCTATGATTCTATGAACTTTCAGAGAAATCTACGCTCCCCCAATTCTGGCATTTTAAGCATCCCTAATTTTAATTGTTTCCCTATTGGTGGCTGTGCCATCAGCTGCCAAAGCTCTAAGCTCTGGAATTCCCTTCCTAAACCTCCCCATCTTTCTACCTTGTTCTTCTTCTTTAAGACACTGTTCAAAACCTACCACCTTGACTAAGCTTTTGGTCACCCATCCTCATATCTTCTCATGTGGCATGGTGTCAAATTTTGTTTGAAAACTTGCCTGTGAAGCATATGTTTTATTATATCAGAAGGATTATATAATGCAAGTTTTTGTTGATATTGATTTGCTTTGAACTCTGGTCCCAGATTAAGGTTGCATTGCTAAATCAAATATTTATTAAAATGAGGGCAAGACATCTACATAATACAAAAATCTATCCGCTCTATAATTTAAGACTGCTTCCTTATTTTCATTCTTAATTGCATTTAGCTAATGTGATTCTGAATCTTCCATCATTTCAATATTATTCTAATTATATATCAGGTTATATATCAGGAGCTTTATTTTAGAAATATGATGCATTGTATAATTCACTGGGTGAAATTAGACTGCTGAGGAAATTTCTTTCGATCTTTTCTTTTGTCTCCATCTCAAGCATTCAGCATTAGACACCGTCCAGTGTTGACAAAGTTGATCCACAAGATCAGCCTATATCTTGTAAAAAAAGACAAAGTTTTATTTAGATGCTTCCCTTCCCGAGACACTTGTGTAGCATCCTCCATACAAATGGCAAAATAAGCCACCAGCACTAAACATGATCCAGACAATGGAAATATAAAAACAATTTCACCAAACGTATTAAGATGCAGCAATTAATGGCCTTGCTGGTTTTAGGATTTTGTTAAAACTGATTGAGGCACCTAGTCTCTGCTCTGCATTAACCAAGACACCAATATTGAGTTAACAAGGAGTTTGCATCCGGAATTGGATTCTCATCCTGGATGGCGCTAATGGGGAGGATTACAAACGTAAGCCAAGCGTGACCTCACAGGGAAGAAATGGAAGTTAAAGACTAAGGCTCAGATCTTCACCACAGCGGAGAATAGTGGAAATGGCCAAAAATCCAAAGGCCAAGGAATTTTCCCGTCCCGCCTGCTGAGGGAATCGTAGCAGGCAGGACAGAAAATTTGGCGGACCATGAAAAGGTCTGTGGACCTCAGGCAGGAATTTCTAGTCTTTAGGCGCGAAAAATCCCACCCCCACCTCTGAACACAGCATTTTCTATTTGAGGTTGAGCCGGGGTTTGCATGTTTTACAGAGGCAGCTGGTCATTTATATCATCAGCTACCTCCACTGAGATGGGATTTTGGTCGGCCAGGAATATGAAACCTCAAGTGTGCAGATTAGACCAAGTAAGAGCTACTCTGAACTTGGTGGATTTATCTGGATAACCAGGGCATCTTTTGGAAAGATAAGTTACTTCTCTGGATCTGTCCTGTGTGCGAGGTAAGGGACTCTTTGGGATTGTTAAAAGTAGACATGATTGTGCGTGTAAAGTTCATGGACTAATTAGAACTGTCATAGCTTTCATGGGATGTAATGCTGCTGGGATTAAATTTTTCACTAAGTGTGTAGTTAAAATAAAAATCAGTGCTTTATATTTCATTCTGTCTGCACTCAAATGACTGATTTTACAAATTAACATTAAATTAACACAATGGGGTGCCTGTTAAGTGAGCTGTTTGATCAACAGCTCCAAGTAGTTATAGACAGAAATGTTTGTTTTCATAAGAGATTAGTTGAAAGAATTTCCATGTTTTGAAATGTAATCAATGGTGTGTTGTTTTTTAAATAGTGATTTCATCAGTAGATGCGTAACATTATTTTATGTCAGCATGGCTCCTGAGGTTTGCGCATGGTGGATATGAGGCGAGTTGGCACTGAGGAGATAAGACCAAAGGGTGGTGGGTGGGAGGTATGGGTTGGCATCAGTTTGCATTAAGTTGGCATAGCTATAATGGTAAGAAGTTTAACAACACCAGGTTAAAGTCCAACAGATTTATTTGGTCGCAAAAGCCACACAAGCTTTTGCTACCAAATAAACCTGTTGGACTTTAACCTGGTGTTGTTAAACTTCTTACTGTGTTTACCCCAGTCCAACGCCGGCATCTCCACATCATAGCTATAATGGGCCATGATAGTGACTGGGAGGCATAGGGTGGCTTAGGAAGTATGAGGGTCGAAGGAATTGGTTAGAGGGTTATGGGTTGGCACAAAGACTATAATGGGCCATGGGGAGTCAGTAGAAGGGCAAGAGTTGGCATAGGGACATGATGGGCCATGGGGCATGGATAAAGTGGCATGAGGTGGGGAAGTTGGCATGGATGGAGCTTGGGGAGTGAGGGGGGCGGCAAAGATTGAGGGATGGAGGGCTGTTTGTTATTTTAATCATTTTTAAATATTAAATTCAACAAAGTACCAAAGCACAGAGATAGGACACCACTCAGCCTGCCTGTGCACCCGAGAGCATCCATACTCATTTCAGGGACGGCAGACCCGAAATTCTAATTCTGCGCACCGCTCTGGAACAAAAGCTGGACACAGGCCACCACTGTTAACGGTGGGGTTCACAGAGGTGGGAATTCTCACATCTATGCAGATCTGACCCAGGAGTGAAAATCTGGGCCCAAATCACTCTCCATTTGGGAAACCAGGGCTTGCCATATTGTTTCGGTAAGCTAAAGCACAAAGCACGTTCCAGACACCTGCCATTGCCACTCTCTAGGTTTTACTATCAGTAATTGGGGGTGAAAGTTCCAGATTTCTCATTTTCGATCCGTTAAAGGAAACACCTGGCTACCATTTGCCCGACTGCAGAGATCATTGCTGAGATTTCATGCTCACCATGTGAGGAACTGGCATCCGACTGCTTTCTGGTACAAGGTGTTGAGACACCACTTTGTTGCACCATCTGCTGTCTCCCTTTCTGCAATTAAAGAGAAGAAAAATCAGAAAAATGATTTGACACTGAACAATGACTTAATTGGTTGTTAATTTATGAAGTGCTTTGATAAAAGTATACTGAAGCCATTTCAATGATTAGGGTAATCAGACATTTTGAATAGTGTAAAGTACATTAAAATTGAATGTTGAAAATCATATTGGTCATTTTTTAAACTAAATTTCCTTGGAGATATAGTGTTATTACACAAGCATGTTAAGTAGGCTGGTTACAGGGAGCATCTAACCTCAGTGAACATTATCCAGGTGCAATAGTAAGTTGGCTACTTTAAATCCGATGGGTATATTTCTGTCCTCACTAGGTGTACAAGCATTTTGGATTGAGGTTTCAGGTTTCCTCCCCAAGGTCAGGAACAGAGGCCCAAAGCTGGATGACCAGCTTGTCAGTTTCAAGATGCCATTCCCCGTTGGGACAATGTAATAACAGTAAGAAGTCTCACAACACCAGGTTAAAGTCCAACAGATTTATTTGATAGCAAAAGCCACTAGCTTTCGGAGTGCTGCTCCTTCGTCAGGTCAGTGGGAGTTCTGTTCACAAACAGGGCATATAAAGACACAAACTCAATTTACAAAATAATGGTTGGAATGCGAGTCTTTACAGGCAATCAAGTCTTTAAAGGTATAGACAATGTGAGTGGAGAGAGGGTTAAGCACAGGTTAAAGAGATGTGTATTGTCTCCAGCCGGGACAGTTAGTGAGATTTTGCAAGCCCAGGCAAGTCATGGGGGTTACAGATAATGTGACATGAACCCAAGATCCCGGTTGAGGCCGTCCTCATGTGTGCGGAACTTGGCTATCAGTCTCTGCTCAGCGACTCTGCGTTGTCATGTGTCATGAAGGCCGCCTTGACAACGTAAACCAGGGCAGGGAGAGAACAGGACAGGGATCCCCTTCAGTGCCCTATTGAGGTAATTTAAAGTTGTTAAAATGCATTTCAGGAACTTGTTGGAGGGCATGAGTGAAAGTTTGAAGAGGCTGTATAGCTTTCAGGAGTTGTCAGTTTCTGATCAGCTAAAGGGAGGAGGGTACAGAGGGGTTGGCACTGAGCGGGTAAGAGGACCAATGATAGGGGCACAGGTGTGTGACCATCTGACCATTCAGATGGCCGCACATCTGTGCCCCTATCATTGGCATCTTGCCAGTGGCTGCACATCACTGCAGCTGGTCACTGGTGCCCTCTTTGCCAGAGTCAGTCACAGCTCCCCCAGGGCACCACCCCGAACCCCATGAGAGAGTAAGTGGGGCAAAGATGAACTTGCAATTTACAAAGGGGGTGTTTTCAGTGCGACACAGGTAGCAGGGAGAGTGGGCATTCTGCGCTCAGACATTGAATACAGTCATCATCCCTGGCATCAGGAGGACAGAAGAGAAGGGGGGGGGCATGGTCACAATAGGGCCTGTAAAGGAAGGCTGCAGCTGGCAATGTGGGCACAATTTTCAGATTCTGGCAGTGTGGAAAAAACCCTCTGCTGGAAGAATAGACTCTCCATGCAGATGGTCACACACCTGTCCCCCTATTAGTGGCATCTTGCCAGTGGCTGCACATCACTGCAGCTGGTCACTGGTGCCCTCTTTGCCAGAACTGAACACATTTATTTAATGTTAGGCATGGGGATAGTGGGCATTAGGTTTTGCCACCCTCACTGGATTCCTTCTGGTGCACGGCATCACCAATGCATCCACATGGCATCAAGTCTCTCAGTGACTAGCCAGTAAGATCCGGTATGAGTGGATGGGATTCCACTCCCTCACCATTCAGATGGTCTGTGACCACAGCAAGAGCTTCCTCCACATTCGTGGTCACTTTCCTAACATCTGCCATGATCCCTTACTCCTCTACCAGTACAGGCTGCCTCAGATCTTCATTCCAAATCCCATGGTGGATCAATCCGAGGAGACAAGGGAAATCATTTAAAGAGATGGATACTGAGCTCTCTACAGGACTCCCAGACAGAGACAGAGAGGTGATACAACCAATGTCTTCTGCTTAGTAGGACAAACATTGAGCTGGTTTCTAAAACTGTGATTCTGATGCCAGTCAGTTGATGCCTGCCAATACGCTCATGCAAGGGTCTCAGTCATTGTAGTGGTCTGCTGCATACTCCATAATATGACCTTCCAGAGAGCTGTAGGCCATGAGTATCATGAGAGGAGACAGTTTGTTTGTGCAGGAGCTGCAGTATGAGGTGAGGAGAGGAGGTGGAGAGGGATGACAGTGAATGGAGAGGTGCCAGTAATGGCTGTCACCGGGAGTCTAATTCAATGCCGGACTTTATTTGACTCATCTCCATTCCAACCACAGTGGCTCTAATTAGATAAGGAACCTGTTTCCATGGATTTCAGGGCTCACCTCTGTGAAAATCTTAACTTGAGTCACTTTCCCACTCGAAGCAGGTTTCTGACCCAAACAAACCTGGCCCCCGCCTTCATATTGAAAATTCAGCCTGTGTTTTCCAGCGGTATTCACATAGCTGTCAGCGGCAGCAACACTTATTCTTGTTCTGCCCTCCTCTGACCCAGCAGCTTGGATCCTTCCAGCATCATCACTCGCGCCATCTCAACTGAGGAGCAATCAGAAACACAACATGGCTTTGAATTGAAAGCTAAGACCTGTGTTCTCTGCTACAATGAATGCTTTCTTTGCTACCAATGCCACAGAACAGCCCCAGTAACTTTTTATAGTGTTTTAAAATGTTTGGAGGTCAAGTTCAGTGGGGATTGTTTTGTGTCGGTGTGTGGGACCAGTAAGAGTGTGTCGGTTGTTAGCACCTATTTTGGCAGCAATGGAACAAATTGCATGAGGTAGGAAACGTTTTTCTTCTAGAGTAGCCAGATGGCTGACAGCTAAACATCCACAAAGCATGATGGGAAAAGTAGCCAAGCTTACACAAGCACAAGGACTGTGAAAACAGCTGTTGCTGCTGAACCAGCCTGTTGAGTGAGCGGCGTCTGATATGATGCGCTCGTCATGAGAATCTTGCGGCTGCAAGACTACTAGGTAAGGACAGAAGAATCAGGACAGCCTGATTTACAACTGGTAATGGGCAAACTTATTATCCCAGGCCGTGGGTGTATGTAACTGAGAACATTTTCGATGCTGGGAGAAACTGGACAAAAAGGGGGGAGGTGAGAAGCCTCTGCAATGGAGACCTGCAGGACTAACCATCACAAAGGCAGCCCAGAGTCCAGGAGTCAGAGAAGAATATAACCCATTGAAGGGGGACTGATCATCTCACCTTGCAACGGGTGGTATTTGACTCCAAGCCAGAATTCTATCCCTACACCTCTTCACTGCACTCTGTTCCTTTAATACATTCTTTGAAACCTATTCCGTTGACCAAGCTTTGATCATATAATCTAATAACTCATCACATTGTTGTGTATTTAAAAATTTCTTGATGAACCAATCACATCCTACAGAAGAAGGAAAGTTAACAGATCGCTGTCCAACCAAACACCATCCCTTGGATCCTGCTTAAAAAAAGAGAGATGCTGCTTTGATTGGCTGAGTTCAGGATTGATCCATACGAGACAATGAGCAAAGCCACACACAATGTATTTATATTTTGGCCAACAGTCTCAAGCTAATCCTAGTGTTAACCCTCAGACAAGGGTATCAACTGACGTGGTGGATAAAGAAACACCAAGTCTTGTGATTTATAATCAGTTCTCTAACAGATGTTTAAAGAGTAGTTCAGTGTTTATCTATTTTTTTAAACATTAATAAAAAATAAGTTATATGAAATATTTCATGTGAGTGTTTCTTTATCCACCACGTCAGTTGATACCCTTGTCTGAGGGTTAACACTAGGATTAGCTTGAAACTGTTGGCCAAAATATAAATACATTGTGTGTGGCTTTGCTCATTGTCTCGTATGGATCAATCCTGAACTCAGCCAATCAAAGCAGCATCTCTCTTTTTTTAAGCAGGATCCAAGGGATGGTGTTTGGTTGGACAGC
The DNA here is from genome assembly GCF_964213995.1 of Mustelus asterias. Classification (NCBI taxonomy): domain Eukaryota; kingdom Metazoa; phylum Chordata; class Chondrichthyes; order Carcharhiniformes; family Triakidae; genus Mustelus; species Mustelus asterias. The sequence continues at coordinate 107,793,269 of NC_135804.1, forward strand.
GATCTGTTAACTTTCCTTCTTCTGTAGGATGTGATTGGTTCATCAAGAAATTTTTAAATACACAACAATGTGATGAGTTATTAGATTATATGATCAAAGCTTGGTCAACGGAATAGGTTTCAAAGAATGTATTAAAGGAACAGAGTGCAGTGAAGAGGTGTAGGGATAGAATTCTGGAGCTTAGGGTCAAAGCAACTGAAGGTTGACTAAGCTGGGGCAGGAAGGTTGACTAAGTATGGTGGCACAGTGGTTAGCACTGCTGCCTCACAACTCCAGGGACCTGGGTTCGATTACCAGCTTGGGTCACTGTCTGTGTGGAGTTTGCACATTTTCCCCGTGTCTACATGGATTTCATCCGGGTGCCCCGGTTTCCTCCCACACTCCAAAGATGTTGGGATAGGTTGATTGGCAATGCCAAATTGCCCTTTAGTGTCCCAGGATGCGTAGGTTAAAGGGATTAGCGGGGTAAATATGCGGGGTGACGGAGAGAGAGCCTGAGTGGGATTGTTGTCGGTGCAGACTCAATGGGCGAATAGCCTCCTTCTGCACTGTAGGGATTCTATAAGGTGCAGCAAAGTTGGAGAATTTAAAATAGTGGAAGCTGAAGAGACCCGAATTGGAGGTGCTCAGATATCTTGGAGAGCTGTGGGGCTGGTGGAGAGTCCAGAGATAGGAAAGAGAGAGCCATGGACGGATTTGAAAACCAGGATGAGAAGTTTAACATCAAGATGCTGTTTGGTTGGGAGCCGATGTAGGTCAGCAAGAACAATGGTGAAGGGGATTGGTGCAAATTAGGACGAAGGCAGCAGCGTTTTGGATGACCTCAAGTTTACAAAGGATAGAATGTGGGAGAACAGCCAGGATTGCATTGGAATTGTCAAATCTAGAGGTAAATAAGGCATTGTTATGAACAGGGAAAGATATAGGGTGATTTCTCCTTTTCACTCCTCCTGGCTGATTGCAACAAGATATATGTTTGAGAACAAGTGTTCTAATCCTTCGAGTGCTGGAGACACAATACAGGCTTTATTTTGATGGATGGCTCCTGGGTGGCAAAGACTATCCCTTGAAAAGGTGGCTCATGATGTCACTCCAGCCCGCAAGTACAGAAGGGGAAAAGAGGTACAACAGGAATCACGACTCCACGAGGGCGGTGGTAGAAAGGACGTTTGGGCTGCTGAAGTTGAGTCACATCTGCCTGAATCAATCGGGGAGCACTGCAATATCCTCCAGACCGTTTCTTGCTGATAGTTGTTGCTTGCTGTGCTCTGTATAATTTTGCTCTGGTAAGGGGGGAATCCACTGTAGGATGAGGATAGCACGGTACCTCCACATGTTGCAGAAAGCACCCTCAGCCTCCCCCACTACCCTTGGGCAGCCTTCAGGGAGCAGCCTGCACATTGTTTAAAGCCCCCATTGTATCCGGGATCCATCAGACCAACAGGAGGACACGTTTCACGCTAGACAAGCCTTAATTGAGCACATGCATGAAATCATGTTTACAAGGCAATCTTGGCCAGGAGCAGATTCTGTGACAACTTCCTGCGAGTCCGACCAGCGTGAAATTCAGGCCCTTGATTAATCCATCCTAGACTCTAACATTCACCCAACGCCATAATTCAGTGAGAGAAACAAAAGGAGCTGGCTACAGATGAGAAAACAGATGAGTGTTCGGAACTTACATCAAAAAAGGATCCAGCTTGGAAAGCTGAAATAGACAATCAGTGGGATGAGTGAATCATTCAGCAACCTCATCATAAGAACATAAGAACATAAGAAATAGGAGCAGGAGTAGGCCATCTGGTCCTTCGAGCCTGCCCCGCCATTCAACAAGATCATGGCTGATCTGAAGCGAATCAGTTCCACTTACCCGCCTGCTCCCCATATCCCCTAATTCCCTTATCGATCAGAAAACTATCTACCCGTGATTTAAACATATTCAACGAGGAAGCCTCCACCACTTCAATGGGCAGAGAATTCCAGAGATTCACTACCCTCTGAGAGAAGAAGTTCCCCCTCAACTCTGTTCTGAACCGGCCCCCCCTTATTTTGAGGCTGTGCCCTCTAGTTCTGGTTACCCTTCTAAGTGGAAAGAATCTCTCCACCTCTACCCTATCCAGCCCCTTCATTATCTTATATGTCTCTATAAGATCACCCCTCATCCTTCTAAACTCCAACGAGTACAGACCCAATCTGTTTAATCTCTCCTCATAAGCTACACCCCTCATCTCCGGTATCAACCTGGTGAACCTTCTCTGCACTCCCTCCAAGGCCAATATATCCTTTCGCAAATAAGGGGACCAAAACTGCACACAGTACTCCAGTTGCGGCCTCACCAGTGCCTTGTACAGTTGTAGCAAGACCTCCCTGCTTTTATATTCTATCCCCCTCGCGATAAAGCCAACATTCCATTCGCCTTCTTGATCACCTGCTGCACCTGCAGACTGAGTTTTTGCGATTCGTGCACAAGGACCCCCAGGTCCCTCTGCACAGTCGCACGATGTAATTTTTCTCCATTTAAATAATATTCCAATTTACTATTATTTCTTCCAAAGTGGATAATCTCACATTTGCTAATGTTATATTCCATCTGCCAGATCCTCGCCCACTCGCTCAGCCTATCCAAATCTCTCTGCCAGATCCTCGCCCACTCGCTCAGCCTATCCAAATCATCTGTCTTGGAACAGTCCAAAATGTTTCACAATCCATTTGTTGCTTTGAAGCATGCAGTCCATGTTGTTATGTAACATAGCAGCCACTTTCCACACAGCACCTTCCTGCAAACACCATTGGCCAATTCATTTGTTTATGCTAGTGTGGATTGAAGTGGGAATATTGACTAGGACACCAGGTTCTTCTCAAACAGTTCAGTGCCAATTTTAATGCTTACCCAAATCACAGACAGGCCTGTGAGTTTAACATTCCATCCAAGGAACAACAACGGGATGTATTAAGTTAGATTAAGTGGAGTTTGAGTCCACAACTTTCTGATTCAGTTGCTAGGAGGCTGCCAACCAACATTGTACATGTCCAGTCATCACACAGAAATCACATTTCACTGTTTTCCTTTTGTGGTGCACATTATTTTTAATAGCGTTACCCTTCTTCACAAGTTGCAGACTCGTCAGCAAATGCCGCATGGACTTGAAAGGTTCTGTGTTTAGTTCAACTGCTGTAAATTAGGGTGGCATGGTGACACAGTGGTTAGCATTGTTTCACAGCGCCAGGTACCCGGGTTCAATTCCAGCTTCAGGTCACTGATTGTGTGGAGTTTGCCCAATCTCCCCGTGTCTGCGTGAGTTTCTTCCGGTCAAATGGCCAGTCAATACTCACTATTAAGGCTGGGGATACAAGACAGGGCAAGCTATGAAGCCCTTCCCCCTCCAGTTGACTGGCCAATCAACACTCATGATGAAGATTTGCACGCTTGGATCATTTAGACATGGAACCAGAGAGAGTTATGGGTCAACCCGCAGCACATGGACTGCAGCGATTCAAGAAGGCAGCTCACCACCACCTTCTCAAGGGCAACTACAGATGGGCAATAAATGCTGGCCAGCCAGCAACACCCATGTCCCACAAAAAAAAATTCAAAGTACATGTGACAGGACTCCAATTATTAGGGGAGACAGTCGCATAGTGATATTCTCACTGGACTAGTAATCCAGAGACCCAGCGTAATGTGCTGGAGACCCGGGTTTGAATCCCACCAGAGCAGATGGTGAAATTTGAATTCAATATAAATCTATAATTAACAATTTAATGGGGACTATTGTCAATTGTTGTAAAAACCCATCTGGTTCCCTAATGTCCTTTAAGAAAGGATACCCGCCAACCTTATCTGGTCTGGACAACATGTGATTCCTGATCCACAGCAATGTGATTGACTCTGAAATGGTCCAGCAAGCTATTCAGTTCAAGGGCAATTCAGAAATGGACAATAAATGCTGGCTTAGCAGCAAGATTTTGTGGTTTGTAGTTGGTGCAGACTCAATGGGCCAAATGGCCTCCTTCTGCACTGTAGGGATTCTATGATTCTAAGACCCACACCCCATGCAAGAAGTTTTTTTAAATGGTCTAAAGGGTAGTTACATGATTAATTATCAGGCTTAACCTTAAATGACATATTGAATGAAAATTAATAAGCAAATTCAGAAATTTAAAAAAAACAGGAGGCAAAGGACAACATGCTGTTTGTGTGAAGTGAACAGTGTAAATTGACCAGCAAGTTCTGGGGAACCACAACTCATGACATTTCACTTATTCCCATAAACTTGCTGGCCCATTTGCAATTTAATAATGTTAGCACGGCATTATTTTCACAGCAACATTTTAGAAATCAGCCAATGTTGCACAGTCATGGTGAGGGGAGGATGGAGGGAGACAGCAATGGAAATAGCAAGTGAATGTGAGAGAGGGGGAGCAGCATTGATAATGGAAACATGTTCTATTCTAAAACTTACCAAATACTTGGTGCTAAACCACAGCACCCTCTGTTATTAAATTGAGATGTTGAGTCAATCTGAATGGCTCACACAGTGGTTTCAGTGGTGGATGGGCAAGCACCATCAAATGATTGCATTTGAGACGACAGTGCATTGTCTGCTTTAAAAGGGTTTTACTGTCATGGAAAAACTGCGCTTCACCCTTATTCTCTGCCTGAACACAGAGGAGGATGGAACAATACAATTGGTAGTAAGATACCATCATTGCTTCATTGAATATATCCTCTATTATCTTCTTTAAAAATAATTATAAAAATAAATTCACTCCTTTTGTTATAGTTCATTCCTTAAGAAATGGATTTTTCCAGCTGATGGAAGTGATTTGATTTGATTTATTATTATCACATGCATTGGCATACAGTGAAAAGTATTGTTTCTTGCGCGCTATACGGACAAAGCATTCTGTACATAGAGGAGGAAACGAGAGAGTGCAGAATGTAGTCTTACAGTCATAGCTAGAGTGTAGAGAAAGATCAACTTAATATGAGGTAGGTCCATAGTTTTAGAAGCATAGAACAAGAGTAAAAGATGGAATTAGAAGGCACAGCTTGCTCTGGCGCCATCTTGAATCAGTAATCAGTGAGCCAGAACACACCAACCTGCATTCTACAATGAGCTGATTATCCATCTGAAATTTTATAAAACAAACTTTTACCAATCACTAAAAATAAGCAGCCAGTGCAGTGCTGCTAGGATTTTTTTCAAACGCCCATCTGGTCCCCTTTTTTCTTGCGGCATATTTATGTTTTTCTGCAGCTAAGTATTTTGACCAATAATTACTGACAGCACCTATAGCCTAGAATTGTTTAGAGCTGATGTGGCAGTGAAGATGTATGTAGCCATCGTAGCGAAAGGCATCTTATGGTGGTCAGGGGTAGACTTCACGTGGTTGTGAGTAAGGGTTGTAAGGAACAGCTAGCACTTGTCATAGAGTCATAGAGGTTTACAGCATGGAAACAGGCCCTCTGGCCCAACTTGTCCATACCGCCCTTTTTTTTAAAAAACCCCTAAGCTAGTCCCAATTGCCCACATTTAGCCCATATCCCTCTATACCCATCTTACCCATGTAACTGTCTAAACGCTTTTTAAAAGACAAAATTGTACCCGCCTCTAACACTACCTCTAGCAGCTTGTTCCAGATACTCACCACCCTCTGTGTGAAAAAATTGCCCCTCTGGACCCTTTTGTATCTCTCCCCTCTCACCTTAAACCTATGCCCTCTAGTTTTAGACTCCCCTACTTTTGGGAAATGATATTGACTACCTAGTTGATCTATGCCCCTCGATAAGACCTGGATAAGATCACCCCTCAGCCTTCTACGCGCCAGAGAATAAAGTCCCAGTCCATCCAGCCTCTCCTTATAACTCAAACCATCAAGTCCCAGTAGCATCATAGTGAATCTCTTCTGTACTCTTTCTGTTTTAATAATATCCTTTCTATAATAGGGTGATCAGAACTGAAAGCAGCATTCCAAGTGTGGCCGTACCAATGTCTTGTACAACTTCAACAAGACGTCCCAACTCCTGTATTCAATGTTCTGACCAATGAAACCAACCATGCTGAATGCTTTCTTCACCACTCTGTCCACCTGTGACTCCACTTTCAAGGAGCTATGAACCTGCACCTCTAGATCTCTTTGTTCTGTAACTCTCCCCAACGCCCTACCATTAACTGAGTAAGTCCTGCCCTGGTTCAATCTACCAAAATGCATCACCTCGCATTTATCTAAATTAAACTCCATTTGCGATTCGTGAGCCCGCTGGCCCAATTGATCAAGATCCTATTGCAATCCGAGATAACCTTCTTCACTGTCCACTATGCCACCAGTCTTGGTGTCATCTGCAAACTTACTAACCATGCCTCCTATATTCTCATAATATAAATGACAAATAACAGTGGACCCAGCACCGATCTCTGAGGCACACCACTGGTCACAGGTCTCCAGTTTGAAAAACAACCCTCTCTACAAGCCCACCCTCTGGCTTCTGTCACCAAGCCAATTTTGTATCCATTTAGCTACCTCACCCTGGATCCCGTGTCTTGAAACTATCGGAAGTCACTGAGATTCAATGTGCTTTTATATTTGATGCTTCTGTGGTTTGAAGCAGTTCTGCTTTGGAGGGTGCAGATTTGTATCAGTGTGGTGATTGTCCCTTTAAGGGCAAAACAGCAGACTTAGGGTAATCTGGCCAATTGGGATTCAGAGTGGGGGAATCATCCCAGGTGAGAGACATGTTCGGATTGAGCTGCAGCCATACGGCTGCTGAATAATTCTTATTAATACATCCTTTCTGTGTTTTGAAGTCTGCAAAAGTATATCATTACAATCAGCTTCCCACTTACCCATCACTGTGACAGTTTCTCATATCCTGATTGGGGAATCATAGACCCTCGTGAAAATATCACAGTAAGGGAGCTGCTTTCAGTTGGAATCTGGAATAAAGATGTCAGTTTCTGTACTACAAAAAGTGAAAAATTTAATATTCTCACTAGACAATGTAAATAAAAGGAGTTCTGACTAAACAATATCAACTTCTCAAAATTGTTTCAATTATAAGAAAATCAATCGCTGCCTTGAACCCTCCTCCTGATGTCTCCCTTCTTTCAATTGCTCCTCTCCCCAGGTCCGCACTATTTCCCTCTCCTGCCAACTCCACTCCTCCCCATTCATTTATCCCATCCAGCAGCCTGCTGTGGCTGCAAGTTCAGATACTCCTCAAGGCTGAGCTGCCTGGGGCTATGCAGCGTGCAGCTCGCCAGTTTGATGTAACTGAGGTCACCGTGTGGTGGCTCTTAGATTTCTCCATTTCAGCACAATACTTTCAGAAGCAGGGAGGAGAAACGTGGACAAGATGAAATGCAAACACTCTTCTTCTACCTTTCAGATTTCACTGGATCTGGGGGGAAATAAAATGAGTTGCGCCTTGGAGACCGTGTCGAACTTCACGAAAAGCTTTTATTCCACACGCATGAGGGAGAGCTGAACTCGGGCCTGAAATCCCAGGTTGCCTGCGGCTCATCTCTGCCCTGGTAGATTTGATACAGGTTATTATACTGTTTTGAGTCAGAAAGTTTACATTGACATATTAATTCCTTGAGTTGGATACAGAATGGCTCTTTAATCTTATTATGCAGTCTACATTGTTCAGTACAACTTTGCTACTCAGTCTCTTGGGCAATTTTGTTAACCAAATTATAATGTCAAAGCATTGTGTCTGCCCAACCGATTTGCACTGATGTGTTAATTGTTATACCCCTCTGCTAGATGGTCGTGATTTATGGAAGACTATAGCCTCCCTAGACCATATGAAGCCTGGCTGTCTTGATGCCGGTTCTCCCACATAGTCGTGATAATCCCCTGCACATCAGAAGTTGATAGCCTCCGTTAATCGTTATCTGTTGGCAGAGCAGGCCTCCAGCTGTCTGTATGAACCCTTTCCTTTCCTCTGGTGAGGTCTGGCTCTCTGGGCTTGCTCTATGTAGCCCTGCATGTATTGTACTAAAATTAAATTAAATATGAACGGATATATAAATTAAAATATGAAAGATATGATCCTCGATACTACCCTACAACAATCCCCCCTGTTGGCTCTTGGTCAAACCCAAGAAAGCCACTAACAGACATCTATTGGTGTCCATGTACCCATCTGTATTCTAAACTATATCTTGTGGAAAGCATTGCCTGTCCTCATGGAAGCTGTCTTGCCTTGGTCATTGTTGAAGACACGGTACCGGATCCTTCGGGTGGCCAGCCCTCCAGATCATGGAAAGTGTCCTAAACCACCCTGCTGTGAGTAACAGCCACTAGCTTCTCCCCATCCTGAATGCTGATGGCTGCTAGTGGGGTATGTTGAAGGACAGACTGAGTTTTACCCATTTTCCATGGTAAACAGTATATAAGCGTGGTCCACACCAGCATTATGCCCTTACCGATTGTCATCCCTATTCTAATTATCTCCCCCCCATTTGTTAATCGGTTGCCTGCTGACCCTGGAATGAATATATCCCACCAATGTTGTGTCCTGGAGACTCCCACCCTGGTGACGGTCTGGATAGCTAAGTCTCCCTGGATCTTTCCCTTTCTTATCTGATCTGTTGATTGCCTGACATACTCCTGAGTGAGCTCTGTTGCTTGGTGCATGGCCTGTCGGATTATTCTGCCAGGTGTTTTCTCAATATACAGTGAGTCATCCCACCAGGCCCCAAATAGGTATCCTGACGTTCGTCCGGGGAGGTGAAATTCCCCCACTGTTAAAGAGTCTGTTACTTGCAGACAGAAGCTGTGGCTGCTGCCACACAGGAGGCCTCCGGGATTATCTCCATCTCTGGTGTGATGAAACACCACTGCGCCATGCCGACCTGTATGGCTTTAAAAGCTCCTTTTAATGGCAGAACATCAACTATTACCTTGCTGTTATTTAACAAGGCTTCAAGGGTCCGACAGGCACACTATGTAATGTGCTGACTCCGAACAGCACTCTGCAGTGCTCATGTATAGTAAGAGTTTTAACAACACCAGGTTAAAGTCCAACTGGTTTATTTGGTAGCAAATGCCATTAGCTTTCAGAGCGCTGCTCCTTCGTCAGATCTGACGAAGGAGCAGCGCTCCGAAAGCTAATGGCTTTTGCTACCAAATAAACCTGTTGGACTTTAACCTGGTGTTGTTAAAACTCTTACTGTGTTTACCCCAGTCCAACGCCGGCATCTCCACATCAGTGCTCATGTATGCCAGGTCACTTTGGTATGCTATATATCCCCTGGATCCAGTCCGTTAAACCCAGCCCTCCTGCATTGTTCCCAATGACTCAAACCGAAAGCTGTCCCTAAAGGTTGCTTTGGATGGGTTCTCTTGGAGGACTGCCATAATAAATTTTATCCCCCCCTCTACTGGTCTTGTGACCACCAGTTCATGCCTGTCCCTGTGTATGTTAAGGAGGTTTACTTCGTATAGGGAGGTGAATAGGTGCTGCGGGTTAGTCCTGATTCTCAAGTCCTCAACGTCAGCCTGGATAGCATCAATCAAATCTCTAGCAAGAGTATCACAGGCTCTCCCCTTTGCTTGTGCTTGTATGGTGTTAATTATACCCGCAGGTACTATGACCAAGGCCTGCAGGAGCCCCTCTCCTTGTAGGTCTACGGCAGTCAGTGCATACTCGGTCCCATATGCCCCATATTGTAGCCCTTTTCCGACTTCCGCAGCTACCCAGGAGGCATAGCTGTTTGTCTCAGCTAGCTGCACCGAATTCATGACTGAGTTTGCGCTGCCAAATGACCCTCCAGTGTCTCCTAAAGTGCTCCTTTTACTGTGCCTGCGTACCCTAAATTCCGGGGTTATCCGATAATTATAATCAGCGATGGCCTCCTGTAATCTAATTTTTGCCCATTTAATGGCATTGTGGTGATCATGGCACTTGGAATGTAAAACCTCCAACAACCTGGAGACATGTAACGTTATTTCTAAGGATACCGTTGTGACATCATGTAACAGGGTTTTAGGTTTCCCTATCCTAACTAATCTGTCCAAGGGGAGGTCAACCAATGGAGGGCGTCGGGTAGGCTTTTGATATCCATAAGTACTAAGGTTATAACATCTAATCTCCCTCCATCCGAGACTATCTATTACATGGGTACAGTATTGCTGACAGTACTGACCTTCAAGGCCGGGTTCCCATACAAAGGAAGGGAGATCAGCCCACCAGCCGTTAAATTTAAATATGGACCGAATATCCAAATCCCCCGTCCTGATCCCGTAATGTTACCTGTATAAGCCCACATACCCAACCCTGTGTGTGCATCATATACCCCCCTAATAACCAAGTGTCCCTCTGAGTCCATTTCTGTTTTTAGTCCCATTTCAGAAGGTGTGGGGAACCAGTGACCCCTTCACAGTTCGTGCAGGAAGTGCCATCCTGTAGAGTATCTCACAGCGTTCGATCCCCAGTCCGTGTCGGCACATCCGCAGCCCGGTCTTTGATCCTAATCAGCATTCCAGATCTCTCGAGGGGCACATAGACAGTGAGCTTTAGCATGGTTTTTCCCCATACTGGCGTGATCACTTGCGTCCGGTGGCTAGCCAGGGGTCACTCGGTCCGAAATCCAGGTGTCCGGTTTCTTAATCCATTCGCCCCCCTGTGAGGAGCTGGACGTATTGTCCCGGACACAGGCAGGTGTCCCCCTCCACGTGGACCGTTGGTGCCTCCCAAGCCCCCGTATGGCTCACCAATGAGAGTATGAATCTGGGGAAAAAGGGTAACATTATCTTCTTGTAAATTGAGTCTGTGTCTTTATAAGCTCTGTTTGTGAACAGAATTCCCACTCACCTGAAGAAGGGGCTAAGAGCTCCGAAAGCTTGTGTGGCTTTTGCTACCAAATAAACCTGTTGGACTTTAACCTGGTGTTGTTAAACTTCTTACAACATTATCTTCACCAGTCGGGGGAAGGTTAGGTCTCTTTAGGTTATTTATGCGGTTTTAATAGCATATAGTGTTTCCACCTCGGCGAACCTTTCATATCTACCAAGGCCCATGTGTCCCCTGAAACAATCACCTCATGAGGTCCTACCCATCGGGGCTGCAAACCTGCTCGTTCAGGAAGAACTTTGACCATTACCTTATCCCCCGCCTTGGGGTTCTGGGTTCGGATACTTTCCTTCTCTCTTTCACAGTCCCTGATTCTCTGCATATCTACCACCTTCCCTTATAAACTGTGCAGGTGCCAGATGAAATTGAACACCCTCTCCCTTGCATTACAGACCTCTGTGCTTCCGGCCACTACATCCTCGGGAAGTGCCATGGCTCTCCCGGTCATTAGTTCAAAGGGCATCAGTCCCGGCCCTCTAGCCGGGATTGATCGCATTTTCATTAGTATAGCAGACAAGAGCTTTACCCAACCCTGTCCTGTCTTCACTAAGGCCTTTGTCAGACTGTTTTTAAGAGTCCTGTTGTCCTTTCTATCATCCCTGAACTCTGAGGGTGGTATTGGACATGGAATCGTTGCTTGATTCCCAGCAGGGCACAAGCCTGCTTCATTACTCTCCCTGTAAAATGAGTGCCTTGGTCTGAGTCTAATTGAAGTGGGACACCCCACCGCGACATTACTTCCTCTGCTAATATTCTAGCCACTGTTCCGGCTGAACAGTCCGTGAAGGGGAATACCTCCACCCACCGGGTGAACCGGTCTATTATCACCAGGCAGTACCTCTTGCTTTGGGATTGTGGAAGCGGTCCGGTGACACCTATCTGCAATTGCTCCCACTGCCCCTGTGGTCTGGACTGATACCTCAGCCTTATCTCGGGGGCCTTCCCATGTTCACACTGGGTACAGACCACGCATTGCTGGCAGTGTCTGGCTATCTCTCTCCCCATGCCCGTCCACCACCAACATCTGCTCATTTGTTTAATCATCCTGTCTCTCCCGATGTGTGCTAGTCCATGGTAAACTTTCAGTAAGGTTTGCCTTATACATTGTGGCGCTACTATACGCCCATCTTTCCTCCAGATGTTATCTGAATCTTTTACGGCCCCCTCTCTCTTCCATACCTCCGCTTCTTCCCCTTCTGCTGCGAGTTGCACTTTCCCTATTGTGGTGAACCATCGTTGGTTCCCACTGTGGGATTGTTCTAATGTTGTTGTTGGGTTGTTCTAATGTTGTTGTTGGGCTAGGGTGGGATTGATACACCTGTGGTTGTTACTGTTGTGGCACATCCCAGTCGGGCTCCGCTTCCTGGGAGAGGTATAAGACCCCCTGCTCGGGCGGGACCTCTTCAGCCTGGGATAGTGTGTTCAAGTTCTCTTAGTTCCATTGTTAGTTAATAAAAGCCTTCTTTTACCGAAGCTTTGTGCCTCGTGTCCAATTGATGCGCATCAATTTTATTAACTAACATTAAGCTCTCGACGGAAGAAAAAAAAGAAAGGAGAGTATGGAGCAAGTCCTAAAGCCAGAACGTCTGACGCTAGATCCACGTGCGGTGGGCGCTTCTAACACCTTCGACCACTGGCTGAAGTGTTTTGAAGATTACCTGGCAGCCTCCGCAGCGGTCACCAAAGATGATGACAGACTCCGGGTCCTCCATGCGAGGGTAAGCGACACAGTCTACCTCGCGATCCGTGCGGCCACCACTTACCCGAGGGCCCTCGAGCTTTTAAAAAAGCGCTATACGAAACCTCCCAACGAGATCCACGCTCGTTACCTCCTCGCTACACGACGTCGGCAGTCAGGCGAAACCATGGAGGATTACGCCAATGAGCTCTTGCAACTAGCCAGGGGCTGTGACTGCAAAGCTGTGTCGGCTGAGCAGTACATGTATGACCTCGCCCGAGATACGTTTGTGGCCGGGGTCGGATCTTCATACATCCGTCTCAAGCTGCTAGAAAAGGGGAATCTCAACCTGACCCAAGCTATGGAATTAACTGAAATGCTTGAGGCGGCTTCGAAGAGCTTGGTCCTGTATCCGGAGGACCATGTGGAGACAACGTGGCAGGAGCAGTCGCAAATCCCTCCTCGCCCCACGGGCTCGAAGTGCAGTGTTATGGCGTGCTCCCATGTGGACCAGACGACGGCTGCGGCCCCATGCGGCCCGCGGTGCTACTTCTGCGGAGGAGCCAAGCATCCACGACAAAAGTGTCCCGCAAAAGCGGTAGTCTGTAACCTATGCGGTAAAAAGGGGCATTATGCGAAGGTGTGCAGATCGAAGCCCAAGAACGGCAGTGCGGCCTGTGACCCTTCAGAACGGGGATCATCACCATCGTCGTCGAAGTACTCACGGGGTTCGTCCACATGCGAGTCCAGGACGACGCCATTGCGGTCGACGGAGTCGGAGGAGGATGACCACCAGGAGTCGCTACGTTTGGCGCCCTCACCCATGTGCGATTCATGGGGGTGGCCATTTTGGTCGACGATGACCATGAGCGACCAGCAGGGGTCCTCAGCATCGACCTCAGCTGCCTGCAGTGACGTTCACGGACTAACGGTGGCGTCGATCACCCTGAACCAGGCTAAGCACCACAGGCTTGACTGTTCGATGATGGATATACAGGTAAATGGTCGTGCAATTTATTGTCTGTTTGACAGCGGGAGCACTGAGAGCTTTATTCACCCTGACAATGTAAAGAGGTGCGGACTCCAGATTCAACCTGCCAAACAGACAATCTCTATGGCATCAAGGTCCCGGTCTGTCCCTGTGCTAGGATGTTGTGTGGTAACCTTGAAAGTGCAAGGCACAATCTACGAGCGATTCAGGCTCCTTGTGTTGCCTCATCTTTGCGCACCAATTCTCCTCGGACTAAACTTTATGGTCCACATGAAGAGTGTGATCCTACAGTACGGTGGGCCACTCCCTTCGCTGACAGTAGGGGAACAGCTGCAGTCTTCAAATTGTCCAAAGCGCCCCGCATGCAATCTTTCTACATTAAAGATCACCACACCCTCTTTATTCAAGAATCTGGTACCAGGCTGCAAGCCCATCGCTACTAAAAGTAGGCGTTACAGCACTGAAGATCGGATCTTCATCAGATCTGAGGTTCAGCGACTCCTCAAAAAAGGGATCATACAGCCCAGTGTTAGTCCGTGGAGAGCACAGGTTGTGGTGGTCAAGAGCGGGAACAAACCCCGGATGGTCATTGATTACAGTCAGACCATTAATCGATATACGCAGCTGGATGCGTATCCCCTCCCGCGCATATCTGATATGGTCAATCAGATTGCGCAGTACCGGGTGTTCTCCACCATAGACCTTAAGTCCGCCTACCACCAACTCCCCATTCGCCCAGAGGACCGACACTACACGGCCTTTGAGGCGGATGGTCGTCTGTATCAGTTTCTTAGGGTTCTATTTGGTGTCACCAATGGGGTCTCGGTCTTCCAGCGTGCTATGGACCGAATGGTGGACCAGAACAGGCTGCGGGCTACCTTCCCGTACCTGGATAATGTCACCATCTGCGGCCGTGATCAGCAGGACCATGACACAAATCTCCAGAACTTTTTACGCACTGCATCTCGCCTGAATTTGACCTATAACAGGGAGAAGTGTGTATCCCGTACGCGCCGGTTAGCCATCCTGGGATACGTGGTGGAAAACGGGGTCATTGGCCCTGATCCAGACCGTATGCGCCCCCTTACTGAACTTCCCTTGCCCGCTAGCGCAAAAGCACTGAGAAGATGCCTCGGCTTCTTCTCCTATTATGCGCAGTGGGTCCCCAACTACGCGGACAAAGCCCGTCCGCTTATTAAGTCCACGACTTTTCCACTCACGCCAGAGGCCCAATTGGCCTTCAAGGAATTGAAACATGACATTGCGAAAGCCACGATGCACGCGGTAGACGAATCCATCCCTTTTCAGGTGGAAAGCGATGCATCTGATTTCGCCCTGGCCGCCACACTAAACCAGGCGGGCAGGCCCGTCGCGTTTTTTTCCCGCACCCTCCAAGGCCCCGAAATTCGGCATTCAGCGGTGGAAAAGGAGGCCCAGGCCATTGTGGAGGCCGTCAGACACTGGCGCCATTACCTGGCGGGGAAGCGGTTCACCCTGATCACGGACCAGCTGTCCGTGGCGTTCATGTTCAACAACACGCAGAGGGGCAAGATCAAGAATGATAAGATCTTGCGGTGGAGAATTGAACTCTCCACCTATAACTACGATATCATGTATCGTCCAGGGAAACTCAATGAGCCCTCGGATGCCCTCTCGCGCGGAACATGCGCTACTACGCAGGAGGATCGCTTGAACGCCCTCCATAATGACCTGTGCCATCCTGGGGTCACTCGGCTCTACCACTTTATCAAAGCCCGCAACCTGCCTTACTCGGTGGAGGACGTCAGGTCGGTGACAAGGAGCTGTCGGATTTGCGCGGAATGCAAACCGCACTTTTACCGACCTGACCGGGCACATTTGGTCAAGGCCACTCGCCCCTTCGAGAGGCTGAGTGTTGATTTTAAGGGCCCCCTTCCCTCAACAGATCGGAACGTGTACTTTCTGAACATAATAGATGAGTACTCCCGGTTCCCGTTTGTTGTCCCCTGCGCGGACACGTCGGCTGCCACGGTGATCAAGGCATTCCGTGATCTTTTTACCCTGTTCGGGTACCCCAGCTATATCCATAGCGACAGGGGCTCGTCGTTCATGAGTAACGACTTGAGGCAATTCCTGCTCTCATACGGGATTGCCTCTAGTAGGACCACGAGTTACAACCCTAGAGGTAATGGACAGGTGGAACGAGAGAATGCTACAGTCTGGAAGGCTGTCCTATTGGCGCTGAAGTCCAAAGGCCTTCCAGTTTCCCGTTGGCAGGAGGTCCTCCCTGATGCGCTTCACTCCATTCGCTCCCTCCTGTGTACGGCAACCAATGCTACTCCCCACGAGAGGATGTTCTCATTCCCTCGGAAGTCGTCCTCGGGGATATCTTTACCAGCCTGGTTGACGTACCCAGGACCCGTCCTCCTGCGGCGACATGTAAGGGCCCGCAAGTCTGACCCCTTGGTCGAACAGGTCCACCTCCTCCACGCCAACCCTCAGTATGCCTATGTGGCATATCCTGACGGGCGAGAGGACACAGTCTCGATCCGAGACCTGGCGCCCGCAGGGGACGTAGCAACTCCTGTCGCTCCCATACCCCCAGTGACGAATCCCTTATCCCTTATTTCTCCCCCGGACGTGGCGCGGACAGCACCGGGACCAGTGCTTAACAGTTTTACTCCAATGCACAGCTTGCCTGAGCCCCGAAGATCGGCACCATCGCAGAATGTATCGGGATCCCCTGCACTACCGCTTCATCAGGGTCAACCGGCCTGTGAGTCCGTGGGAGAACAGCCGGACGCTGTTTTGGGGAGAACGCCACCGCAAGCACCTGCTCCGGTGTCACCGCCGGTATTGAGGAGGTCACAACGATGGTGCGGTCCTCCAGACCGTCTGAACTTATAATCTGTTGACATTTTAGTCTGTTTTCGTACCCCGGCGGCCTTTGTTCTCAAAGGAGGGGTGAATGTGGTGAACCATCGTTGGTTCCCACTGTGGGATTGTTCTAATGTTGTTGTTGGGCTAGGGTGGGATTGATACACCTGTGGTTGTTACTGTTGTGGCACATCCCAGTCGGGCGCCGCCTCCTGGGAGAGGTACAAGACCCCCTGCTCGGGCGGGACCTCTTCAGTCTGGGATAGTGTGTTCAAGTTCTGTTAGTTCCATTGTTAGTTAATAAAAGCCTTCTTTTACCGAAGCTTCGTGCCTCGTGTCCAATTGATGCGCATCACCTATGCTATCTGAATCGTGCTCGTATGCAGCAACTGGTTTTACTTCTTCCCCCTGCACTCTCGGGGTTTGTGCTGTGAGGGCTTTGGCTGCCCTGTCTGTGTAATCATTGCCCCGCTGCTGTGGTGTCTGTATCTTTTTGTGTGCACTTATCTTGATTACTGCAGCTTCCACTGGTGCTTTAGCTGCCTCTACCAACTCCCTTACACAATTCTCATGCTGTACATGGCCCCCTGAGGAAGTTATGTATCCCCGTCGAGCCCAAGCTACCATGTAGTCGTGAATTACCCCAAATGCATAACGGCTATTGGTGTAAATGTTAGTCCTCTTTCCCTCAGCTAGTCGCAATGCCTCCATTAGGGCTCTCAGTTCTGCTACTTGGGCTGACTCTGTCCCTGGGATCTGGCTTCCCTTTAATACTGTGTCTTTTCTATCCACTACCACTCATGCTGTATGTGGGGCCCCCTCATGATACTTCCTAGATCCATCTACATATAATTCAATTACATCTTCTCCTTTTAACGGTTCTTCTGCTTTCCTGCTCCTTTCGTCTTCATCAACTTCCTCTAAACAGCTATGCTCCGTACATTCGCTAACTCACATGGATGGGGGGTTGAGACCAGAGTCCTTTACTATTTGTATGCTCTTATCCGCCAGGAGTAACACGCTCTCCCACTTTGCTCTGCAGCTGTCGGAAACTGCCCTTAATTTTCCTCCTTTTAGTGGCTGCACTACGGAGTGAGGGGAGTGAAGTATAATCGGTTCCAGAAACATTACCGGTTCTGATGTCTCTATTGCCCACATGGCGCAAGTCCAATGTCTGCATGCACCGGTGTAATCTTGCTACGACGGGACTCATTTTTGCTGAATAATACTCTAGTGGCTGCATCCTGTCCCCGTGTTTCTGGCCCACTATTGCCATGTAGTGTCCACCCTCATTGTGGCAATATATATGGAAGGATTTGGTCAGGTCTGGTAACCCCAGGGCTGGGGCCACTGTGAGGGCATGCTTTCTCTTTTCAAAGGCAGTGTCCTGTTTGGATCCCCAATCTATTCGTTCCTGAGACTGCCTACCCACCCTGGTCAATTCTAGCAAGGGTTCAGCGAGTTCTGAGTAGTTCTCTACAAAACTCCTGCAGGAGTTAAATAACCCCAGCGCTTGCCTGATCTCCCTGATGGTCTGAGGTTTCGGCATTTCTAGAATGGCTTGCTTTCTTTCTGCTTTCTCTTTCTCTCTTTCTTTCTTTCTCTTCATGTGATGCGGAAGCCTAAGTATACAACCTCGTCCCACCCCAGCTACACCTTCCGAGGGTTGATCTTAAGGCCAGCTCGCTGTATGGTTGCTAAAGTCCGGTTGTGGGCGATTATGTGGTCTTTTTCCCCCCTTGACACTATCAGGAGGTCCTCAACATACTGGAGCATGGTGCTGTGTGTCCCGCTAAGGTCAATCTGGGCTACTATCTGGGCCATATGTCTGTGGATGATTGTCCTTTGGGGCGATCTAGTCCAGGTGTATTGGTCCTCCCCTACAGTAAATGCCAATTTATCCTGATGTTCCTCGCATATCGGGATGGACCAGAACCCGTTGGCAACATCTAATACTGAAAACACATTTTGCTCTGGGCGAAGGTTATTCCATATCGTGGTTGGGTTTGCCACTATAGGATACTCCCTTACTGCGTGTTTGTTGAGGCTGGTGTAGTCTACTGTGAGTCAGTAAGAGCCGTCCGATTTTCTCACTGGCCAAATCGGGGAGTTGGTGGATAAGTGGGTTCTTTTCACTATTCCCTGCTCCTGGATTCCTGCACTATGAATTGTACTGTCTCTATGGCCTCAAAGGGGTACTGCCGGTGAGGTGGGTGTGGGTCTCCCTTTATAGTAATGGGGGGCACCTCCAACCTCCCACCATCTTGCTTGCCTTGTGCCCACACCGCTGGGTATGCCTGTGCAATTATTCCCCACATTCCCTGTTGCTCCCATTCTATAGTAACTGAAGTGATCTTTCGGACATAGTGTCGGATTTTCTTTCCCCATCAGTCCACTGCGTAAGGCTTCTGCCATTCAATGCAGTGCATTTTTGTGTGTATTACTGTCCCCAGTTGTTCCAGTCAGTCTATCCCTAATATGGTCCCCTTGGCGGTCTTACATACCCAAATTTGGACTTTTATCGTGAAATCCTTAATTTCTAGGGGAATGGGCTCGCTCAATGTCGCCACACGAACTCCATCGCCTGCTCCCCGTATCTGGGTTGTTATATGGGTCAGTGGTAGGTCTATATCAGTTATGGATATTGAGGCTCCTGTATCTATTAACATTGTACACTGCCGGCCCCCTAACAGTGCATCAATAAATATTCGGGAATCCCTCTCCTCCCTTCTAAGGGCCGATAATCGTCATTGCTTCATTGTGCCGAACCTCTTCGCCAAGTCCTCTGCTGAGACCTGCATCACTGACCCGGGGGCTCCCGACCCCCCGCTATTCTTTATGGTGCTGGGTCCCTGACCTTCCTTGCCTCTCCCTTTGGCTCAGCAATCCTTCTGGTCATGCCCTGACTTCCGGCAATTCCGGCATCTTGGCGGGCCCTGTCCCTGCTCTTTCTTGGCCCTGCATTCTCTCGCAAAATGCCCTTCCTTCCCACAGTTGTAGCACTGCCTTTCTCCAGCTATCCTTTCCATGGGACTCACCTTGTGCTCCTTCCTGGATTAGCCTCCACCTTCATCGTCCAGGTGAGGACCTGATTATAGGTATCCCCTGCCGATATGCCCATCTCCACGATTCTGCTCAAATGTGAACCCATTTTGTTGGTCAACATCTTTAAAAAGATCTCATTGTCCTGGTGTGGGACGGCTATCCCCGAAAGGTGTTTGTATGCCTCGAACTTCCTTTCTGCATCGTCCTCTACCCTTTCCTTTGGCCCTTGGCTTAATCAGGATGATCAGTGTCCAATTTGGACTGCCCCTTCCCAGGGCAGTTGTTAGCACTAATTTAAAAGCCGCAAAGCTTTGTTCCTCCCTCCCCTCTGGGTGATCCATGTGTGATCTCTAAATGGCTGTGACATGCCTGCCCAAACCGATTTGCCCTCAACAATAAATGAATGTCGTCATTAGTCAACCCATGGGCCTCCCGCAATTCATCTCATTTATCCTAAAAAGGGCCGTCGTCATTTTGTCGTTTCATAGGGGATAGTTCGTTTAAAACCATCTGCTTTTCTCCCACTGTAAAGGGCGTTTGAATCTGTTGCTCAGTGGTCTGTCCATCCGTGGTCTTCCTTACAATTCGCAAAGGGGCTACGGGCTGTGGCTTGCCTTCCTCCTCCCTCATGCCAGCAATGTCCGCCCCAGTATATCCCTCCCTCTAAACTGTCCCGTTCGGCCTGGTCCTCACTGTCCTCAGCTATGTCTGGTACTGTTGGTACCACAACCCCCACCAGTCATCCATCTGGTTTGTTCCTGTCCCCCTCCCATGTTTTTTCCTGGCACGTCTCACAGCTGTTACTCTCGCTTCATGATTCTCTCTTATCCCCTGGTTTTTCAATATGGCTATTCCAACTATTACTCCCTTCTCATACTTGTTTTTAGTTTGCCCCCTCTACCAGGCCTTCTGCTTGGCCACGGAAGCATCCGGATTAAATCCTTTCCCTATCATTTTCTTAATCAATTTTATATCATGATCAACTATAGTTTGTACAATAGATCCCTCAGGTCCCCATTGTAAATCCCCTGTACCAGCGCCTGTTTTGTTACACCCGGGCATCTCGGCCACTTTTGCACTCTCTCTCCTCTAGCAGGGTTTTTTTCTTTCCCCGCAGCTCTACCCTCTCGCGGAATCCTCTCCCTCGCGGCTATTCCCCCTCGCTGTAAACGAGACCCATCAATCCTTTCTCCGCGTTTTTGCCCAGCGTAGGTTTTATATGCAAGCTTCGCGAAAACCTTTTGCTTAAGTTTCCTTATCAATTCTATGCCCAGGCGTGTGGTATAACCCTTCGATTTCCTTCAAGCTCACACAGTCAGACTCTTCCTCCATATAGTTCTTTTAGGACTGCAACTTACAGCCGGCCAACGACTAGTGTGGAATCGCTCCCCTAACTATGGGTGGTAAAATAAATGTACTCACCTGACTTGGAGCCACATAGTCACCGGTTATCTGGTACGGTAGCCTGCTCCGCAGCGCCAACTGTAGGAGAGAAATAAAACGAATCGAGCCTTGGAGACCGTGTCGAACCTCAAGAAAAGCTTTTATTCCACACGCATGAGGGAGAGCTGAACTCGGGCCTGAAATCCCAGGTTGCCTGCGGCTCATCTCTGCCCTAGTAGATTTGATACAGGTTATTATACTGTTTCGAGTCACAAAGGTTTACATTAACATATTAATTCCTTGAGTTGGATACAGAATGGCTCTTTAATCTTATTATGCAGTCTACATTGTTCAGTACAACTTTGTTACTCAGTCTCTTGGGCAGCTTTGTTTTTCTAATTATAATGTCAAAGCATTGTGTCTGCCCAACCGATTTGCACTGATGTGTCAATCGTTATACCCCTCTGCTAGATGGTCATGATTTATGGAAGACTATACCCTCCCTAGACCATATGGAGCCTGGCTGTCTTAATGCTGGTTCTCCCACATTGTTGTGATAATCTCCTGCACATCAGAAGTTGATAGCCTCCGTTAATCATTATCTGTTGGCAGAGCAGGCCTCCAGCTGTCTGCATTAACCCTTTCCTTCCCTCTGGTGAGGTCTGGCTCTCTGGGCTTGCTCTATGTAGCCCTGCATGTATTGTACTGAAATTAAATAAAATATGAACGGACATATAAATTTAAATATAAAAGATACGATCCCCGATATTACCCTACAACACTGGGCTTGGCATGGATTTTCCGGTCCCACTGACATAAATGGAGATCTCAATGGCTCGCTGGTCCTACGATGAGGAAATTGGAAAATTCTGGCATGAACTAAAGTTCTGTCTTCCCTCTCGGGTACACATTAAAGATTCCGTGGTGTTATTTTAAATAAGAGTAAGAGTTATCCCTCATTCAAGATTGCTAAAACAGATAATCTGCTCATCATAACACTGTTGTTAGCAGCAGTTTGCTGGGTACTTATCGGCTGCCAAGGCCCCTACATCAGTGACTATGGGGGTGATCTTACCAGCTCGTCACACTGATCAATCACACCTGGTTTCTCGCCTCTCGCGATATTACCGCCCGTGTAAAGCCGACGTAATCAACCTTGCACCCGGGTAGGGCACGAGGCTGATTTAAATATTTATGAGTTAATTTAATTATGATAAGTGATCCTGGGGCACAGTTGTCCAGGCTCACTTGCCATAATGGCCTCACTGTTGCAGGTCCTCACCGGCAAGGATCACCTACAGTCCCCCACTAATGGGGGCCTTGATAGTGGGACCAGAGGACATTGAGACACCCCGGGTGGGCAAGGGCATGGATGGGCAGTGCCATTTAGGCAGTGGTGGGTTTCCTCCGAGTGCTCCAGTTTCCTCCCACAGTCCGAAAGACGTGCTGGTTGGGTGCATTGGCCATGCTAAATTCTCCCTCAGCGCACCCGAGCAGGTGCCGTAGTGTGGAGACTAGCGGATTATCACAGTAACTTCATTGCAGTGTTAATGTAAGCATACTTGTGACACTAATAAATAAATGAATAAATACTGACTGGGTCTGAAACCTGTAACTCTTCTATGATTTGGAGATGCCGGCGTTGGACTGGGGTGGGCACAGTAAGAAGTCTCACAACACCAGGTTAAAGTCCAACAGGTTTATTTGGTATCGCGAGTAGTGTGACAGTTTCACAGTAAACCGGGATCTTGGGTTCATGTCACACTACGTGTATGCCCCACCATTTGGCCTGGGCTTGCAAAATCCTACTAACTGTCTTGGCTTGAGACAATTCACATTTCTTTAACCTGTGATTATCCCTCTCTCCATTCACACTGTCTGTCCCTGTAAAGACTTGATTACCTGTGAAGACTCGCATTCCAACCATCATCTTACAATTGAGTCTCTGTCTATATATGCCGTGTTTGTGAACCCAACTCTCCACTCACCTGATGAAGGAGCAGCGCTCCGAAAACTCATGATGCCAAATGAACCCGTTGTACTTTGACCTGGCGTTGTGAGACTTCTTACTGTAACTCTTCTACATTTTGTGTCTGTGGAGTGCAGTAGTGAGAGACTGGAGAATGCAATTTCTACATCTGATATCAACACGGTATCAGAATGTCAGGCAATGAAGCAAAGGCTGGGGGTTGAGTATTTCCCGAGACAGAGGGAGGGCTGAAAGGAGCTACTATTCAGCTGGGTATAGAGCTTCATATGCAGAAGCTCGATAATAGATTACCAAACCACTGCTTTAGCTTTGAATTGTGGCACAAATCGACATCACAGCATAAGAAAAAAAGAAAACTAAATGCCTTTATTGATACAAAATAATGATCCCTTCTACAGCCTGCTGGAGTCTGTTTTTGATTTAGCCAGTAAGGGATTCAGTTAATGCCCCATTTTTCTTTCGTTTTTGCAACCACTAACCTGCCAAGCCCCACTTTTGTTAACTTTCCCAAAGCCTGAAGCTGAAGCCACTACCCTGGAGCACTAAATCATGTAGGGATGAACAAGATAGCTTAAAGGCTGCTGTGCTGATGTTTGGTGGAAGTTAGATTACAACAATTGTGAAAATTAAAGTTCCATAATTGTCAAAAAAATCTCTGTCAAGTAATGGAAAATGATTATTAGCCAAAGGCGGCCTTCAGTCAGGCCAACACTGAAGTATGCAGTATAAGCGAGTATATCTAAAAACTTGTTCTATAAACACTGCATTCCAGGTTAGGACAGCAGGATGAAAACAAAGAACAAGTTACCATGGCGATTACCAAATAGCAAGGTATGGGGACATATTATGCTAACGAAGGATTGATTTTCTATTGGATAAGAAAAGGCAAAAGGCTATGCTATGATTGGTGGATATGTATGCCAATGGAAGTTGTGAAAAAATCTCTTGTTCCTGATTTGCTGTAATTGACGATAACTGTGAGTTGTTTCTCTATAACCTCAGAACTGCTCCGGCCATTCCGTGTTGGTCATAGAAAGTTCTCCTTGTGTACAAGTAATTAAAGACCTTGCATTTGATGCATGGCGTCCAGCGCTGTTTGTGTGAAGAGTCAGCTGAATGCTGAGATTGCTGTTACCCAAGAGAACGCTAACAGTTTCACAGATGTTATGTGCAGCTGTGTACAAATGGTCTGATGCTCTTGGCATGCATCTGATACTATAGTTGGGAACTAAAGCTGTATTGACAAGAGCCAATGGTGGTTCACACTGGCTGCCAGTTCCACATTCCTGAGTTGTCAGGGGACTGTGTTGGGAGTGGAGGATTGGTGGGGAACTACTGGGCATGTGGCGTGGTATTAGGATAAAAGATACCTTTGCTGGGGTGGGGGGATGGCATATACAGGTAGTGGGATGACAAAGAGCAGGGATGCACTAATTATTTTACTAATGCACTTCATGCATTGTGTGACTGGAGTTAGTCAAGTCCATCCTTGTGGACTGAAACTTATTGAAATAAACAACAGGGTCCTAATTAACCGACTGAACAGCTAGGCCCCTTGGTCAATTTGTGCTTGTGGAGAATGCTGAACGCCTCAGGTGAAGTAAGCTTCAGGTTTTCATGAGGTGATGTCAAAATGTGATACAAATTATCAGGGGGTGCTCCTTTATTCCACAGTAAGATGAAAGTATAGAATCATTGAATCCTACAGTGCAGAAAGAGGCCATTCGGCCCATCGAGTATCACCAACCACAATCCCACCCAGGCCCTATCCACATATCCCTACATATTTTACCCATTAACCCCTCTAACCTATGCATCCCGGGACACTAAGGGGCAATTTAGAATAGCCAATCAACCTAGCCCGCGCATCTTTGGACTGTGGGAGGAAACCGGAGCATCCGGAGGAAACCCATGCAGACACGGGAAGAATGTGCAAACTCCACACAGACAGCGACCCGAGCCGGGATTCGAACGCAGGTCCCTGGAGGTGTGAAGCAGCAGTGCTAACCACTGTGCTACCGTGCCGCCCCGTATAGAACAGTTATAATCTGGCACCAAATTCCTGAGTTACTATTGGCTCTTTGAATTTTACCCTACATTTCCCAGTACCTTACTGAGAAAGTGACCTGTGTGTGCTCTCTAACTGCTGCGTGCAAAAGGCAAAACTCACCTTGTTCTCCAGCACCAACATCTCTTGCCCCAGAAGGACACAACCTCTTGCCGACTGCCTCCCAAACTTCTAGCTTCTGTGTTGAAATGGGAATCAGAAAGAACATGAAGGGGCAGGATTCTCCGGCTGTTCACGCCAGTGGGAGTCTTTGGTCCCACTGCAGTGAATAGAAATCTGGTCCAGCACCAAACTCCTCATCCTCGCTTGCAGTGGTGGTGGGCGTGAACAGCCAGAGAATTCCGGTCAAGGCCTCTCCAGTTAAGAGAGAGCAGAAAATGATCCCTCGAGTGCAGAATTCAGATCCATGGTGCCGGCTATTTGGGGGCTGAGTATCCTTCAAGATCTAAAAAGGTGTCTGCAACATGCACTCATACTTCTGGTGTGAGTCGCGGCCAAAATAGGTATTCATTTGGAATAAAGCATGACGGGGAGAATGAGGGCAAGTTGCAAGATGAGGAAGCTGTGAGCAAACAGGCTTGACCTAATCCTATGACCAGAACTGTGATTTATTTGTAGAAGTAATATCTAAAGATGAACCCACAGTTTCTAGAATCCATTTCAGTCAGCGTTTTTCACAGAAATTAGTTTGTAAACATTTCCGTTGCACTGGTATCCATAGTGACAAATTATGTCGAGCCATCGGATAAAAGCAAATTACTGCGGATGCTGGAATCTGAAACCAAAAGAGAAAACACTGGAAAATCTCAGCAGGTCTGGCAGCATCTGTAAGGAGAGAAAAGAGCTGACGTTTCAAGTCCAGATGACCCTTTCAAAGCTAAAAGACATAGAAAGTGGAAGATATTTATACTGTAGGGTGAGAGAATGAAAGATGAGTCATAGCCACAAAAACAAGGGGGAAAGGCTACTGATGGCGGTCCATAGAGAAAATATAAGGTGTGAATGGCCAAACGGCAGAGAAGCTGAAATCAGAGGGTAAGCTGATGAAGATGTGGGGGCAAGGGGGGAGATGGCTGGATAAAATTGAGAAAAAAGGGAAGAAGGAGGAAGCAAAGGGGGAAAAGGTAAGAAAAGAAGGGATAAAATAGGGGGAAAGAGTGGGGGGGGAGGAAAATAAAGACAATAAAGAAATAAAAGGTAGAGAACAGTTAAAAATAATGAAAACAGAAGGGTCAAGGTGGGGTAGAACTAATCATCTGAAGTTGTTGAATTCGATGTTGAGACCAGAAGGTTGTAAGATGAGGTAATGTGCCTAGCCGGAAGATGAGATGCTGTTCCTCCAGTTTGCGTTGAGCTTCACTGGAACATTGCAGCAGGCCAAGGACAGACATGTGGGCAAGGGAGCAGGATCATGTGTTAAAATGGCAAACAACTGGAAGGTCAGGGTCCTGATTGTGCACGGACCGAAGGTACTCAGCAAAGCGATCACCCAGTCTACGCTTGGTCTCTCCGGTATAGAGGAGAGCACACTGGGAGCAGCGAATGCAATGGGACCAAATTGAAAGATTGCATGGGAAGGTGCCATGGGTTGCCGGAAATCTACCACCCCTCCCATCACGGAATCGGAGCGGGTGAGGGGCAGACAACAGAAATGTCTATTGGCCATGGATGCGAATTTCTGGTTTCGCTTGAGAAAGGCCATAAAATCCCAATCTCTGTGTCTTAACTTGCATCAAGTCTCATTTTCCTCTCGCCCATCTGCTCGCTAACCTACGTTGACTCCCAGTCAAACGATGCCTTGACTTGAAAATTCTCATCCCTGTGACTTTGTCCTTCCTGTTCTCTTCCAGCTCCACAACCTGCCGAGATATCTGCACTCATCTAATTCTGGCCTCTTGAGCATCCCTGATTTTAATTGCCCCATCAATGGTGGCCATGCCTAGGCCTCTCTCCACCTCTCTAACTCACCTTTCCCCTTTAAGACACTCCTTAAAAGCTACCACTTTGACCAAGCTTTAGGCCACCAATGTAATCTCTCCTTAGGTGGCTCTATGTCACACTTTGTTTTATAATGCCCCTATGAAGTGCTTTGGGATATTTTATTACATTAAAGGTGCTATGCAAATATTAGTGGTTGTTGAGACATCAAGGAAATCAGTAGAGCTAAATTGGGCAGAGGTTGCTGGTACATTATCATTACCAGTAAAGTTAAAGTTTATTTATTAGTCACAAGTAAGGCTTATATTAACACTGCAATACTTGGTAATGTGATGTAAAGCAGGCTACAAAATACATTCGATGAGATGTGACTCGGGCTCTGTAAAAACATAACATAATATGTGAAGACATGTCACCCACTGTTCTACCTATGATGCCCATTATTCTGCTATTCTGTTTGCCTTGTTTAACTGTTCATCACAAGACTGATGGAAAGTCAGGAGTCAAAGGTCAATCCCAGGTGATTTATTACAGTTCCAGCTCCGACCGTCCATTGGCCTGTTTTTCTATTGTAAATCATACAGGCAGCAGTGGGAAAAGTGATGGAAATTTGCACGTCCCAATCTCTGTCCATTTTAATACCTCTTCCATCTCTGATTTTAGTTCAGCAGGTGGCAACATCCACCTGTTTTTGGGTAGGCTGCACGAATTATCAAGCACCCAGTAAAAATCTAGCAAGACATTGGAGGATGGACAGGAAAATCTGGAACTGAACAGGAATTTCTCAGGGCAGAAAACAACAACTTTTCCAGTCTTTTTGGACAATTCAGTATATCAGATACTATTTGAATTTGGATAAGTATCCAGTTAAGGACTCTCCGGGGCATTCTCCTCGGATTAAATTGTAATTTTCACAGCGTCAGCTGAGGTGAATATTCCCAGTGTCGAATGTTGTTCTTGCAAAATGCTGGGGTATAGTTCCAAATGCACATGGACATTTTCCTCCAGCATCTATCTCCACCTTTGTGTGGATAGTCAGTATCAGGGGTGCAGAGACATCATTGCTGGACCAAATCCTATTCTCACATTGCTATTATAGATGTGAGCTTTCCAACAGGATCCTATAGATAGTGATGAGTGGGCAGCCAGGCTGATTCTGCCTTCCCAGTTAGGCCTAGCTGCAGTTGTAGAGGTCCTGTTATCACTTAACTCTGCACTGACTGGGAATCAATTCCTCAATCCCCTTGCCCTTGGCCCATATAGTATTAATTTATTTATTCAGCACCAGTCAGGGATTTTGTACTTTCAAACCTAAGGTTGGAAAAGCTGACCTTAAATTATTTCTTTATTGTGAATTATCGCCATCAAGTGGCTAGAAGCCAGATTACAATTAATATTACGCAGACTTATTGAGGGTAAAATGGAGTTCTATTTGTCCAGTGGGAGAACAGGTGCATAGATTGTGAATTGGTGGTCAACCTCCCTCACCTGACAGCAATGGACACGTGTGAGTTCAGGCCCCTGGAGGCTGGCTCAGACAAGTGTTAGGCACCTTGAATACACAAAAGAAGTATTTAACATCCTGTTCCCCAGAAATTGCCTTGCCCCAAACGCAGCAGGCTTGCTGTGTTCTCATCAACTGAATGTTGTCTGATTGGTAGTATTTAAAGGAGCCACTGGAGTTAGGCCACCAAGTTAAGACTTTAAAAAAATGTCAATGCAGGAAACTGTGGAGAAGGGACAGCCTCCCTCTCAACTACCTCCCTTCTCTTTGAACTTACTTCAGCACTGGCCCGGCCCCCCTGCCAGCCAGTATTGCTGCCCCATCCCAACAATCTGCTTCATACTAATGAAGCCTCAGGCCTAATTAGCTATGACCCAGCCACTGGCCTGGTTAAGTGTATTGCAGTGCACGCTGCATCCGCATTAGCTTCTCATTCAGGCATGATCCAATTCCCAGACCTTCAGCTCTAATTCACTTATTTAATTATTTCCAATGCGCTGACAGCCCGGGGTTGAATCAGAATGTATTGACATGATGTTGGTGCTCTCACAGCTCCTGCTTTACTGTTTGTGATGACCAGATTGCTAATCCAGTCTGAGTTGCCCAGGCATTTTTACATCAGTGCACATCCAAGCTGCTTCACAATGATGTGAAAGAATTTATGTAAGTTCAATCTGTTTATCTCCATTGATTTACCATCAATATAACCTAGAATTGCATCAAACAGGCCATTCGGCCCCGCTGGTTTATGCTGATGTTTTCATTCCACGTGAGCCCATGTGCAAACATCACAGTCAGTCAGCTATGTTTCAAAATCAAATGTTGTATCCTTTTAAGCTGCTAGTGATAAAGAAATATGATGTTACAGCATAACTAGGTCAACTCAGCTGCAGGATCATGGTAGAATAAGAGTTCAGCAGTGGCACGGTAGCAGAGTGGTTAGCACTGCTGCCTCACAGCGCCCGGGACCCGGGTTCGATACCCAGCTTGGATCACTGTCTGTGTGGAGTTTGCACATTCTCCCCATGTCTGCGTGGGTTTCCTCCGGGTGCTCCGATCTCCTCCCACATTCTGAAAGATGTGCTGGTTAGGTGAATTGACCCAAACAGGTGCCGGTGTGCGGCGACTAGGGGAATTTCACAGTAACTTCATTGCAGTGTTAATGTAAGCCTTACTTGTGATTAATAAATAAACATTAAAAACTGATGTTCCAGCAGAGTGTTTACAGAGGCTCAGTGGGGAAAATGTCAATCCTAATTACAGTTATAGGAGCATGTCAGTCACGTTCGCATATAATCGACACACTGACAGATAAGAAGCAAAAACAGAAAATGCTGGAAAAACTCAGCAGGTCTGGCAGTATCTGTGGAGAGAGAATAGAGCTAACGTTTTGAGTCTGGATGACCCTTCTTCAGAGAACTGTTGGTTCTATTCTCTCTCCACAGACGCTGTCAGACCTGCTGAGATTTTCCAGCATTTTCTGTTTCTGTTTCAGATTCCAGCATCCGCAGTAATTTGCTTTTATTTTACTGACTTTGTCCCCAGAAATGTGTCATTCTGATGAGGATTCGACTTCTCCTGTGTGTGTTCTTTTTAATATTTTTCTTTCTTTCTCTTCTTCACTCTCTGGCCAAACGTTCAGCTTTGCCGCACCTGTTCTTTCGGCACTATGTCTGCCACAAAGTGTGAAAAACACTAGCGGCGCCCCACGTGAACACTTCTGCTACTTGTCACGGCCCATGCCATTTTGGTGAGGGTGTTAGTGCAGGTGATGAAATTGTGTGCTCGAAGTGTACAAGTATACCGAGTACATAGACTGTAATATCAGTCAGTGTGTCACACTGATTTTGACTGTAGCTGTGCCATTTTCTTCCTCAACACTCCAGCTAATTCCCTCTCTGAGTTTCACACAGGAAGGGAGGGAGCATCAATCACCTCCGGGTTAGTTACTGATTGATTTCTGCATGCTATTGCTGAGTTAGCAGCAGTGTTTGGTAGTTTGTACTGCCATTTAAAGCTAATGAAGTCTACAAGGGGTGATGTGGCACGTGGTGAAGGCCTTGGTTTTCACATCAAGAGTCTGTTCAGGACACTTGCGGCTCATGGATCTTACCAAATAAATATAAAGTGCCAAACAAGCGTGAAAACGGGAGGAATTCGTATCGTTTTGTTTGGGTGATTTAGAAGTTGAATCTTACCACACCCGGGCAAAAACACTTGACAAACTTGAAATTCTGCAGCGGGGGAGTGGGCGAGGGCTAAATCGCCCAAAAGCCAGCTGATAGCAGCAGAGGGCGTATTTGCACATATGCAGGTTTCTGTGCTCTGAAAGCAAAAGACACCTGTCATTGCCTTTGCTGCTATCAGCCATCCTCTGTGGCCTAAATCCAGTCCCCACCTGCCATCGCAGGGCCCCATGGCCAAACGTGAGCCACCCCCCCCCCACACTTGCCCGAACGATCGCCTCTCTCCGTTTCCCCGATTGTCATTGCAGAGTCGCAGCCGTAACCCCCTCCCCCCACTGATCACCGTTGCAGAGTGACAGTGATTCCCCCCCCTACCCCCACCGATTACTTTGCAGAGTGCGCAGTGATCCCCCTAACCCCACCGATCGCTGTGCAGCGTGTGCAGTGGTTCCCAGCCCCACTGAATGGCCCGCCCCCAGCCTGGTCCCATCCCCGGTAGACCCCACCCCCTCAGGGCCCTCTCCCTTGGCACTGCCCAGTGCCTGGAGGGCACTGCCAGGGTGCCCAGTGGGCACTGCCAGGGTGCCATGCTGGCACTGCCCAATGGGAAACCCCTTGCTCCCGACCTCTTGTGGGGGCCTTGGTGGCCTCCAGTTCTATTGGTGAGGCTAACATGTCTGGTCGCTGTTGATGGGGGACCATATGTGATCTTCACTGGTGAGAAGCTTCCCCGGTGAGGTCACAGAAGCAAAAGAGCTCGGATGATTCTGTCACAGCTTTCTAATTATATTTAAATCAACATTTAAATAAATTTAAATAATGTATTCAGCCTCAGGCCAGGTATCCGGTGCCGGTAAGATCGTGAAAGGTGGGAAATTAGACGTGAACTCTTGCGATCTTACTGGCTCACCTCTCCCATCGGCTGGCGGGCGCAATGGTAAGATTTCCTCCAAGGAGAATGAGCAGAGGCAACACAGAGGAGGATAAGCTGCTCACAGGGGAGGGGAGATGAGCTCTCAGCAGAAGGCTTTATCCACCCAGGGACTTCAGGGAGCAATTATCCTGAAAGAAATGTACTCGGTGTGCCACCTCAACAATCCATTGGAGAATAGATAGCTGGACTATTGAGACCCCACAACTCCCTTTGAACACTGCCATCCACTGCCCTATGGCAGCAGTCTGAGCTTGCATGGCACCAAGCTGAGATTTCATGTGCTTGGTTTGAGCTTCCATTCGCTCACTGGATGCTGGGCCTCTGCTTGTACTGAAATGGAAGCTGGGACAGTGGCCATCAAACACTGCATCATGGTTGGGTTCACAAATGTTCCCGTGTGATTGGCTATCACTTCCATGCTGGAAAGAAATGGCTCCAAGCTCCGCACGATGCCTTGTACCAATTCGATGCTGGGCTCCTCCAGGCTGCTTGACAACGACTGCTGGCTCTCTGGTTGATGTGCCAATGAAGCAAGTATTTCAGTGTCCATATCCATCAACTTTCTTCGATAAGCTGCTCCAGTGAATTACTCATCTCAGTCCTCTGCAGCAGAGCACATGTGCAACCTCATTCTCCAGTGAACGGAGATATTACTACCCCCTGCCCTTGTTACCGACTGTTCGTGCCCGATGACTCAACACCGACAGAGCCCACTTCTGTACCACACAATAAGTTATGCACAGTGTTAGTATCTGTGCTGCTGGCTGCAAGTGTGAGACTGAGTGGAAGTGTTTCATCTTCATCAGCCTCTTCTTCCTCTTCCACATCTTGTTCCTCTGCCACTAATTGTCCAGATGACAGCTTTAGAGTGGCTAAAAAGGCAAAAGGGAGGCTTTGGGTGGTGTGTGAATGGGGTAAGTAAGAGGTGTGTGCTTACACTAGGTGCAGCTTGGAAATGAGAAGAGAATGTGGGATGAGGAGGAAGTGGGTGTGAAAAGAAGATCAATGCCTCAGTAATGGGCACTCCAGTTTCCTCCATCAGGGTGAGGGCGTGTGGCTATGTCAGTCTGCCACTGGTTAGCTGCTGTTGCCTCCAGTTGTGCAGCACCTTGTCCTGCAAGAGAGAGGGAAGTTTGTTGGTGAGTGTGGTGCAATGTGCTTAGGAGATGTTCTTGCCATGGTTGAATAGCTGGTAAAGTGTGCAAGCTGTGGAATGTGGTTGCGAGGCCTCCAGCACTGTTAAGTGTGTGAAGGTGAGGTGAAGCTAAGAATGTGCAGTATGAGTTGTGAATGATAGAGGTTGGTGGCAGAAATTGAGGTGTGCTGCATAGAACAGTAATCGACGATTGGTGAAATGTGGCTTTCGCTGACCTTTCATGTTAACACTATAGTTAAGAAAGCCCACCAACACCTCTACTTTCTCAGAAGACTAAGGAAGTTTAGCATGTCAGCAACGGCTCTCATCAACTTTTACAGATGCACCATAGAAAACATTATTTTTGGTTGTATCACAGCTTGGTATGACTCCTGCTCTTCCAAGACCGCAAGGAACTACAAAAGGTTGTGAATGTAGCCCAATCCATCACACCCAAACCAGTCTGCTATCCATTCACTCTGTCTACACTTCCTGCTGCCTCGGCTATGCAGCCAGCATAATTAAGGACCCCTCGCACCCCGGACATTCTCTCTTCCACCTTCTTCCATCGGGAAAAGATACAAAAGTCACGTACCAACCGATTCAAGAACAGCTTCTTCCCTGCTGCTGTCAGACTTTTGAATGGACCTACCTTTCTCTCCACCCTAGCTATGACTGTAACACTACATTTTGCACTCTCTAGTTTCCTTCTCTATGAATGGTATGCTCTGTCTGTATAACACGCAAGAAACAATACTTTTCACTGTATACTAATACATGTGACAGTAATAAATCAAATCAAATCAAAATGTGAGGTAGTTGAGATTAGTTCAGCATCTGAGCCCTCAGGGCTACAGGGCGGCACGGTGGCACAATGGTTAGCACTGCTGTCTCATAATGCCAGAGACCCAGGTTCGATTCCCGGTTTGGGTCACTATCTGTGCTGAGTCTGCACATTCTCCCCATGACTCCGTGGATTTCCTCTGGGTGCTCCGGTTTCCTTCCACAGTCTGAAAGACTTGCTGGCTAGGTGTATCGACCATGCTAAATTCTCCCTCAGTGTACCCAAACAGGTGCCAGAGTATGGTGACTAGGGGATTTTCACAGTAACTCCATTGCAATGTTAATGTAACTTGTGACAATAATAAATAAACTTTAAACACAGCTGGCGTTGACCATCATGAATTTCTGCTCCCGTTGCCTTCTCAGAGCTTGTCCTGACCCACTTCAGGTTAGAGCCTGTCTCCTCCCATCAACGTTCTGCATCAAAGCCTTCAGTGCGATGTGGGAGATATTTACCACCTGCTCTTTGCCATGTATGCCATTCCTGCGTCTTTTTCAGGTCAAAGTCACTTGCAAAATGAAACCCAGCACCTGCTCCAGCCAGATATCCCTCCCCTGAGGGGCAGCTTGGCTTTAAATAGAGCAGACAGCTATTAGGCGCTTACAATTCTGCATCCCCCACTCAGGTGTGGAACCACTCAACAGTGCACTCAGTGCCTAACTTCAAGCTAAGATCATGTAATGAACAGCCAGCACAAAATATTTGTGTTGCCTGCATCAGAATTAGCCTTACATTAAACAGAAAATGCAATCACTGCACTCTTTCTTTTCCCTCCCTATTTTTTTTTTATACTTTTCCAATTCAATCAAATCAAATCCAATTCAGAGTCTCAACAAGTTGAGACATTTCAGATCCAGGCTGACAAGACAGGGCGGGAGACCAAAACCACCCTGTCCTGGGCCTGATCTACATGAGTCAAGCTGATTGGAGAAGGGGGAGGATCCTCCTCCAAGACTTGAGCTCATTTGCATCTTAGCCAAAAGGCTGAGATGCCGCTTTTAAAAATTGCTTCATATGAAACATATGAAGCCTCAGCGTAACCCAATGACCTCGACCAAGTGCAGGCGATCCATACTACACTTGATCTTAGCCAAAAGGCCCCCTATTTTTATTATTTCCTAGGAAGTTAGCATTGCTGGCAACTGCATGGCTTTTTAGGCCATTTCAGAGGATAGTTAAGGGTCAACCACATTGTTGTGGGTCTGTAGCCCAGACCAGGCAAGGGCGGCAGAAGGGTTTTTCTGACATGATATGATAGTTTCACGGTCTCCATTACAGAGACTAGTTTTCATTTCCAGAATTCCAGCAGCTGCCGTGGTGGGATTTGAACTCATGCCCTCAGAGCAGCAGCCTTGGTCTCCGGATTACTATACCACTCTGCTGCCATCACTCTTACTTCATTCTTTGTTCCTCTTTCTGTCTTTATGTTTAGTCTGACTGCAATTGATTAGCAATGGAGCAGAAAAATGTGTCACAATGGTTATGCCAATAAATCAAACAGCAATGATTTGTCGGTATATTGTGAGATGTGCAGCTGTTTTGCAGTGTGTGCCTGTGTGTTAGTGAATAATTGAATATGTTCGGAGAAAAGAATCATTATAGCTTTCAGTTGTGATAAAGTCTCTGAGTCCTCACAGCTGTGCCCTTCACAATTTCCATTAAACCATGGCTGCTCTTCCCGACAGTATGCTCCGATATTAGGCAAGATTGCCCATTGGGAAAGCTCACACATAAAAATAGGCACTTTTATATTGTGTAACTTTCACAACTTTGGCATTCTGTTCAACACTAAGCTGAGCATTCAGTCTCATGACCTCTCCATCAAAAACACCACAAACCTTCTCAGTAATGCTCAGCTCTGCCCCTGCCTCAGTCCATGCCATTGAGAGCCTCATTCATGTCGGTAGATTTACTCCATGCTCTCCTGGATAACTTCCTTCATAACAAATGGGAGCAGAATTAGGCCAATCGGCCCAACAAATGCTCTGCCATTCGATCATGGCTGATTTGTTCCTCATCCCCATTTTCCTGCCTTCCCCCCATAACCCTTCAACCCATTACCAATTAAAAATCTGTCTAACTCCTCCTTAAATTTACTCATTGTCCCAGAAGCCACCGCACTTTGGGGTAGCGGATTCCACAGATTCACAACCCTTTGAGGGAAGTAGTTTTTCTTCAACTCTGTTTTAAATTTGCTACCTTTTATCCTAAGACTATGACCTCTCATCCTAGAATGCCCCACAAGAGGAAGCATCCACTCCACATCTACTTTATTCATACCTTTTATCATCTTGCATACCTCAATTTGATCGCCCCCTCATTCTTCTAAATTCCAGAGAGTATAGGCCTAAACTGCTCAATCTCTCTTCATACGACAAACCCCTCATCTCTGGAATCAATCTATTTTCCACCTGGCATAAATTTCAATTTGTTAAAGCTGTGCTGCTGCTGTTGAGGCTGAATCATCCTGTCTGTGGCTCAAGCTGTGACTTGTGCCACTTACCACTTTTTAAATTATGCTTTGACTGTTTACCAGGAACGTCCTGTCTGGGCTGCAGAATGGTGAGGTGAGCCAGGAGGCCTAGCGCCTTAGTAGTTGAAGCAAAAGCATGTACACTTTGTTGTCAAGACATGCCTTCAGCCAAGTGTTTCCAAGTGTCTTAAAGGCTTTTTTAACACTGTAACTCCTTTCACTGACCGGAAAAGTTTTAGGAAAGATTGTGCATGTTGTCTTGGCCTACATGTAGTCTCTGGCACGTGTACGATTGTTTCTGACCCCATTCCAGTCAGCGACAGCAGCATCATTGAAGTTTAAAAACTCCCTAAAGTGCCGGTGTTAAAGCCCAAGAGAATTATAATCACTGCTCATTGGGGATAAAGGTTTAGCAGTTTTGGGCAGTATTAACTGGTGATGGGGCAATGAGTTTTACTGAGGTTAGGATTAAAGCCAATCTCTTCAGAGTCCAATATTTAGCGATATAAAAAAGGTTTACATTATATGGATGCTACCTCCTCAAGAAGGGTTACTTGTGGAGCTGTCACCCAAGTTGCGAAGGTTTTGTGGATGAGTTCCAGCATAGCCTGGCTAGTTAAGTTGGCAGTTAGAGGGACTCTGAATACCAGGGTCATAACCTGTTGCCCCATATTGAATGATTCCTTTTTTTATTGAATATGCTTTATTTATTATTGAAAACACTGAAGAAAGAATAATATGATGCCAAGTTACAAAAGAAACACACCTTTGATTCTTCTATTAAAGGTGAACTTGTTTTTACAGCAATTCAATAGATAGATTTCCTTAACTATGGCTAAGCATGGAGCACACAATTTTAAGGTGAAACAATTGAAACAAATACATTTAGAATCATTATTTTTGCTGATGACTTATACAAGAAACGAGGGACAAAAAAACACACTGAATATATCTGGTGACAAAGATCAGTTTGGGAATCAATCAAACTTTTTAAATTGTCAAATTAGTGTTTGCGAAGTGGATTAGCTGTAGCATGGGTGGAGGTGGCTGATGTTAAATCATAGAATCATAGAAACCCTACAGTGCAGAAGGAGGCCGTTCGGCCCATCGAGTCTGCACCGACCACAATCCCACCCAGGCCCTACCCGCTAATCCCCTTTTTTTTTTACCCGCTAATTTACCCGCTAATCCCTCTAACCTACGCATCCCAGGACTCTAAGGGGCAATTTTTAACCTGGCCAATCAACCTAACCCGCACATCTTTGGACTGTGGGAGGAAACCGGAGCACCCGGAGGAAACCCACGCAGACACGAGGAGAATGTGCAAACTCCACACAGACAGTGACCCGAGCCGGGAATCGAACCCGGGACCCTGGAGCTGTGAAGCAGCAGTGCTAACCACTGTGCTACCGTTATGGAGGTGCAAACAGGTGGTCTTACTGATGGGGTGGATCTGTGGTCGCAAGCTCAGTTTGGGATTAAATAAATATGACAGCAAGGTTACAAACAGTCTGGGTTAGCCTCAGCTCAGACATTCTCCAGGAAATGGGAAGGAGTTGGTAGCTATGTAACAGAGCTTGTTATGCTGTTTTTCTAGAGTTTCCATGGCAAGTGGGAAGCCAAAAAATACACATCCTTTTAGTCACTAAGTCATTTGCTGGTTATAATCACTTTCCTATTATAAAGAAAGGCCATGGATTCATCTCTAAATTCTCCTGAAGCTGTTTGTATCGTAAATCAAACTAATCAAAACTCTATGGTTCAGATCCACCATGAATTACGGCATACAAATCTAGCTGGGGTATAAGATTACCCCATTATTGCAGCCGCAAAAGTCATGTTTTTGCAAACACTTGGCATATAATTCAATCCCCCTTTTCAGCCACAACGTGCTATTAGCAGTTAATCTGAATTTTTCACTCCACAAATGCATGTTTTACTTAACAAAACCTTATAACTGGGGCTAAGGGATCAAGCAGGTAATACTGGCCATGTTAGGAAGATGGACAGGAGTTTAAGACATGTCCACTCTTTGCGTTGGAAGCAAAAGACATTTCAAAATGGCGACAAATTGCACCCACGTCAGTGTTTCACTTTATACCCGGCATGTAAATCAACCACCGTTTTCGGAGCGACTTTTCAAAGGTCGACTTCTATGTCAGCAAACACGGTAACTTTGTCCTGGGTTTTTAAAGAAAGTTTCTTCGGAGATGTCAGAAGAAAAGACCGCCAATGATATTTTGTTTTCTGCTTTGATTGTCCCCAAAGATTCTGCTAAATGTTGGGGCCTGATGGTGGGAAGGCATTTATCTTTCAGCACTGAGTATACGTGGTTAGCACTGCTATAAAGGGATACATTTCTACTGGGCGACACGGTGGCACAATGGTTCGCACTGCTGCCTCACAGCGCCAGGGATCCGGGTTTGATTCCCACTTGGGTCACTTTCTGTGCGGAGTCTGCCTTGTCTCCGTGGGTTTCCTCTGGGTGCTCCAGTTTCCTCCCATAGGCTGAAAGACATGCTGGTTAGGTGCATTGGCCATGCTAAATTCTCCCTCAGTGTATCCAACAGGTGCCAGAGTGTGGTGACTAGGGGATTTTCACAGTAACTTCATTGCAGTGTTAATGTAAGCCTACTTATGACATTAATAAATAAACTTAAAACTTAGACTTATATTCTTTGTCCACAGACAATATCCACGTGTTATCGTGGTCTTTGATCTGATCTCAATCTATTGTATGAATAGCTGGCTGATTATCTTCTTCACACCCCTGTGGTTTTTAAAATTAATTTCTTTTTGAGCAGCTGAAGTTCAATAGAGCAGCCAGCTGGATATTTCATCAAAAGTAGTCATGTATGTACAACTTATGGGGTGATTGAGATTCGTGAAAAGAATGAATCGAGGCTCAACATGAATATTTACTGGTTCTATTTGTTGTGATGGTTTAGCATTATAGCCACAAGTGGGTGAAGCAAAATGCAATGATGTGCAAATCATGTTTAATTATGATTCAAACTTTTGTACTGGAAACTTTATGGCCACGTTTAACAAAGAGCCTTTTTACAACATTCGGTTTACTCAGCTGTGAACGTGGCGTCAAATATCACACTACAAATTACACAAGCCGGCCAAGGCATAGTTTCAGCTGGTTCTTTCCATCCTTGCTCCAAACATTTTACATTTCTGTCAATTTGACAGAATCTGCGTCGCAAAAATGCCTTCTGCATTGAAAACGTTTTTATTAGTTGGCGGATTACTCTGCAGTGATATTCAAGGTCAGTACAGGTACTTGGATCGTGATTTTGGTGAATCTCTCAGCATGATGTCTTTACCTCTGGATGATGCAGCAGGTTGGACATATCTTCTGCTTCTGTATTGATGGAAAAGCAGCTTCTGCTGTGAGCTCACGTAATAACTGACGGTTCAGCATTTTGATGATGGAGCATAGAACATAGAACATAGAACATTACAGCGCAGAACAGGCCCTTCGGCCCACGATGTTGCACCGACCAGTTAAAAAAAAAAAAACTGTGACCCTCCAACCTAAACCAATTTCTTTTCGTCCATGAACCTATCTACGGATCTCTTAAACGCCCCCAAACTAGGCGCATTTACTACTGATGCTGGCAGGGCATTCCAATCCCTCACCACCCTCTGGGTAAAGAACCTACCCCTGACATCGGTTCTATAACTACCCCCCCTCAATTTAAAGCCATGCCCCCTCGTGCTGGATTTCTCCATCAGAGGAAAAAGGCTATCACTATCCACCCTATCTAAACCTCTAATCATCTTATATGTTTCAATAAGATCCCCTCTTAGCCGCCGCCTTTCCAGCGAAAACAATCCCAAATCCCTCAGCCTCTCCTCATAGGATCTCCCCTCCATACCAGGCAACATCCTGGTAAACCTCCTCTGCACCCTCTCCAAAGCCTCCACATCCTTCCTGTAATGTGGGGACCAGAACTGCACACAGTACTCCAAGTGCGGCCGCACCAGAGTTGTGTACAGTTGCAACATAACGCCACGACTCCTAAATTCAATCCCCCTACCAATAAACGCCAAGACACCATATGCCTTCTTAACAACCCTATCTACTTGATTCCCAACCTTCAGGGATCTATGCACACATACACCTAGATCCCTCTGCTCCTCCACACTACTCAAAGTCCTCCCGTTAGCCCTATACTCAACACATCTGTTATTCCTACCAAAGTGAATTACCTCACACTTCTCCGCATTAAACTCCATCCGCCACCTCTCGGCCCAACTTTGCAACCTGTCTAAGTCTTCCTGCAAACTACGACACCCTTCCTCACTGTCTACCACACCACCGACTTTGGTGTCATCAGCAAATTTGCTAATCCACCCAACTATACCCTCATCCAGATCATTAATAAATATTACAAACAGCAGTGGCCCCAAAACAGATCCCTGAGGTACACCACTTGTAACCGCACTCCATGATGAATATTTACTATCAACCACCACCCTCTGTTTCCTATCCGCTAGCCAATTCCTGATCCAATTTCCTAGATCACCCCCAATCCCATACATCTGCATTTTCTGCAGAAGCCTACCATGGTGAACCTTATCAAACGCCTTACTAAAATCCATATATACCACGTCCACTGCCTTGCCCCCATCCACCTCCTTGGTCACTTTCTCAAAAAACTCAATAAGGTTAGTAAGGCACGACCTACCTGCCACAAAACCATGCTGACTATCACCTATCAATTCATTACTCTCCAAATAACTATAAATCCTATCCCTTATAATTTTTTCCAACATCTTGCCGACAACAGAAGTGAGACTCACCGGTCTAGAGCACTCACTCTATAGCTCAGAAAAGTGAGCCCAGCTCCAAAAGGCAGTCACAGACTGCTTGGAATTGACACAGGCTGCAGTCCAATTGCTTCTGGCTAAGCTTAATCTTAATATTAACTTATTTTAGCATAGAGATCTGTTGCTGTTTGGTGAAAGCGGTGTGTAAGCTATGAGTACAATGCCAATCTGTTGCCCCATACATTTAACATTGCTTGCTACTGGTACCAATGTATATTTGGGCAATAATTACATTTTTGCTGCTAATACAGTTATTTGGGGTTAATTGTTTCATCCTTTTTAATAAGGTAAACTTAGTCTATCTTTAAATGTAATTCTACATCAATAGAAATTGATGTTGATATGGCTACTATGAAGGAAATTAAATTTATTTGCAAAGAAAGAGGCAGGAAATTGCACAGCCTGGAGGCTTCCTTCAGATAGGTGGCACAATGGGCTTCAGGGACCATCTCAATGGTGTCTCCTGAATGGGAAGCTAGAGATCATCTCAGCTTTCCTTGTGGGCGACTGGACGATGACTCCTGACCTTTTGTGGTCCCATAAGGGAAGTAAAAGTACTTCTCAATTTGGGTCTTTTCTATCCAAAGTTCCTCTCCCAGCTGTCTGAGAGACATTATGACTGGTTTCTCTACTTAACCCACAAATTAAAATTGAAGTTAAAAAAATCAGCATGCATTAATAAAGAAGGGACCTTACCCATTTTGCTCTGGAGAGCAGGTTAAAATTCAGTAGCTCCCAGCGAGAAATTGGCTTGCAATATTTAATGAGGCCTAGCAGTTAAAATAGTTCAGGCCTTACTGCAGCAGCAGGTGGAAATTATAACACTAAGTACTCCCCATCCGTCCAAAACCCTCCAGAAATAAAATTGGGGCCATCGTGTTAAATGGACAATGCTGGGCCAATTATCATCAGTCATTGTTCAAATTCAATGCATTGACTCCAAGTTTAAAATGATTTTGAAAGGAGGCTCATACAAAAGGCAACATGTGAGTAAAATAACAACTATAGATTAATTGTGTTGTCTCACGATATGTTGCAACTGGTTAATTCAGCTCTTCAGTCTATAAAAATAACACTTAGTCACTCAAGAAAAATTTGGCCGTACATTTGACAAAAGTATAACTGATTTTTGCAAATAAAGTTAATTTCTTTCCTGGTGGCACTCTGGCAGGTAAGTAACCTGAGCAATTTTAACTAAACCTAGCTAAAATGTATCTAAAATTATCCCTCATGCTTTATCATAATCAAAGGGGAAACATGGAAATGTTATACTTTAATTCAAATCACACAGTTATATTGTTGCTTCTGATTTAATTTGAAAATAGAGAATAAATCAGTTATGATAGTTCGAGAGACAGCAATATATGAGGGCACATTTACATCGTCACAGAAGGTTTAGGACAAATAACAGAGAGTATTTCTTTTCCACAGTGGATCTTCACAGGGGAACAGTTTGCCTGGCTAATTCCAGGGTGCTGGTTTCAGTTAAAAGGAAAACAGTTGGATGCTGTGATGGGAAGATTGCAGGGTAGCAGTTTTAAGAAGAATAAGATTAAATGTGCAAATGTGGCTTTTTCATCTGAAATAGGTGTGGAAAATCTGGGGCAGGATTTTCTAGCCGCAGTCGCTGCGAAACCGGGACATCCCGCCCGAGGACCTTCGAATGGTGTGTCCTCCACCCGCTCCCCCCCCCTCCCGCCTGATATGATTCCCGTGGTGGGCGGAATGGGAAAATTCCTCCCCTTTTGATTAGTTTCTAAAAATTGGTTTTCCAATTCTTGTGTTTTAAGCTATAAAAAATGCCAAACAATTTCACATGCAGTGGATTATGACCAGAGACAAAAACAGTTTGTCCAAATTCTGCATGTTCTTGTGCTGAAATTAGAATCACAGAATCCCTGCAGTGCAGAAGGAGGCCATTCGGCCCATCGAGTCTGCACCGACCGCAATCCCACCCAGACTCTATTCCCGTAACCCCACATATTTACCCTGCTAATCCCCCTGACACTCAGGGTCAATTTAGCATGGCCAATCAACCTAACCCGCACATCTTTGGACTGTGGGAGGAAACCGGAGCACCCGGAGGAAATCCACACAGACACGGGGAGAAGGTGCAACCTCCACACAGGCAGTGATCCGAGGCCAGAATCAAACCCGGGTCCCTGACGCTGTGAGGCAGCAGTGCAAACCACTGTGCCATCAAGTCGCCCAGTGGAACTGTATCCCCATGTTGAAAAATGCAGTGAATCATCTGCATTCACAAGAATAGCTTTTATAGCATTCCCTTTACTGTTAATGCAGCAGTGGACAATTCTCTCAGCATTTATTCTTGAAGATGCTTATTTAGAATAGAATATATATTCAGGCATTTTTGGAAATGATAATTTTTTAATGTACAAGATCAATATTTTGCATAAAATCGTCAGAATTGCTTTGAAAAAATATATTAAACGCTTGAAACTGTGCTGTGCAAGTAGGTAAGAAATGCATTTAATGTGCTTCTTTACGGAAAAGCTAAATTTAAAATGGGCGGACGAATTGATATCCATGACTTAATGTGCGTTTGTTATTAATATTGCACAATACAATTTCAACCCAAAGGAGATTTGTTGGTAATTTGGTATTCGTTTGTGCATTTCTATCTAATCTGTTTTTAACATTTATTGTTTAAATGGGGGATGCAGACCAAGAACAAAGAACAAAGAACAATACAGCACAGGAACAGGCCCTTCGGCCCTCCAAGCCCGCGCCGCTCCCCGGTCCAGGATTGAATCCTGAATCCAGGATCCCCGCCCAATTTTCCAGCCTATCTACATCCTAATATCCTATCCACCGAGCTGTCCCTCACAGCTACGATGCTTTGTTCATCACAACCTATTAACTCACCCCCACCCCCCCATTCCAGACCATGTGATCTCCAGGGAGAGGCGAAAACCCAGAGTGAAAACCCCAGGGCCAATATGGGGAAAAAAAAATCTGGGAAATTTCTCTCCGACCCCCTGTGGCGATCGAAACGAGTCCAGGAGATCACACTGGCCCTGATCAGAAAATGCTTCCCAACCCTATTCATTTCCACTTCTGCTTTACGAACACCATCTGAATTCCCTGCCCCCGAGACAGGTTCCCAACTATCCGCAGTAACCAGGAGGGATTATCAAGGCCCACAACTTGAGGGAACTAAATAGTCACAGTCAAATGAAGCACCTTAACTAAATTGTTAATCTTATAAATCAAAGTTAATTATATACTGATTGGAGGCACTCTTTGGATAATTAATTACATTTATTGACACTGGTGATGGGTTGTCAAAATTAGGAGCTATATATTTGTAACATTTTATTTTATGAATAAATCTATACTGGGTAAAACTTGTCTGAGTCCACACATTCAACAGCTGCCTGTCAGAAGTTTAATATTAATGAGTGGTTTATTTGTCCTCTCACAAATAAATAATGTTTCCTCCTGTCAAAGATCTA
The DNA here is from genome assembly GCF_964213995.1 of Mustelus asterias. Taxonomy (NCBI): domain Eukaryota; kingdom Metazoa; phylum Chordata; class Chondrichthyes; order Carcharhiniformes; family Triakidae; genus Mustelus; species Mustelus asterias. Next base: position 107,837,476 of record NC_135804.1, read on the forward strand.
TAACAAGGTGATATTGTTGGATTCTAAATAGACTTGTGAATGTTATTACTTCTAAACTGAATTTAATGCTATGAATTACTCACAAGTGTTAAAATACCCAGCCAAGAAGAAAATGACCAATTAATCTGATAATTAAAAATTTAACAAATGAAGTACAGCAGTGATTTTGCATCAGTTTCATGGGTGAAAAGTTGTGTAATTAAAGCAGATTGGTGCTAGGTTCTGCAGGGAGACTTGTTCAGCCAAAAATCTATTAATCAAACCAAAATGAAAAATATTACACCCTTCTGCTTTCACCATCACTTTTCTTTCGACTATATCTTAAGGTACCAAATCAGAAACCCCAAGGTATGTTAGGAAGCCAGAGCACAGTGAAGCCTCTCCCTCCTTTTCCTCCTCCAGTGAATGAGGACTCTAAGAAATGAACCATTCAGCCCTGGATCCATTAATCCCCTGCAAATATCATGGAGTCAAGCTCCAAGAGGCTTGGCTGTGAGCGCAGACCAGTAAAAGCATTAGCCAAACAGAGGGTTTAACAACTGAATTAAATTGTAGACTTTGCTTGATTGACATCTTTAAGTCATTATAATAAGTTATTTCTATGATCCCTTTTATCAATGTCTCAGTGTTTATTTGGAAAAGATTAGAAGGTGTGACATGTTTAAAGCCTCTGTTATTGACACTTTAATGGTCAACCAGATTTACTCTTTTATAGGGCTATAAGAACAGCAGATTTTTTTCAAACAATTTAGGAATGGGTGTTGTTTTCCTCAGCAGTTTCACACTTGCCAACTTTATTGCATGGCTGATTAGTTAGGCGCATAGAACATAAGTGAATAAACATGGAAGGGGCTTGAGTAGGCATGGATGGTATGAGAGGCCATGGTTAGGAGACATGAGTAGGCATTGAATTGGCATGGATAGTATGGGGTTCCATAATCTTATAAATCAAGTAGGGGCTTGAGTAGGCATGGATGGTATGAGGGCCCATGGTTGGGAGACATGAGTAGGCATTGAATTGGCATGGATAGTATGGGGTTCCATGGGGAGTAGTTGGAAACATGAGTTGCATTGTGTTGGCATGGAGTATATTCGGAGCCATGAGGGATGGGTGGTGGGTGAGAGGATGTGAAGGATGAGGATTAGAGGCCTAAAATCTTCCAACACAACTAGGACAAAGTCCCAGAAAATTGAGGTGGGGCCTCCGTTGAGCCCACCTTGGCACTTGCTCACCCCCATGACAACTGACGGTTTGCTTCTGTCCATCCTGTACTCAAACCACCTCATGCCAACCCCCACCATGTCAACTGACAACCTTCTGAATTTGAGCCAAGATTGTTATCACTGATCCAATGCTAAAACATTTTGGCTGGTATGATTATAATTTTACCTGCCCCCACTTCATAATAATGATGTTTGGGTTGCTTGGGGCAACAAGATGACAGTGTTTAGTGCTGCTGCCTCACAATGCCAGGGACCAGGATTCGATTAAAGCCTTGTGTAACTGAGTGATTGGAATTTGCATGTTGTCCCTGTGTCTGAGTGAGTTTCCTCTGGGTGCTCCAGTTTCCTCCCACAGTCCAAAAATGTGCAGGTTAGGTGGATTGGCCATGCTAAATTGCCCCTTTATTGTCCAAAGTTGTATAGATTAGTGGATTAACCTTGGTAAGCGCATGGTGTTACAGGGATAGAACAGAGAGGGACGTGGGTAAGATGCTCTCTGGGAGAGTCAGTGCAGACTCAATGGGCCAGATGGCTTTTTTCTGCAATGTCGGGATCCTATTGTGCTATGGGCTCTCAAATTCTTAGCTTAATAAATTTTCCAGGCAAGTTATCTTGGTTAACATTTTCCATTTTCAACAGTATGCTGATGTAAGCCTCAAATAGTTCATATTAACACACAGTTAATATATTGGCATGTTGTTCTTTCCACTATCTCAATAAGGGCAGTGGTCTGCCTCAAATTAATATGCTTACGTCTTCCATTATAATAGCATAAGCATTACCGTATCAAGCAAACATTTCTAGTGTAATAAAAATATCTGCAAAACATTATATTCAATATATGAAAATGTTGATGAAAAATCATTCACTTATTTGACTGATTGAACTTTGCTTTAATGAATTTTGGATTACCAGAATGTTCTTTTGTATTCAGCCCTAATGCAGGTTGAAGTTCGCACAATTCAGCTTTCCCAAGACCTGTGCAGCACAAAGTGCCTTTCTGGTTGGGCTTATTATAACTTTACCTGTCTCCAAGTCATCAGTACACCAGTGATTTGGTTTGATGCTGAGGTATGAGAAGATTCATCAATACAAGTACATAATACCATTGTGTGTGTGAGAATGGAAGCCTCAAATGGAAAACCTTTACCACCTGTTTCTTGCACTGATTTAATTGATCTTAGCCTTGAGAGTAGCAAAAAAGAAAGAATTTGCATTTATAAAGAGCCTTTCATAACTTAAGGACATCCCAAAGCACTAAGGCACTTTACAGTCTCCAATGAGAGGATCCAACCATTCCCCCTTGACATTTGGGAATTACCATGACTGAATCCAGACTATTAACGTACTGTGGGCTATGGTTCATCAGAAACTGAACTGACCTAGCCATTTAAAGGCTGTGACAACAAGAACAGGTCAGAGGCTGGGAATTCTTCAGTGAGTAACTCACGTCCTGACTCCCCAAAGTCTGTTTCCCATCTACAAGGAACAAGTCAGTGTAATGGAATACTCTCCCTGTGCCTGGATGAGTGCAGCTCCAACATTCAAAAAGCTCAACACCATCCAGGACTTAGCAGCCCCTTGATTGGCACCTCATCCAAAATCATTCACTCCCTCCACCACTGACACATAGGCCGGAATTTTACCAGCACGCTCGCCCTGATTCCGGAGGCTCGGAGAACAGCATTCTCCGTTGGTCTTGGGCGGGATCGTGCAAAACACGGGTGGACGTGCTGGTAAAATTCTGCCCATAGTGACAGTAGTGTGTACAACCTACAAGGTACACCGCAGCAACTTACCAAGGCTCCTTAAACAGCACCCACCAACTTGTAATTTCTAGCACCAAGAAGGACAAGTGTAGCAGCTTCAAGGGAACATCACCAACTGCAAGTTCCCCCTCACACACCAAATTACAATTCCCTCATGGTCACTGGGTCAAAGCTCTGCTGAGATTTTCAAATCCCAGCATGGCGGATCCCACTGTGGCAGATGTGGTGAGTCAGAAGTCCATTACTTTGACTGGAAGATCCCATTAGCAGGCGGGATGGGAAAATCCTGCCCTCCTCCTCTACCACCATTGTGGGTGTACGTCCACTGCATGGACTGCAGCAATTCAAGAAGGTGGCTCACCACCATCTTCTCTAGGGCAACTAGGTATGAGTGCATACGCCCATACTTATCTATATCTATATGGTAGACAATGATAGCTGAGTCCAGAACACTTAGATTATAGATCAGAATATTGTCCAGTTTTATCGCACCTGATAGTTGAGAAAGAAACAGCTTTGTCATGAATCTGTTAGTTCACCATCATCATAACTCCAGCCTCCAAACTCCCTCTAATGCCTCAGTTACACTGATTGTTTTAGTCATATCTTGATATCTGCTTCATTTTAAAAAAGAAAATCACAAAACAAGTAACACAAGTGTGTGAAATTTTGACAAAATACAAACAGGAAGTTAAATGGAAGAAAGGAATAAATAAAATCATTGTCGGGGCACAACAGCCAAACGAGATTACAAAAAGTGAAAATGGTCGCTCCAAAATTAGCATAAATATATTGGAAGTAAATCCCCTCCGTTGAAAACTAGTAAAAATCATATGAATATAATGCAGAAAATTCTGCTTCATTTTCACATTAGCCTTTTTGCTAAATTTTCTGAAAGGAGGAGTTTGATTCCTGTGGGCCTTGAAAATAACACTGTGAAAATATTGATCAATCAACCCTCAGTGTATTCATATTGATTTCTTCTGTATGCAGTTTAATAGTTACCATACATAGTTGAAGTAAATAAATTAAAGGCTCCATCAATTAAAGAATTTCATACAATTGTCTTGGCCTGCACTTACATTGGCAAAGAGTAATGTCAAAGACCAGGAGAACAGGGTTGTGATTCTCCTTTAAATCCTTTTAGTGAAGATACATTTTGCTCTATTTTCAGAGTTTCCTAATCTTCTATACTCATTCACCGGTTAAACCTGAGAGGAAAACAGCCAGCCTGTAACCAGCTCTTTCCAAGTTTATTCTGACCCAGCTAAGAGGAAATATGATGCAATAAATCAGCAATTTATTTTCTGCCAGTGATTCCTTTTTTTCCTCCACTTATGAAGATATATCTGGCCTCTCCCCAACCCTCCCCATTATCAGGACAGCAAGGTGGCACTGCTGCCTCACAATGCCAGGGACCCGGGTTCAATTCCGACCTTGGGTCACTGTCTGTGTGGAGTTTGCACGTTCTCCCCGTGTCTGCATGGGTTTCCTCCAGGTGTTTTGGTTTTGTCCCACCCTCCAAAGATGTGCAGGTTAGATTGATCGGCCATGCTAAATTGACCCTTTGTATCAGGGAGATTTGCAAGGGAAATATGTGAGGGTATTGGGAAAGGGCTTGGGTGGGATTGTTGTCAGTGCAGGCTCAATGGGTCGAACGGCCTCTTTCTGCACTGGAGAGATAAAGTTAAAGTTTATTTATTGGTCGCAAGTAAGGCTTACATTAACACTGCAATGAAGTTACTGTGAAATTCCGCACCTGTTCGGGTCAATGCCTCTACCAGCACGTCTTTCAGACTGCGCGAAGAAACCAGAGCACCCGGAGGAAGCCCACACTGACATGGGGAGAACATACAAACTCCACACAGACAGTGACCCAAGCCAGGAATTGAAGCCAGGTCCCTGGCGCTGTGAGGCAGCAATGCTAACCACTGTACCACCATATCACTCACTGTGGCTGAGTTCAGTACATAAAAGGAATCTGCATTGCCCCTATTATAGTTTTTATTTTTAACAGAGATGCCAAAACACAGTTCTCAGGCCCTTAAAATGTGAATACTGTGGACATTAATATGAAAATGTGTTCCCATTTGGGGATGAGGGGTGGTACGGTCGCACAGTGGTTAGCACTGCTGCTTCACAGCATCAGGGACCCGGCTTCAATTCCCGGCTTGGGTCACTGTCTGTGTGGAGTTTGCATGTTCTCCCCGTGTCTGCGTGGGTTTCGTCTGGGTGCTCCGGTTTCCTCACACATTCTGAAAGACGTGCTGGTTAGTGCATTGACCCAAACAGGCGCCGGACTGTGGCAACTTGGGTAATTTCATAGTAACTTCATTGCAGTGTTAATGTAAGCCTTACTTGTGACTAATAAATAAACTTTACTTTTTACTTTTACTAGTATATACTGGCAAAGTAAAAGTGCAAAATGCCTTTGCAAAATCTGAAATTGACTTTGAATCTTAGCAACTGCTGATGCTTAGTACATTCTGTGATCTGACTCCAAAGTTGCAACAATGCAAAGGCAGCAGTATAACAGAAGCCTTAATTTTATCATGCTTTCAAATATTAAGAAGTGAATTGTCTCAATTCCCATTCAGCTATGATTCAGCTATGGGGACACTTCCAAAGTCAGAATCCACATGAGGGCAGTTGCTAATGCATAACTCTTCAAAAGAAGGTGATGGCCTTGTGGTATTATCGCTAGACGATTAATCCAGAAACTCATTCTGGGGACCCAGGTTTGAATCCTGCCACGGCAGATGGTGGAATTTGAATTCAATAAAAAAAATCTGGAATTAAAAATCTACTGATGACCATGAAACCATTGTCGATTGTTGGAAAAACCCATCTGGTTTATTAATGTCCTTTAGGGAAGGAAATCTGCCGTCCTTACCTGATCTGGCCAACGAGTGACTCTAGAGTCACAGCAATGTGGTTGGCTCTCAACTGCCCTCTGAAATGGCCAAGTTATGGTCTCGTTCCATTCTAGAATGGCCTATTGCCATTCAGTTCAAGGATAACTAGGGATGGGCAATAAATCCTGGCCAGCCAGCAACGCCCTTGTCCCACGAATGAGAAGTTAAAAAAAAGTTTGCAGCAGATGTAAATATCCTCGCAAATAAACTGTCAATGGTGTAATCTGTAAGATTCTAGTGAATGTATAACTCCTGTGTAATGTTTGAATTTTTTTTTTTTCAGTTGCACTGTCAAAACCTTGTGCCTCGTAGTCACCTTGTTTCAATCCACAGTGAGGAAAATAACAACTTTGTTTTAAATTTATTACAAATGGCAAATATTACATTTGATGAGGTTTGGCTTGGCAGCTCTAATTTCTTCGGAGTAAGTATAATTAATTCTTACCGAAAATTTCAATTTACTTTAATAATTTCTAAATTCTGGGATAAACTCTCAAAATAATGATTAATTTGCTCCCTTATTTGATCTCAGACTGATGTAGAGATGTGGACTGATGGATCCAAATGGGATTATTATAACTGGCTTGAAGGAAAACCTGTTGCTGATTTAAACTGCAATGCAATGAAGCTACAGGAGGGTAGGATGTTTCTCATTCAAGTACAGAATGATGACTTTCTGCTATTCCTTATGCACAGTTTTAATACTGGGAATTAAATTGAGTATCTGTCTCTGTGATATTCGGTGCCTGTTTTTGTGTCCGTTGGTGTGTATAATTACAGCGGGGTAGAATGTCCATGAAGTTTCTCCAAACTCCTATTTTATCTCTGGGAGAAGATAGGCAGAGAAGATGAGGAAAGTGAACAGCAATATATTCAATTTCTCTGGTGTTTCCCCCGATTGTTCATAGACCATAGATTGTTTCTAAACTATGTAGAAATTACTGGCAAGGTTTTTACCTGCTTCTTCATTTTTGCTCTTCTCTTTGTGAAGACGCTGGTTCATGCTGAAATACGACTGCCCGACTTTGTTTACCTTGGTGTAACTTGTTCAGGTGCTCAATTCTGCCTTATGAGTTCAGATGTTATGGACACAATTTGGAGGTTTAAGGGATTTAATTTTGTTTGTACACCACTCTCAATGGACTGGATGCCAATTACATCGAGCAATAAATAGGAACATAGGAATAGGCCATTCTGCTCCATTAGATCAACACCTTAACTTTATTCCTTTCTACTGCATGTCAACTGTGGTTCATATGGTAGCAGTTTTGTCTCTCAGTCATAAAGTCCCGGGTTCAAATCCAGGACTTGGAAATCAAAACTGATACTCCTGTGCAGTATTGAGGGTGTGCCGCACTGTAGGAAGTGCCGTTTTGAATGAGAAATTAAATTGAGACCCCCTGCTCTGCTGGGTGTAAAAAGTACAGTAAGAAGTCTCACAGCACCAGGTTAAAGTCCAACAGGTTTATTTGGTAGCAAAGTCCCATGGCACTATTTGAAGAAGGGTAGGGGAGTTGTCTCCAGTGTCCTGGCCAATGGTTATCCTTTTGTCAACATCACAAGAAGAGATTTTCCAGCCATTATCACTTGCTGCTTATGGAGTTTGCTGTGCCCACTGTTGGTTGCCACATTTCCTGCATTACAAGGATGACTGCACTCGTGAAGTAATTCATTGATTGCAGAGTACTTTGAGATCTGTGGTTGTGAAAAACGCAGTAAAAATGCAAGTCATTCTCTCTCCTTGCTCAGTAACCCTTAATGCCTTAACTTAATAAAAACCCATCAGTCCCAGTTCTGAAATTTGCAGGTGATTCAACCTCGACAGCTTCTTGGGAAAACAAGCATGCGAAATAGGAGCAGAGTAGAACATGTGACCCCCTCGAGCCTGCTCTGCCATTTAATAAGATCATGGCTGATTCATTTGTGTTTCAAATTCTATAATCCCACCCATCCTGATAACCTTCAATTTCCTTGTCTAAAAAGAGTTCATCTACCTCAGCCTTAGAAATACTCAGTGACCCTGCATCTACCGTCATTGAGCTCCAAAGTCTCACAATCCTCTGAAAGAAATAAATTCTCCTCATTTGTCTTAAAAGGGCGACTCAATTTTAGAATAGTAGTGGTCCAGGCTCCCACAACTCTTTGTGTGAAGAAATGCTTCCTGATTTCATCCCTGAAAAGACTAATGCTAGTTTTAAGGTTAAACTCCTTTGTCTGGGCTCCCCTACTGGAGGAAATAGTTTTTCTCTACCCTATCATATCCTTTAATCATGTTGAAGACCTCAATTAGATCACCCTCTGATCTGCAACACTCACAGAATACAAGCCCATGTAACAAGACAGGAATTTACTACAGATACATTATTCAGTCTGCATTAAAAAAAACAGCATACTGAGGGACAAAGGAACAGGAGTAGGCCATTAAGCCCATTGAGCCTGCTACGCCATTCATTACAATTGTGGCTAATCTATCATTTCAATGTCTTTTACACCCACTATCCCCATAACCCCATAAACATACACAGCGACTGAGCTTCCACAGCTCTCTGAGTTAGAGAATTCCAAAGATTAACAATCCTTAGTGTAAAGAAATTTCTCCTTATCTCATTCCTAAGAGGCATTCCCCATATTTTGAAATTGTGCCATCTGGTTCTAGACTCCCCACCCAAGGGAAACATCTGACCTGTGTCCTCCCTGTCTATCCCTTTCAGTATCTCCTAGTTTCATCTCTCATTCTTCGAAACTCTGGAAAATACAGGCCCAATTTGCCCAATCTCTGTTATTGGACAGTCCAGCAATCCCTGGAACAAGTCTAGTGAATATTTGTTGCTGCTCCTCTATAGCAATAACGTCCTGAGGTAAGGGGACCAAAACTGCACACAGTACACCAGGTGCAGTGTAACCAAGTTCCTATACAATTGAAGTAAGACCTCACTGCTCCTGTATTCAAAACCTCCTGCAATAAAGGCTAACATCCCATTAGCCTTCCGAATAGCTTGCTGCACCTGCATGTTAGTCTTCAGTGACTTATGGACAAGGACCCAGGTCCCTTTGTACATCTACACTTTCTAATTTCTTACCATTTAGGAATCACTCTGCACAGCTCTTCCTTCTACCAAAATGGATTACCTCACATTTTTCCACATTATATTCCATCTGCCATGTCCTTGCCCAGTCACCAAGTCAGTTCAAATCTTACTGTAGCCGATTCACATCTTCCTCATGACACACATTCCAACCGAGCTTTGTATCATCTGCAAAATTGAAAATGTTATTTTTGGTCCCTACATCCAAATCATTGATATATATTGTAAACAGTTGGGGTCCAAATACTTGCAGTACCCCACTAGCTATAACCAACCAAAGTGAGAATGACCCATTTATTCCTACTCTCTGGGGGCAATCTTACCAAACAATTTCTAAATGCCACTGATCTGTCACTTTCTGCCTCCGCCAGCTATAACTGGCCTTTACCCCACCCCTGTCGAGACCCAATTCCCCTGCTGCTTGAACTGACTGCCAACCCCCCCAGCATGCACTATTCACCATCACCCCCTCCCTGTTACTGTAGGGCTCCACAGCTGATTCCCCCCCACCCTTGCATGGACCAATTGCAGTCGAAACTCCCCCTTCGTGCATGGACCAGATGATCGCCGGTTACAGAACATGCAGCGGTTCCCCCACACCCCCAATCAGCCCACACTCATCTGGCCCTGTCCCCCAGATGGCCCCTCCCCCTCAGGCCTCATCCCCTTGGCACTGTCAGGGTGCCAGGGTGCCAGGGTGCCAGGCCAGCAGTACCAGGCTGACACTGCCCAAGTGGCACCTCCCCCCCCCCCCCTCCCCTGCTCTGCTGGGGGACTTCAATGGCCTCTGGTCACACCGGTGAGGCTATCAGTTTGGTCCCAGGTGGAGCACCTGAATGCATTTTTTTTAACACCATTTTGCATTTGATGCATACTCGATGCTTTGTTTTGTTTCACCTGCCTTCTAATCCCAATACTACTTCCTGTTGCCAACATCACTTCCTTCCAATTTGGGTCACCCTTCAGGTTCCCATCCCTCTGACAAGCTAGTTTAACCCACCCCAATAGCACTACCAAATCTCCCTGTGAGTATATCAGCGCCTGATAAAATATAACCATACAGGTCCCATCTGCCCCAAAACCAGTCCCAATACCTCAGCAATCTGATGCCCTTCTTCCTACATCATTTCTCCAGCCACATATTTAATCAACCAATCTTCCTATTCTTGTCCTCACTAGCACATGGAACTGGCAGTAATCCTGAGATTACTGCTCTTGAAATCCTGCTTTTTAATTTTCTTCCAAAGTCCCAGAAATCTACTTTCATTGTATGATCTCTGTAGAAATATGAAAATATACCTCACTGAAATAATGTCAGTCCATGTGGTATGATTAAAGGGGGCGCTGGCCCAGTGGTATTATCGTTAGACTATTACTCCAGAAACTCAACGAATGTTCTGGGGGACCCGGGTTCAAATCCCACCATGGCAGATGGTAGAATTAGAATTCAATAAAAAAAATCTGGAATTAAGAATTTACCGATGACCATGAAACCATTGTCGATTTTCAGAAAACCCATCTGTTTCAAAGGAAATCTGCTGTCCTTACCTGGTCTGGCCGACATGTGACTCCAGAGCCACAGCAATGTGATTGACTCTCAACTGTCCTCGGGCAACTCGGGTTGGACAATAAATGTTGGCCAGCCAATGATGCCCATGTCCCATGAATTAATTTAAAAAAAATAAAGGTGTGATTGAGATTGAAGTAAATATATCGATTAAGCACAAGAAGACTAAAATGGATTTTCTGGAAATGTTTGAATTCTTTTTATTTTTGATGAAATGTTTATATTTCAGATCCTGGCTTTTGGAGTGATAACAATTGTGACACCAACCAATATCCATTCATCTGCATGTATCCCATCGAATATGATTAGAGGCAACACAAGTCAGCTCAATAAAAGTTACAAAACTTCAAAAATGCAATCGAAACCTCACCTATCAGTTAATATTAGTTTATTAAAACAGATTTTATAAACTCAATGGACTCCAGTCATCCTGTTTCTCCCAATGTCAGTGGCTGATTACCATCCTTCTCCCTCATGTCATTCCTCTGCTTTCTTTAAAATCACCAATTCAATCTATTTTATTCAGACTATAATGTCTGGGCTAGCACATTATATGCTTAAATACACAACCAAGGAACTGAGTTGCTTTATCAGATCAAGATTACTGTGTAAAAATATAAAGATGCTCAGCTGAAAGAACTTTGTCTGCAGCCCATTGGGAGATTGTGGTCTGATGTGTTCAAGGCTAATAGGACAAGTTACCCTCATCAACAAATGGAAGAAAGCATGTCATTGAAGATTTAAGGCTCAATTCCCCTGCTTAATTGAGAACAGTGATTATCCAGGAGCATTGCTATTTGGACACAGGTCTGCGATCTGCCAGCTTTCCTTTTTTAACCCATGGAAGGGAAAAGGAGAATTTCACTGGCTCTGTGTTCAGGCAAGAAAGCACTATCTTTAACAGATTTTACAGATTTATTCTTTAAAGATACTAGACGTGTTTAATATATATTGTAGTGTATTGCTCTGACAAACATCAAAAATTGTATTAATAAATTATTTTTGAAATGGAAGAGAATGATCTGAGGACCAAAGATGCAACAGTCAATTTTAGCATTAATCTATTTCATTATTGCTTACATCCATTTAAATAAATAATTTGTAACGATTTAAAGTGAACACCTTCTCTATGATTCACTCTCCAGTGAACCATAGCAATAGAGAGTATCACTCAAAATAGGCATGTGTCGATCAAAGTAAAAGTAAAGTATATTTATTAGTCACAAGTAAGGCTTACATTACTTACAAACACTGCGATTAAGTTACTGTGAAATTTCCCTTGTCGCCACACTCCTGTGCCTGCACCTAACCAGCTCACCTTTGGACTGTGGGAGGAAACCCACCAGACATGGGGAGAATATGCAAACTCTACACAATGACCCAATCCAGGAATTGAACCTGGGTCCCTGGTGCTTTGAGGTAGCAGTACTCACCACTGTGCCACCATGCCGCCCCAGGAATTCAACACTTCTTTGAGAACTCTTTACTAAATGAATCTGTGCCTTGCATGCTGTGGTGTGTTTCTTCGTTTGTTCAGCAGCCAAGCTAACTAAAGGTTCTGCTGGCAGCTGTCACTCAAAAGGCAAATTGAATGTTTTTACTATCCTTTCAGTTATATGGGGTTATATCGGATATATGGAACAGAAAAAGGCCATTGTAACCATCTATTCCCCCCTCCTTAAATGCTCGTCTAGCTTTCCCTTACATGCCTCTATACAATTTCACTTTAACTACTTCCTATGATAGAGAAGTAGTTCATAATCGCACCACTTTTTGGGGTAAGGAAGTTTCTTTTGAGTTCCATATTAGATGTCTTGGTGACTATCTTATATTGATGGCTTCTTCTTATGCTCTTCCCCACGTGAGGAAACATTTTGTCTGCATCCACTCTATCAAAACGTTAAAAACCTCTATTATGTTATCCTTTTAATGTATTCTTTCAATGTAAAAGAGAGCCAGCCTGTGACTATTTTCCTGATATGTAAATGCACATACTACTGGTATCATCCTTATAAACCTTCTCTGCACCCTCTCAAGTGCCTCAATATCTTCTTATAATATAGCAACCAGAATTGCATGCTTAAGTCTAAGTGTAGTCTAATAAAGGTTTAGTACAATTTTATCGTAAGAGGGAATTTAGATTAACTTGGGGCTAAAAGACTAACACATCAGAGTGCATGGAGTATAGAAAAGTCACAAAGTGCCTGGAATATAGTTTACAAAGGTATTGTTTGCATAGAGATACATATAACCACTGTTAGAGAATTTAGACATTATTTTTGAATATTTTGTATTAAAAGCATATACTTTGGTCAATAGCACAATGTTCTAAGGCATGATGGAACATAGTCAAGTAAAAAGAACCACATTCCTCAGAACAATGCAGCTACTGAGTGAAGGGGAAGCAATTCTTTTCAGTGTCTCTAGATGATCCTAATGAATAGAATATTCACTACCCATGGACAGTACCAGAGCTCTCAGAAGTTTGAATGAATAAGTCATACATTACCCCAGATAAGGCTGTCTAGAGACTGTTAGGAGACTGTGAGAAAGACTCTTGAAGTCCATAAACTCACATAGTCCCATGCTGTCAGGGGATAGATGTTATTGTCCAAGATAAATAATCTATACTAATAATTATTGGCTCATACCCGGCTGGGGTAAGCAAGGGGTGGGAAAATGCCTTTTGAAAATTGTATAATTGTAATACTGAGAGTAATGTAATTTCAGAGTGATTTGGAACACCACCAAATTTCTCTCCCTCGTATGTTGAATCAGGTTTGGAAAATAAAGAATTGTCTTTAACCAGAGTACTATCTCCATGAGTCTTTGTATTAGCCGAGCCATGGTTAAGAAGGGGGAATCTCTTATGTGAAAGCCAACTTAATACTTAGCCTCTGAAAAACACTCCTACAGATTGGCGCTATGAGCAGGGTCAGAATATGTCTCTTATGTGGGCGAGTATAGTTTTGTTTACCACCCAGTAGTAAGAGGAATCACGTGTCAGGCTTCCAGAACAATAAGCAGAGCTACTCGAACAAAGAAAAGGGGAGCTGCGAACACTGTATGACTGAGTAAAAACGTTGCGCTCAATGCGGGGGAATAAACATGGACTTTTGTATCACCTGAAGTAACAGAGCAAAAATAGCTATGTGACAGGGAAAAACATTAGGGGTTTAGGGTTGTACTCAATGTGGGGGAACAAAAAACACCTTGTATCACCCCGAATAGCAGAGTGAAAATATTCCGTGCAACAGGGAAGACGTTAAGGTCGAGAGCCGTACATAATGCAGGAGAACAAAGACGGATTTTTGTATCGCCCCAAGTAGCAGAGTAAATATAAATGCGTAATAGGGAGGATGTTAGGGGATGAGAGCAACAGAATGATGATGGCCGATCCAGAGGAAAGGAATTTCCAGTGGGGACCTGAGGAGAGTCTAATACAAGCAACAGTAACAAAGCACGGAAAATGAATAAAGACACAAAATCTTCCGAAGCTGAGCAGAAGGCTTGGTGGTTGGGACAGATTAAGAACAAACTAGAAATGGTAGCCGTCATACTATCAGCTATGATGAAAAACCATCTCCAGAGGAGGGCGTATTGTAGACAAATAGCCACTGCTAAGGCAGCACAGGAAGAAAGAACACATACACCCATAGGAAGGATGGTGACGGGATCACGATACCCATCACTCCCTCGAGTAGGAGAAAAAGGGGGTGGGATTGGGGCGGAATGACCTGGGAAAGCTTACCAGAAGGAGTCGCTCAGTGTAATGGTAACCTTCTCCCCATGATATGACAGCCCCGTCCACTCCCATGGCACCAATTCGAACTGTAGTGAAAATTCCCAGAAATGGAGGAGCAGCCACTGCCATTACACAAGAGAAGCCACTGACAGTGGCTGAGAAACAGATGTTTATGGATAAATTAAGTCCGATGCACCGTAACCACCAGAATTCGGCTTTTTGGGAGGTCATGGACGAACTAAGAGAAGTTCCCAACTAAACTTTAGATAATGTGAGGTTACTGATGAAGGGGAAACTAACTGGGTCCGTGTTGCACGCCGCCTTATGAGGGAGAGGTTGGATAACAAAAATATGATGGAATTAAAGAGGGCTTAGGGCAGCCGAAGTCCACGAGCCCTTTAGTTCTCTATCCAATCTAGTTTGCACCTTCCTAGTAAGAAGTTACCACCCTTTTCTTTCTACCAAAACGGCAACCTGACATTTATCTGTGTTGAGCTTCATTTCCCAATCCCATCCACCCCATCACCACCTACACCACCAATCTGATGAAATTTAGAAATTGTGGTCTTGATTCTAAATTCCAAAATTATTGACATAATTTGTGAACAACGGTGGTCTCAACATTGATCCTTGTGGAACCTCACTTTCCACCTTCTGCCACCTTGAATAATTATCCTTTATTCCCACTTTGCTGCCTTGAGGGCAGTTAGTAATCCATTTAGCCACTTGTCCCTGACTCCATATTCTGTATTTATCTCTCTATTTTGGGGCACCTTATGAAAGGTCTTCTGAAAATCCAGATACATTTTTTCTCCAACATTATCATTGGCTGCTCTCTGTTGCCTCTTCAAAAATTAAGCAAGGTTTGTCAAATACGTTTTTCCTTTTTGAAATCTATGTTACTTGCCAAACAAGCAGCTGCCTTTTCTCCTGTAATATAACCTCTTGTGGTCACTTGAAATTTGCCGCTCTTGAACTTGTTCTGATGAGTGCATGATGAAAAGCTTCCGTAAGATGTTACCCTTATCAGCAATAATCAAAAGAAAATTAATCTGTTTCGGCTCAAACGTGTCTACTGATCACTTGGACCGGGCATTTAGGGCACATTGGATGACACTAATTAGTGTGTGTCAGCAGCTACTTTTAAAAGCTAATTTATGTACTAACTTTATTCCCAATGAATTGGCTTGTTTCATTTTATGTCCAGTAGGTGTCACTGTGATATCAGTTTCCTGATGGATATACAATGTTGCTATTGGTCACATGATAAAACCCTTCCCAAGATCACCATTTAGGGATTAAAGCTCAATATTTTGTAATTTAAAGCTTCATTCACAATACAACTAAAAATAAGCAGTAATAATGTAAATACAGTTTAAACCTGGAGGCAGAGCCTAATAGAAAAGGCCATTCATTTTAGAATCATTTTATACCTAGAGTTTTGACTCTATCTTTCACGTGGTAAATAGGATTTTTTAATATTCATTCATGGAATATTTGCATTCCCGGCAAGACCATCATTTATTGCCCATTCCTAATGGCCTTAAGAAGGTGGGGATGAGCCACATTCTTGAACTGTTGCAGTTCATGTGGTATAGGTGCCCCACATTGCTTGTTTTGAAGAAGTTCCAGGATATTGACTCAGTGGCAGTGAAGGAACAGCGATATTATTCTAAACCAGGATGGTATGTAACTTGGAGGGGAACTGACTGGTTGTATTCCCATTTGTCTTTCTGACCTTGGTCATCTAGGTGGTAGAAGTCGCAGGTTTGGAAGGTGCTATTGAAGGAGCCTTGGTGAGTTACTGCAGTGCATGTTGTAGGTTGCATGCAATTCTATCACTGTACACCTATGGTGGAGAGAGTGATTGTTTAAAGTGATCAATGGAGTGCCGATCAAGCAGGCTGTTTTGTCCTGGACAATCGCAAGCTTCTTGAGTGATGTATCCAGACAAGTGGAAAGTTTTCATCACTCTTGAATTGTGCCTTGTTGATGGTGGACAGGCTTTGAGGAGTTGGAATGTCAATTACTCACTGCAGGATTCCTGGTCTCTGACTTACTCTTGTGGCTGCAGTATTTGTATGGCTGATCTAGTTGAGTTTCTGGTCAATGGTAACCCCAGGATGTTGATGGTGGGGATTCAGCGATAATGCCATCAAACGTCAAGGGTGATAGTTAGATTATCTCTTGCTAGAATTGGCTATTGCCTGGTACTGTATGGCATGAATGTTACTTGCTATTTATCAGCCCAAACTTGAATGCTATCCAGGCTTTGCTGCATGTAGGTCCAAATTGCTTCAGTACCTGAGGAGTTGTGAATGGCACTAACAGTGTGCAATCATCAGCAATTATCCCTAC
This sequence comes from Mustelus asterias, assembly GCF_964213995.1. Lineage (NCBI taxonomy): Eukaryota > Metazoa > Chordata > Chondrichthyes > Carcharhiniformes > Triakidae > Mustelus > Mustelus asterias. The sequence continues at coordinate 107,854,140 of NC_135804.1, forward strand.
TTGAGCCCATATAATGGTGGGCAGGACATTGATGCAGTTGAAGAGGGTTGGGTCTAGGACACGACTATGAAGAACTCCTGCAGTGATGTCCTGGGACTGAGATGATTCACCTCAAACAAGGGCAGAGGAGATTCAATTACAAAGAAGTCATGGACCAAAAGGCAAAGAGGGTGGGAATGGTAATAATAAATGAATGAAGCATTAGTCCAGAGTAGATGTTAATAGCAGATTAAAGGTCAATGCTGTCTAAAAGCAAAATAGCAGACAGACCACGTTAATCAGAGAACAAAGGTCAGTGGTTACTGAAAGCAAAATAACAATTGGGTGGGGTTTTCCGGCCGCACTCGCCCCAAGGAAAATCCCGCCCGAGGTCAACGGACCTTTACATGGTTCGTGTCCTACTGGGGATGGGAAAATTCCAGCCATTGTGTTAATAGCAGAATGAATGTTACTGCTGAAAGCAATTAGAATAAGTTACAGATTGGCACAAAGGGGAATAAATACAAAATGGAGGACAGAGTTACTGGTCTGAAGTTGCTGAGTAAATAAAGAGCCCAATTGGAAGATGAGCTGGTGTTCCTTCAGCTTGCGTCAGGTTTCACTGGAACATTGCAGCAGACCGAGGACAGAAATGCAAGCACGAGAACAAGTTGTATTAATATTATTGCCGGCATGTTTTCCGGGCCCATAGCTTTGGCTGAATCCAATTCTTTCAGCTATTTCTTGAAAGGCTGTGCTTACTTGTGCTGCAATACTTTGGGAGGAGTGCTTCCTGCACATAGGCAGTTGCAGTCTCACCTTCAATGTCAGAGTGCCAGCAGCCTGCCAAGTTTGCTAGACACAGACTAACAATAAAGTTCAAGTTTGCAATTTTAAACTCGGTGCAGACTTTAATCAATTACAAGTTCTCGTATGTATTCCACATATTATTTGTTAACTTTCCCTCTGTAATACATGCTTCTGAGTATTCAGAAAATGAAGATACATAATATGAAAATTTCACAAAATTCTCAACTTCCAATGTGGAGAATTGATTGTAACATTGAGTTTAAGTCCACTTATTGGTAAATAAATGGCCAATAAAAAATATTTTGACTAAAATATTCATTATTGATCTAATGTGATACTCAAATTGATGAGCTATTATCTAGCATATGAGCTACCTGAGCTATGCAGGAAAGCCCTGCACAAAGCCCTTACTCACTGGGTACAACAAAGGTGTTGCCAGACTGCTGAGTGTTTCCATCATACTTTGTTTTTATTCTTTACTCATTCGATCCAGTTTAAGGAAGCAACATTCACATAAAATCTCATTAAGTTTGAGATCACAGATTGGGAACTGAGATGAATTGCTGATGGAAAATTATGCCAATCCAAACTTCCGCCACTGATTGGAGGGACATCAGAACCGGTTGCATATGTTGCAGGAGAGATGGGAATATATTATTCATGCTGCACATAGCAAAATGAGGTGAATAGTCGGATGTTCCATTTCTGCTGCTGGCTGATTGAGGAAGGCGTATGGCTACAACATTGATAATTCTTCACCGTTTCCAATTATTTTCACTGCTGTCTCATAGCATCAGGGACCCGGGTTCGATTCCCGGCTTGGGTCACTGTCTTTGCGGAGTCTGCATGTTCCCCCCATGTGTTTCATGCATTTCCTCCGAGTGCTCCGGTTTCCTCCCACAGTCAGAAAGACGTGCTGGTTAGGTACATTGACCATGTTAAATTCTCCCTCAGTGTACCGGAACAGGCACTGGAGTGTGGAGGCTTGGGGATTTTCACAGTAACTTCATTGCAGTGTTAATGTAAGTCTACTTGTGAGACTAATAAGAAAAACTTTAACCTTGAAGTATTTGACGATATTTAAGTCTTGATAAAGTCAAATTTTTCACAAATCTTCCTTTCCTTTTCAATTGATGACGATACTTTAGCTGACAGAATATGGAATTAATTATCTAGCTATCCCAATATCATATTTTATCCCTGCTGTTTTGGCAAATTGTTTTATTTTCAATTTCAGAACACAAAGGATTAGAATGAATATAAACACAATGGTAACCGATAGATCCCTCAAACCAACATCCTTTATTAGTATTAGTTCTGCTTTGTCTACTTCAATTAACAGAGACATTGTTATGTAAATGACATGGGTGGGACCAGAGCAGATGTCATCTCCAAACATGTCTCAAGTCTGATGTCTGAAAACAAGTAGAATGATGACAATATTCAGACATATAATTACTCCTCTGCACAATGCAAGCTTTACTCAGACACATTACATTTTGAGCACTCACCTTCAATTCTAACCTAATGGAATTTTTTGCAAGAACAGGGAGACCGCAATGATGTAGTGAAACCTGTGCATTGCTGATTGAGCATAGCCCGACCGATTATTCATTTTTATCTTAATGGATCTGTCTGCTGACTTGATGGATAAATATAATGTAAAGTGCAGTCGCAAGCCACACAATCCAGACCTGGAATTTTAAAAAATTTATTCACAGGATCTGGGCGTTGCTGGCTGGGCCCAGCATTTCTTGTCCATTCCTAACCGCCCTCCATATCAGAAGGTATTTGAGAGTCAACCACATTGCTGTGGTTCTGGAGTCACATGTAGGCCAGACCAGGTAAGGATGGCAGATTTCCTTCCCTAAAGGACATTAGTGAACCAGATGGGTTTTTACAACAATCGACAATGGTTTCATGGTCATCATTAGACTTTTAATGAATTCAAATTTCACCATCTGCCATGGTGGGATTTGAACCCAGGTCCCCAGAGTGTTATTCTGGGTCTCAATCGCTAGTCCAGCAACAATACCACTACACCACCGCCACCCCTTATATCGTTTCTGGTCTGTGCTGAGTCAGCTGATCTCAGTTGAGGTTGGAGTTGGGATGTCACAATGACGCTCAGTCCATCAAAAATAAGCACAGGAGGAAAAAAGAATCAATTTTTGTTTATTCCTGATTACTATACAGTAGTTTTGATTGTAAAATGTGCACATGTAGTATCAGTTGACTAAAGGATTGGCTTTAACTGCATGGTTGCAATGTTGCTGTTGGGGCTGGCCATTGGGGGTTGAGGCCAGCCATTGGGGATCGGGGCCAGTGATATCTGGGGGTGGAGGGGGGGGTGTCAACCCCCCAATCTCCCTGTATAAGGGTGATCAGCACATGCCCCACGGTGCCTTGAGCCACTCCAGCAGGATTAGACCCCACCCCCCCCTACTGGCGTGATTCATCTGACAGCATCTGTATCGCACAGAGTGCCAGAATTGATCAAAGCTCAGCTCACCCAAAAAATGGGCGCCCAATGGACACTTTGGTTGTTTCGGGTGACAATCGCCCCCAAGATAGTAATCTCCAACACATAATAGCAATCCCAAACACACTGGACCTGATTTTACCATCGCGTTGCGCCCGTTTTCAGGCATGAAAACTTGGTAAAGTCGGGCGTGAGGCAAGTAGCGCGATCCGTACCTGCCTCCGCGCCGGTTCCCCTTTACTAAGGCCCGAAAATGGCTGCAATCGGGACCGCGCCTGAAATGGGCGTGACAGTCATTTAAATGCATTTGTCCAACTTTACCAGCACTTCCGTCTTTACCACCACAATCACCCATCCAGAATCGGCATGAATCAGACATGCTCCATAGAAGCCCGATTCGGGCTCTCCACTTAGTGAAGAGGTGGATGACTATCGTCCGACGGCTCTCTGCTTGAGATCGGGGGGAGCGGGGGCGGGGGGGAGATGTGTCCACTGCCACTATGCCTGAGATCAGTGGAGGGAAAGGGGGGTCTGCTGCCACTCTGCCTGAGATCAATGGAGGGAAAGGGGGTCTGCTGCCACTCTGCCTGAGGTTAGTGGAGGGGAAGGGAGGTCTGCTGCCACTCTGCCTGAGATCAGTGGAGGGAAAGGGGGTCTGCTGCCACTCTGCCTGAGGTTAGTGGAGGGGAAGGGAGGTCTGCTGCCACTCTGCCTGAGGTTAGTGGAGGGGAAGGGAGGTCTGCTGTCACTCTGTCTGAGATCGGTGGGGGAGAAGGGGGGTCCGCTGTAACTCTGCCTGAGATTGGTGGGGGAGAAGGGGAGAGGGGCCCCCGATCGATCAGGGTGGTGGGGGGGTGGGGGGAGATAAGGGTGGGATCAGTAATGTTGTCGGCATGGGGCAATGTCTATGGGGGCCAAGGGGAGGCATTATCCAACCGAGGAGGGATGTGGCAGGGGAGCAGCATTCTATCAGTTTTATTTCTGCTCATATGCAATTGGAGGTGCTGATTGGAGCTGTAGGAGTTTGAGCGCATTATGCCCCGACCCTAGGCTCCTGCAGCGCGATTTGGACTCACTGATATTTGTGCAGGCAGAGTGTGTATGGGGGTGTCTGAGAACGGGTCTAAAAGTCGGATCTGAAACACTCCCAGTTTCAAGATTCAAAGGGCTGTTTATGAATAGAGTTATTCACTATCCAGATAAAACAATGCCTTCTCAGATGTGAGAACATGCATTAGTCTGACTTGGCTGTAGACATGGAGGAAAATGATGGGAATATTAACTATGACCTCAGCGTCTGGGGTTGCTAAGCAATAGAGGAAGTTGAGTCAGCAATAGGGGGAGGAAGCATCCCGATTCCACAGGCCAATGAAATCCCATCATGTCAGAAGGTAAAATGCAATTGGCTAAAGCATGTGATAGATGTTATTAATGATTTAAGTGTATTGAAGATGATTGATTCAAAGCTAATGAAAGGTGGGAGAATTTGATAAGAAAAATGTATAACTGATCAATGCTAAACTGTATATGTCGGAGTTTATTGTAGATGTCAGGCTGTTCTATCTCTGGAGGGGCCTAGGACTCTTCGATAATCTCTCTCTGCAACTCGCTGGTCAAATAAAAGTTACGTCTTTAAACTGGGACACTGGCTTTCGTGAGTCTTTGTTGTTTTATTGGCTGAAGTTCTGGCGATACCCAGCCACCTCACAAACCCTGCTAATATGTGTATGCAGGGGGGGGTTTTGTGATTTAGGATGTGAATGCTGAATTCATTGTTTGGGACCCAGTAAAAACAGATATGGACAGGAGGTATGGGTGAGTCGGATTTTACACAAGATATGGGCAATGGAGTTTAGAGTTTATGTAGAATGGAGAGTTTAGGAGATTAGCAACAAAAGCATTGGGCTGCCGAGCCTATAAGTAACAAGAACAGATGAGAGTAACAGTGACAGTATAGGTGAGATGAACTCCAGAGGTAAGAAGAAAATAAGTAAGTCTTTGGTGGTGACAATCTAATGTTGTAGGATTTATGAAACAGCTACGAGCCAGCAGCAAAGAAAAAGATCTATCCCCTATGATCAGCAATAATAATTAGAAATACTTTTGCTCCAATACATTATTGGAAGAGAATGAAAAAGAGACCAATTAGTCGTCTCCAGAAATCTGCATTTGAAATTTGCTTGTGTTTGGTGTTTGTTTTGTTGTTGTGCTTTATTCTTTGATATCTTCTTCAACCAAAAATTTTACAAGTTCTCCATATGGTTCAGCATTGCAAACCTAAATGCAGAGAAAGGACATTTCCTGTGGTAAGTATGATCCAATGACTTTAAAAACACAGTAAGATCTTTTAATGCCATTTGTTTCGAAGGAAAATCATAAGTGTATTCAAAAATAATTCAGCAGAGGAAGTCTTCCCACTACATTTAAGATGGCATTATCACAGTTAACAGAGGAAACTTCTTCAGCAAATGTAATTCATTTCAGGTTAATTCCATATCAAGATTTATACCAGGTCAGGATTAATGGAATGATTCACTACTCCTTCTATCTTAAACCACTTAATCTGTAAATGTTCCTGAGAAAACCACAGAGCAATATTCAGAACATTTTATAATTTTACCTTACAAGTAAAAAATGTGATTATCTGAATGTAAAACCTGCCAAGGAGATAGTTGGGAAGCCATTAATTTTTATCAGAGATACAACTAATTGGAGGCCTCAGTGAAATATTTCCTTTCTGAATATTACTCCTCATTACAAGTTACAAGATTAAAATGGGTCATATTTAGTGCATGCCAAAGGATCTATCCATTAAGGGAACTATTTTGTAATCGACTAATATTAATGTATGAAAAGGAAGGGAGTGAGAACATAATGTTCTGATTTGGATGAGCTTCAGTGAGCTAGAAGAGGGGACTGTAAAGGTTTACATGTCACTTGTTCCCACAAAAGTTCCCTTTGTCTCTATAGTTCTATCTATGAATTGTGCATTCTGGCACATAGCATTTGGTGGCACAGTGGTAAGCACTGCTGCCTCACAGTGCCAGGGACCCGGATTCGATTTGCAGCTTGGGTGACTGTGTGGTGTCTGTGCATTCTCCCCGTGTCTGCATGGTTTTCCTCTGGGTGCTCCGGTTTCATCTTACAGTCCAAAAGAGGTGTTGGTTAGGTGCATTGGCCATGCCAAATGCTCCCTCAGTGTGCACTGAACAGATGCCCACGTGTGGCAACAAGGGGATTTTCACAGTAACTTCATTGCAATGTTAATGTAAGCCTACTTGTAACACTAATAAATAAACTTGAAACTTTCTGCTGCTGCTACCCAGGCCCTCTCCCCCACCCTATCCTCATAACCCCACACATTTCCAATGGCTAATCCATCTAACCTACACATCTTGGGACACTAAGGGGTAATTTAACATGGCCAATCCACCTAACCTGCACATGTTTGGGCTGTGGGAGGAAACTGGAGCACCCAGAGGAAACACACGCAGACACAGGGAGAACGTGCAAACTCCACACAGTCACCCAAGGCCAGAATTTAACCTGGGTCCCTAGTACTGTGAGAAAACAGTCTCACCACAGTGCCACTGTGCCAGGGGTGGAGTTGGCAGGATTACCTTGGGACCTCTTGAAGAGTAGTTGTGTTAATGAGAGGTTATGTTTAGTTAATAGACCTCCCGTTTGTTGAAAGTCCCTTGTGCAGTCATTGACTTAGTGGACCAGAATTCTGAATTCTGAATTAATGGCAGAACTCGACACAGCGTTAGGGTTGTCAGGATGGCGCAGGAGATTTGAAATATTGGTTCACTTGTCTTTGATGAGAATGTTGTGGACAATTGGGACGGATTCAAGCAGGAATGGATCATCTTCTGTGGTGTGGTGCTGTCTGAAAAAAACAATCTAGCAGTCTCGAAGATTAGATTGTTTAAATTCAATTCAGAAGAACGTAAAAAGAACACAGCAATTATTCTGCAGAATTCAAAGGAATAATCTCCCCACTTAAAAACCGGCACAATATTCCATTCTACTAATCAGAAATTGTTCTAATCAATCCAGTCCTACGTGCACACATTAAAGGTTTTAGCAGAAAGATGTGCATTTGGAGCATTTACTGATGAATTTGTTAGAGATTGGTTGGTTTGGGGTGAAAATGATTTATTCTGAAACAGCAACTGAAACAGAAGGACCTGACTTTACAATCTGCTTTAGAAATGTGCATTTTAAACAAGCAGTCCGACAGATTGAACAGAGAATTCAGGCAGGAAACAGCATGGTTTAGGAGGGAAACAGAAATGTGTGCAGTACAGGGGGTGCTCTGCATCAACTGCAGCAGCCTGTGTGAACAATCCGAAACATTGCTGAAAGATTTTAGAGGGACAAACGGAACCGTTTCGGTGGGTCACTGAAGTATTTTCAGTTCGTGGGGGGCTGCACCAAACGCAACGGCCTGCATCCTCCAAACAGGACTCAATGTTTCACCATTAGAAAAAAAGTGTAATCACTGCGACAACTGGAATCACTTTGCACAAATTCTGAAGATCCAAATGACAACTATCTCTCTCCTATGCCAGGAGTATTCCTGCCACTCACTCTCGCAGGGACAGGTGCGTATTTAGTGTGACAATACTGTGCCTTTGGAAATGTATTTTAATCATGTTGCTCTGCAGGATGTTTTAGCAGTCCCTGGGATTTTGTTGGAGCCATGTTGTCTGCAGCCTGTGTCCTCTATTGTTACTGAAGCAGTGTGATTGACAGCAGGTTTGTTTTAATCTGAACTAATGCAGTGTTCTGTTATTTTAGTGTCCCCCTGGGATGGCAGAGTAGAGCTTGATTGGGGGTGATTGACAAACCAGATCAAATGGCTTAGGACAGCTATGTTTTCACAGAGAAGTCCAATTTTAGTTTTCTTTTTCAGAAGCTGCTTGGAGCTGAGAGAGACAGCTGTGTTTTTTGTTTCTCTGGAGCTGGAGTTTCTGCTGTCTAAGTGTTGCTAGTTTGGAAGGTGTGTGGGTGCCAAGAGAGGGAGCAGTGTCTCTCTTCTTTCCCACTCTCTGAAGTCTGGAGACTAGAAGCTGCCAGGGATTGGGTTTACCTCTCTGAGGTTTTGCTGTTCTGAAGATATATCTTTCTCTGAAAACTGCTGTCAGGATCTCTGTCCAGAAGTGTAAAAACTGAAAATCCAGCCTCACGTGCGCATACTTGAAGATGGTTGTGGTTGTGGAGGGTCAGTCATCTCAGCTCCAGGACATCACTGCAGGAATCCCTCAGGTTAGTGTCCTAGGCCCAACCATCTTCAGCTGCTTCATCAATGACCTTCCCTCCGTCATAAGGTCAGAAGTGGGGATGTTCGCCAATGATTACACAATGTTCAGCACCATTCACGACTCCTCAGATACTGAAGCAGTCCATGTTCAAATGCACCAAGATCTGGACAATATCCAGACTTGGGCTGATAAGTAGCATAAAATATTCTCATCACACAAATGCCAGGAAATGACCATCACCAATAAGAGACACTCTAACCGCTGCTCCTTGACATTCAGTGGTGTTGCCATCACTGAATCCCCCACTGTCAACTCCTTAGGATTACCAGAAACTTAACAGGACTCGTCACATAAACACAGTGGCTACAAGAGCAGGTCAGAGGCTAGGAATACTGCCTCCTGCTTCCCTACAGCCTGTCCATCATCTGTAAGGCACAAGTCAGGAGTGTGATGGAATGCTCCCCAGTTGCCTGGGTGGGTGCAGCTCCAACAACATCTAAGAAGCTAGACACACTTCAGGACAAAGCAGCCTGCTTGATTGGCACCACATCCACAAACATCCATCATCCATTCTCCTCCACTGTGGCTCAGTAGCAGCAGTATGTGCTATCTATATGTGCACAGCAGCAATTCACCAAAATTCCTGAGACAGCACCTTTCAAATCCACAACTACTTCCATCTAGAAAGGCAAGGGCAGCAGATACATGGGAACACCACTACCTTCAAGTTCCCTTCCAAGTCACTCTCCATCCTGACTTGGAAATATATCGCCATTCCTTCGCGGTCGCTGTGTCAAAATCCTGGAATTCCTTCCCTAATGGCATTGTGGGTCTACCCACAGAACATGGACTGCAGCGATTCAAGAAGGCAGCTCACTACCACCTCCTCAAGGGCAACCAGGGATGGGCAATAAATGCTGGCCAGCCAGTGATGCTCATGTCCCACGAATAAAAAAACATGTTTTATTGCTGACTAATTCTGAAAAAGGGTGTATGTCTATCAGGTATTGCTTTAAATTGGAACAACAGGGATAGCTAGCTGTTAAAAGTTATACTGTGTCATGGCTAAATCTTGCAATTGGTAAAAGTTACATTTTTTTTGTGATATTCTGTGTTCTTAAATAAACTTTGTTTTATAAAAGCTTCCGTGTGTGTTACTTGAATCATACCGAGAGTGAAACACTTTATGCTCACTCATGCCAAAAAGAAATAGCATAACTAACTTCACAAAACACTTTGGAATCTCTGGCCTGGTCCTTAACATTAGGATCAGTGAGCTATAGGTCACCTGAATGAAATGACCAAGGCACTATTAATGTAATCATTCATGTTATATTGCAAACGTTTGTAATCAGCCACTCAAAAAGGAGAAATATTCACTACACTTGGGATAATTTCAACCAATGATGAGTTAAAAATCAAAATTGACTCAGGGGAAAAGTGCAATGTTCTATCCAGAAAGAAGATGCGAGAAATAGACCCAGAGGATATGCTGGATCCCAACCAGCAGTCCGACATTGTGCTTCCAGTAGACAAACAATCACCAACTTCAAGCCCTGGGGATGACAAGGTATAGTGACAATTTTGACAATCAGACAATTGGCAAGCTACCTGTTATGTACCATATCAGCTTAGATGACTTAGTCACACCAACATATGTGCATCAAGAAGGTTACCAATTGCGATGAAACAAAAAGTCATCAACAAGCTGCATTGAATGACAGAAATGGATGTAATTACCCAAATGGAGGAGGCCACAGACTGGGTTTCGACAATGGTTGCTGCAGTGAGAAAGGATGGTATTGTCAGGATATGGATCAACATTGTATATTGTATATTTAAATGACTCAGGCTATATCAACCCATGGAAACAGTAGACAGAACAGGTCATCTCAGACTTGCCGCAAGCAAGAGTATTTAGTCTGTTGGATAGAAAATTCTGATTTTGGCAAATCATACTGGATCTGGCATCCTCAAGATTGATCACATTCATATCCCCAGTACAAAGAACAAAGAAACTTACAGCACAGGAACAGGCCCTCGAAGCCTGTACCAAACATAATGCCCGACTGAACTAAAGTCCCCTACTCTTCTGGGGACCATATCCCTCTATTTCCATCCTATTCATGTATTTGTCAAGACGTTCCTGAAAGTCACTATCATATCTGCTTCCACTACTTCTCCCGGCAGTGAGTTCCACCACCCACCACCCTCTGTGTAAAAAACTTGCATTGTATATCTCCTTTAAACCTTGCCCCTAGCACCTTAAGCCTATGCCCCCTAGTAATTGACACTTCCACCCTGGCAAAAAGCTTCTGACTATCCACTCTGTCCATGCCCCTCATAATCTTGTAGACTTCTATCAGGTCACCCCTCAACCTCTGTCATTCCAGTGAGAACAAACCAAGTTTCTCCAACCTCTCCTCATTGCTTATGCCCTCCATGCCAAGCAACATCCTGGTAAATCTTTTCTGTACCCTCTCCAAGGCCTCCATATTCATTTGGTAATGTGGTGACCAGAATTGAACACTATAGTCCAAGTATGGCCTAATTAAGGTTCTATAAAGCTGCAACATGACTTGCCAATTTTTAAACTCAATGCCCCGGCCAATGAAGGCAAGCATGCCGTATGCCTTCTTGACTACCTTCTCCATCTGCGTTGCCACTTTCAGTGACCTGTGTACGTGAACACCCAGATCCTTCTGGCTATAAATACTCTTAAGAGTTCTGCCATTTACTGTATATTTCCTATCTGTATTAGACCTTCCAAAATGCATTACCTCACATTTGACGGATTAAACTCCATCTGCCATCTCTCCGCCCAAGTCTCCAACCAATCTATATCCTGTTGTATCCTCTGACGGTCCTCATCGCTATCCGCAATTCCATGAACCTTTGTGTCATCCGCAAACTTACTAATCAAGCATTTTCCTCCAAATCATTTATATATGTTACAAACAGCAAAGGTCTCAGCACTGATCCCTGAGGAACACCACTTGTCACAACCCTCCATTCAGAAACGCACCCTTCCACTGCTACCCTCTGTCTTCTCTGACCGAGCCAGTTTTGTATCCAGCTTGCCAGCTCACCTCTTATCCCATGCGACTTCACCTTCTGTACCAATCTGCCATGAGGGACCTTGTCAAAAGCCTTACTGAAGTCCACGTAGACAACATCCACTGCCCTACCCTCATCAATCATTTTTGTCACTTCCTCGAAAAACTCGATCAAGTTAGTGAGACACAACCTTCCCTCCACAAAAGCATGTTGCCTCTCACTAATACGTCCACTTATTTCCAAGTGGGAGTAAATCCTGTCTCGAAGAATGCTCTCCAATAATTTCCCTACCACTGATGTAAGGCTCATCGGCCTGTAATTACCTGGATTATCCTTGCTACCCTTCTTAAACAAAGGAACAGCAGGAACATTATCCTGGAACATTAAGCTGCCAATCCTGTCCTTCCCTTAACCAAGTCTCAGTAATGGCACCAACATCATAGTTCCAAGTACTAATCCAATCTCTAAGATCATCTGCTTTACCTGTTACATTTCTCGCATTGAAACAAATGCACTTCAGTCCACCAGGCTCTCTTTGATTAGCAACCATACCCTGCCTGCTCTTTCCCTGAGTCTTACTGGCCCTACTCTCTAGTTCCCCTTCAGTTAATTCACTTTTGCTTTGGTTCCCACCCCCCTGCCAGATGTCATTTTCTTTGGCTATTCTTCAATCCTCTGGGACCTCCTATACAAAGATTTCTCCCAATCCCCAGGAATTTCCTCCCTTGCCTCTTCCAGTATTCTAGGGTATATCCTATCAGGCCCTGGGGACTTGTCTACCTTAATGTTTCTCAAGAACCCCAATACTTTCTCCTTTTTGATCTCAACATGAACCAAACTATCTACACACCCTTCCCCAGACTCATCATCCACCAAATCCTTCTCTTTGGTGAATACTGACGCAAAGTACTCAGTTAATACCTCGCCCATTTCCTCTGGCTCCACACATAGATTCCCTCCCCTGCCCTTGAGTGGGTCAACCCTCTTTCTGGCTACCCTCTTACTCTTTATATACATATAAAAAGCCTTGGGATTTTCCTTAATCTTGCTGGCCAATGACTTTTTGTGACCCCATTTACTCCTCTTTATTCCGTGCTTAAGTTTCTTTCTACCTTCTTTGTATTCCACACTTGCTTCACGTGTTCCCAGTCTCCTAGCCTTGACATATGCTTCCTTTTACTCTTTAACTAAGCTCACAATATCTCTCATTATCCAAGGTTCCCAAAACTTGCCATTCTTATCCTTCAACCTTAGAGGAATGTGCCGGTCCTGAATTCATCTTAACTTACACTTGAAAGCCTCCCACATGCCAGGTGTTGATTTGCCCTCAAACATCTGCTCCTAATCTACATTCTTCAGTTCCTGCCTAATATTGTTGTAATTAGCCTTCCCCCAATGTAACACCTTCACCTGAGGATTACACTTATCTTTATTCATCAGTACCTTAAAGCTTACTGAATTGTGATCACTGCTCCCAAACTGCTCCCCTACTGAAACATCAACCACCTGGTTGGGCTCATTCCTCAATACCAGGTCCAGGTCTCCCACCACAATAACCCTGCTACTTTTACACCTTGCCAAAATCTGCCTACATATCTGTACCTCTATCTCCTGCTGGCTGTTGGGAGACCTATAGTAAACCCCCAACATTGTGACTACACCCTTCCTATTCCTGAGCTCTACCCATATTGCCTCACTGTATGAGCCCACTGAGGTGTCTTCCCGCAGTACAGCTGTGATATTCTCCTTAACCGGTATTGTAACTCCCTCACCTATTTTACATCCCCCTCTATCCCGCCTGAAACATTTGTATCCTGTAAGGTTAAGCTGCTAATCCTGTCCTTCCCTTAACCAAATCTCTGTAATGGCAACAATATCATAGTTCCAAGTACTAATCCAACTCTAAGTTCATCTGCCTTACCTGTTACACTTCTCACATTGAAACACATTCAGTCCACCAGACCATCTTTGATCAGTAATCACACCCTGCCTGTTCTTCCTCTGAGTCTTACTGGCCCTACTCTCTAATTCCCCTTCAGTTAATTCATATTTGCTTTTGTTCCCACTCCCCTGCCAGATGTCATTTTCTTTGGATACCATATGGTATTTGTAATGACTTTAACAAGGCCCATGATGTTGAGTGTATTCAGGAGGAATTTCTCATTCAGTACGTGGATGGCTCGACTAAAGAGGGGGCAAAACTTGATCTCCTCTTGGGAAATAAGGAAGGGCAGGTGACATAGTGTTAGTGAGGGATCGCTTTGGGACCAGTGACCATAATTCTATTAGTTTTTAGATAGTTTTGGAGAATGATAGATCTGGCCCAAGAGTTAAAACTCTAAATTGGGGCAAGGCCAATTTTGATGGTATCAGGCAGGAACTTTCAAAAGTTAATTGGGGGAGTCTGTGGGAAGGCAAAGGGACGTCTGGTAAGTGGCAAACTTTCAAAAGTGTGTTAACCAGGGTTCAGGGTAAACACATTCCTCTTAGAGTGAAGGGCAAGGCTGGCAGAAGTAGGGAACCCTGGATGACTCGGGATATTGAGGCCCTGGTCAAGAAGAAGAAGGAGACACATGACACGTATAGGCAGTTGGGATCAAGTGAATCCCTTGAAGAGTATAGGGGGTGTAGGAGTAGAGTTAAGAGAGAAATCAGAGGGCAAAAAGGGGACACGAGATTGTTTTGGCAGATAAGGCAAAGGAGAATCCAAAGAGCTTCTACAAATACATAAAGGGCAAAAGAGTAACAAGGGAGAAAGTAGGGCCTCTTAAGGATCAACAAGGTCATCTATGTGTGGATCCACAAGAGATGGGTGAGATCCTAAATGAATATTTCTCATCAGTATTTACTGTTGAGGAAAGCATGGATGTTAGGGAACTTGAGGAAATAAACAGTGATGTCTTGAGGAATGTAGATATTACAGAGAAGGAGATGCTGGAAGTCTTAAGGCACATCAAGGTAGATAAATCCCCGGGACCTGATGAAGTGTATCCCAGGACATAGTGGGAGGCTAGGGAGGAAATTGCGGGTCTCCTAGCCGAGATATTTGAATCATCGATAGTCACGGGTGAAGGACCTGAAGATTGGAGGATGGCAAATGTTGTGCTTTTGTTTAGAAAGGGCTGCAGGGAAAAGCCTGGGAACAAAAGGCCAGTGAGCCTCACATCTGTGGTGGGTAAATTGTTGGAAGGTATTTTGAGAGACAGGATCTACAAGCATTTAGAGATGCAAGGACTGATTAGGGACAGTCAGCATGGTTTTGTGAGTGGAAAATCATGTCTCACAAAGTTGATTGAGTTTTTTGAAGGGGTAACCAAGAAGGTAGATGAGGGCAGTGCAGTTGATGTTGTCTACATGGACTTTAGCAAGGCTTTTGACAAGGTACCACATGGTAGGTTGTTGCATAAAGTTAAATCTCACGGGATCCAGGGTGAGGTATCTAAATGGATACAAAATTGGCTTCTTGACAGAAGTCGAGGATGGTTGTAGAGGGTTGTTTTTCAAACTGGAGGCCTGTGACCAGTGGTGTGCCTTAGGGATCAGTGCTGGGTCCACTGTTATTTGTCATTTATATTAATGATTTGGATGAGAATATAGGAGGCATGGTTAGTATGTTTGCAGATGACACTAAGATTGGTGGCATAGTGGACAGTGAAGAAAGTTATCTCCAATTGCAACGGGATCTTGATCAATTGGGCCAGTGGGCTGACAAATGGCAGATGAAGTTTAATTTAGACAAATGCGAGGTGATGCATTTTGGTAGATTGAACCAGGGCAGGACTTACTCAGTTAATGGTAGGGCATTGGGGAGAGTTACAGAACAAAGAGATCTAGGGGTACATGTTCATAGCTCCTTGAAAGCGGAGTCACAGGTGAACAGAGTGGTGAAGAAGGCATTTGGCATGCTTGGTTTCATCGGTCAGAACATTGAATACAGGAGTTGGAATGTCTTGTTGAAGTTGTACAATACATTGGTAAGGGCATGATTGGAATACTGTGTGCAATTCTGGTCACCCCATTATAGAAAGGAATTATTAAACTAGAAAGAGTGCAGAAAAGATTTACTAGGATGCTACCGGGACTTGATGGATTGAGTTATAAGGAGAGGCTGAATAGACTGGGACATTTTTCTCTGGAGCGTAGGAGGCTGAGAGGTGATCTTATAGAGGTCTATAAAATAATGAGGGGCACAGATCAGCTAAATCGTCAATATCTTTTCCCAAAGGTAGGGGAGTCTAAAACTAGAGGGCATAGGTTTAAGGTGAGAGGGGAGAGCTACGAAAGTGTCCAGAGGGGCAATTTTTTCACACAGAGGGTGGTGAGTGTCTGGAACAATCTGCCAGAGATAGTAGTAGAGGTGGGTACAATTTTGTCTTTTAAAAAGCATTTAGATAGTTACATGGGTACGATGGGTATAGAGGGATATGGGCCAAATGTAGTCAATTGGATTAGCTTAGGGGTTTTAAAAAAAGAAAGGGCGGCATGGACAAGTTGGGCCAAAGGGCCTGTTTCCATGCTGTAAACCTCTATGACTATGACTCTATGACTCAGAATATGAGCTCCCTGATTAAGGCATTATGGCTTGTCCAATCTGGGAGCCTTGTTTGTGTACATAATGTGGAATGTCTGGGTTACTGGCACTCCAGGTTTATACTCTGTACGGGGAAATACCTTTCTGAGTGTTGCTTACTGTTTAAATAAATCTAGATTTGGTGAAGAGACATGAGCCTCATAGGAATTGTTTCAGTGGCAACGAGGTAAAGCGCAATCTGAAAGAAGCTGCTCGCATCAGTTGGGCCTAAGTGGGAGGGTAAGCCATTCTTATGCATCATGCTTTAACTAGACCATTACTGACCTGTGACATGTCCCAGTATGGCATCCTGGCGGTATTGGCCAAATGGAGAGGATGGCCCAATTGCATGCGCTTCCAGGATCTTAGCTGTTGCAGAACAGAAGTGTGGCCATATCAAAAAAGAAGGGTTGACAGTGGTAGTCTGCGTATAAAAATTCCACTGGTACCTTTATGGGCGGAAATTCATCATTATCACAGACCACAAGTCACTACTGGGACTGTTAAGGGAGAACAAGGCAGTGCTGCCCATAGCAACAGCCCGAATCCAATGGTGTGCTTTATTACAAGCCATCTACAATTACCAGTTGGAACACTGTCCAGGAGGCTGAATCTCTAAACAAGCGCTTAGCGTCACCTACCATTAGCAGACACCCCAGCAGTGGTAACCCCAATGGAAGAGACTGTAATGGCAATGATTTTTTTGGAGACTCTCTCCGTGGCAGCAAATAAAAATCAAAAAGACCCAAGTCCTCACTAAATTGAAACAGATAGATGGTGGAAACCAAAAGGCCATTACAACCCTATAAGGGGAAGAAATCCTAATAGGTTCATAAAGATTAGCATTGAGTTAAATGACTTTCAAACAGCCTTATAAGTGAACAAGAAAGTAGTTTACACATTTATGAAATGCAGTAAGAGATTTAAACAAGTGATTATGATTTAAAACACATATGCTGATATTTTGAATGTACTGACGTATTTCTAAGAATCATTGTCCACTTTAGCCAAAGGCAGATTGCTGCAAAGCATCAAAGCAAAGGGAATTAGGTTGAAGCCATATTCTAAGGGAATACTGAAGCCTTGGAAATATGCAAGTTTTATTAGCAGAATTCCTAATGGTAAGAACATTCAAAACACTTAATCAAACTTCATGAATAGGGTTTATTTACTGTAGAGATAAGATGGGTGAATGCCCTGATGTGGAATCATGTGTTAATCTGGTTTGGCAGTGAACTGTAGGGGAACTACTCGGAACGTACGCTTTGAACTTTGTGGCTGCTATCTGGTTACTAAGGGATACAGGATGTTGTGTTAACCAAAATGGGAGGAAATGTCTGGATTCTAAGGACTAATGAAATGTCATTATGCCAGAGGATAAGGTGCGATTGGCTAAAGCATATGACAGGTATTATTGCTGATTTAAGTATCTTGAAGATGATTGATTTAAAGCTAAGGAAAGGCAGGTGTGATCGATAAGAAAGCCTATAATTGATCTGTTTTGAATTGTATATGTCAGAATTCATTGGAGAGGTCTAACTGTCCATCTTGGGAGTTGCCCCGACCCTTTGATGATTTCTCCTAATTGCTGCTGGTCAAAATAAAGGTTATGTCTTTAATTTGAGACATTGGCTTTGTGGGTCTTGTATTGTCTGAAATTTCTGACAGTACCTGGCGGTACTGTAGGGCGGCACGGTAGCACAGTGGTTAGCACTGCTGCTTCACAGCTCCAGGGTCCCGGGTTCGATTCCCGGCTCGGGTCACTGTCTGTGTGGAGTTTGCACATTCTCCTCGTGTCTGCGTGGGTTTCCTCCGGGTGCTCCGGTTTCCTCCCACAGTCCAAAGATGTGCGGGTTAGGTTGATTGGCCAGGTTAAAAATTGCCCCTTAGAGTCCTGGGATGCGTAGGTTAGAGGGATTAGCGGGTAAATATGTGGGGGTAGGGCCTGGGTGGGATTGTGGTTGGTGCAGACTTGATGGGCCGAATGGCCTCCTTCTGCACTGTAGGGATTCTATGTTTCTACCTGGCCATCTCGAAAACCCCACAAACAAGCCTGAATTCCACCCATATTGGAGTCGGAGAGTGCAGCTGACCATACGAGATGGCATACTCTTATAGGGAGTATCCCGAGGCAGGGCCAGCCTCCCATCCTGACTGAATTGCACCGCAGCCCTGATCTCTCAATTCCACCCTGCCCACCAACCCAGATGGCCAGATCCGATCATCATCCTCCCTCCCTCTGCTCATGATCCCAAGTGCAGCGTGACAGCGCGTCCTCCACCCCCACCAATCGACTCCCAGTTGGCCCCGCTCCCAATAGGCCTCACCCCCTTGGCACTCAGCAATGCCTGGTGGGCAGTGACAGTTTACCCCTTAGACAATGCCAGGGTGCCAGGTTGGCATTACCAGGCTGGCTCTTCGCGGTGGACACAACCCTTACCCTCAACCCCAACCCCATGGGCGGGGCTTCAATGGCCTCTCTTCCTTCCTGCGGGGTTGGCCACCTGAACCTTTTGTGGGGAGTAGGAGTAAACCCTGCTGGAGTGAACCACTCCTGGCTGCAGGGGGTGGTGGGTGGGCGGGGTGGGTAGGTGAGGAGTGGAGGGGAAGGGGGAGATACTAGCAGGCCCGGAGACCTCAGTCCCAGGCCCGCTAATGAAACGGAAATCCTTTTGATTTGATTTATTAATGCCACATGCATTAGTATACAGTGAAAAGTATTGTTTCTTGTGT
Source organism: Mustelus asterias (assembly GCF_964213995.1). NCBI lineage: Eukaryota > Metazoa > Chordata > Chondrichthyes > Carcharhiniformes > Triakidae > Mustelus > Mustelus asterias. The sequence continues at coordinate 107,873,038 of NC_135804.1, forward strand.
GCTATACAGACAAAGTATACCATACATAGGGAAGGAAACAAAAGAGTGCAGAATGCAGTGTTACAGTCATAGCTAGGGGGTAGCGAACGATCAACTTAATGCGAGGTAGGTCCATTCAAACGTTTGATGGCAGCAGGGAAGAAGTTGCTCTTGAGTCCATTAGTACGTGCCCTCGGACTTTTCTATCTTTTTCCCGATGGAAGAAGGTGGAAGAGAGTATGTCCAGGGTGCGTGGGGTCCTTAATTATGCTGGCTGCTTTTATAAGGCAGCAGGAAGTGTAAGCAGTGTCAATTGATAGGATGCTGGTTTGAGTGATGGTCTGGGCTTTGTTCATGACCGTTTGTAGTTTCTGGTCTTAGACAGAGCAGGAACCATACCAAGCTGTGATACAACTGGAAAGAATGCTTTCTATGGTGCGTCTGTAGAAGTTGGTGAGAGTTGTAGCAGACATGCCAAATTTCCTTCAACTCCTGAGAAAGTAGAGGCATTGGTGGGCTTTTTTAACTATAGCTTCCGCATGGAGAGACCAGAACAGGTTGTTGGTGATCTGGACACCTAAAAACGTGACGCTCTCGCCCATTTTTACTTTGTCCCCATTGATGTAGATAGGGGCATGCCCTCCACAATGCTCCTTGAAGTTGATGACTATCTCCTTCATTTTGTTGACATTGAGGGAGATACTGTCATCGCACCAGTTCATCACATTCTCTATATCTTTCCTGTATTCCGTCTTGTTATTGCTTGAGATCCGACCACTGCGGTGGTGTCATCAGCAAACTTGAAAATTGAGTTGGAGGAGAATTTGGCTACACAGTCATAGGTGTATAAGGAATATAGTAAGGGGCTGAGAACACAGCCTTGTGGGGCATGGGTTTTGAGGATGACCGTGGAGGAGGTGTTGTTGCCTATCCTTACTGACTGTGGTCTCTGGGTTAGAAAATATAGGATCCAGTTGCAGAGGGAGGAGCCGAGCCCCAGGCCACAAAGTTTGGAGATGAGTCACGTAGGAATAATGGTGTTAAAGGCTGAGCTGTAGTCTATGACGAGTCTGACATAGTTGTCTTTGTCATCTAGGTGTTCCAGTGTAGGGCCAGGGAGTTTGCTGTGGTCCTGTTGCGGTGATTGGCAAATTGTACTGGATCCAGGCAGTCTGGTCGGCAGGAATTGATTTATGCCATGACTAATCTTTTGAAGCACTTCATTATGATGGATGCCAGAGCCACTGCACGATAGTCATTAAGGCACTAGGCTTTTCTTTGGTACCGGGATGATGGTCGTCTTTTTGAAGTAGGGACCTCAGATTTGTGTGAAGACAGGTTGAAGATGTCTGCAAATACCCTCACCAGCTGGTCTGCGCAGGACCTGGGTGTTCATCCAGGTACCCCATCTGGGCCAGTTGCTTTCCGGGGTTGATTTTTGAGAAGGTTGCTCTGATGTCGACAATGATGACCTCAGATATAGGTTTGTCCGAGGCTTCTGGGATGGAGGGCATGCTCTCGCTGACCTCTTGCTCAAAACGGACATAGAATGCGTTGAGCTCATTGGGGAGGGATGCGTTGGAGCTGGTGATTTTACCTGCCTTCATCTTGTAGACTGTTGTATCTTGCAGACCTTGCCATAGTCGCTGGGGGTCGGTATGACTAGCCTGGGATTCAAGCTTTCTTTTGGCACCTTGGATGGATCTCCGTAGATCATATCTGGCTTTCTTGTATAGATCAGAGTCACCTGACATGAACGCTTCAGACCTGGACTTCAACAGGCAGTGGATACCCCTATTCATCCATGGTTCCCAGTTGGGAAATACACAGATTTGCTTCTTTGGCGCACAATCTTCTACACATTCACTAATAAAGTCAGTTACTGTAGTGGCTGGTTGCGGATTTTTTAAATACTGACCGGTCTACTGACTCTTAAGCAGTCCCGCAGGAGATCATCTGATTGCACATCTGATACCCATATTGTAAACAGCTCAGCACCAATTTCTGGCACGGAGCTCATTACACTGGAAATCTTTGCCGGAGAGACTCGCAGAGGCCTTGGCACCCAGCAGGAAGCCCGCAAAACGGCCTCCACTGATGTCTCCCGGCACGCTGCGCTGCTCGAGCACTGCAGCGAGCTGGGACAATCGCCCCCAAGAAATCTACATGCTACAGCCCATTGAGTCTTTGTTTTAGCTTTTCTGAAATCAGCAGCAAGTGTTGTCCTTTCACCACTGACTGGTAAATTTATGCCAATGTGATTTTGCTCGGTAGTTCCGCAGCTCTATACATTCTTAACAGGAAGGAGAGCTGCCCATTGAGAATAAAGTTTGAATGAATGCTGTTCTGAACTTACAAGTACCCAGAGAGCCATCTATCGCACTGGGTAAGTGATGGGTAAATAAGCTTTATTTGGAACATATGAAGGTATCTCGGCAAATGTTTAAAATAAAGCACAAGAGGTTAAATCACTTATGATGAATTACACAGAATGAAGCAATGATGCATAGAGCACTGATATTAGTATTGTGAGAGCACTCCACATCAATCACTCTTCGAAATTTTGCTGTTATGCTTTCTCTAATATGTCACACAAACTGATTAAATCAGCCATTCAGATGGTTAATTCCAGTACATCTTCTTAAATGCATTTGGATTCCTCAGTTTGCTACTAGTCTTCATATAAATGATGTGTTGTGACTTGAAATATTATGCAGTTTCATTTCTTTACTGTGTACCTTTCTCACCTCACTGACACAAATGACAACGCTACTGTTTCTGCTAATGGTTATGCCTGAACTGAACAACTGAATCCATTGAATACCAATCTGCATTACCCTTTTATCCACAAGATGGAGCAAACAGAAGTCCAAATTATCATTCTTTCAGGTGGTTAATTCTTGTAAACCAGATTTAGAAAGATTCAGTAGTGACAAAGCAATCTTCACTTTTACATTGGTTTCTCACATTTACCAATGGCAAACATCAAGTACTTAGAAGGGATTTCCACCAATTAGATGATTCAAGGATGAGAAAAGACCATTTGGCCTCTTGAAGCTCTTGTATTGTTCTGACTCTGCGGGGAATTAGCACATAGGAAAAAGACGAGAACATGGCTAGGTTTTGCTGAGGTTCTACATATCCCCTCACAGTCCACGTTACCAAGTAAGCAACACAGATTCATTATAGCAGAATTCTATTGAGTAGCCCCATAACAAGTTTGAAGCGATCATTCAAAACCAGTTTTGTATATTGGTTGCACTGTCTTCCTTCAACAGGTTGATACTAATTCTTGTTACTATGGTGCCTAATTACAACAAATTATGTGATTTATTGGTGTTATTATAAATGTCACTTTAATTGTGTGAATGGGCGCTTCTTTGCCTTGTCTGGGAAAGCCATATCCCTTTACCTTTTGAACTTAAAATGTTTACAATGCTTAATTTTTTCAGAATTTCCAAAGGATTGTTGATATCAGCATCCATCCAGAGTTTCTTCGGGTGTTGCTTTTTCCACCTTGTTCTCCCGGTTTAAACATTCAAAAGGGTGGCACACTTGCACTAGAACCAGATGAAGAATTCTTTCAGCACCGGTCACCAGAGAAATTTGGACCCTCCCCCCACCCACCACCCACACGGTGTCTCCCAATCCATTAAGACCATAAGATCATAAGACATAGGAGCAGAATTAGGCCACTCGGCCCATCGAGTCTGCTCCGCCATTCAATCATGGCTGATATAAACGCAAATATGTTGTAAAATGCATGAAGGAATAGGCACATAGTACAATCCAGCAAATCATACCACAATGTACACACTTAAATGAAACAGTTTTACACTGGGGTGGTGGCATGATAGATTGCTGAGATTGCTGGCCCATAAACCAGTGATCAGTCAATGACTACCAATGAATAATCAGTATTGATCTATAGTATTATACTCTAACACCCTCAGTTCTTTGGCAATGGAAGTTGTTCTTTCCTTGTCAGTCTTTCCTCTCTCCTTAAAAGTGGCAAACATTGTCCTGCACCTTGAGAGTGCCATTTCAATTTTGACAGTCCAGCACTGGGCTGTTACACTTACTCTCCCAAATCTTCCTGGAATTAGCTAATAATCAAAAAGACCTGGATAATTAGGCACTTGTTCCAAAAGTTTACCAATTATTTGTGGATTATTTTTTTCTTTCATCCCAGAGTCATTTTATGTGCAAGAAAGTTATGGGTTCAAGCTATACCTGGGGAGATTTGAACATACCCAATTGTTCACTGTTATAGTGATGTTATCGTCCAAAAATTAAAATCCTGTTCTGATCAAATATGAAACCACAATATTCAGCTGCTTACGGTGCACAACTGAAATTCCAGGATTCAAGATCAGGAACTGATAACCAACAAGGCAGGGATAAGCAAACGGGTTTATTTGGGGGAAAATAACTATGTATGAGACAGAGATAAGAATATTTCCAAACCCTACCCCCCCGGACTCCAACTGCCAGAAAGCCTTCATTCCCATTCTTGATTTGCGTGCCTTGCCACGATTGGCAAGATGGATTATGTGACCCCCCCAATAACCCACCCCCTTAAAGGGGCATACCACCACATCCCTCCCACTTTAAGTCCTTCATTAATATTTTACAATAACAAAACTATTTACAATATTATACAGCAAAAGGGGGAAACCTAACACAGTCTCTCCTAAGGTAAGTCTATCCGGAGACTTTCAAATACTTTAGGAGCATTGTAATTCTTTAGCGGGTGCTTCATGAGTCGAGGTTGTTTTGTCTTGAACAACAGCAGGAAGGCTTTCAGTTTGCGAAGGTGCAGAGAACCTCTCCAGTTCCCAGCAGAATGTTGCTCGCGCCTCTTCAGAGTTGGATTCGGTTCCTCTGGCAATCACTGCAGCCACACTAACAGACATAGCAGGGACAGTCTGCTCACTTGGTACAGTGTGTGAGTCTCTTCTGCTCGGGTGGTCCACATGCTTCTTTCTTCACTCTCTTCCCTTCCACATCAACTACATATGACACTGAACTTGTCTTTGCCACAACCACCCCAGACATCCAATTCGGATCAGCATTGAAATTTCTTACGTAAACTAAATTGTTTACCTGAAAAGCCCTCTCAACCTTAGTGGAATCATGATATGACATTGCTAACTGCCTTAACCATGAACACTGCTATAATCTCCCCTGGATTTTTGCTTATTGAATTGAATTGATATCGCTGCATGAACATTGATGGTTTTGGATGATGGTGTTCTTTGACCAATTCAACCAGCTGTTAAATGTTTTTTGTATCTGGGGCCTCTGGAGAAGTCAGACTTTTAATCAGGTTGTAAGTTGAGCTTTGTAGGCTGTTAGAAGGATTACCTTCTGTTCTTCCTCTCTACCAATTTCATTGGCCCTATAAGTAAATTGGAAACGCTCCAATTTAGTCCAAAAGTCCAAAGACGTGCGGGTTAGGTTGATTGGCTGTGCTAAAATTGCCCCTTAGTGTCTTGAGATGGGTAGGTTAGTGGGATTAGCAGGTAAATATGTAGGGATATGGGGGTAGGGCCTGGGTGGGATTGTGGTCGGTGTAGACTCGATGGGCCAGATGGCCTCTTTCTACTCTGTAGGGTTTCTATGATTTCCATATATTGGGCCCACTGCTCTGATTCAGGGTTAAATGATTCAAACTTCCCAATTAAGGGCACATTGGCACTCACAAATTGTTGCAGTCGTTTTCTTCAAAAGAGTTGCAGTTCGAGGGCTGCCCTCCTGACTTGCAGCAAATGACAGGAAAAGCTCCAATATAATCATAGAATCATAGAATTCCTACAGTGCAGAAAGAGGCCATTTGGCCCATCGAGCCTGCACTGACAACAATCCCTCCTAACTCCTAACCTCATAACTCCACGTATTTACCCTGCTAATCCCCTAACCTACACATCTTGGGACACTAAGGGACAATTTAGCATGGCCAATCAACCTAACCTTATAATAGCTGCGAGGAACTGATAAGCAACAAGGCAGGTAAACGAACAGGGGTTTATTGGGGGAACATAACTTTACACGAGACAGAGACAAGAATGCTTCTGAATTTTACAACTCCTGGACTGCCAGTAAGTCCACACTCCTGTGCTTAACTTGCACGCCTCACCGCAATTGGCCCAATGGGTCATATGACCCCCCCCTATAACTTGCCCCTTAAAGGGGCACTCCACCACAAACTTGATGCTGAACTTATAAATAGAATTATTCAGGATACTTAATGAAATAAATCAATTAGGTATATGTTTGAGCTGACCGCAGGAAAATGAGCTCAAGCTTAGAAGAGCTAAAGTACACAGACAGTTTATAGTTAGCCAAGTTATGAGAGGGTGATGAATGTATGGAATGTACTGACTAGGAGAATAGATAATGTGGAAACATTTAAGAGAGAATTGGGTAGATATTTGTGTGAGTGTGGGATTGCAAAGTATTCATTTGGCAATGTCTGCTGTGTTGCCAGAAATGTGGAAATGGCATTTTTACAAGCTGGGCCATAAATCTATCAAGGCATCATCTGTTTAAAGACAAAACTGTCTTAATGTCTCGGCAATACCTTTTAATGCTTAATACCTCGAAGACAGATTCAGGGAAAGAATTGGGTGAAACATTCCTCGGTGCAGGAACTACTAAATAAAATTTTCAGTCATTTTTATCATTATTGTGTTGGAATATTTGCTTTCTTTTGGAGATCTAGCAGATCTGATGAAATTAGTTATTGCCGGAGTTAGATTAAGAATTTGTGGGGCCCTGGACATCAAGAAAACTCAGACTCCAATATCACCTGCCATATGGGCCCTGTGAAAAGCGCGTTACCCAAATCTGAGTACACTGATGCTCCCCGTTAGAACAGGCAGCTTATAGTCTAGTACTGGGAGGCAGTGCTGTGCTGGAGCAGAACCTTCAGTAGGGAGAAAGTCTGAAGATGCTTCCTGCAGCATATGAGACTTTGCCTGGCAGAGAGTAATGAGTGGGAGGAAGAACCACATCCTGGCATTTGTCATAAGCATGATTTCCTATAAAACGTGTAAAAGGCTTGGCTCTAAACTAGTCTGGTCACTGCCCCCAGAAAGAGTTCACAGGGCTGCTCGATGCCAAGGCAGACTCATTAAAGGACCCACCTCAATTCTCTGGGACTTTAGCTCAGTTGTAACAAAGAAATAAAACCAAAAAATATCTCCACCTCAGCCCTCGCATCATCACATCCCTGCAAGCTCATGCCATCTCATGCCCCCAACCCACTTAATAGCCCCTCATACCCTGTATGCCAATCCATACCTTCTATCTGCCTTGGTGGTTTCTTATACACTTCCTGCCACCTCATGCTCCCAACCCACCCCTGTGGCCCCCCCAAAATTCCCTGCCAATATATGCAACTCTACCCAACCCAATGGCCCTTCGCACCCTCCCTGTCAACTCAATGCTAACTCATGCCAACTCATGACTCCTAACTCATCCCCATACCTCTTTATTGTTCCCACGTCAACTTGGTGTCAAATCATGTCAAACCATGCCCCATACCCACCATTCTTTCCCCTTAAGCCTTCCATGTTAACTCATCGCCATGGTGCGATAAAATAAAATACAGTTTTAAGCATCTATTACAAATTTCACGATTTAAAAAAAAATTGTTGTTAAAAGCTTATTCAATACAATTAAATCCCTTGGATAAAAGCAAATTACTAGGTTTCTGCCAAAAGATACATGACCTCTCCCAAAGGGGTGCCTTACCTCTCCAAATAATTCAGGTACATTTAAGCCTTTCCCTCAAATGTCTAAAGCACACGAAAGCTTTCAGAAACGCGAGTGACCAAAATTGCTTCTGTTTGAAGGTGGCCACACTTTTAAATTCTTCTGTGAACTGTGAATATGTAAAACATCTTCGACCCCAGTGAAAATAGTGAGGACAGGTATTTTTCGGGGGGAGGAGGAACCTCCAGATTCCGGACTCCGGTGTAATTTTGGGAAAGCTCAGAACCCAGCTGATTTTACAAAAATTCAATCCTAAAAATTCACTCACAGACTTAAGGAAAAATGGGAATCTTATAGAAACATAGAAGAAACATAGAAAAACTACAGCACAAAACAGGCCCTTCGGCCCCACAAGTTGTGCCGAACATATCCCTACCCTTTAGGCCTACCTATAACCCTCCATCCTATTAATAGAAACATAGAAAAATCTTATGCTCTTGGAGTGTTTAGAATAGAGGCTAACCTTGGTAAAACCTAATCATTTTGCTGGCTGATGCACTTTTGAATGGGAGCTATCCTTGCAGTTGAAAACACAAATTATGACAAATTGTAATTTCTCCATTTGCAGACACAAGAAAATAAGATGAAAGGAGAGGTGGAATTTTATTGAGTTGGCTGTTTGAGGTTCAACATTTTCAAAATGAGAAGTCGCGTAAGTTGCTTCTATTGTTAAAGTGAGACAGTCTTACTACAGTACTGGACAGATACTTGCCTCTCGCAGCAGCTTTGAACTGTGTTCAACACAAATGTAGAAAAAACTTTGATGAAATGCATTAACAACACAGAAAACTGACAAAAGCTGCCCGGCAACTTCAAAAACCTGATAGACCAAAACAGCCCTAATTATAGGCCTTACGAGGTGTGATACAAAGATAATTGGCTCTATGATTTTGTTATGCCATGCAATAATTTTCAAAGGTAAGTCAAGCCCAAGTTAAGAATCTTTACTGATTTTGAAAGGTTTAATATGGACAACAGCGTAGTCTGTGATTGCTGTTATACATTGAAAATTGTTCAGAGAATTATCGAATTGTACAATACAAAAGGAGACCATTTTGCCCCTCGTGCCAATGTCCAATCTTTGAAAGAGCTATCCAATTAGTTACAATTACCTTTTTATTTTCTCCTTTTGAAGTATTTACCTCATTTGACAGTTTTGAAAATTACCATTCGATTAGTTTCCACCACCTTTTAAGGCAGAGCGGTATTAGTCAGACTAACTTGCTGCATAAAAAAATCCTCCTCATTCCCCCATCTGTTTTTTTGGCAATTACCTTAAATCTGTATTATCTGGTTACTAGCTTTCATGCCAGTGTACACAATGTCTCCCTGGCCAGAATATTTCTACCCTTCACGCTGCCAGGAGTTTCCCATTCCATCACAGGGAATGGAGATTTGGCTGGGCGCCAAATTCTCCGACTTTGCTGCAGCGAGAGCGTGGCGTGAATGGCCAGTAAGATCGCTTTCATGTTTGGAGCAGCTATGTGCTTGAAAATTGTAAACAATGTGCTACAACCAGTGGAGAAACAATTTGCAAGTCCAAACAGCCTTCTACCTGGCCTTGAAGTTCACATCAGACATCTTGAGCATTCAAGAAAAAAAAGTTTATTTATTCATCACAAGTAAGGCTTATATTAACACTGCAATGAAGTTATTGTCGTCACACACTGGCGCCTGTTCGGGTCAATGCACCTGACCAGCACGTTTTTCAGACTGTGGGAGGAAACCGGAGCACCCAGAGGAAACCCATGCGGACTCAGGGAGAATGTGCAAACTCCACATAGACAGTAATCCAAGCCGGGAATCGAACCCGGATCCCTGGCTCTGTGAGGCAGCAGTGGTAACCACTGTGCCACCGTGCCACCCCAACCCAAGACAACCCAATCCAAAGTAGGCAGGGAAGAGACAGTTGAAATTTACTCCCTTTTATTTTCTTTAATTAGTAATGGTTTCACACCAAGCTTTCCTTCACTGTGATTTAGTTATTTTTTTGATTTTATGCCGCCCTGATATTAATGGGACAAGTCATTCATAATGCACTCTTGAGTATTGTAACTGTAGCAATCTCATTCCTTCAGATTTTATTTGTTGTTGTAGGCTTTTAAAAATGTTTATTTTTACCTTTTCTTTCCCTCTCTTCTATCTCTCTCACTGAATCCCATCTTTCTTTTTCATCTCCATCTTCTATACATGATTTTCTATTCAATAATCTACACTAGCTTACACTTCTTGGTCAGACTCTGTGTGCTTTAGTAATGATTATTTAATCTGATTGGCGAAGCAATTACAAAACTGTTTGCCCTGTGCATACATGACCTAGATCCACTCCAGAGCATGAATCACCAAAATGGCTTTCTAATCACAATGAGTTCCAGTGTAAAAGCCCATAAAAATTCTGTAGGTTAAGTGTTGTTTGTTCACCACTGATTGCAAATTCCGGTCAAGTGTTTCACCCACAAGTCAAGCTGGTACAGCACTAAACTGAAACTTACAAGTTGCTTCTGATCAAAACCAAATGGCTTCAAAGTAAGGCCTTTGTAGCTTCCACTAATCTATTCTCTCTTCTATCCGTTCCCACCACCACCTCACCGCGCCCCCGCCTCCCCCTGCCCCCCACCTCTCTATCTCTCTCTCTGGGGTATCTCTTGATTTTGTGAGATAGTGCAATAAGACAAAACAGGTTTTACTCACATGCAACTGTAAAACTGTGTCAAATTGGTACAGCACTGCATTCAAAGTCACAGGTTGTCTGACAATTGACATCATCGGAAATCAAGTTGGGATAGATATGAAATGAGTCACTAACTAACTCCTGTCACTTGTTTGACACTATCAAGCTCTCTTTTTCAAGATATGGTTCAACACAAGTGGTGTCATTGTTCATCTGACTTTACGTATTCCCCTGCTCCAAACGTTCTTCCATGAACTGAAATTATGAATTTTTAACCCAATTCCTAATGGGTCTGAGGTCAGAACACAACCTTTGAATGGCTCGCTGCATTTTCTGGCCGCTTTGAGATGAGGTCATAGAATTCCGTCTAAAGTGTGCAAGGATCTTTACTCTGAATATAATCTCCCCAATATAAAATAGGATTAGCAACTAAACAAATTAAACATGTCTCCATTACTATAATTACTCAACCATTATCATTGCGCCACCTCTAACATACATATTTTGCATTTGTACCATGCTGGGCCATACTTCAGAACAGACCAGTACACAAACTCTTTGATCAAATTCACTCATGTTCAATCTACTTACCAGCATTAATCTATCAACACAACAAGAAATTTTACCCAGCCAGTGCCCGTAATGTAATCTGCTTTCAGATCAATATTGCAGCGCTCTGGTGACTGGGACATTTTCCATAAGTTATGTCATGTCTAGTTGTTATCCTTCAATTCCTACATGAGGGCACCTATTTTATAATACTCAGCGTGAAAGAGTAGCAGAAATGTTTGTACCAACATTTGGAAAAGGACACAAAAACTGGACCATTTAATCTGTTCCATTTAGACATGGTGCAGACTACATATTCCATCAACTTGGCCCACACGATTTCCTGGTGGAAGCACAAAACTGGTGGGAAAAAACATTATGCGCAATTGGAAAAAAGCTGCAAAATCCAACTCCAACCCCCAAAGATAATCAGGTGAGTAGCAAGAAACTAGAGTAATTGATATCGATAATTGTGGCCACCCTTTGATCTAACTTCCAGAAATGGAGATGGTCTTTTATTCAAGGAATTTGTCAGGTCATCAATGAATCCATACTCATTCACAATCTGTTAGTCTGCACTACGATTTGCATGCTACAGTTATGCCACCATGGATGTAGATTGATGACTTGCCTACCAGCATAAGAACAAGGCAACATCATTGTGCACGTCATGGGTACAGAAAGTAATCCACATATTTTCTATTACTGCCTCACCCCGCCCCCCATCCTCCCCCCACACACTGAAGGACAGAAAAACATCGCAAAGAAATGATTAAAAAAATCAAATTGTAAGCTCACTCTCAAAAACCATCATTTCAGTTTTCAAGTTAATTCATTCATTAAATATAGTTGTAGTTGGTGTCCAGCTTAATGTGCACTGTGCGTATACATTGCAGCTTGGATTTTCAGTAAAAGGTACACGACAGTATTTATAAAGTAGTTGTTTCAATATTTTACTTATCAAAAATTGGAATGAAACAATGCAGTGATTGCTTAACAGGATCATACTAAATTCCTGTCAGTTACTGTAAAAAAGTGTTAAGCAAAACGGACGAACAATTCTTACGAAAAGCATTCAGAGGAATTTCATATGATTGCATTGAGCAATTGTTCATTATCAGTGTAGTTTCTGGGTTGAGGCACTTTTTAAAAAATCTCTTCCTCGCAGCTCTGTAACTCATTCAGATACGTTCTCAGAATTATGAAGTGAAACACCATTACTAATATTGTTATTAGCATAGATGGAGGTGTTACTAAGCAACTATTTCTTATTTTCTTCAAGGATAGCCTTGAATCTGTACTTGTTCAGATTATAGGTACTGGTTTTAATCTGTCTCATGTTTTCATTTGGAACCATGACTTGGTGCACCCTGACCTTCGTCAGACTCAACAAAGTTTGAAGAATAAATGGATGGATTATTGAAAACACAAGAACTAAAGAAGATTGTTGTTCCTTTTAACTTACAGTTTTGGTGATTTTCTTCTATAATTAGATGGTTGTGATGGTGACTGGACTATTATCCAACCACCAGGAACAACCAAGCCTCTGACTTCAGAAAAAGCTCCTTTACTGAATCTGTGTGAAGTTGTTCAGTTCAATCCTGATAGTTCCTTTGAGTGAAGTTGCCAATTGCCAATCAGAAGACGTTTTGTGCTCTGGATCCACTTACACTTGCAACAGATTGGTTCAGCTCAAAGCCTTTACAGCAGATTTTGATAATTGACTGAATAAGAAATCATTCATTCCAATATTCTTGTTTGTTTCAAAGATATGGATGCTGATTCCATATTTGGCTCAACAACTGGTGCCGACAGGCAAAAGAGCTGGCCAGTTAACCCTGATGGTCATGGACTCCACTGCAAGGAACTGCTCTGGGTAATTGAAAACGCCACAGCCCTGTTGAGAAGTGGCCATTTTTGCAAAAGCGTGAACCTTCATAGCAATAGGCTCAATAATTCTATGGAATTCATTTCCTTCAGCTCCATGCACATTTTTTGGATATGATGTGGAGATGCCGGCATTGGACTGGTGTAAGCACAGTAAGAAGTCTCACAACACCAGGTTAAAGTCCATCAGATTTATTTGGTAGCACAAGCCACAAGCTTTCAGAGCGCTGCTCCTTTATCAGGTGAGTGGGAGTTCTGTTCACAAACAGGGCATATAAAGACACAAACTCAATTTACAAAATAATGGTTGGAATGCGAGTCTTTACAGGTAATTAAGTCTTAAAGGTACAGACAATGTGAGTGGAGAGAGGGTTAAGCACAGGTTAAAGAGATGTGTATTGTCTCCAGCCAGGACAGTTAGTGAGATTTTACAAGCCCTGGCAAGTCGTGGGGGTTACAGATAGTGTGACATGAACCCAAGATCCCGGTTGAGGCCGTCCTCATGTGTGCGGAACTTGGCTATCAGTCTCTGCTCAGCGACTCTGCATTGTCGTGTGTCGTGAAGGCCGCCTTGGCGAACCCTTACCCGAAGATCAGAGGCTGAATGCCCATGACTGCTGAAGTGTTCCCCAACAGGAAGAGAACACTTCTGTCTGGTGATTGTCGAGTGGTGTTCATTCATCCGTTGTCGTAGCGCCTGCATGGTCTCCCCAATGTACCATGCCTCGGGACATCCTTTCCTGCAGCGTATCAGGTAGACAATGTTGGCCGAGTTGCAAGAGTATGTACCGTGTACCTGGTGGATGGTGTTCTCATGTGAGATGATGGCATCCGTGTCGATGATCCGGCACGTCTTGCAGAGGTTGCTGTGGCAGGGTTGTGTGGTGTCATGGTCACTGTTCTCCTGAAGGCTGGGTAGTTTGCTGTGGACAATAGTCTGTTTGAAGTTGTGCAGTTGTTTGAAGGCAAGAAGTGGCGGTGTGGGGATGGCCTTGGCGAGATGTTCGTCTTCATCAATGACATGTTGAAGGCTCTGGAGAAGATGTCGTAGCTTCTCCGCTCTGGGGAAGTACTGGACGATGTAGGGTACTCTGTCCGCCGTGTCCCGTGTTTGTCTTCTGAGGAGGTCGGTGCGGTTTTTTGCTGTGGCGCATTGGAACTGTCGATCGATGAGTCAAGCGCCATATCCTGTTCTTATGAGGGCATCTTTCAGTGTCTGGTGGTGTCTGTTGCGATCCTCCTCATCTGAGTAGATCCTGCGTAGACGGAGGACTTGGCCGTAGGGGATGGCTTCTTTAACGTGTTTAGGGTGGAAGCTGGAGAAGTGGAGGATCGTGAGGTTATCTGTGGGCTTGCGGACAAGTGAAGTGCTGAGGTGGCCATCCTTGATGGAGATGCGTGTGTCCAAGAATGCAACCGATTCCGGAGAGTAGTCCATGGTGAGTCTGATGGTGGAATGGAACTTGTTGATGTCATCATATAGTTGTTTCAGTGATTGTTCACCATGACTCCAAAGGAAGAAAATGTCATTGGTGTATCTAGTGTATAGCATCGGTTGAAGGTCCTGTGCGGTGAAAAGGTCTTGTTCGAACCTATGCTTGAAGATGTTGTCATATTGAGGTGCGAATTTGGTCCCCATGGCTGTTCCGTGTGTATGAATGAAGAACTGTTTGTTGAAGGTGAAGACATTGTGGTCCAGGATGAAGCGGATGAGTTGTAAAATTGCACCTGGAGATTGGTAGTTGTCGGCGTTGAGTATTGAGGCAGTTGCAGCAATGCCATCATCATGGGGAATGTTGGTGTAGAGTGCCGAGACATCCATTGTGACGAGGAGTGCTCCTGATTCAACTGCTCCATGTGTCCCGAGTTTCTGTAGGAAGTCCGTAGTGTCGCGACAAAAGCTGGGGGTTCTTTGTACAATGGGTTTCAGGATGCCCTCGAACTTGGAACACACAGCCAGCAGCACAAGTGCTAAATATCTTGGCACACTATACTGCTAAGGTGCCCATACTTTTTGTCTTCATGGGCTGTATAGATACTGTGATGAGATATATTTTAAAAATATTTCTGGGGATTTTGTTGGTATTCTGTGTAGGTGAAGAAAGCTGTATGTTCGTGTGTGACTAGGGTTAATTAAATGGGAAACTGTGAGGTTTAAGAGGTGATTTTTTTGAAAATGTTAGGTTGATGCGAGGTTAATGAGAGATTATGGTGAATTGAGTTACAAGTGTGAGGTAAGTGGGAAACTTGCTTTTCAGCTGGGGTGGCATGGTGGCACAGTGGTTAGCACTGCTGCCTCACAGCGCCAGGGACCCGGGTTCAATTCCGGCCTCAGGTCACTGTCTGTGTGGAGTCTGCATGTTCTCCCCGTGTCTGCGTGGGTTTCCTCCAGGTGTTCCGGTTTCCTCCCACAGTCCCAAGATGTGCGGGTTAGGTGGATTGACCATGCTAAATTGTCCATTCGTATCAGGGGGATTAGCAGGGTAAATATGTGGGGTTATGGGGATAGGGCCTGGGTGGGATTGTGGTCGGTGCAGACTCAATGGGTCTATGGCCTCCTTCTGCACTGTAGGATGCTATGATTCTATGATTCTATGATTCTATAACCTCACGATCCTCCACTTCTCCAGCTTCCACCCAAAACATGTTAAAGACACCATCCCCTACGGACAAGCCCTCCGTATACACAGGATCTGCTCGGATGAGGAGGATCGCAACAGACACCACCAGACACTGAAAGATGCCCTCATAAGAACAGGATATGGCGCTCGACTCATCGATCGACAGTTCCGGCTCGCCACAGCGAAAAACCGCACTGACCTCCTCAGAAGAGAGACACGGGACACGGCGGACAGAGTACCCTTCATCGTCCAGTACTTCCCAGGAGCAGAGAAGCTACGACATCTTCTCCGGAACCTTCAATATGTCATCGATGAAGGCGAACATCTCACCAAGGCCATCCCCACACCCCCAATTCTTGCCTTCAAACAACCGCACAACCTCAAACAGACCATTGTCCGCAGCAAACTATCCAGCCTTCAGGGGAACAGTGACCATGACACCACACAACCCTGCCACAGCAACCTCTTAAAGACATGCCGGATCATCGATATGGATGCCATCATCTCACATGAGAACACCATCCACCAGGTACACAGTACATACTCTTGCAACTCGGCCAATGTTGTCTACCTGATACGCTGCAGGAAAGGATGTCCCGAGGCATGGTACATTGGGGAGACTATGCAGACGATTCGACAACGGATGAATGAACACCGCTCAACAATCACCAGGCAGGAGTGTTCTCTTCCTGTTGGAGAACACTTCAGCAGTCATGGGCATTCAGCTTCTGATCTTTGGGGAAGCGTTCTCCAAGGCGGCCTTCACAACACACGACAACGCAGAATCGCTGAGCAGAAACTGATAACCAAGTTCCGCACACATGAGGACTGCCTCAACCGGGATCTTGAGTTCATGTCACACTATCTGTAAACCCCACAACTTGCCTGGGCTTGCAAAATCTCACTAACTGTCCTGGCTGGAAACATCTCTTTAACCTGTGCTTAACCCTCTCTCCACTCACATTGTCTGCACCTTTAAGACTTGGATTATCTGTAAAGACTCGCATTCCAACCATTATTTTGTAAATTGAGTTTGTGTCTTTATATGCCCTGTTTGTGAGCAGAAATCCCACTCACTCGATGAAGGAACAGCGTTCCCATAGCTAGTTGCTTTTGCTACCAAATAAACCTGTTGGACTTTAACCTGATGTTGTGAGACTTCTTACTGTGCATTTTTTGTTTTTGCAAAAGTGCTGAATCAATTGAGGTGGTTGGTGGGAATGGTGCTGGGGGATGTTGGAAAATTTTTGAGATTTACTTAAAAGGCTGTTACTCTTAAAGCATGCTACATATTCCCTGATGGAGCATGAAAGTACTATCTAGAAGATCACTGGCGTATATAGAAGAGCTTCCCTTTCACTTATGAAAGCTTTGGGGTCTTGCTGAAGGAGAAGATGATGCTCAACACATAATAATTTTAGGGATGGAGAGACCACCAGTTACTATGCGGCAAGCACTGTGCGTGGAGGTCAGTCAAATGAATAATCCTTTCTATGCATCAATCCTTGAAGCAAATGAGGGAAAAGTTGTTGGGACTGAGAAAGTGTTGCATGGTAGGGGGCAATTAGAAAAAGGATGGTTGCACCATACAAGTACTGAAAGCACAGACTTATGCAAATAGGCTGCAAAACATTGATTCCACTTCTTCAACTACCTACTTGTATACTTTGAACATGATGGCTGCTGGAGGAACAGGCTTCCATTCACTTGTACAGATTAGTATGCTTCTCACCAACATGGCTCATAGAGTTTCTGCTCATTCTTTCATCATAAATGGAATATAGGCTGTTTGTCAAGTCCATAAGACATGAAAAAGATCATAAACTGTTTAAATCAAACCTCACTTGCTGCTTATTTCAAAATGGACTTTGCTGGACCAAAAACATGGCTGCTGCAAGTCACATGATTTTCATGTTTGCTACAGTTCTGAAAATTACCAACAGTAATTACAGGACAAAGCTAAACCCGCATCCTTGTGGAATTTCATACCTATCGTTGCGGGGAACTGTTACAATCAATGAAACAAGGGAGAAGCAGATGGTCTGTCTCCCCAGCCTTGACTAATAACAAAGCAAAAGCCATGGAAACTCATTATACCTGTGCAGGCACTAATAGCCGCCATCTATCAACTAAGGTGATGCTGACCAGAGACAATGGGTGGAATCATCCCGGAAAGTGGCAATGTCCGATGTCAGTTGGGGAAAGGTGCATTGGACCTGCTGATGTTAGGATAGGTTTTCTGCCATATTGTGTGGCACTTAGTGCAAAAATGAACAGACATAGATTTCATTTCATATCGCTGGCAGGATGGCCTTTGATATGCCATTCATAGCGTGACCTCAGAGATTCATTAATCCGGGTGTCATAATTGCATGGGAATGTCAGCCTTGAATTTTGTGCTCTGTTCCCAGAATGGGACTGGGAACCAGCAGCCTTCTGACTCAGGGTTGAGAATGTGGTCTACTAAAACACAGCTGACACTTAGATAACAATTTCCCTGTGTGTTTGTGTCTGAAGATGAGGGCATTGAGCTCAGGGTGAGGCACAATCATGTCAACAGCTGTCAAACACTCCAGACTTCCCTGCACAAGCCCTGGTACATCTACTTTTGGGAGATTAAGGAGGGTCAGAAAAAGATCACTGACTGATGTGACAGCTACAGCCAGAGGAAAGGAGGGTTCAGCTCAGACAGACAGTTCTTATTCATTCTTATTCAATTATGGGACATGGGCATCTCTGGCTGGCCTGCATTTATTGCCCATCCCTGGTAGCCCGAGGGCAGTTGAGAGTCAACCACATTGCTGAGGCTCTGGAGTCACATGTAGGCCAGACCAGGTAAGGACGGCAGATTCCCTTCCCTAAAGGACATTAGTGAACCAGATGGGTTTTTCTGACAATTGACAATGGTTTCATCGTCATCAGTAGATTCTTCATTCCAGATATATTTTATTGAATTCAAATTTTGCCATCTGCCATGGCGGGATTCGAATTGTGTCCCCAGAACATTAGCTGAATTTTTGGATTAATCGTCTAACGATAATATCACTAGGTCATCGCCACTTCTAGGTTGCTGTGGACCTAGAGATTTGCACTCATTGCATTAATGTTAATCAGCCTAAATTCTTCATACAGTCCCCTGAAGTAAATGGAGCTACAAGACCAGAGAGATGTCGTGGGCTGCTGACCAATGTTGCAGCGAAGCTACATGCATGCACACCCCAGCAACAGCACGGAATTGAATGCACCCCTCACCGCCCGGGAACCCATGTCGGGAATGTGCACTCAGTGGGACAGGAAGATCCCATTGGTGTGAGTGGCTGGAAAATTCTAACCCATGTTTGCATGACTATGTTGAAAGTGTTTAAGAGTAAGACCATAAGATCATAAGACATAGGAGCAGAATTAGGCCACTCGGTCCATCGAGCCTGCTCCGCCATTCAATCATGGCTGATATTTTTCTCATCCCCATTCTCCTGCCTTTTCCCCATTACCCCGGATCCTCTTATTAATCAAGAACCTATCTATCTCTGTCTTAAAGACATTCAATGACCTGGCCTCCACAGCCTTTTACAGCAAAGAGTTCCACAGATTCACCACTCTCTGGCTGAAGAAATTCCTCCTCATCTCTGTTTTAAAGGATCGTGCCTTTAGCCTGGGGTTGTGCCCTCTGGTTCTAGTTTTTCCTACTAGTGGAAACATCCTCTCCACATCCACTCTATCCAGGCCTTGCAGTTTCCTGTAAGTTTCAATAAGATCTCCTCTCATCCTTCTAAACTCCAACGAGTACAGACTCAGAGTCCTCAACCGTTCCTCATACGACAAGCTCGACATTCCAGTGATCATTCTCTGGACCCTTTCCAGGGCCAGCACATCCTTCCTTAGATATGGGGCCCAAAACTGCTCATAATACTTCAAATGGAGTCTGACCACAGCCTTACACAGCCTCAGAAGTACATCCCTGCTCTTGTATTCTAGCCCTCTCGACATGAATGCTAACATTGCATTTGCCTTCCTAACTGCCGATTGAACCTGCACGTTAACCTTAAGAGAAGTTTGAACAATGACTACCACAGCATTGAGAAAAATGACTTCACAAAGCAACAAAATTTTACAGGGAACATTGCTGTCCAGTTACTATCATCCAATTTACACTATTGCACAAAGTGAAAACCAATCCCACGGTAATCTGAATGCTAGTTCAAAAAGTTAAAGTTTATTTATTAGTCACAAGTAAGGCTTACATTAACACTGCAATGAAGTTACTGTGAAATTGCCCTAGTCGCCACACTCCAGCGCCTGTTCAGGTCAATGCACCTAACCAGGACGTCTTTCAGTTTTTAATGTTAGTGGAGAACCAGCATCAAAGCTGGACTTTAAGAACCCCTCTGGACATTTTAATGGTTATCTGAAAAATCTTTAAACTTAGCTTCTCAGCGGCTGCTGTTATTACTGCAGTCATTGAGAAGATGTAGAAGTGTGAGACAATCTCCCTAAGGTGGCTTTTCTCTTGCTTATGTGTGCTTAAGGTGACTTTTGTACTTGATTTATAGCACGTCACTTTAAACAATTCTGAGGAACTCATTTCTTGCAACTCTTCTTATTACTGGCAGAATTTCACTGTACAACAAACAAACAAAATATGACCAAGAACTAGTTAGAACCCAACTCCCTTCAAATAACAGTGTACAAATGTGGCATTTAAAGAAAATGAAAAATACTAGTCTGCAAGGCTGTAGTGTGACATCAGTGTGTTCAGCAGATTTTGTGGCAACATGCACAACAACTAGAAACAAGGCAATTATTTTCTGTCACATTAATAGCGTTTGCGTGCTGCAATGTGTGTAACTATACTTGCTCTAGGCTGTAGATTCATTAACTGTTCTTGTCAAGGCACGTTTACTATTCTTTTGGCCCTATGTCCTCAAAAGACACACCCCTTTAAAAAATAAGGAAAAGAAGAAAGAGATTTACTGAAAAATCAAACCAGGTCTCTTGAAAGCGTTATATACAATCTCATTGAACACTAGATTCCTGGGGCAGGATTTTCCCACCGCGCTTGCTCCAAGGCTGGAAAATCCTGCGCAAGGTCAACGGACCTTTTCATGGTCTGTGCCCCACCTGCTACAATTCTCGTGCTGGGCAGGACAGAAAAGTTCTGCTGTCTTTCCCCATCCTCAATGTCTTCCATTCTTGGCACATTGGCATAAATCATTCCTATCTGTTTCAACAGATGATCTTTTGAATGATAAATTATTGGCAGCAAATCCAGGGCCATAAATTGCAACACTAAGTTTCATGCGAAAGTATTCTGGTTCAGTTTTATTGTCGGACTAGTTTTGGATCATTATTGGCAAAGGGCAGTTTTGACCTCGTTCAAAGGTCAAATTTCTTGCTTCTGCATCAGAACAAAATCCTGCCATTTTAATCATACAAACATACAAATTAGGAGCAGGTATAATCCACTCACCCCATCAAGAGCCTGCTCCACCATCTAATAAGATCATGGCTGATCTAGTTTTAACTTCAACCCGATAAACTCTCATCCCCTTATCAATGATCTATCTTCATCTGTCTTAAAGATATTCAAAGACACTGGGTGGAATTTTCCTGTCCCTCCTGCCACAGGAATCGTAGTGGGCGAGACACGGACCATACAAAGATCCGTTGATGCCAGGCAGGATTTTCTGGTCTTGGGATGAGCACAGCCAGAAAACCCTGCCCCGTGATCCAACCACGTTTTGAAGAACAGAATTCCAAGTCTCACAACTATCTGAAATAATTTTATTTCCTCATCTCTGCTTAAATGGGTGACCCCTTATTGGTAGACAGTGACCCTGAGTTCTAGATTATCCCACAAGGAGAAACTTCCTTTTCACACCCACCCTATCATTACCCCTCAAGATCTTAAATGGTTCAATCAAACTCCAGCGGATACAAGTCGAGCCTGTTCAACCTTTCCTCATAAGACAACCCATCCGTTCCAGGCAGCGATCGAGTAGATCTTCTCTGAACTGCTTCCAGTGCATTGACATCTTTCCTTAGAGATTGAAGTCTGTTTCATTTCTCAAAGGAATTTTTACACAATAGTCTCCATCAAGACATAAATATCATGAAAGTTTTATTTGTGCAACAGAGTAAAGCAGAGGTGGTAATGTTGTTATTTTATATGGTTGTTAACTATTTTTAAAATTGTGACAACTCATTTAAATCCAGATGTTAAATTGATTATCTTCAACACGGTCAATGTTGAAGAGCCAGCAACAGGGTCAACACAGATTATGGAGTTGAAAGTCTTCCTTCTGGGGTTATGAAATGAATTTGGGCAGTTTAAATCATCCCTGGTTTAATGCTCCCCACTGACCTCTTGAATTTTACAGCAGTGTCATAGGATGTCAGGACAATTAAGCTGGGAAGATAGGTCAGGAGGGATGATGTACTAAGGCTGGACTTAAACAAATTGAGGTAAAACAAGAATCAGCTAATCAGAAAATGTGTTCCGAGCATCTTCTAGGCCATCACATTGGGCTGGATTTTACCAGGTGCCCCGGTTCCCACCATTCTGGATAAAGATTTGGGGGACAAGCCTGCCCATGATTCCGAAAGCTGCCCTGTAGTAATTTAACACTGGGTGCAGCATGAATAGCTTTAAGGTGAGGCCTCCGCCTTACAGAGTCAATAGGACCGATTTTATCATCAAGTTGCGCCCGTTTGCGGGTGCAAAAACTTGGAAAAGTCGGGCGTGAGGCGAGTAGTGCGATCCGCGCCTGCCGCCGTGCCCGTTCCCCCTTTACCAGTCGCCAAAAATGGCCGCCGTCTGGCCAACGCATGAAACGGGCGCGACTCCAATTTAAATGCATTTGCATGCATTTAAATTGACTTAATGGGCTGCACGCCCAAACTTATCGGCTCTTCCTCCTTTACCACCGGTTTCGCCCATCCAGATTCGGCACGAAACAGACGTGGTCCGCAAAGGTCTAATTCGGACGCTCCAGCTTCTGAGGAGGTAAGTTAGAGCTTCTGGCGGCTCTCTGACTCAGATTGGTGGTGGGGGGATCAGGGGGGAGTGAGCCGGGTCAGATGGCTGTCTGGTAGGGAGGGGGAGGGAGGCGGGTCAGTTGGCTTTTTGGTGGGGGGTAATGATGCGGGTCAGACAGCTGTCTGGTTGGGGGGGGGAGGGAGGTGGGTCAGTTGGCTTTCTGGTGTGGGGGGAGGGAGGTAGGTCAGATAGCTCTCTGATGGGGGGAGCGAGGCGGGTCAGATGTCTGTCTGGTTGGGATGGGAGGTGGGTTAGATGGCTCTCTGGTGGTGGGGAAGGGAGTGTCTGCTTCCATTCTGTGTGCAATTGGTGGGGGGAAGCGGGGATTCCACTGCCACTCTGCATGCGGGATCGGTGAGGGGGAAGGGGGCAGGGGGATGCGATGGGTCTGGGTAGTGGGGGATGGGGGGATAAGGGGGTCAGTTATGTTGGTGGGGGAGGCAATGTCTGTGGGGACCGGGGAAGCATTATCCGGCCCGGGAGCCATGTGGCAGGGCAGCATTTTTCTATTTTTTTTACTGTGCATGCGCAGTTGAAAGCTCCGATCTGAACTGCAGGAGTTCGGGTGCGATAAGCCCCGCCCACAGGCTTCTGCAGCATGATTCAGAATCACTGATTTTTTTCAGGTAGAGTGCGTAGTCAGGCGCCTGAGAATGGGTCTAAAAGTCGGATCTGAAACACTCCCAGATTCAAATCCACCAGCACTTAGAATCAAAATGGTAAAATCGGACCCAATGAGATGGCCAGCAGCTCTGTAGTCTCAGCAGCACCAACTGGTAGTGGTGGCCACTGCCGGGACTACATGTTGCCCTCACACATCAAAGATCAGGGTTGGCGGGCTTTGTGATGGGGAGGGTGTGTGTCAGGTTCAAGATGTCAGTGGAGAGGTTTAAAGGAGGATGACTTTGGGGTTGGGGATCGTCCCAGGTGGCCCACAAAGATTGTATCCCTGAACCTGGCCTAAAACCAGACTCAGCTGCCAGGTTTCCTGCATAGTGTGGGCCTCTCCTTGCCACAGGTAAAATATCGACAGTGGTGCGAGGGGTCTATTTAATGGAGACACTTGCCTACATAAGGACCTCATTAGATCCAGGGGTGGGTGGACTGCCTGACACTTCTTCCATTCCCTGTAAAATTTCAGACAGATTTGGAGAGCTGGGTAGGCAGCGGAAAAGCCTCCTGCTGTATTTTACATGTTCCCCATCTTCAAACCCATTGACACAGAGCTGAAAATGCAACCCAAAATACAAGACCCCTTGTTGACCTTGGCTGTGGGAGCCTACCAGGTTGGAATAACCCGATAGAATTCATCCCCAAAATCGAAATCAGTTTCTTTGAAGAAATCATCTAGAATTCCAAAAATCATCCACCCCCATCTGGACAGTCAATTGAAATTATTTGAAAGCAAGTTTTTTTACACAGAGGGTGGTGGGTGCCTGGAACTTGTTGCCGGGGGAGGTAGTGGAAGCAGATATGATAGTAACTTTTAAGGGGCGTTTTGACAAATACATGAATAGGATGGGAATGGAGGGATATGGCCCCAGAAGGGTAGGAGGTTTTAATTTAGTGAGGCAGCATGGTTGGTGCAGGCTTGGAGGGCAGAAGGGCCTGTTCCTGTGCTGTAAGTTTCTTTGTTCTTTGTTGTTCTTTGTTCTAAATCTCTAACAGGTAGGAGTCCATCATTTCCTTTTTTGCAATGATTGTAACTTTTAGCCCTCGATACATCACTGATATAGTATTGTTTATTTCCGAGAACTGTTTAACGGAATTGAAAGGCGTAATCCTTGGAAGCAAATTAACAACGTCTACAAAGGAAATCATCACCAGCTTAACCAATTAAAGCAAAATAGGTCCATACAAGTTCCAACATTCTGCAAAACGGATAAGTTAGTTGTATAAGACAGAAAACTCATCAATGATTTAAAACATGCTATTAAACATACCCAGAAGTAACTCTGACTTCACTGGAATAAATGAAAATGTCATCATGGGTGGAATTTTCCATTCCGAAGATGAAGTCTGGTGACGGCAGCGGAAGTTGCAGTGAACTCTGCTGGAGAGTGAGGCTGAACACGTAAGATCACATGCGTTCAGGTCATTAATTACGCAGGCATGGGGAGCATGTCAAATGTCATAGTGAGGCAGGCAGGAAGTCACCCACCCTGCAGCAGCAGGCCCACAACCTGTGGGGCCCTTTTGTGCAGCTACAAATAGATTTTATACAAATGCTCAAAAGTATGGGGTATCGCTATGTGCTTGTTATTGTACGTTTATGTTTGCGATGGGTAGAAGCATACCCATCTAGAAAGAATGATGCTGTTTATTTACTTTTTTAATACTTTTCCAATTCAATCAAATCAAGTCCAATTCAGAGTCTCAACAAGTTGAGACATTTCCGATCCAAGCTGACAAGACAGGGCATGCCCTGTCTTGGGCCTGATCTACATGAACCAAGCTGATTGGAGTATCATAGAAATCATAGAAACCCTACAGTGCAGAAGGAGGCCATTCGGCCCATCGAGTCTGCACCGACCACAATCCCACCCAGCCCTACCCCCACATATTTTACCCGCTAATCTCTCTAACCTATGCATTTTAGAATTCTAAGGGGCAATTTTTAACCTGGCCAATCAACCTAACCCTGCACATCTTTGGACTGTGGGAGGAAACCGGAGCACCCGGAGGAAACCCACGCAGACACGAGGAGAATGTGCAAACTCCACACAGACAGTGACCCGAGCCGGGAATTGAACCCGGGACCCTGGAGCTGTGAAGCAGCAGTGCTAACCACTGTGCTACCGTGCCGCCCTGTAAAGTAGAGTAGGCGGAGGTTTCCTCCTCCAAGGCTTGATCTCATTTGCATTTTAGCCAAAAGGCTGAGATGCCGCTTTTAAAAATTGCTTCATATGAGAATGAAGCTTAAATGCAACCCAATGACCTCAACCAAGTGCAGCATCCGCATAACTACACTTGATCTTAGCCAAAAGGCCGAGAAGCGATGATGCTGTTTTTTTAAATACTTTTCCAATTCAATCAAATCAAGTCCAATTCAGAGTCTCAACAAGTTGAGACATTTCCGATCCAAGCTGACAAGACAGGGCATGCAATCCTCTACCCTGTCTTGGGCCTGATCTACATGAGCCAAGCTGATTGGAGTAGGCAGACGTCTCCGCCCCCCCAGGCTTGATCTCATTTGCATCTTAGCCAAAAGGCCGAGATACCGCTTTAAAAAATTGCTTCATATGAAGCACATGAAGCTTAAATGCAACCCAATGGCCACTACCAAGTGCAGCATCCGCATAACTACACTTGATCTTAGCCAAAAGGCCGAGATGATGCAGTTTCTTTTTGCCGAGATGATGCTGTTTTTTTTATACTTTTCCAATTCAATCAAATCAAATCCAGTTCAGAGTCTCAACAAGTTGAGACATTTCAGATCCAGACTGACAAGACAGGGCAGGTGACAAAACCACCCTGTCCTGGGCCTGATCTACATGAGCCAAGCTGATTGGAGAAGGGGGAGGTTCCTCCTCCAATACTTGAGCTCATTTGCATCTTAGCCAAAAGACCGAGATGCCGCTTTTAAAAATTGCTTCATATGAAACATATGAAGCTTCAGTGTAACCCAATGACCTCAACCAAGCGCGGCCGACCATGGGCTGCCGATCATACTACACTTGATCTTAGCCAAAAGGCCGAGAAGAGATTATGCTGTTACTGCAACTAAGTTGCTGTTACATGAATATGTTCCTAGATTTGGGGTTCCCGAGACACTATCTATTGACAATGGCCCCCACTTTACGGGGAAAGTGACACAGGAATTATTGAAAGTGTTACAATGCAGACACCACCTTTCCTGCCCCTACCATCCCCAGTCCACGGGTGCAGTTGAGAGGCAGAACAGAATACTAAAGAATAAGCTGGCCAAATTGTGTGAGGAAACAGGCTTGAAATAGCCTGAAGCCCTAACCCTGGCCCTCATGATCATGTGCTCCCTCTTAGACACCTTATGAGATTGTAATGGGACGTCCCATGCGCTTACCTATCTCCCCATCCCTCACTGTTAAACAGATGAATATCCACTCCATGGACAAAGGAATGATGAACTATTGCATAGCTCTAACCAACTCTCTTAAAGGTTTGCATTCCCAGGTCGTCGAAGCTCAGAAACAAGTCACCTCTGAGGGCTGCCATACCTACCAAGCAAGAGACTTAGTCTTCATTAAGACCTTCCAGTGAAAACATTGCCTGGAACCTCGGTGGGAGGGACTTTACTGTGTCGTGCTGACAACTCACACTGAAGGTAGATGGGAAACCTTTATGGAACATGCCACCCACGTCAAGCGGGCATCCTGAGAAGATGGAACTTAAATAAGGACATGATACTGTTTGAAATGTGGATTTTTTTATTGTCATTAGTTGTACTGCCCTTTGCAGGGGCGTGGGTTAGCAATTCAGCGATTCAAAGAATGCAGGCTGTTTCTTCACAGGGCCGCCAGATCCAATGTTGGATCTGTACTCACCTCCCTGCCATCCCCGCCTCATCAGAAATGCATTACTTTCCTCTCCCTTCAAATCTTTAGTGGTCCATGGAAGCCTTATCCAACGGGCACCTACCTGGAGGCAACAACCTACTCCTGTGGCCATTAAAGCACCGGCATGGCTGTGTGTTAGGAGGAATTATACCCGTGGGGACATTTGAGTGGGTGATCTTCCATTGAGCTAAGTTGTTTTTCTGTAACTTCAGAAACACTTGCAGGACAACTGCAAGGTGGCTCTCCTTGTGCACGAGTCACTAAAGGCCTTGTATTGGATTATGCATGGTGTCTAGCACTGCTTATACTCAAGTCGACTCAGAGTGCCTAAGGTTGCTGGTACCCAGGATCTCTGACAGCCCAGCCATCACCTCATGGGTTCCATATTTAAACAGCACCTGGACAGTCATTCACTCATTGCATGCCAACACATCTGGATCCCGTAAAAGAAAATATCCAGGAGAAGGCAGCAACCTTCAGCTGCACGGTTCAGTGAAGTCTCCCTGGGAATGGCCAGAATTCCCAGCCATTCCAGGAAAGGCGGCAGATCCTCTTTCTGAGGGGTGGAAGCGGGAGGCTCTCCTATCTGACCAAGCCAGCCTGGGAGGAAGTTACCAGGGTGGCGAGTGCCCGTAGGTCCAAAGAAGGACCACCCTGCAGCGCAGGAATCAGATGAATGATCTCATCTGCTCCGCTAGGTTAAGTCAAAATTCTACTCTCTGTAAAACTCACTCCCAGAAAGGTATCAGGGTTAGAGTCCACAGCAATGTCACACATGATCAGCAGATGGGACAGCAATACTGATCTTTAAAATTCCTTCACGAGACATTGGCATTGCTGGCTAGGCCAACATTTCTGTTGCCCATCCCTCAATGCCCTTCTTGAACCACTGCAGTCCATGTGGTTGTGGGTACATCCACATTGCTTTAAGGGAGGCACCTCTATAATTTTGATTCAGCAACAGTGAAGGAACAGTGATATACAGTTAACTCCCATTAATCATGGCTCCCTTTATCGTGAATTCCTTTACTTGTGTGAAGGTGTATATACACCATGTTGTGGTTTGAGGCCTCTGAACTTCGAATTATGCTGAAGTATTAAAGTAAAGTTAAAGTTTATTTATTAGTCACAAGTACCACTATATTTCGATGCAACACCAACATCTATAGCAGAGTTGAAGACAGCCTGCTGACTGCTACACCTGGACGAGTGTAGCTCCAATTACAGTCAAGAAGCTCAACACCTTTTGTTCACGACCTTTTGAACTTTCTTGTGGTCTTGGACAGAGCAGGAGCCATACAAGCTGTGATACAACCAGAAAGAATGCTTTCTATGGTGCATCTTTAAAAGTTGGTGAGAGTCATAGTGGATATGCCAAATTTCCTTTGTCTTCTGAGAAAGTAGAGGCGTTGGTGGGCTTTCTTAACTATAGTGTCGGCATGGGGGGACCAGGATAGGTTGTTGGTAATCTGGACACACATGACTGCATTTGGAGACACTGTTCTTTGACCAGGGTGATGGGAACCATGTGCAAGAAGCCTGACACAGACACTTTCCACTTGTCTCCATTACTGTAGAAATTCGAAAGAGAGACCATTGCTTCAACAACACAGAAAGACTAACTGCATATTTCCTTGTTAACCATGACCCTTCACCTGGGAGGATGCAGGTTCGGGATGGTGACTTAGCTGCCCTTCACCAGCTGTGGCCCTTGGAGGTATCCACCTCCTTCTTTCCCCTCATCCCTGCCTCTGACTGCAGACAATGACAAATAGCACAGAATGAACAGCAGCTCCACACCTTGCTGGGATCTCAATGTTATCAGAGCCATGATTCAGAAACAAATCTTCTGTTGTGTGGACTTCACTGTTGAATGGGAATCAGAACTGAGTATTGTTCTCATAAAGATTCCTCAAGATTATTAGAGTGTTCCCTAAGTCAGCCAAATGTGCTGATCTTTAGCTCCACCCACCTGAAAAGATGTATTGGAATTTGCAGAGAAGGTGCATGTCTTCTTCGCAGATCACTCCACCACCTTTTACCCTCCCCATCACCTACCAACATCCCCCCAACACCATTAGTCTATCCAATGTGACCTTTACTCTCCCCTCTGTCACCCTTGAGCCCTCCCCCGCCATACTGGACCCTGTTGCCATTCACTTTCCTCGGTGCCCACACCCGTCACCATGCCCCTGCCCACCCTGACACTGCCCACTCCCGTTATTTGTGGCACTTTTCTTGTTCTCCTCTGTGACCCATCTGATGACACCTACACTTGCCAGATACACAACCTGAACCTTCCACTCGACTGTATCCCACCTCCCCCGCTGACTGTCAATCTTCCCTCTTCTTTGTAAAAGTCATTTATGGGATGTGAGCATCGCTGGTTAGATGACCAGTATATATTGTCAATCCCTAGTTGGCCTTGAGAAGATGGTGGTGAGCTGTCTTCTTGAACTGCTGTAGTCCAGGTGATGTAGGTACACCCACAGTGCTGTTCGGGAGGGAGTTCCAGGATTTTCACCCAGAAACAGTGCAGGAACAGCGATATGCTTCCAAGTCAGGATGGTGAGTGAATTTGAACAGAACCTTACGATCAGTACCCTGAGTTGTCCCCCGAAGATGTCATTGTAGACCCAGAGGACCCCTCTCTCTAAAACATTCTGCCCTCCTTTCCCTGGACATTCAACCCCTTTCAGCCTTTCAGTCATCAAATCCCTTTACAGCCTCCTCTCCATCTTCCACCCCCATTTCCAGCTCTCCCGCTTTTGGTCCAGCCTTCCACTCCCCCATTTCCCTTGCGTACCATACCTAGCTGTGGTGCAGCTTTGGCTCCTGGCTCCCGAGAGCATTCTTCAAGAATGGGGAAGGCAGAATTGAGTGCTCAGTGAATCCAGGAAGGAGTCTCCCTTGCTAGGTGCACACCACTTACATATGGTCATGAACCAGAATGTTCTAAATTCCCTCTTGTGGGGTGCTTAATTTGGAGTGCGGACAAGATTTCGGTGTGTTTTAATCAGCATTCATGACATGCGAATGGGGTTCCTGATATAAATCAGTGGGACATCAACAAAATTCCAAACTAATTCCCCACCATTGGAAAACTGATTTTTTTGACGCCAAATCCTATTCCTGTGCCCACCACAATTCCCACTGCAGGGAGGAGCAGCCTTGTGTAAAAGATGCCACGCTTGTCTCTGATCTTACCAATTCTCCTAGTCATAATGTCGGTTAGCTGGGAATCTCTTTGGAGTTACTGCCAATCCTTTGCCATAATCTCACCAGATAGAGCTGCAGGCTACAATGGGGAAAGGACATATACATATTGACCAGGATTCTCCCAAAGAAATGTGGGAAAATGGGAGTAAAGCTCGCCAGTTTTTTTAGCATATTTACCAGAGTGATTCTCCGACTCTGTGTATCACAGAGTGCCTTTGCATGGTTCCCTCTGAAAAGTAGGGAGCGGGGCCTATTCCCACCTAAGAGGCCGGCTGCATAGTGCTGAGCAGCCCACTACACATGCACCGATCTGCCAGCGTAGAGATCGGCTTTCTAAAATCCAGGTGTGAGTACAGATTTGCATGAAAGTACCACGTAGGAAACATGTTACCTTACTGAAGAGAAAGTGAAGTTTTCCATGACGCACCTTCTAGCTCAGGGCAATGATTCATTCATTGTGATGGATGAGGCAGGGTGAAATTTACTGATAACATAAGAAGCTCGTTGCTAGGAGAACTCCAGTGAATTGAGTTCTTTTACTCAAAGAAACATTCTGTCATACTGATTTTGAAATGTACCAGGTTTGTACCAAGAGCATTCATGCAAAGATTTGAAAGCATTGCATCGCTATGAGAAGGTGGAATATGGGTCAGCTTTTAATGTGACCAACCTGCTAAGTTTCACTGTCAGAGGATGTATCAAGCTAAGTGCTGCGCTACAAGGAAGTAAGTGACATTAAAGGGCAAAATACACCTGGGTGCCCTTCTAGAACCTCTGCTCACAAATAGTATTTGCATAGGTATAGAACCAATGTTCTCACTTTTCCACTTTGGAATATTATGTGGAAGGGTCGGGAGAAATCTGAAAACATACTTTAAAACATTAGAAAAGATGCACTCTGGTTCAAACTTCAACTCATACAAGATGCCCGAGAAATTGTGACTTTTTCTATGTTTCTATGTCGACATAATTTACTTTTTGAAAAACACTGAACTCTCAGTTATTAACTGGAAGAATTACAACACAAGAATTCACATTTTAAACAACATCTTCATTCTACAAGCATTAAATGAAGCAAGTACCACTAACTTCACACTACGGGTGGGATTTTCCACTCCTGTTTTCAGTGAGTGGGAATGACGGGGAAGGGGTGGGTGGGGGTGCTGTATGTTTTTAAGGCAAGGATAGATATATTTTTGAACAGTAAAGGAATTAAGAATTATGGGTAAGTGGAGCTGAGTCCACAAAAAGATCAGCCATGGTCTTATTGAATGGTGGAGTAGGCTCGCGGGGCCAGATGACCTACTCCTGTTCCTAGTTATTCTGTTCTTATGTGATCTTCGGGGCTGGGGCTTCTTTAATGGGCTTAACTTTATTTTCCATCAGAAGCAATCCTTGTGCATCCATCTTAAAGCCCAAATAATTCACTTCATTCACCTGAAAAGTACACTTCTCTCTCTTTAGTCTTACTCCAGCTTTCTTTAACCTTTTGAAAACCTCCTCTAGTGTGGGTTAAGTTCTCCTCTTCCGTTGCCCCCGTGATTAGCACATAGAACCATAGAATCCCTACAGTGCAAAAGGAGGACATTTGGCAAGTAAATGACTACTTTAGGCAAATCTTCCAATAGGCTCTCCATTGCGCGTTGAAAAATTGCACAAGTAGATGAGACTCTAAATGGTAATCTGGTGCACTGGTACAGACATTTATGTGTGTGAATAGTGAAGAAGTCCCTGGAAATGTCATCCAGTTCCAGCTGCTGGTATGCATGACTCATGTCTAACCTGGTGTATGTTAGACCAGCCAGCTTTGCACACAAGTCCTTTATTTTAGGCATAGGTTACCTATTTAATTTCACTACCCAGTTTACTGTTACTTTGTAACTGTTCGGGAGGGACATATATTCTTATGGTCTTACTGGGTTTGACTACTGACACAATCGGAGGTGCCCACTCCACAAAGTGCATGGGCTTTAAGATACCTAAATCTTCTCATCATCTAAGTTCGGTTTCCACCTTCTCATGCAATGATTAAGGGCAGGTCTGGCTCGATAGAATTTTGGTGTAACTTCTGGATCCACATAAATTTTGGCTTTCAATCTTCGGATTTTGATCTATTCATCCTGAAATACCTCCTAGTACCTTCTGAGGACTTCATGTAGGCCCCCTTCATTAATTTGAAACATTTCTGGCCAATTCAACTTAATTTCTTGAAGCCAATCTCAATTCATCAAGCTTGGCCTTTGGCCTGCAACTCCAATTAAAGGCAGTTGGGCAGATTGCTATCTATAATTTACAGGGGTTGTTGTTCCCATGATCCGTATAATCTCACCTATGTGCATTGCCAGCTTGACTGCAAAGTTTTTAAATCTCAGTGGTTGGACCCCTCCCTGTAGGTATCGACAAGTTTGCTCTCCCACTGCTGTGGCAGAGGCTTCCTATGTCTACCTCCATTTTGAATAGAAGACCATTGACCATCAGTATTATTAAGGTAAGGCTACTTTGCCCACCTTAATATTATTTAACTTATATATATATTTGGTCCTCCTTCAGAATTACTCTCCATGCTGTGCACTGGACCTGGAATCTTAGCCCTGCTTGTTCCTACATTTGCTTATTACATGTACCTTTCTGCCATAGGTGGAACACACAGCTTCCTTGAACCTATACTTTCCCTGGGGCGGTTTCCCCCACACCAATAGCACTCTTCCCAAATCTTGGTTTGTTGACAGAATTTCTAATATCTCTGCACTCGCTGAGGTTCGGCATTTCTTTCTTCATCAAACTCTGTGCCCTCATTCTTGGCACTGCTGCCACCAACAGCTTCCCTCCAAACTTGGTGAACCTCACCGCCTTGAATGCCTTGAAATTCCATTGTGCCCTTTTCTGCACTTTCCACGGCAAGGGCAACCTCTAGTGCTTTCTTTAGGCTTATTTCTGTCTCTGCCAAAAGTTTGTCCTGTATGGCAATAATATTTACCCCACACTCTAGCTGGACTCTCAACTGTTGAGTTGAACTTACATCTCTGCTTGATCACCAAGAACTTTGGGTGATAATGCCCTTTTACCATTTTGACAAATTTTTCGAAGGCTTTAGAGTCAGGGTTATCTAGAGAAGTCAAGCTTTTATTAAATTGTAGGCTTGGGCACCACACGCTGTTAACAGAATTATCCCCTTCTCCTCCCCTCCCCATTTAGTTTGCTTTGAAAATATATTGCAAGTGTTCGACATATTGAACCCAATCTTCCAAATTCGGATCAAAGGGCTCTAACTTTGCAAATAGAAAGAAGTCTCACAACACCAGGTTAAAGTCCAACAGGTTTATTTAGAATCATGAGCTTTCAGAGTGCTGCTTCTTCATTAGGTGAGTCAAATAGAGGCATGGTTGTAACTTACTGACTCTTGAATTGACCTGGTTTGAATAATTTGCACATGAGGGCTGATCTGGTTTTCTTTGTGGCAATTTGAAAGCGCTCCTGCTGATCCTCGTCGCCAATGTGATATCTCAAAGGATTGGCAGTCGCCAAATTTAGTAACAAAACGATCTGTTTATTGGAACAAATTAACTATGTCTAGAATGTAAGAAATGTGCTACCAACTACTTCGACTCCAGTCTCAGGTTAACTGGGAAAGCCCACGCTCAGTCCTAGGATTCCTGTACTTCAGTGGATTGGTTGATCGAGTCACATGTCCCTCAAAACATCATCCCCAAAAGGGACTCACTGCTACAATTTCCCTCAACATTCCCACTTTTCTTTGGGTATGAGACGTCTTGGTGTCCTTGCACTAGCATTTGGCTAGGTGACCCTTCCACTTCTTTAAGCACCCCACAATTGTAAATTCTCCAGCTGAAGCATGGGTCTCATTGCATTCTTGCTTAGTGAATCCAAATTAGAAACACCCCTGGTTTCTGAAAGCCCTGTGCCATGGATGTAGATGCTTTAAAATACTCAATGGTGGCAGTCTTCTCTCTCCTGGCCCCAGTGACTTCCAAAGATAAACAAAGCTTTTCTGTGATAATTCACAGAGAAAATACCAGAACAAAATAAATACTATTAGCCACCCCGATGACAATATGGCATCCCTGGGATATCCCTGACAAAAAAAAATTAAACTGATTGTTTTCAACTTTCAAAATGTCCTTTGATCTGAAAGGTATTTGGATACTTTAAGATCTTCCTTTGTTCACCTGTTTCTTTCGAGTTTTTCAAGGCATGTCAGCCAGTGGTGAAACACTAAAAATTGGAGATGTGCAAGAGACCAAAATTAGAGGAGTATGTATCTCAGGGAAATGAAAGGGCTGGAGGAGGTGACACAAATGAGGAGGGGAAAGGAAACAGAGCAATTTCAAAATGAGGATGAAAAATGAAAATTGTGGTGTTGCTTTACCAGGAACTAATATATTGGTCAGCAAACACAGGTGTAATGGATGAACGTAACTTGGTGTGTTAGGATACAGGCAGCAGAGATTTGGATGAGCTTAATTTTATGGAAGAAGGAAGATGGAAAGAGTATAAGGAGAGTATAAGAATAGTCAAGTCCAGAGAAAAGAAAGGTATAGATGATGGTTTCAGCAACAGATAAGCGGAGTCAGGCGATGTTACAAAAAAATTGGCCATTTTGTGCTTTTTCCAATTTTTTCACAACAGCAAAGTTTAAAGTTTATTTATTAGTGTCACAAGTAGACTTACATTAAAACCACAATGTGGTTATTGTGAAAATCTCCTAGTAGCCACACTCCGGCACCTGTTCGGGTACACTGAGGGAGAATTTAGCACGGCCAATGCACAAAATCAACACATCTTATGGATGGTGGAGGAAACCAGAGCACCCGGAGGAAACCCACGCAGACATGGGGAGAATATGCAGATTCCGCTCAGACAGTGACCCAAGCCAGGGATCAAACCTGTGTCCCTGGCGCTGTAATCACCAGTGCTAACTACTGTGCCACCGTGCTGCCCAGAAAAATGTGGCATCATAATTGTACTTTTCACCCCTGACATCACCTCAATACAGAAATTGTAAAAACATTAATCATCCCATTAGCACCACACCTATTACATCAGTAACTTTGCAGGTTTCCTTCTGCATTCTCCAACATAATTGAATTCAACATAAAGATTAAATGATATTGAGGAGTGGGGATTCTGAAAAATCCCTCTGTAATGAAACTTCAAGAGACAATTTTCCAAAATGTATCGAGTGTTTTGGTTACATTCTGACGTAAGTCATTCAGTATAACTTGCGCTACAGATGTGAATGCATCTGAAATTTAAAAATCGTGAGTTATCCGAATGTTCCTGATTTCAGGTGTGGCACACACACTGCTTTTAAAGCTTACACTTGTCACTGACTACAGAAACTTTATTGTGAAGTTAAAGGGCGGGTGCAATAATTGATGACTCTTTCGACACTTTTGTTCTGCCTTTGATAGTTCTAAGGGTACATTGTTGTGTGCATATTCACATTCAAGGAGTTCACAAAGTGCCTGACAAAAGTGGAAGATGTGATTTTAAGTATCCGGTGTCTCCAGGAGATACTGGGGTGAATTTCCCGGGAAGCTCTGTCATGTTTTCCTGGGGTTTCTGCGACACCTTCTGCTGAAGTCACCAACAATGAACATGGGAATTTACCTCCATTGTATCTCAAGGAACCGAGGTTCAATTCTATAATTGTCCTAAACTGTATTTTGTTTTTCATGTATCCTTATTTGGTAGTAAACAGTAGAGACTTAAACATATTATCCAGAGTGCCACTCCAGTGCAGTATTGAGGGAGTGCTACATTGTCAGAGGGGGAGATGTTAAACCATGGCCTCACAGGTGGATGTATGAGGCCCCATGGAACAATTTCAAAACAGACCAGACGAGTTCACTCTGTCACTATTCATAGCGTGTGGAAATGCCGGCGTTGGACTTGTGTCTCTGTGCTCTGTTTGAGAGCAGATTTCCACTCCATCTGACGAAGGAGCAGCGCTCCGAAAGCGAGTGGCGTTTGCTACCAAATAAACCTGTTGGACTTTAACCTGGTGTTGTTAGACTCCTTACTATTCATAGCTCCAGACTACACCATGCATGTAAAAGTGTATATTCCCACAGCAATGTGAACTCCTTGAAGGCTCAGTTAGGATGGCCGATGTGGATCAGATTGGTGCCAACAGGGTGGTAGCTGATCCCCGTTCTGGCTGGATTGGGATCTGGCCTCCTTGTCACGGTGCTGGGGAAGAGAACTCAAGAAGCAGTGTAGGGTTATTTTTGTTAGGATGCAAAGGGCTGCCCGGCTCTCTCTCCAGGGGGACTCAAATGAAATTTAAAGCCAATTTGCATTGGCAGGGGACCTAATTCTTGGTTCAGATACAGCAGCCATGGTTGGCAGGGAAGCCTCCTCTGCCAATTTGGCAATGCCCTGATGCAGTTAGAGCACAGATGTAAAGCCATCATTACCCCATGCTTAAACTTGTATTTATTAATTGAAACATAACTTATGT
This sequence comes from Mustelus asterias, assembly GCF_964213995.1. Lineage (NCBI taxonomy): Eukaryota > Metazoa > Chordata > Chondrichthyes > Carcharhiniformes > Triakidae > Mustelus > Mustelus asterias. Next base: position 107,909,798 of record NC_135804.1, read on the forward strand.
GTACATTCACTTGGCAGGAATAGTAAAAAATCTAATGACATCATTTTAACATCAAAAGAGCAACTCCCTGATGCAGGAACCCGTCGTGGATATTCATGACTGACCGAATGACGTAAAGTTAAATTCTGCCAACGTAAAACCAAATGGAAAAGTTAAGGAGATTTTATGATCAGGATGCACTCAGCACATTCCAGACCTATTAACAGGTTTATTATCTAAAGCTGTTAGATCTGAATTAAAATGTAAGAACCTGGGGCACTTTTGATATCAGGCTCTTTGTCTGAAAACACACCAGCAAACTCAAACCAGATTCAAAATCCACAGTGATGAAATGAAATGTGGTATTGAGAATTCTGTCTCCATGTCGAAGCGATCTGTTAAAAATTAACCTCAAATTCAGCTTCAAATTAATGGCCGCGATTCTCCCATCCCGCTGCACGAATATTTCAGTGCAGAGGGCTGGGAGATTGCCGTGTCGGCCGATTTGTGGGGTTCGCGCTCGTGCGCGTTCATGCCCTGCTAGCGCCTCCCAGCGCCAGATTTCCAGCCGCTTCTGCTCCACACTCATTATTGGCAGGGAGGCGCAAAGACCATTTACATGGTCATTTTAATCTCATTTAAATTAAGTTAGCGGGCCCGGGCCCGACACCTCTGCGGTGAAGGAGGGGCAATCAGGGCCCCCAGAGGATCAGGCAGCAGGTGGTGCCCCCTGGGCATTGGCACCCTGGTAGTACCAGCCTGTGTCCCCGGCACTGCCCAAGGGGCAAATGGGAAGGAGGCCTACAGGTGGGGTCTAGGTGCGGAGCCTAGGGTACGGGGCCTAGGGGGTCGGGTCTGTTGGGGCCAGGGCCCAGATCAGTGGGGTCGGGGGGTCCACTCTGCATAGGGATCATGGAGGAAGGAGTGAGGCCAGTGAGATCAGGGCGGACTGGGGGGAGGGGAGGGTGTCAGCGGGGGGGAGAACGCGGTCAGCCTGCTGGGGGGGTCGGCACTGCGGGTTGGGACTGGATTGCGGGGGGATGATAACTGTTGGTGGAGAGAGGAGCTAGAATTCGGGGCGGGCCGGGAAGGGGGGGGGCGCGAAATCAGGGCTGGACCTGGGAACGGTTGGGGGGCCAGTGATCGAGCCATGGGGGCGCGAAGAGCCAGCAATGCGGGGGTTGCAGTGCTGGCAATGATCAATCTGGCCAACAAATGGGAGGCTATCAGTGCAGGGCCACTGCACATGCGCCAACCTCGGCACTGACAGATCGGCGCATGTGCAGTGGCCCACTCAGTGCGCTGATTTCAGCCTCTCCAGCCAGAATAGGCCCCAGCCCCCGAAATTTAATGATATTTACATTGCTGGCCTCTGCAGTGCACAGAGTGTGGGGGATTCTTCTCTGAACTCCCACTGAAAAAAACAACGTGAATTACTCCAGTTTTCAGGAGAATTCAACACTAAACTTTTTTTTGGAAGAATTCCACCGAATATGTTTATATTTGAACTTTAATGAATAAAAATAGTGTTGAATTATCAGCTCTGATTTTACCTCAGATTAAAAGCTCACAATTACAAGACACTTGTCACTGAGAAGATTCCCGCTGGGACTCCTGAAACTTACTCTTAGTAATCTATCAGGCAGATAGCAAAATGCAGTGAATTAAAGATTCCACTTGCTGAAATGTAAACCTGGACATTGAGTGAAGTCAGTGCAATTATATCATTTGCCATATGCCTTGTTTTAAATGTGTGTGTGTGTGTGTGATTTCTGTTCATGGCAGCACTTCAATACCTGCTTTAATCCTCAGCCAAGGATTCCCCTCCACTGTGACTCTCATCCCTTCCACATCTTCCCCATCCTCACTTTCCATCCCACCAGTTTTCACATGTAACAGACCATCCTCTGCCATTTCCATCACCTCAAGTAAGATGTCACCACCAAACATATCTTTCCCTCCCTTCCCCTTTCAGCACTCTGAGGAGATTGTTCCTTCTGTGACACCCTGCTCCATTCCTCAAACACTCCCTCCCCTTCCCACAGCACCTTTCCATGCAAGCACAGGACAGTAACATCTTTTATCTACTCCTTTCCCACTGGGATGGCGTGGTGGTACAATGGTCAACACTGCTACCTCACAGTGCCAGGAACCCAGGTTCGATTCGGGTTTTGGGTGCTTGTCTGTGTGGAGTTTTCACATTCTCCCTGTGTCTGCATGGGTTCCCTCCAGGTGCTCCAGTTTCCTCTCACAGTCCAAGATGTGTAGTTAGATGGACTGGCCATGGTAAATACATGGGGTTATGGGGATAGGGTGGAGGGGAGGGCCTAGGTGGGAGGTGGGCTGAATAGCCTCTTTTTTGCACTGTAGGGATTCAATGATGCTAAGGTTCTTTCCATGGCCCTGTACACTTTTTCAGATGAAACAGTGATTTAGTTGCATTTTTTTCAATTTAGTAAACTAAATTTCTGCTCACAATGTGTTCTCCTCTATGCTGGAAGACTATATTGCATTGAGTGACTGATTTACAGAACATCTCCATTCACCCTTCTCCGCTCCACTTCCTCTGATATCACCGCCATTATCCTCCTACACTAGTCCAATTAAATTGCACTGAACTCAGGGAGCAGCTCCTTTTTTTTTGATTAGGTGTTTTACAGCTGTCAGATTCAACAAGGAATTCATCAGGTTTCAAACAAGCTCTGTCTCATTTTTTCAGACAGTAGCTGTTTGTGATGGTGATATTATTTCCATTTAAACCTCCTCTAAGCCCACCTTTAGTTTCAGCATTTGTTCCACCCCCATATCCATCTGCCTTGCATCTCTCTTATCATCTAATCTCTCTTGCACTGCGGCCAATCGCAAACTTTTGTTTTATATTTTTCCCCTCTCCCTCTGTTCTCCCTTCTTTTGCTGCCTTCATGCTTGTTTGAAACCGGTTACACCTCTCCAGTTCTGACATAAGATCATCGAACTGAAACGTAACTCTGTATTTCTCTCCACAGACACTTACTGCGATCTGCTGAATATTTCCAGCGATTTCTGTTTTTCTTACTTAGTTATTTATTTAAGTGTATTTGTCACGCAAAATGTAGGATGAGTTAATCACCCCAGTGCAATGTGCTGAGACAGCAAACATACTGCCTGCTTGAGGGTATCTCTTTAACATTCCAGCTAGTTCAACCTCAAATTGTCGTCACTCAGGTCTTGCTGCGTTTGGAATTACAAGATGCAAATTGGAGAGTCTTACGGCATAGAAGGAGCCACTCAACTTACTGCCTTTGAGCCAGATTTCTGAATCAGCTATTGAGTTAGTCACATTCACCAGAACCTTTTCCAAAACTTTTTTTTCCAAATATTTGTCCAGTTCCCTTTTAGAACTGTTATAGATTCTACTTCCACTGCTATTTCCAATCAACTATTCTATATTCTGACATTCCTCTATGTTTAAAAAAAAGCTCATCCTTTCTTCTTTTGGCGACTGTGTTAAATATAAGTTTTCTAACATTTGACAATAATTTTTCCCTATTTGTGATATCAAAGCCTCTAATAATGTTCGATGCCTCTGTCAGATCTCCTCTTAGCTATCTTTGTTCAGGTGCAACAAGCTCTTTCATGCTGCTAGCTTGTGAGTGAAACTTGTCTCTATATATTTTCCATGGGCTTACCTTCCTTCAGATGATGTGGAGATGTCAGCGTTGGACTGAGGTGGGCACAGTAAGAAGTCTCACAAAACCACATTAAAATCCAACAGGTTTATTTTGTATCACAATTTTTCGGAGCACTTCAACAGACTTCTTACTGTTCCTTCAGATGTCAGTCTTGGCTGAGTGGTAGCTTGCTTCTGAGTGAGAGATAGTAGTTACAAAGATTTCCTCCAAAAATTTCAGTACACTGTACACACTGACACTTCCATGCAGTAGTGAAGCAGTGCTGTATTGTTGTAGATGCCAATTTTTAGATGAAATATAAACTGCTCTGCCTGCTCTTTCAAGTGGATGTAACTAATTCCATGGCATTTTCTAAAGAGCAGGGGTGATGCCCTGCTGCAGGGGTGATGCCCTGCTAACATTTATCCCACAAACAATATTAAAAACAGATGATGATTTTAAGTTTGTTAATGATGCATGTTATTGTTAATGCACAAACCCGCTGGTAAGTTCAGGGGATTTAGAGATATGTTGTGAATGGTGGATCTTCAGAACTTGCTGGTTGACTTACACTATTCCATTTTTTGCTTCCCATAAACTGCCTTTTGCTCTTTATCAAAAACCTGCTGAATTTTCACTCTAATTGCCCATTCCCTGCAGGAAGTTAGTGGTGAAAACTAATAGCGTGAGTATGTCTTTAACAATGTTATGAATTACAAATGCTTACCTTGTTCTATGGTCATAATTCAGGAACTGTCTCAGGAACTTCGATGTAGACATTGTCATAGATGTCATCTTTTAGATGAAACATTAAACTAAGGCTGGAAATGGCTCTGATCAGATTGCCCTCTGAAAATGGTGTTCTAATCTCAGAGTAGCCATGCTTTCCCAACGTGTTTAGGCCTTGCCCTCAACATGATGGCATGAAACACACACCCTGATGTTTTTTCCAGACAAAAGTGTCAGAAGATCTGGAGAGAAAACCGTCTGTTCCTCTGGAGAAAAACACACCGGTTTGCAGTCAGATCCTGACAATTTCGTCCGAGTTTCAGTCAGACTGGTTGGATCACAATGTGACAAATGTCTGGGTGGGTTGTTGAGAAATCCACAGAATCTGCTTTGGCCACATCTGTCATTTAGTTTTGAGTGTGGTGTGTCTGACTACTGCCGTCCCACTGTTCTCCCACAGTCCGAAGATGTGCAGGTTAGGTGGATTGACCATGCTAAATTGTCCCTTAGTGTCCAAAGATGTACTGGTTAGGGGGATTAGCGGGGTAAATCATAGAATCATAGAATCCTACAGTGGAGAAAGAGGTTATTTGGCCCATCGAGTCTGCACCAACCACAATCCCACCCAGGCCCTAGCCACATATCCCTACATATTTACCCACTAACCCCTCTAACCTATGCATCCCGGGACACTAAGGGGCAATTTAGAATGGCCAATCAACCTAGCCCCGCACATCTTTGGACTGTGGGAGGAAACCGGAGCACCCGGAGGAAACCCACGCAGACACAGGGAGAATGTGCACACAGACAGCGACCCGAGCCGGGATTCGAACCCAGGTCCCTGGAGCTGTGCAGCAGCAGTGCTAACCACTGTGCTACCGTGCCGCCCAATGTGTGGAGTTACGGGGATAGGGCAGGGGGTTGGGCCTGTGTAAGATGCTCTTTGGAGAGTGCTGCACACTCGATGGGCTGAATGGCCTCTTAGTCTGCACTGTAGGGATTCTATGATTCTATAATCATCCTATGACTCCACAGTTCACATGTACCTCATACTTACCCTGAACATTAGAATATAAAATAGATGTTGCAAATTGTTTTATCTTCCTGAATTTATATCTGTTTGTAACAATATAGCTAGGTGGAAGGAATAGTGCATATATAAATCATTTTCTTGGATTTGCATTGAGATCTTTTGATTTAATGCAATATAGTTTACTTTTTGAGGAGGCTGTAATATAGTGGTATTGTCACTGGGTTAGTAATCCAGAGACCCAGCATAATGCTATGGGCACTCAGGTTGGATCCCACCAGGCAGATATTGAAATTTGAATCCAATTAAAAGTCTAACAGTGACCATGAAATCATTGTGGATTGTTGGAATAACCTACCTGGTTCACTAATGTACTTCAGGGAAGGAAATGTGCCATGTTTACCTGGCCTGGCCTACTTGTGATTCCAGATCCACAGCATTATACAAGATTTAATAGCAGATTAGATAGTGATGGTGGCTGATAATGCAATTTGTGTTCCAGATAGTTTGATGAAGGAAAGTTTATCAATAAGATATATTCATGGAGTTTATAAGCCTGTTCTTTTGTGGGAAGTAAATTTATTAAGTGACTTGGTAAGTGTAATTGTGACGATGGTAATTATTGCTAGGTAACCTATTAAAGGGGTAGATTTTATTCTGGATAATGACTTAGCTAATGCAGACAGTTACACATAAGTGTGACAGATGATACTTTTTCAAGTATGTGTATGCTGACAACAGCAGTGCCCACCCCTGCATCCTGCCAGTGATGGAATTCCAGTATGAGGCCCAAATATCATTGTCAAAGAATGATGGTCCATCAATAAAATAAATAGCCTCCTGCACAGGAATGGATAAAACCATTTTATTCCGAAAATGATTCCTAGGTCTACTTTCTCTGTGTTTAATTAATTTCTGCTTTATTCAAGGACCTTATTGCAAAAGCTATGGGCTACTTTTTACCTGTGGGCATTATGGTGATCCGTCACGTGCCAGTTGCAAGAGTAAATTCAGATCAAAGTGTTTCAGGACTTCTGACTTTAGTGGTGCCTCCTTAGCTTGTACAAAGGCACTGATCCACCCACTTCTATTTGCTGTTTTGACACAATAGGGTTCAACAATATTAGCCTGATTCCGGGCAAGCCTTCCATAATAATTTAGTACGCCCAAAAAGATCAAAGTTGATTGACATTTTGAGGTACAGGTGCCTCAGTAATGGCTTTGACTTCTGAAGGTGACTTGTGCAGTCACTTTGCATCTATGACATAACCCAAATATTCGGTCAAAAGCTTAAAAATTACATTTGTCTTCCTGGACTCTTAATTCATAATCTTCTAATCTCTGGAGTATGGCATCTAGATTGCAGAGATGTTTTTCCTCATTCTTTCCAGTAACTAAGATATCATCCAAATAACACTGGACTCCTTCTAATCTGCTTAAAATTTGATCCATCGCATGTTGGAACAATGCAGTTGTGGATGTGATGCCAAATGATAGTATTTTACATTGAAATAACACATTGTATATCACAATTGTGAAGTATGGTTGTGAATTTGAAGATATGTTTGACTGAGGTCAATTTTACAGAAGTGTTGGCCTCCAGCCAACCCAATGATTGAATCATCAAAGGCCTAGCAAGCCACTCAGTTGTATCAATCACTACAAAGTCTCAACAAAGAAATGAAACCAGCCGGACCATCTGGCATCAACCTAGGCACCGGAAAAGACAACGACAAAGCAAGCAGCCCTGTCGACCCTGCAAAGTCCTCCTTACTAACATCTGGGGGCTAGTGCCAAAACTGGGAGAGTTGTCTCACAGACTAGTCAGGCAACAGCCTGACAGTCATTCTCATGGAATCATACCTTACAGATAATGTCCCAGATACCACCATTATCATCCCTGGATATGTCCTGTTCCGCTGGCAGGACAGACCCAGCAGAGGTTGCAGCACATTCGGGAGGGAGTTTTTAATGTTGAGAACCCTGGGAGTTCTCAACATTGACTCCAGTCCCCATGAAGTCTCATGGTTTCAGGTTAAGCATGGGGAAGGAAACCTCTTACTGGTTACTACGTACCGTCCTCCTTCGGCTGATGAATCATTTCTCCTCCATGTTGAACAACACTTGGAAGAAGTGGGTGGTAAGGGTGTAAAATGTACTCTGGGTGGGGAGTTTCAATGTCCACCACCAAGTGTGGCTTGGCAGCAGCACTACTGATAGAGCTAATCAGGTGCTAAAAGTATAACTGTTGACTGGGTCTGCAGCAGGTGGTGAGGGAACCAACAAGATGGAAAAACAGACTTGACCTTATCCTTACCAATCTGCCAGCTGTCGATGCATCTGTCCATGACAGTATCAGTAAGAATGATCACAGCACACTCCTTGTGGAGACAAAGTCCCGCCTTCACATTGAGAATAACCTCCATTGTGTTCTGTGGTACTATCATCGTGCTAAATGGGACAGGCTTTGAACAGATCTAGCAACTCAAAACTGGGCATCCATGAGGCATTGTGGGCCATCAACAGCAGCAGAATTGTACTCCAGCATAATCTGCAACATCATGGCCTGGCATATCCCCCACTCTATCCTTGCCATCAAGCCGTGGGATCAACCCTGGTTCAATCAGAGTGCAGGAGGGCATGGCAGGAGCAGTACCAGGCATACCTAAAAATGAGGAGTCAACCTGGTGAAGCTACCAAACAGGACTACTTGCATGTCAAACAGCAAGTGATAGAGCTAATCGATCCCACAACCAACGCATCAGATCGAACCTCTGCAGTCCTGCCACATCCAGTCATGAATGGTATAGGACAATTAAACAACTCACTGGAGAAGGAGACTCCACAAATATCCCCATCCTCAATGATGGAGGATCCCAGTGCATCAGTGCAAAAGATAAGGCTGAAATATTCGCAGCAATCTTCAGCCAGAAGTGCCGAGTGGATGATGCAACTTGGCCTCTCCAGTCATCCCCAGTATCTCAGATGTCAGTCCCCAGCCATTTCAGTTCACTCCACGTGATATCAAGAAATGGTTGGAGGTACTGGATACTGCAAAGGCAATAGGCCCTGATAACATTCCGGCAATAGTACTGATGACTTGTGCTCCAGAACTTGCCGCTCCCCTAGCCAAGCCCTACCAGTACAGTTATAACACTGGCATCTACCCAACAATGTGAAAAATTGCCCAGGTATGTCCTGTACACAAAAAGCAGGACAAATCCAACCCGGCCAATTACTGCCCAATCAGTCTCCTCTCGCTCATCAGTAAAGTGATAGAAAGGATCATCAACAGTGCTATCTGCAGCATCTTCTCAGTAATAACCTGCTCAGTGATGCCCAGTTTGGGTTTCGTCAGGGTCACTCAGCTTCTGACCTCACTACAGCCTTGGTTCAAACATGAACAAAAGAATTCCAGAGGTGAGGTGAGAGTGACAGCCCTTGACGTCAAGACCACATTCAACCAAGTGTGGCATCGAGGAGCCCTAATGAAACTGGAATCAATGGGTATCAGGGGAAAACTCTCTGCTGGTTGGAGTCATACCTGGCACATAGGAAGATGGTTGAGGTTGTGGAGGGTTAGTCATCTTAGCTCCACGACATCTCTGCAGGAGTCCCTCAGGGTAGTGTCGAAGGCCTAACCATATTCAGCTGTTTCATTAATGATTTTTGCTCCGTCATAAGGTCTGACAAGTGGCCAATAACATTCACGCCACATTCGTGCCAGGCAGTGGCTATCACCAGTAAGAGACACTGTAACCACCACCCCTTAACATTCAATGGTGTCACCATCACTGAATCCCCCACTGTCAACATCTTTGGGGTTACCATTGACCAGAAACTCCATTGGACTCACCACATTGTCATGTAAGTGTACTTTTAAGAAAGTTTTTTTAAAAATCATGCAGCTTACAGTTTCAGCGATGTCACTTGGCGGGGTGAGGAGGAGGGGGGGGGTGAAGCTAAGCTGTGACAGTCAGGTGATAGGGCTTTCAGTTTCATTTGTGGTAGTCGGGTGATAGGGTTTTTTTTTCTTTGGGATTTTAGTATTGTTTTGGGGAGTGTGTTGGAAGCAGTTTAGCAGCAAGCTAAGAAGCAGTCTCTCTCTCTCTCTCTCTCCCTTCCTGTTCTTCTCTTTGTTTGGTTCTGAAACTATTATCAGTTAGCTGAAGAAGAGGCTTATTGCAATCCTGTGTAAACAAGCTGTGTTTTGGGAAACAGATTCGACTATAACCTCTTCTGAGTTTCTTCACAAGGGATTTTCAGCATTCAACCCAGGAGGCTGAATTCCTGTAACAAATGGGCATTAACCCATGCTGTATTGTGTTTATTTGGAGAGTTTTGTGTGTTGGATATTGGGTTTTGGTTGGAACACATTAGAGACATTCTTTAAGAGTTATACATTATCGTGGTTGTGTGTTTCTTGTCTGTAATTGTTAAAAGTTCTTGCTAATTGTCTTATTATATATGTCAACAATATTCTTAATTAAACTTTGTTTTTGATAAAAGCTCCTCGTGGGTCAGTTGAATCACACCTGAGTTGAAACCTCTCACGCTCATCCTAGCCAAATTCAACATAAAATGTTACAGGTCAGGCGAGCTTCATAGAACACCTTGACATATCCAACTTGACTTTAACAACATAAACACAGTGGCAACAAGAACAAGTCAGAAGCTAGGAATACTGCGGTGAGTAACTTACCTCCTGACTCCCCAAAGCCTGTCCACAGTCACAAGGCACAAGTCAGGAATGTGATGGAATAATTCCCACTTGCCTGGATGGGTCCAGCTCCAAGACACTCATCTGGAGCAAGAGAGAGAGGAGTGTTTGGTGGTTACAGTAAAAAGGGTAAGGGAGCGACTTTAATTATTTATTTTTTCGCGGGGTTGTAGTGATTTAAAAGTTTAAGTTTAAACTGGAAGTAGACCGGAAGCGGGGTCACGTGGGCGGACATTTTGTAGTTTTTTATTTAAAAGCTATTTACCTGGGGGGAGGGCTTTCATTGTTCATCTGGAGCAAGAGAGAGAGGAGTGTTTGGTGGTTACAGTAAAAAGGGTAAGGGAGTGACTTTAATTATTTATTTTTACGTGGGGTTGTAGTGGTTTTAAAGGTTAAGTTTAAACCGGAAGTAGACCGGGCGCGGGGTCACGTGGGCGGACATTTTGTAGTTTTTTAAAGCGCGAAGTATAAAAGGGAGGCCGCAGTATACAGCGGGCAGCATCGGGAGCGGGCAGTGGAGTGAGTGGGGAGCAGAGTGTGAACTGTAAGGGCTTTCAATCACAGGGCTTCGGGGTAAGGGTGAGCAAGGGGGAGTTTCAAATCTTAGTTTTTTAATTCATAACTTTTCTCTGTGTGCCTTGTTAAAAAGAGTCAAATATGAGTGTGAGGCCAGTTTGTTGTTCTGGGTGCATGATGTGGGAGATCCTGGAGACTCCTAGCCTCCCGGACGCCCATATCTACGCCAGGTGCATTGAGTTGCAGCACCGACAGGACCGGGTAATTGAGCTGGAGCTGGAGCTCGATGACCTTCATCTGATGAGGGAGATTGAGCAGACAATTGATACCAGTTACAGAAACATGGTTACACCAGGGCCACGGGAGTCAGACAAGTGGGTAACAGCCAGGAAGGGTAAAGCTCGGGTGATTGAGAGCACCCCGGTAGGTGTGCCCCTACACAACAAGTACTCCTGCCTGAGTACTGCTGCGGGGGACAGCCCGCCTGGGGGAAGCAGCAGTGGCCGTGTCTCCAGAGTGGAGGCCAGCCCTGTAACTCAGAGGGCTAAGGAAAAGCGGAGGACGGCAGTGTTGATCGGGGACTCGACAGTAAGGGGGATGGACAGATGTTTTTGCGGAGGCAGGTGGGAGTCTCGGATGGTGGTCTGCCTCCCTGGGGCCGGGATCCAGGATGTCGCTGGGCGAGTCCCAGAAATCCTGAGGTGGGAGGGAGAAGAGCCAAAGGTAGCGGTACATATTGGTACCTCTGATGTGGGTCGGAAGGGGGAAAGGGTCATGAAATGAGAGTATAGGGAATTAGGAAGACAGCTGAGAAGAAGGAAAGCAAGGGTAGTAATCTCAGGATTGCTGCCTGTGCCACGGGAAGGTGAGGACAGAAATGGAGTGAGGTGGAGGATGAATGTGTGGCTGAGGGACTGGTGCAGGGGGCAGAGATTCAGGTTCCTGGACCATTGGGACCTCTTCGGGGGCAGGTGTGGCCTGTACACAAAAAACGGGTGGCACTTGAATCCCAGGGGGACCAATGTCCTGGCGGGAATGTTGGCTAAGGCTACTGGGGAGAATATAAACTAGATAGGTTGAGGGGAGGGGATCGAGACGAGGTGACTGGGAGCGAGGAAGTTAGCTCGCAAACAGAGAAGGGTTATAGACAGTGTAAGAGGGAGGAGGTTAATAACATTTCAACAATTCGGGTCCAGATAAAAGCTGGAATAAGGACACTTTGCCTGAATGCACGAAGCATTCGGAACAAAGTAAATGAGTTGATGGCACAAATCAGCACAAATGGGTATGATCTAGTGGCCATTACAGAAATGTGGTTACAGGGTGACCAGGACTGGGAAATGAATATCCAGGGGTATCAGGCATTTAGGAAGGATAGACAGGATGGAAAAGGTGGTGGGGTAGCTCTGTTAATAAAGGATAATATCAGGGTAGTAGTGAGCGACGACATAGGCTCTAAGGAGCAAAACGTGGAATCATTATGGGTGGAGATAAGGAATAGTACGGGGAGAAAGACACTAGTAGGCATGGTCTATAGGCCCCCAAATAATAATGTTGAGGTGGGAAGGGCTATAAACAAACAAATAATGGATGCGTGCAAAAACGGAACGGCAATAATCATGGGGGATTTTAACCTGCATATTGATTGGCTGACTCAAGTTGGACGTGGTGGGATGGAGGAAGAGTTCTTAGAATGCTGTCGGGATAATTTCCTTGAACAGTATGTTACAGAACCTACGAGGGAACGAGTTATCTCAGATCTGGTAATGTGTAACGAGACAGGTAGCATTAAGGATCTTCTTGTGAGGGACCCTCTTGGGTCAAGTGATCACAATATGGTCGAATTTCTGGTGCAGATGGAGGGTGAGAAAGTAGGGTCCCAAACCAATGTCCTCTGCTTGAACAGAGGGGAGTACAATCGGATGAGGGCTGAATTGGCCAGGGTGGACTGGGAGAGCAGACTGGTAGGTAGGACAGCTGAGGAACAATGGAGATTTTTAAAGAGATCTTTTTCCGTACTCAGCAAAAATATATTCCGGTGATAAAGAAGGACTGTAAGAAAAGGGATAGCCAGCCGTGGATAACGAAGGAAATAAAGGAGAGTATTAAATTAAAAACCAATGCGTACAGAATGGCCAAAAATAGTGAAGACTTAGAAGATTGGGAAAGCTTTAAAAAGCAACAAAGAATGACTAAGAAAGCGATAAAGAAAGGAAAGATAGATTATGAAACTAAACTAGCTCTAAACATAAAAAATAATAGTAAAAGTTTTTACAAATATATAAAAAGGAATAGAGTGGCTAGAGTGAATGTTGGACTCTTGGAGGACAAGAGGGGGGATTTAATAATGGAAAACGAGGAAATGGCTGAGACTTTAAATAGGTTTTTTGTGTCGGTCTTCACGGTGGAAGACACAAATAGTTTACCGAATATTAACGATCGAGTGTTGGTAGGAGGAGAGATACTCAATACAATTATTGTTACTAGAGAGGCAGTGATTGGTAGACTAATGGGACTGAAGGTGGACAAGTCCCCGGACCCAGATGGAATGCATCCCAGGGTACTGAAAGAAATGTCAGAGGTAATAGCGGATGCGTTAGTAGTTATTTATCAAAATTCACTGGACTCTGGGGTAGTGCCAGCTGATTGGAAAACGGCTACTGTTACGCCGCTGTTTAAAAAAGGAAGTAGACAAAAGGCGGGTAACTATAGGCCGGTTAGCTTAACGTCTGTAGTTGGGAAAATGCTGGAATCCATCATTAAAGAAGAAATAGCAGGCCATCTGGATAAGAATGGTTCGATCAAGCAGATGCAGCATGGATTCATGAGAGGAAAGTCGTGTTTGACGAACTTACTGGATTTTTATGAAGATGTGACTAATGCGGTTGATGGAGGGGAACCGGTGGATGTGGTGTTTTTGGATTTCCAAAAGGCATTCGATAAGGTGTCTCACAAAAGGTTGCTGCAGAAGATTGGGGTACACGGAGTTGGGGGTAGGGTGTTAGCGTGGATTGAGGATTGGCTATCCAACAGGAAGCAGAGAGTTGGAATAAATGGGTCCTTTTCCGGTTGGCAGATGGTGACTAGTGGCATGCCGCAGGGATCGGTACTGGGGCCTCAACTGTTTACTATTTACATAGATGATCTGGAGGAGGAGAGTGAGTGTAGGGTAACAAAGTTTGCTGACGACACGAAGATAAGTGGGAAAGTGAATTGCGTGGAGGAAGCGGAAGGTCTACAGAGAGATTTGAATAGGCTGAGTGAGTGGGCGAGGATCTGGCAGATGGAGTATAACGTTGGCAAATGCGAGGTTATTCACTTTGGAAGAAATAATAGCAAATTGGATTATTATTTAAATGGAAAAAAATTACAACATGCTAGTGTGCAAAGGGACTTGGGGGTCCTTGTGCATGAGTCGCAAAAACTCAGTCTGCAAGTACAACAGGTGATCAAGAAGGCAAATGGGATGTTGGCATTTATCGCGAGGGGGATAGAATATAAAAGCAGAGAAGTCTTGCTGCATCTGTACAAGGCATTGGTGAGGCCGCAGCTGGAATACTGTGTGCAGTTTTGGTCCCCTTACTTGCAAAACGATATATTGGCCTTGGAAGGAGTGCAGAGGAGGTTCACCAGGTTGATACCGGAGATGAGGTGTGTAGATCATGAGGAGAGATTAGGTTTGTACTCGTTGGAGTTTAGAAGGCTGAGGGATGATCTTATAGAGGCATATAAGATAATGAAGGGGATGGATAGGGTAGAAGTGGGGAGATTCTTTCCACTTAGAAAGGAAACCAGAAATAGAGGGCACGGCCTCAAAATAAAGGGGGGTCAGTTTAGGACAGAGTTGAGGAGGAACTTCTTCTCTCAGAGGGTGGTGAATCTCTGGAATTCTCTGCCCACTGAAGTGGTGGAGGCTACCTTGTTGAATATGTTTAAGTCACGGATAGATGGATTTCTGATCGGTAAGGGAATTAGGGGTTATAGGGATCAGGCGGGTAAGTGGAACTGATTCACTTCAGATCAGCCATGATCTTATTGAATGGCGGGGCAGGCTCGAGGAGCTAGATGGCCTACTCCTGCTCCTATTTCTTATGTTCTTATGTTCTTAAGACACTTGACACCATCCCGGACAAAGCAGCCGACTTGATTGGCATCACATCCACTCCCTCCACCACCGACGCTCAGTAGCAGCAATATGTACTAACTCCAAGATGCACTGCAGCAATTCACCAAAGATCCTTAGACAGCACCTTCCAAACCTATGACCACTTCCATCTAGAAGTACAAGAGCAGCAGATACATGGAAACACCACCACCTGCAAGTTCCCCTCCAAGCCACTCACCATCTTGATTTGGAAATATATGCCGTTCCTTCAGAGTGGCTGGGTCAAAATCATGGAATTCCCTCCGTAATGGCATTGTGGGTCAACCCGCAGCATGTGGATTGCAGCGATTCAAGACGGCAGCTCACCACCACCTTCTCAAGGGCAACTGAGGATGGGCAACAGATGCTGGCCAGCCAGCGATGCCCATGTCCCACAAATAAATACAAAAAAAATCAGAGGCAGAAGGTACTGCTCTGCACACAGTACAGGATTGATAGTAATTTTAGAATTGCCACGAAAGCATACTGATCCACCTTTCTTCATCACGGGTACCATCAGTGTGGACCAATCACTCACATTAACATGTTGATCAGCTGCTCTAATCCCATCTCTACCTTAGGTCTAATTGTGTATGATGCTGGCCTACTATTTAAGCATCGTGCCTGACTTGCATCCTTAATCTAACTGAGATTTTTTTAATGTTTCCCAGTTTACCAATGAAGACAGTGGCAGTGAATCTGTCATGAGATTTACCTCAGCCCAATTGCTTGGGTCACTGTCTGTGTGAAATTTGCACGTTCTCCCCGTGTCTGCGTGTGTTTCCTCCGGGTGCTCCGGTTTCCTCCCACAGTCCAAAGATGTGCGAGTTAGATTGATTGGCCATGCTAAATTGCCCCTTAGTGTCCCGGGATGCGTAGGTTAGAGGGTTTAGCAGGGTGAATATGGGGATAGGGCTTGGGTGGGATTGTGGTCGACGCAGACTCGATGGGCCGAATAGCCTCCTTCTGCACTGTAGGGTTTCTATGATGATATTGGAGCTTATCTTGGTAAACAGTGACTGGCACCAATGAAACAGTGGCTCCAGTGTCTACCTCCATTTTCACCAGCTGCCCATTCAGTGAAGAAGTGATCCAGTAATGGTTTGTTGAGCCAGCAATAGCCAGTAAGTTTAATGACAGTTCATCTTCAGGATGTGACTCATTCTTCGTAATTTTTCTCTGATGCAAATTTCCATTTGATGCATTTGGCTTTTGTTTTTCATAATTCTGGCTTGAAACTTATTCTTATTCCAACAAGAGCATTCAATGTGGCCCTTTTTTCACAATCATCCTTCACATGATGTCTTTGCACAAACAATCTGCTGCTGAGTGCCCGGTTTTTGAATACCAGCAACAATTGCAAGTCTGTATACAGTTTTCAGCCAACATCTCATGAATTCTTGAGCTCGAACTCAATTGTTAAACCTCTTTGGCTGCTAGTTCCATGGATACAGCAACTTCCAAAGCTTTCTTTACAGTTAGGTTGTTTTCTGTTAACAATCACTTTTGAATGGCCTCGCTCCTTAAGCCACAGACCAATCGATCTCTAATGATGTCATTCAAGACATCCCCAAATTCACAGTGCTCAGCTTGTCTCTTCAAGAGAGGTGCAAACTGTGAAATCAATTGATGCTAATGGAACCTAAACCTTTCTGCAATGACTTATAGCTCCAGGGAATAGTGGCCCTGCAATATTCCCACTATTTCATCATAGGTTTTCATGTCTGGCTTTTCTGGCTGTCCCAGTCTTCTCAGGTGACCCTCAGCTCTGACTAAGAATCACCGAGACTCGAAATGTTAGCTCCCTTCTCTCGCCACAGATGCTGTAAGACCTGTTGAGATTTTCCAGCATTTTCTTTTTTTGTTCTCAGGAGGTTAAATGCTTTCGTGCAGCAATGATTTTAATTATTTATTCTTCTATGGGGGTTCTTTCATAATGTCTGCAAGTGTGGTCTGACAACTTCATTGCCAGTTTTCTACGTGTTGGTTTTAAAAGATAGGCTGTAGGCCTTGAAGGTTCAAACAATGTATAGCTTTATTGAAAGGATGTTAACACTTGAGGCTGCTAAGGTAGACTGCCCACTTGCTTTTGCGAACAGCTGATGACACCATCAATGACATCACGTGATTGGTCTCTTAAAGTGCCCTGTTCCACTGTAAAGCTGCCAATGAGGAAACAGTGGAAATAACACGAATATAAACAGGTAACCTGTTTGGTTCAATGTTTTATGATCTGGTGATTTGGAGGTCAATTTATGAATCTACTTTTGAACAACTTTTTTCTCTATTTATTCATGGAGTACAGCACACTTCAGTGAACCTCTCTGGGAGTAATTTGCATTATTGGTGAGGTTTGGATATCAAATGGATGCTAAAGCCGGTTTTCCACCCCTGTCACAAGTAAATTTGTCAATCTTCCTCCCCCCCGCACACTGCCCCCTTGCCCTATTGTTGCCCCTATATTATTAATCCTCTTGATAGTTTCACTGATTCACATCTGCGTGTCTTTACCATTTTTAATTGTTATACTTACCTTTTCTAAGGGAAAAGGATTTGTGGTTGTAATTAATTTTCATTGATCCTGAGGCAGAAGGTAAACTGCTTTGACAGCATTTTTATCAGCTAATGTTAGGGCATAGCAGCATATTATTAGCAGTTTAACGTGTTCAGTGATGGATTTTCACTTTAGGGGCTGGAGTGCCTCAGACATTCGCAAGTGCTATGATTTCCAATTAAGTTGAAATATGGCTGGTGGCTTGAAGCTATTTCTCATAGAAAAGAACTCCACAGGAATCAGGTTCTGGAATGTGCAAACTCTATAGCAACTGTCAAAAAGCATACAATTAACTGAGATAGACAGCCGCAAGAGTGAATGAAATGTTATGGACAACTCCAGTACATGGGAAACGATAGTGCGCCAAAAGAAACTTGATCATGAAATAGAGAGTTACCATGTTTGTGCTAAATGATGACCTGTCACGGTGGGGTGAACAATTTATTTACTGTTTTTGTAATGAAGTGCTATTGCACATTTCTTACTCATTTTTGCCCTACTCACACTAGATTTTCAACTTCCATGTCAGATTATCTTTGTTGGTGTGTCCCAACTCCCTGATACCTTGTCACTGTCTTCACTAACCCAGATATCTGGGAAACATGCCCAGGAGAATGGATAGAGAAATTCTTACGTTATTTACTTGAGTTACTGAAATTATCTAGTACAGGGTTTTCCCAAACTTTTCCAGTCACAAAGAGCTCTGAAGGAAACATTCTTATTGTGTTGAAGAGCCAAACCACATAAAAATGATTGTTTTCACACAATAGGTTCAAACACAAAGACCGAATGTGATGTTCGTGTACCTTTAAGAGATTTCTTTTTTAAATCATGATCTCTGCAGCTCTCACAGTCAGCGTTTCTCAGCTCACAGCCTTAGCTGATGTCATCTTGTTGCCGGGCTGATTACAATGAGTCCTTTTATTGCTACTTAAGTGGCTTAATTGCGGTTGTTTGTGTTTAATTTGGGATTAGTTTTACAATCCTGCATTGTTATGAGGATGGTCATATGCTTTTGGACAGATTTTTTTCCCAGTCAGTTTAAGGTTTCAGTTTCAGTTTGGAGTTGCAGGTTTGAGTTTGTAAGTTTTAGAAGGGACAGCAAGCTAAAAAAGAAGTGTTTTCCCTCTCTCTCTCTCTTGTTTTGAAAATTCTGGTGGTTAGCTGAAAACAAGATCTTGTTTTCCTGAAGGGTGAAAATCTGCTGTTGTTGCGGGTTGGACCAGAGTCTCTGCAGTGTTTTGGGAAGCGGTCTTGTATTCAACTGCTCTGAGTCTCAAGAGCATTTGACTGCAAAATTCAACTAATGGCCTTGATCCCATGATCATTAGTCTGTGCAGTATAAAACCTGTGAAAAGGGGTATTTTGTCTATGGGAGGTTTTGGCTTTGATTGGGACAGCTTATATATATTCATTAAGGGTTATACATTATCATGATTGTTTGCTTTTTGTTTGTAATTGACAAAAGTTCTTGCTAATATTCTTACTATTCATGTTAATTATAAGTTAAATAAACTTTGTTTGATAAAAACTCCCTAGTGGGTCACTTGAATCATACCTGAAGTGAAATATCTCATGCTTATCCTAGCCAAATTCAAATGCAAAACTTAGGATTCAGGCGGGCTTCATAAAACACTTTGGAGTTTCTACCATAACCAGAACACTAATTTGTAGGAGTCTTTTCTATTTCTTTACTATCACATAAACATTCTCTTATTAAAAATCATACTTAGGTCTTACCTTTTTGCCATTTTAAATGGGAAGTCCGCTGCTGAAATGTCTGATTCTCATATTGGACACCCACACTCTCTCATCTCTCTTTCACACACACTCACTCACATCTCTCACACACACTCTCATCTCTTTCTCACACACACTCACTCACATCTCTCACATACACACATACACACACACTCGTCTCTCTCTCTCTCTCTCTCACACACACATACACTCATTCATCTCTGTCTCTCACACATATATACATTCTCGTCTCTCCCTCACACCCACACACTCATCTCTCTCTCTCACACACACTCACTCATCTCTTTCCCTCTCTCTCTCACACACACACACACACTCATCTCTCTCTCACACACACACGCTCATCTCTCTCACACACACACACTCATCTCTCTCTCTCTCACACACACACACTCATCTCTCTCTCTCACACACACACACAAATCTCTCTCTCTCACACACACACACACTCATCTCTCTCTCTCACGCACACACACTCATCTCTCTCTCTCTCACACACACACACTCATCTCTCTCTCACACACACACACTCATCTCTCTCACACACACACACTCATCTCTCTCTCTCACACACACACACACTCATCTCTCTCTCTCTCTCACACACACACACTCATCTCTCTCTCTCTCACACACACACACTCATCTCTCTCTCTCACACACACACTCATCTCTCTCTCACACACACACACTCATCTCTCTCTCGCACACACACACTCATCTCTCTCTCTCTCACACACACACACTCATCTCTCTCTCTCTCACACACACACACTCATCTCTCTCTCTCACACACACACACGCTCATCTCTCTCTCTCTCACACACACACACTCATCTCTCTCTCTCACACACACACACTCATCTCTCTCTCTCACACACACACACACACTCATCTCTCTCACGCACACACACACACTCATCTCTCTCTCACACACACACACACTCATCTCTCTCTCTCACGCACACACACTCATTTCTCTCTCACACACACACACACACTCATCTCTCTCTCACACACACTCATCTCTCTCTCACACGCACACTCATCTCTCTCTCTCTCTCTCATACACACACACACTCATCTCTCTCTCTCTCACACACACACACTCATCTCTCTCTCTCACACACACACACACACACACTCATCTCTCTCTCACACACACTCATTTCTCTCTCACACGCACACTCATCTCTCTCTCACACACACACACACACACTCATCTCTCTCTCACACACACTCATTTCTCTCTCACACGCACACTCATCTCTCTCTCTCATACACACACACTCATCTCACACACACACACACTCATCTCTCTCTCTCACACACACACACACTCATCCATCTCTCTCTCACACACACACACTCATCTCTCTCTCTCACACACACACACTCATCTCTCACACACACACACACATCTCTCTCTCTCTCTGACACACACACACTCATCTCTCTCTCTCACACACACTCATCTCTCTCTCTCATACACACACACACTCATCTCTCTCACACGCACACACTCATCTCTCTCACACACACTCATCTCTCTCTCGCACACACACACACACACACACACATCTCTCTCTCACACACGCACACACTCATCTCTCTCACACACACACACTCATCTCTCTCTCTCTTTCACACACACTCATCTCTCTCACACGCACACACTCATCTCTCTCACACACACTCATCTCTCTCTCGCACACACACACACACACACACACATCTCTCTCTCACACACGCACACACTCATCTCTCTCACACACACACACTCATCTCTCTCTCTCTTTCACACACACTCATCTCTCTCACACACACACACTCATCTCTCTCTCTTGCACACACACTCATCTCTCTCTCACACACACACTCATCTCTCTCTCTCTCATACACACACACACTCATTTCTCACTCACACACACACACTCATCTCTCTCTCTCTTTCACACACACTCATCTCTCTCACACGCACACACTCATCTCTCTCACACACACTCATCTCTCTCTCGCACACACACACACACACACACATCTCTCTCTCACACACGCACACACTCATCTCTCTCACACACACACACTCATCTCTCTCTCTCTTTCACACACACTCATCTCTCTCACACACACACACTCATCTCTCTCTCTCTTGCACACACACTCATCTCTCTCTCACACACACACTCATCTCTCTCTCTCTCATACACACACACACTCATTTCTCACTCACACACACACACTCATCTCTCTCTCTCTTTCACACACACTCATCTCTCTCACACGCACACACTCATCTCTCTCACACACACTCATCTCTCTCTCGCACACACACACACACACACACACACACATCTCTCTCTCACACACGCACACACTCATCTCTCTCACACACACACACTCATCTCTCTCTCTCTTTCACACACACTCATCTCTCTCACACACACACACTCATCTCTCTCTCTCTTGCACACACACTCATCTCTCTCTCACACACACACTCATCTCTCTCTCTCTCATACACACACACTCATTTCTCACTCACACACACACACTCGTCTCTCTCTCTCTCACACATACACACACACCCATCTCTCTCTCTCACACACACACACTTTTCCCCCTCATAACTCACTCTCCTCCCTTGCAGGCCTCACTCTCCTCCCTTGCAGGCCTCACTCTCCCCTTTCAGGCTGTGTTCTCTCCCTCGCAGACCAAACTTTTCCTGCTCACCCCCTCACAAACCCCATTCTTCCCCTTCAAAGGCCCTCGGCTACAGACATATAATCTTAAGTGGCAGATGAAGACTAAATAATGATAGATTTACTTGTCCTCTTCAAAACAAGTTTTTATTCATGGGTAATTTAGTGTAAGGTTCTAAATGGGCTTACAGTGTTGGGTAAAGAGGCCAAGGAGCCTCTTTCTTGAAGTTCCCACATAAAGGGCTAAAAATCAACTTGATCCAATTTTTTGGTGGATTCCTGATTAGCCCACACCTACTGCATTGAGTCAGGCCTCACACACACTTTTTGCTGCCTCTTCATTTCAATGATTGCAGCAAAACGTCCAGCGAGATCAGTAATATAGATCAAGAATAACTGTGTTCCTAAAAATAGACAGTCCCCTGTGGAATCCCACCTTCCTCCAGTCTAAAAAGCAGTCTGGAAATGTTCCACCTGTCCTGTGTACCTACAGTGAACTTTAGTTATGTACAAGCCAATGCCTTGATCCAGTAGGTGATCGGCATGCTTCATATCACAAGCGTGCTTACCCCTGTGGATACCATTTTAGGTCCTAATTGCAAATGCCCAAAACATTGAGTGCCACTGAATCCAATTTGTGGCTCCTTGAATCTGTTGCTCTGCTCTCTTTAATTTCTTTGTCAATCCAGCTTTC
Source organism: Mustelus asterias (assembly GCF_964213995.1). NCBI lineage: Eukaryota > Metazoa > Chordata > Chondrichthyes > Carcharhiniformes > Triakidae > Mustelus > Mustelus asterias. The sequence continues at coordinate 107,932,277 of NC_135804.1, forward strand.
TGATTTTGATAGGCTGCCATTTTGGGCCCCACAGTTTTACATTGTGCTATCCTATTTGTAAAATACTCTCTCTTTATAATTGCTATTGATTTTGTTTTCAGTTTAGAGTTTGCACATTCTCCCTGTTTCTGCGTGGATTTCCTCCGGGTGCTCCGGTTTCCTCCCACAGTCCAAAGATGTGCGGGTTAGGTTGATTGGCTATGCTAAAATTGCCCTTAGTGTCCTGGGATGCATAGGTTAGAGGGATTAGTGGGTAAATATGTAGGGATATGGGGATAGGGCCTGGGTGGGATTGTGGTCGGTGCAGACTCAATGGGCCGAATGGCCTCTTTCTGTGCTGTAGGATTTCTAAGATTCTAAGATTCTAAGTTCATATTCAGTCTCTTTTCCACAAAGTAACGAGAGATTGAATTGAGATAACTATAAACCCTGCATATTGTAATTTACAGAAAATTCTACATAACTCATCACATCTGAGGGACTCTTTACAGGTAGTAAGTATAGTGATGTTTTTGTTTCCTTCACTATAATTAATGGCCTGTTATGAAAATCACAGCAGCAAGCAACTTTGAAACATGAGTTTGGAGAATACAGTCTCATTAATGAACTTTAATTACAAGGAAAAAGTCAGTCTTCTGTTTTGTTAAAAGAAGAACAACACTCCCAATCATAACTAATGTACGTTAGAAGGACACCACACTGCTTTCTGATGCTGGATATAAATCCAAATGGTGTCTTCTTGCTTTAAAACACTGACTGATCTACTATAGATACTCTCAACATTTCTGTTTTGATTTTCCACATTTCAAGCATTTGTAAGGACCTATGTGATGGCGATGGTACCGTATTGTGTGCCACTGAACATTTAGGCTTCCTCAATGTCAACTGAATGGACTATTCTTCCTGAGTGTTGCCGTTCTCAAAACCATCCACTCATTGCCTGCCATTTCATGAGTGAGCGGGACTTCATCTACCCGTCTATTTCAGTCTGATGTCCCAATGATGGAGGACATTGTGACCAATACTTTAAAATATTGAAGGCCTTCGGAAAGCATAGTGTTTTCACCCACAATTCCCTTGTTCTTTTGTAATGAATCAAAGAGTGATGACGATGAGAAATAGAGGCGGTTGGAGGCCAAGTTACTCCAGCAGCTTTTGTTACGATCCCAGTTGATGCTATAACTGGATGGGAAGATCCCAGAATGGAACCCTGGCTCAAAAGATCGTAACTTTTACTTTTTCTTTAGAGAACATAGAGGAACAGAGTCACCGGACTGACAATTAGTTTTCACAACAAGAAAAAAACATATACTAAACATTAAACATTGGATTATGATACAATACTTATTTACTTCCCCCTTAGCTTCACAAAATACACACAGACTTTAAGGTTAATATGGGTTACACAATACATCTGAGGCTACAGTGGTCTCAGCATCAAAAGATCCCTTTAAGCACACATATTGGCTGTGGTCAAATATACACACTCCGCTTTGAACCCAAGTGAGTGTCTGTGGATTTCTCTCACAGATGATTATCACATGAGAGTTTCCAAACTCCCCTCCTAAAAAAATGCTTTTAAAATCTTCTTTCACAATAATGCTTTACATCAGTGGGTTGCAGTCTTAAATCCAGTCCAGGTTTTCCAAATGGCTCTTTTCAACTAAGCTTCCCCTTTAACATGAATCCAGTTTTCAGGTTTTACACCTCCTCATTCAGGGTTTCTTTGACTTGTCTGCCATACAAATGGTTCACAATTGCTTTGACTCTCGATTCCCAGATTCTAATAAAATGACATCATACTTTTGATTTACCTCAGAGGTCTGCTTTCCCACTTTAGCTCTGGTTACTGCAACTGTCTCTTTCACTTACAACACTGTGGGTGGGATTTTACAGCCTCGCTCGACCCAAGACAGGAAAATCCCAAGGTCAACAAACCTTCCCACTGTCCACCCCTCGCTTGCATCGATTCCTGTGGTGGGTGGGGCGGTAGAATTCTGGCATGTGTCTGCTTTCCATTGAATTCTTCTCTGAACAATATCTTGGTCTCTGTTCTCTTAACTTCAAACTTCTTAACACATTCTTATTGTCCAAATTCCCTAGTTATCTGGGCTGTATCTGGTTCTTTGGGGAGTCTGCCTCTTTGCAGCTCCCCTGTCCTGTCCACTTTCTCCTGGCAGAGTTGAGAGGTGATCACTACCAGGTATCATTTTTCAACTGCCAACTAATTTAGCTAAAAAATTAAATTCGGAAGCCTTTCGTCCTTAAAAGGCCCCCAGTTGCTAAGCAACCACTATTCCTATTGCCAACCTCTATTTACCCTTTATAGAACATAGAACATAGAACAGTACAGCACAGTACAGGCCCTTCGGTCCTCGATGTTGTGCCGAGCTTTGTCCCAAACCAAGATCAAGCTATCCCACTCCCTATCATTCTGGTGTGCTCCATGTGCCTATCCAATAACCACTTGAAAGTTCCTAAAGTGTCCGACTCCACTATCACAGCAGGCAGTCCATTCCACACCCCAACCACTCTCTGAGTAAAGAACCTACCTCGGACATCTCTCCTATATCTCCCACCATGAACCTTATAGTTATGCCCCCTAATAACAGCTACATTCACCCGAGGAAATAGTCTCTGAACGTCCACTCTATCTATCCCCCTTATCATCTTATAAACTTCTATTAAGTCACCTCTCATCCTCCTCCGCTCTAAAGAGAAAAGCCCTAGCTCCCTCAACCTTTCCTCATAAGACCTACCCTCCAAACCAGGCAGCATCCTGGTAAATCTCCTCTGCACTCTCTCCAATGCTTTCACATCCTTCTTATAGTGAGGTGACCAGAACTGCACACAGTATTCCAAATGTGGTCTCACCAAGGTCCTGTACAGTTGCAGCATAACCCCACGGCTCTTAAATTCAAACCTCCTGTTAATAAACGCTAACACACTATAGGCCTTGTTCACGGCTCTATCCACTTGAGTGGCAACCTTCAGAGATCAGTGGATCTGAACCCCAAGATCTCTCCGTTCCTCCACATTCCTCAGAACCCTGCCGTTGACCCGCATTCAAATTTGTCCCACCAAAATGAATCACCTCACACTTACCAGTGTTAAACTCCATCTCCCATTTTACGGCCCAGCTCTGCATCCTATCAATGTTTCTTTGCAGCCTACAACAGCCCTCCACCTCATCCACTACTATTATGACCTAACCCTCTCGAAGCACAGTAGATGCATGGTCTGAATTGAACCAACCCCCACACATATAAACACCTTTGTCCAGCATGAATCTAACTGCAGGTTTTACCCTTCTTTCCACAGAAACATTAACTTAAACCCAATATACCTTAGTTCTAGTGTTTGCCAATACAAAAGCAAATCCCTTAGAACTACCTTTGTTTTCCTAACACAGCTTACCGTCAAGCCACAAGGCACAGCTACAGACCAAGGAGATCTTTTCTTGATTTATCTGTAAAGCAATTTTATGAGAAAATTGGGTGGGGTTTTTTCGGGGAAAAAATATTAAACCAAGTTATGACCTTGTCCATGGCTGTGCACCATTGTGCAAGCAGGCGATAACAGAAATTGCTGGGAAAATAATAGTAAGTTCACAGCACGCTCCATAATTCCCCTGTAAAAAGCCAGCAATTTGTGATGGGGAGGAAATGTGAACAGTTGTTGGACAATTTGTGCTGCTTTGCCTTTAGCCTCACAGAAACTGGGTTTCACTGTCACCAACCCTTGGAGTTTCAAGAAATTCCTGCATTTTCCTGTAAATACAAATCAAACTCAGTGCTGAAAGTTAGGGCTGATGTTTCACAATATAAGGATGTTTTTATGACAAGATTTATGTTCATGCAACCTCGGAGGCCCAAAAATGGAACAACAAAACTGTTGAGTCTCCCTGCTATATTGCGAGTAAATTGTTTCTCGAAGTTTTTAGATGTCAAAATGTTGCATTATTAGATTTATTTAAACCTTTTCTTGTTGGGTCATTTTTCTCTCATCCTTAATCCAATCTTCCTTTCCCTTTTATTTCTTTCTAATTTGATTTTTCATCTCCAGTTCAATATTAGTCGATGTCTGTGGCAGCATCTCTCAAACACATCCAGTCTTCTTCATTTAGTTTGGTTAATTTGACTCTAATTGACTCTTTCTTCTCTCTGTCATTTTTCTGTTTCTTTCTCTATTCTTAAATCTCATTCGGTGAGGAGAGAAACTCTTGGCCACATTGTTCCCCAATGTCCCCGATGTTTTATTGCCCTCCATCAACTCATGACAAATATTACTTCAATCTGAGGAGTAAGGTAAAAATCCAACTCATAGAGCATGTGGTGAGATCCCCTGGGCAGAAAGGTATACGCTATTGGTCAGGTGCTAATGGCAGTTGATGTTTTTTTCCCTGGAGACCAAGTGATGTAGAGAGTTAGCTTTTACAGAGCAGTATTGAGTCTCTCTCTTCCTCAGTATCACCTATGTGACAATAAAGGTCCAAATGAGCAGCAGCTGAACTGCATTAGTAAACAGCGTTGTGATCATTCCATCTTTAGTTGCTGTGTGGTCCTTATTCATGTGAATGCTTCCAGCCTTGATTGATATCCGCTTCACCCATTTACTACCCCAGGGCCATCCAGTCAAACAAGTCTCCAAGAGGTTGCTCTATGACCATGGATATCCCATGTAACCATGTGTGTTGACTCCATTCCAGAATTCAAGAAGAGAGCATAGATAAAATCAAGCCCTCTTTGCAACAAGAGTCAGAGATGAACAGTCCTAACTCCAACATATACATGTCAAACTCCAACGCTGCACCTACAATGAAAGACAGGAGCAAATTCTAACATGGATGAAGATCTTGATCTTACTTGTCCGACACTATACTCATAGTTAAAGCTTTGGCTAGTAAATCTCTTTCATTCTCTCTGCATGATGTGGACATGTTTCCTCAAGTCAGCATCAAGAATGGACACGCCAGCAAGGTGAGACTCCCTTCAGTATGCACCAATGAGGCAAGGCTCTCTTTGGTGCACACCAATGAGACTCTCTTCTGTCGGACACCAGTGAAAATCCCACCGAAACTCAAACTCAGAATAGATTTCATTTCTAGCAATAGGATTGCTTTGCAGCTGGATTGAACAGTGTGGGTGGCGATGGGCCCGATTTTACCATTTTGATGCTAAGTGCTGGGCGGACTTGAATCTGGGAGTGTTTCAGATCCGACTTTTAGACCCGTTCTCAGGCGTCCCCATACGCGCTCTACCTGCAAAAATATCAGCGATTCTGAATCGCGCTGCAGAAGCTTGCGGGCGGGGCTTAACGCGCCCAAGATACTGCAGCTCCGATCGGCGCCTCCAACTGCGCATGCTCACCAAAAAAAAGATAGAATGCGGCTCTCCTACCCCATTCCACCTGGCCCAGATAATGCCTCCCCCTGGCCCCCATAGACCTTACTCCACCCCCAGAACATTACTGACCCTCTTATGCCCCCACCCCGTCCGCCATCCAGATCGATCACGGCTCCCTCTCCCCTTCCTCCCCACTGATCTCAGGCAGAGTGGCAGCGGACGCCCCCTTCCCTCTCATTCATCTCAGGCAGAGAGATCCACCCTCCCCCTTCCACCCGACAAATATCAGGCATAGTGAGCTCCCTCACTCCCACCCCGGACCCTCCCGCACAAGGCCCCCATCTCCTCCGGACTCTGATGGCTGTGTGACACCCCCCTCTCTCTCCCCTGTTCCCAATCATTGAGGCACTGATCCATCACCCGCCCCCCCTCCATATCAGCAACCCTGCAAGTGCTCATTTGCTTTTCCCTCAATGCTAACAAGCAAACCGCATGGAACTTGCTGGAATGTTCTGCCAAACTGCCTGCAGCTGATCTGCCCTAACAAGGGGCAGCTCCATAAAAACCCAAGGATGGACAGGCAGGCATTCCTGCACAAAATGTGCGCATGACCAGCCCCCCGATTCACTGAGGGTGGCCTTGGGTGTTACTGGATGCAGCAGAGGTGAGGCGGGACACCCTCTTCCCCCCAGAAGGGCGCAGACCAAGCGGGACTGAAGGAAATGCAGCCTGGGAGGAAGTTGCCGCCTCGGTCTATGCCAGGGCACTGGCCCCCCGAACCGGGAAGCAGTGCCGGAAAAATGTCAATGACCTTGGCCGTGCAGCAAGGGTGAGTGCTGAACCCCATTTTGCATCTCCCCCCAAATCTCACCCAGATCCTCCCATCCCCAGCACCCTGCATGCTTCCAGCTCCTGACCCCCAAGCACCTCCTTCCTTTCCCCACAATGAGCCCCACTGTGCTTGCCCTCTAAGGGCCACCACCTGATTCTCTGCAGGAGTCATGCAATCATTTCTTTCATGGCTCCTTCTGTCTCCACAGGAGAAGACCAACCATAACGCCCATGAGAGGGTGAAATCAGGGGGTGGTGAGTCAGACCTGTGGGTCCTCACCCCTTTGAGGTGCAGATGCTGGAGTTCTCCAGTGAAGGGGGGAGGGGGCTGTCAGCGACAGCATGGTCGGGCTGCCGTCAAGACGTGAGCACATTTCTTCAAGCAGTTTGAGGCAACTTCTCGGGGACATGGGTTTTGGGTGCAAGGGGCAAGGTTTAAATGAGATGTACAAGGCATGTTTATTTGCACAGAGAGGGTAGTGAATGCCTGGAACTCACTGCTGGGGGAGGTTGTGGATGCAGATACAATAGCGACCTTTAAGGGACATCTCTACAGCTATGTGAATGGAATGGGAATAGAAGTATATGGTCCCTGGAAGGGTAGGGGGTTACATATCAGATGGGCAGCCTGATTGCTGCAGGCTTGGAGGGCCAAAGGGCCTGTTCCTGTGATGTAATTTTCTTGGTTCTTTGTTCTGTGTTCAATAAAGAAAGGTGATAAAGATGGACTTTAAGAAAAGGGATAACCAGCCGTGGATAACGAAAGAAATTAAGGAGAGTATTAAATTAAAGACCGATGCGTACAGAGTGGCCAAAAATAGTGGAGAATCGGAAAATTGGGAAAACTTTAAGAAACAACAAGGAACGACTAAGAAAGCGATAAAGAAAGGAAAGATAGGCTATGAAGCTAGGCTAGCTCTAAATATACAAAATGATAGTAAAAGCTTTTACAAATATATAAAAAGGAATAGGGTGGCAAGAGTGAATGTTGGACCCTTGGAGGACGAGAGGGGGGATTTAAAAGTGGGAAATGAGGAAATGGCTGAAACTTTAAATAAGTTTTTTGTGTCGGTCTTCACGGTGGAAGACACAAATAGTTTACCAAATATTAACGATAGAGGGTTGGTAGGAGGAGAGGTACTCAATACAATTAATGTTACCAGGGAGGCAGTGCTTGGTAGACTAACGGGACTGAAGGTGGACAAGTACCCGGGCCAGGATGGAATGTATCCCAGGGTACTGAAAGAAATGTCAGAGGTAATAGCAGATGCGTTAGTGGTTATTTATCAAAATTCGTTGGATTCTGGGGTAGTGCCGGCGGATTGGAAAACAGCTAATGTTACGCCGCTGTTTAAAAAAGGAAATAGACAAAAGGCAGGTAACTACAGGCCGGTTAGCTTAACGTTTGCAGTTGGGAAAATGCTGGAATCCATCATTAAAGAAGAAATAGCAGGCCATCTGGATAAGAATGGTTCGATTTAAGCAGACGCAGCATGGATTCATGAGGGGAAAGTCGTGCTTGACGAACTTGTTGGATTTTTATGAAGATGTGACTAGTGCGGTTGACAGAGGGGAACCGGTGGATGCGGTGTTTTTGGATTTCCAAAAGGCGTTTGATAAGGTGCCTCACAAAAGGTTGCTGAAGAAGATTGGATCACACGGAGTTGGGGGTAGGGTGTTAGCATGGATTGGGGATTGGCTATCCGACAGGAATCAGAGAGTCGGAATAAATGGGTGCTTTTCTGGTTGGCGGATGGTAACTAATGGCGTGCCACAGGGATCGGTACTGGGGCCTCAACTATTTACCATTTATATAGACAATCTGGAGGAGGGGACTGAGTGTAGGGTAACAAAGTTTGCAGACGACACAAAGATAAGTGGAAAAGTGAATCGTGTGGAGGGCGTAGAAGGTCTGCAGAGAGATTTGGACAGGCTGAGCGAGTGGGCGAGGATCTGGCAGATGGAGTATAACGTTGACAAATGCGAGGTTATTCACTTTGGAGGAAATAATAGCAAATTGGATTATTATCTGAATGGAAAAAAATTACAACATGCTGCTGTGCAAAGGGACCTGGGGGTCCTTGTGCATGAGACGCAAAAACCCAATCTGCAGATGCAACAGGTGATCAAGAAGGCAAATGGGATGTTGGCCTATATCGCAAGGGGGATAGAATATAAAAGCAGAGATGTCTTGCTGCATCTGTACAGGGCATTGGTGAGGCCGCAGCTGGAATACTGTGTGCAGTATTGGTCCCCTTATTTGCGGAAGGATATATTGGCCTTGGAGGGAGTGCAGAGAAGGTTCACCAGGTTGATACCAGAGATGAGGGGTGTTGATTATGAGGAAAGACTGAGCAGATTGGGTTTGTACTCCTCGAAATTTAGAAGGCTGAGGGGGGATCTTATAGAGACCTATAAAATAATGAAGGGGCTGGATAGGGTAGAGGTGGAGAGATTCTTTCCGCTTAGGAAGGAAGCTAGAACTAGAGGACACAGCCTCAAAATAAAGGGGAGTCAGTTTAGGACAGAGTTGAGGAGGAACTTCTTCTCTCAGAGGGTGGTGAATCGCTGGAATTCTCTGCCCACTGAAGTGGTGGAGGCTACCTTGTTGAATATGTTTAAATCACGGATAGATGGATTCCTGATCGGTAAGGGAATTAGGGGTGAGAGGGATCAGGCGGGTAAGTGGAACTGATCCACTTCAGATCAGCCATGATCTTATTGAATGGCGGGGCAGGCTTGAGGGGCTAGATGGCCTACTCCTGCTCCTATTTCTTATGTTCTTCTGTTCTTATGTTCTTAATGGAGTGTGTGACTCGGAATCCTTTCCCTCCCTTGCACTTAACCTTGTGTCCTGTGTTCCAAGGACAGATCCGGATGCCCTCGGTCTTTCTGGACTGCAGGCCCTGGCTACAGCTCCCGCCCTCCTGTTCAGGACAGCTCGGATGAGTCCTCGGAGGATATGGGTGAAGGGACCTCCGAGGGTGGCACAGCTTTGGTGTCAGCTTCCACCTCACAACTCACCATCTTAGATACTGACACGTCGATGGGTCCAGTTAGTGGTGAGGCTTCTGGGCCACTCTCTGGTGAGCACGACACATCTGATAATGTACATCGGGTGGAGGAGTGAACGTCCAAGGCCTCTGGCATGCGAGGGCCTGCCGGTAGTGAGGACTCAGCTGGTCCCAGGCTACATGCTGGGCCTCTGAGATCACTCCTCCCTCAGCTGCTGGAGACGCAGCAACAGAGCCAGGGAATGCAGGAGGGGCTGACGGCCACACTGGACTGACTGTGAAGCTGTTGGGAGGAGTCCCAAAGCTTTCGGATGGATCAGCTATTGCCTGTCTTGTGTGCTTCCTAGGCCAACATTGCAAGGGCGGCGTCCGCAGTGGAAAGCCTGGGGCGGGGGATCCTCACCATGGGTGGCTGGCTCCAAGCCATCGCCAAGTCACAGTGGGCCACTGCTGAGGGACTGAACAGCTTCTCAAGATTCTGTGGTCCATGGCTGAGAGGCTCGAGAACTTGCAGTAGACCCAGCGGGACAGCGCTGAGACACAGTGGGCCATGGCAGCAGCTGTTGAGAACGTGGCCCAGTCTCAGAGGGCCACGGCTGAGGGGCTGCAAAGCATGGCCCACTCTCAGAGGGCACTTGCTGCAGCCATTGAGAGGTGGCTCCTGACTCAAATGGCCATCGCAAAAGGCTCAACCACCATGGGTTGGACACAGGTGGTTCTCCAGGACTGGCAGTGCCAGGTGATGCCGGAGCTTCTGGAGCTCACTGCAGAAGCATCGCCGTCCCATGGAGTGACCCAGGGGCCCACAGGAACCCCAAGAGTGGAGGAAGGACTTGAACCCATGCCTTCCAGCCAGGAGACTGTGGCTGTGGCTACACCTCCTGACCCCCCCTTCCTGACACTGGGGCATCTCAGGGGCAGCGGGATAAAGAGGGTGTCATGGAAACATCACAGACACCTGGAAGCAGGCCAGGGCCCTCAAGGTCCAGAGCCTCCAGAGAACGCCCGCCACACGCATCACAGGCCACAGGGCATGGTAGGCAACTGGCTCCCTCCACCTCCGATGTATATTCTGGAGAGTCACTGAGATGTAGTGGTAGGCTACGTAAGATTAGGAAGTTGTAGCTGCACTGAGATGACACGGGTGAAGGGCTGCACTAGTTAGAAAGATATTTAACCACCTCAACATTTTCAGTTCACAAGTTTTTATGTTGGAACGTCTTATTTAAACACCTTTACTGTAAATAAATGATTTTTCACCACCCACCTGTGATTAATTTGTCTCGATTATGAATCCTCTTCCATTGATGATCATCGGAGGGATGCTTCATGTTGATGTCAGTTGGGGAGGCTCCTCAATGCTGTGTCACTGAGAAAAGGCAGGTGTTGGTTCCCCAGACCCCATGAGCGATTCCCTCCCGTCCCCCACCCGACCCGCCCCAGGGCCCTGTATGGGGGTTTCAGATCCCTTACCCACTACACAGACGTGGGCCCAGGTGCCAGCGTGCATGGGGAGCTCAGGTAGGAGTCAGTCTAGTTTGCACCAGAGCATCATCATAATGGTGCTTAGCAAGTCGTCATTACCCTCCTGCCTGCCAAAAAACTCACTAACACAGAGTACCCAGGCCCATCGCTCTGGTGTGACAATGTGCAGGATATAGAAGGAATTTGAGGGGGGGGAGGGGGGGGGGGGGCGGGGGGGGGGGGGGGCGGGGGGGGGGGGGGCGGGGGGGGCGGGGGGGGGGGGGGGGGGGGCGGGGGGGGGGGGGGGGCGGGGGGGGGGGCGGGGGGGGGGGGCGGGGGGAGGGGGGGGGTGGGTGGAACCGATAGACACAAACACCTAGCGAGTGAACCGCCTGGTGATCAAGGCCTCCTTTACCGCCCTCACATGCCACATTTGGGCTGCCAGTCCTCGAGCGCCTGGGTGGTTTTCCTCATCTTCCTCCTCCTCCTCTTCCTCCTCCTCCTGCTGGTCATCCTCCCTGGTGGCGCCCGGCTGGTCAGCCTCCACATCCTCCTCCTCCTCCAATAGGTCAGCTCTCTGTAGGGCCAGATTGTGCAAGGCACAGCACGCAACCACAATGCAGGAAGAGATCAGGGGGCTGTATTGTAGGGCCCCGCCAGAGTGGTCCAGGCACCGGAATCTCATTTTGAGGAGCCCAATGCCCCTCTCCACTATCACACAGGTGGCTACATGGGCCTCGTTATAGTGGGTCTCCACCTCAGTCACAGGCCTCCACACAGGCATCATCAGCTATGTCCAAAGCTGATAACCCATATCACCCACGAGCCACCCCTGCAGCCTGGGCTACTCCTCGAATGCATCCGGGATATCTGAGCTCCTGACAATGAAGCTGTCATGCCCGCTGCCTGGGTGTCTGATGCAGACGTGCATGATGGTCATGTTATGGTCGCACACTAGCTGAACATTCAGGGAGTAGAATCCCTTCCTATTTACAAATCTTCGTGGATTCTGTAGGGGATCCTTGAGGGATACGTGTGTGCAGTCGATGGCCCCCTGCACGTTAGACATCCCCGCAATAGCCGCGAACCCTGCACCCTGGGCTTCCTGCTGTGCCTGGTCCAGGTTGAAGGTGATGAACTGCCCAGCCCGGGCATACAGGGCTTCAATGACCTGCCTTACACAGGTGCGCATGGCAGATTGGGAGATGCCATAGACAGCTCCGCTCGGGGTTTGGAAAGAACCAGGCACGTAGAAATATAGAGTGGCCGTCAATTTGATAGCCACCGAGAGTGGGTGGGTGCCCATGGGTTAAAATGCATTTAAATGCATTGAAATGCATTTAAATTGCCGTTGCGCCTGTTTTGGGCGCGGTCCCAATTGCGGCCATTTTCAGCTGTTGGCAAAGGGGGAATGGGCGCAGAAGCGGTCGCAGATCACGCTACTAGTCTCACGCCCAAGTTTTTGAGCCCGAAAACAGGCGTAACTTGATGATTAAATCGGGCCTGATGCATTCAGTTCTCTTTTGGCTACTAAGATTGCTATGTAGGTTTCAAATAAGCTTCTAAAACCAGAAGAGAGTTAGTGAGGCAAAATGGATTCAGATTTGATTCCAGGCATCAGTATTGTCAGGCTGAAAAATAAATGCTTAATGCTGAAGCAATGGAAACAGAAAACTACCAGAAGTAGAGTTCTGCTCTGAACATAATCAACAATCCAGGTGTGAGTTGCATCCAAAATTGTGTCCCATTAGAGGAGTGCTTCTTTTCCCGAGTTTCCAATCAAACGTATTCGGATATCATCGATTGCAAAATCTGCCGTGAGCAATCAGGTATCATTTTAAAACATAATTTCTTTTTAAAATGTTGCTTTCTAAGGGAATCCTTGATATAATTACATTTGGCAACTGGGTGCTGGTGGATTAACACAGCTGAAAGTGGATCTGTCACAATATCAATCCACCATCTGTGAGTAACTGGATTTTAAACGATTGAAAATTATTTTGGAAAACTATACAAAAACATTTTCTGGTTATAGTGAGTTGCAGTAGCCAGATCCTTAGCAAATTAAAACAAAATCTTACTGAAAAGAATCTACTTTGCACCCAAAGCAACCAGCTGAATTCTATAAGCCTCCTCAAAGGCAATGAACAAAAACGCTCAACAGTGACTGAGAATATGAGAGTGTTGTAGGCAGGGCTGACTTATTGCACGACTTTTTAAAAAACTTTTGTAAATATTCTGTGATCGCTCGTATGGACTGTGTCGATTTGGGCTGAATTGCACAGAAAAATAACACAATGAGACCGAGTAGAATGTATACTCACAGTAGAGGAATTGAGGATGGGCAGGGCTTTAGGCACCTAACAAGTCCTTAGATTTAACAATGGACAATTGCCTGTGGTGCAAGGAGAGTGGAGTTTGACAAGTTGGAGCAGGTCATTCATGATGGAGGTGCAGCGCTTTCTTTTGGAAGGGACTGGTGCGACTGAAAGCATGATGATGTTTCAAATAAAGGAAAAGGAAAGGAAAAGTTTATTTATTAGTCACAAGTAAGGCTTACATTAACACTGCAATGAAGTTACTATGAAATTCCCCATGCTAATTAGTGATTCAATTCAATAATGTGGCTACTTCCGACCTTTAAAAATGGTGCCCACCACATTGGTGAATAACCTTGGAAGAGTTTAGAGCCAAGATAGAATCAATAGGGGTGAAGGAGCCTATGCTCCCTTTGAAGAAAACATTTTGGTCCAATTATTGCCAGCAGTTTTCTGAGTTGCAACTTCATTGTAGCTGAAGTTGAGCCACTATGTGCGAAACCAGTTTCTCTGTAGTGATTAAGCTTTTCCTGTGTCAAAAATAAGACTTTGCATGTTTCTAGTTGTTAATAGTATTGCTTATCTTCCGCCCTCATGCACACAGACTGCTCTCATTCACCAAAGGTATTCGATTGCAACAGAGAACACAACAATCAGTGTGTTAAAGCTTCCTCTTATACAGTGAACAAAGATGGAAAATAATAGAACTCAGTTGAGAAATGATCCAATGACCTTGATGCTGTGATTCAGCAAAGGGTCATGATCTCAAAGCTGGTGTAATCTTATCTGCAAGAGGCCTGACTAACGATGATTCATCTATTTGGCTGAGAACAAATGGACAATGAAAGCACGCAGACAAAACCTCTGATCACTGAAACTGCGATGTGCAATCTTCCAACTCAGAATTAACCATGAAAATCATGAAATAGAAAAGAGTACAGACCTTACAATCAGCATTTGAACACATTCACAATCCTGGAGTTTATGTACTCATTTATATCTTGTGACATTTAGCACAGTAAGTCAGAAAATATGCTCACTTCTTAATCTATTTATTGTTGTTACTCTTTCAGCTTCTCTTCTGTTTCTGACTATTCTTGCCCTTTAATTATTTTTTGTTGCTAATTTCGGTCTGCTTTTTTTGTTGCCTTATAGAATCTGTAATAAACCGAGGGTGACTGGATGAGGCTTCAGAACACAAATGGCAAACATTTCCTGTCCCGCCCTCTACAGGAATTATGGCAGGCGGGACACGGACCGTGCAAAGGTCTGTTGACCTCGGGCGTGATTTTCCCATCTTGGGGCGAGCACGGCCAGAAAATCCCGCCCAATGCTTTATTGATAAAGCAATATATAAACAGGGTCTAACAGAGTAACTATGCGACAGTACACTACTCCTCCTTGGCTCCAACTGCCAACCCTTCCTGACCCAAGATACATACCCTCGCACTCGATTGGCTCAGCTTCCCACCTCAACACAACAATAAGGTCCGACCTGGCCATGTGACCCTCAGGGAATGCCCCCTTAAAGGGGCCATGCTACCACAGAATCATAGAATAGTTACAGAAGGATATAATTTTGTCTGTTGTGTTGGCAACAGCTCTATGCAAGTTAGTCCCACTCTTTCACCTTTTCCCATTAGACCTGCAAGTTATTTTTCTTCAGGTGCTACCCAGTTCTGTTTTGGAAATCCAGATTTTATCTGCCTCCACCACACTCTCAGCTCCTTCCTTCCCCTCACAGCATTGTTAGTTCTTTTGTCTATCGTCCAATGTTGGTACCCTCTGGCTTCCGATCCTCCCTCCAATGAGAACTGTTTCTCTCCATCTATTCTGAACAGACATGATTTTGAACACCTCCATCAAATCTCCTCTCAATTTCCTCTTCCCTCAGGAGAACAATGACAAATTCCTCAATCTTTCCTGAACTGAAGACTTTCATCCATGGAACCATTCTTATCAATCTTTTCTGCACCCTCTCCAAAACCTACACAAGGGGCGGAATTTTACTGGCAAGTCCGCCCAAGGTTCGTATGATACCGCCCGAGGCCAAGGGAGAATGCCGTTCTCCGAGCCTGACCCGCCCCCGGAATCGGGGCGGGCGTGCCGGTAAAATTCCGGCCAAAGTGTGGTGCTCAGAATTGGAAACAATACTCCAGTTGACGCTGAACCAGAGTTTTATAAAGGGTCAGCATCATCTTCTTTACTTTTGTACTCTGCCTCTATTTATAAAGTTGAGTTTATAAAGCCAAGTTCCGCACAAATGAGGACGGCCTCAACCGGGATATTGGGTTCATGTCACACTATTTGTAATCCCCACATTTGCCTGGACCTGCAGAGTCTCACTGTCTGGAGACAATACACATCTCTTTAGCCTGTCTTGATGCTCTCTCCACTCACATTGTTTATATCTTAAAGACTTGATTAGCTGTAAGTATTCGCATTCCAACCATTATTCATGTAAATTGAGTTTGTGTCTTTATATGCCCTGTTTGTGAACAGAATTCCCACTCACCTGAAGAAGGGGCTTGGGGCTCCGAAAGCTTGTGTGGCTTTTGCTACCAAATAAACCTGTTGGACTTTAACCTGGTGTTGTTCAACTTCTTACTCTATTTGTAAAGACCAGAATCCTGTATGCCTTTTTAACCACTTTCTCAACCTAGCCTGCCATTTTCAATGATTTGTAAACATTTGCCTCTCAGGGTCTATCCCCGGAACCTCTCTTGATTTGTGCTCTTTATTTTAAATTACTTTTCATGTTCTTCCTACCAAAATATACTTCACTCTTCTCTACATTAAATTTCATTTGCCACATGTCCCCGCCGGCCATCCTGCCAGCCTGTTCATGTCCTCTTGAAATCTTTCACTCTCCTCACAGTTCACTACTCTTTCAGGTTTTGTGCCGCCGACATGTTTTGAAAATGTGCTTTGCATGACCAAGTCTATGTCATTCATATAGATCAAGAAAAACAGTAGCCCTAGTGCTGTCTGCTGTGAAACCCCACTGTATACCTTCCTCCAGTTTGAAAACAACTATTCGCCACTGCTCTCAACTTTGCTGTGAAATCAATGATGAGATACTTTATCAAATGCTTTTTTGAAGTCCGGGCATACTACATGAGCCACATTATCTTCATCAAACCTCTCTGTTGCCTCATCAAAAAAACCCCAATCAAGTTGGTTAAACACAATTTGTCTTATAAGCTGTTTTTCCCTAATGAATTCACACTTGTCCAAATAACAATTAGTTTTGTTCTGGGTTATAATTTCTAAAAACTTTTCCACCTCCAAGATTCCATTAACTGATCTTTATTTTTCTGTCTTTTCCCTTATTTCTTTGAACAAGGATCATTTACAATTCTTCAGTTCCCTGGCATCACCAATATATCTAAGCGGTCTGGGAGATCATGACCAATATGTCTCTGCAATGCTCTCCTTTACTTCCCTTCGCAATCTTAGATGCAACACAATCTGTCCTGCCATTTATAAACCTGAGGTGCAGCCTCTCTAACACCATTTTTATATGTTTAGCCCATCCATGGACTCAATTATCTCCTCTTTCGCTCTGACTTTGACAGTATCTTCCGACTTGTTAAAGAGAACTGGAAAGTACCTCAGTGACACCATCTGGCTCCATGTGTAAATCCCAGTTATGATCCCTAATCAGCCCTACCCCTCCCTGCATTACATTTGTACTGTTCATGCGCTTATAGGAGAATTCCATTTTATGTTAACTACCAGTCTCTTCACATACTCCCTCCTTGCCTCTCTGATTTCCTTTCTTTAATTCCCCTTTGAACTTTCAACTTGACATTTGTTACATTACTTTGCTCTTCATTTTTTCCACTATTCAGAGAGCTCTGGCTTTGTCTACTCTGCAAGAAGTCTCATAACACCAGGTTAAAGTCCTACAGGTTTATTTGGTAGCACAAGCCACTAGCTTTCGGAGCGCTGCCCCTTCATCAGGTGAGTGGGAGTTCTGTTCACAACCGGGGCATATAAAGACACAAACTCAATTTACAAAATGATGGTTGGAATGCGAGTCTTTACAGGTAATCAAGTCTTAAAGGTACAGACAATGTGAGTGGAGAGAGCATTAAACACAGATTAAAGAGATGTGTATTGTCTCCAGACAGAACAGTTCGTGAGATTTTGCAAGCCCAGGCAAGTCGTGGGGGTTACAGATAGTGTGCCATGAACTCAAGATCCCGGTTGAGGCCATCCTCATGTGTGCGGAACTTGGCTATCAGTCTCTGCTCAGCGACTCTGCGCTGTCGTGTGTCGTGAAGGCCGCATTGGAGAACGCTTACCCGAAGATCAGAGGCCAAATGCCCGTGACCGCTGAAGTGTTCCCCAACAGGAAGAGAACATTCTTGTCTGATGATTGTCGAGTGGTGTTCATTCATCCGTTGTCGTAGCGTCTGCATGGTCTCCCCAATGTACCATGCCTCGGGACATCCTTTCCTGCAGTGTATCAGGTAGACAACGTTGGCCGAGTTGCAAGTGTATGTACCGTGTACCTGGTGGATGGTGTTCTCACGTGAGATGATGGCATCCGTGTCGAGGATCTGGCACGTGTTGCACATCTTTGTCTACTTTACCCTCCACTGTAGGGGAAATGTTCCTGAAAAGTACCTCAGCTGTCTTTAATGGCAGCCTATTGTTCAGATAAAGTTTTGGCTGCCAATCTGGAATTCCAATTTACCTGGGACAGATTCTTTCTCACCTCACTCAAGTTGGACATCCTCCAATCTAATGTTTTTACTACTGATCATCCATTGCTCTTTTCCATGTTTAGCCTAAAAATCTCATGACACTTTTTTCTCCCAATCAATCAGGAGATGGTGGGTAGTATTGCGTGGCGTAGCAAGGGAAAGAGCCCCCATTGACTGAAAGCTGCATACAAGGCGGAATCTGCAGAGAAATATGGCCCTCAGTAATTAACATTATCCCACCCCTTCCTATTATAATATATATATATCTAATAGTGGCACAGTGGTTAGCACTGCTGCCTCACAGCGCCAGGACCCGGGTTCGATTCCGGGCTTGGGTCATTGTCAGTGTGGAGTTTGCATGTTCTCCCTGTGTCAATGTAGATGTCCTCTGGGTGCTCTGGTTTCCTCCCACAGTCTGAAAGACAAGTTGGTTAGATGCACTGACCATGCTAAATTCTCCCTCAATGTACCCAAACAGGCGCTGGAGTGTGGCAACTAATGGATTTTCATAGTAATTTCATTGCAGTGTTAATATAAGCATACTTGTGACACTAGCATATAAACTTTAAGCTCCTCATACAATGCCCTCATTCCCATCCAGTTCCTGACCCCTTCACCTTTCCAGTGCTAACAATAAGAACCACAGATTAGTATTTCAGGAAAAATAAAATCACCAGGGATTCTCATTGCTTATAATTATGGATGAGCTTGCTTGAAAGCTTGCATGTGTGGGCACTGAAGGTGGACAGGAGCAGTGATTTAATTGGCTGAATGAGTTGCTGACAACAGTTGATTAAGCACATGTAACAAGAACGATAACTGGGGAAAGATAATGGATACCATTAAGTATCCATGCAGCGATGTGATATCAAGGGTCAGCGCCTGCGGATGGGGAAAGAAGAAAAGATGTTTTTGTTGGTGTGGGAAAGTTCCAAACCCACTGTGCAGCCAAAAATAACCCAGAGATAATTTTATAAGAACAGCAATCTTCTTTTTCTCTACTGTTACTGTTTAGTGGGAGTAAATATGGATGACTTCATTCAAAGGACTCTGGTTCAGCATGAGATTTTGAAATTAGCATGCTGGCAGTGATGAATGTATTTCGTGACCTATGTCTTGCACGACAGTTTTCTTTTGTTTGCTGACCTACAGCTGCAGGAAATGGACAATATGATAAGATGAGAGTCTGGGAAAGGAAGAGCTGCAGATGGGCCTGATTAGGACACAGGCAAAATAGAATACCAGTTGTCATGAACTTAAGTGCTTTCATTAATAAACTGCTTCCTCACAAGGTATGTACAAACAAAGGAGGTCATTAAGCCCAGTTTAGCGCAATGATACCGAAATACCAAATGGTTCCTCATCACATTATCTAACTCTCTTAAATTACTCCAGGACTGTTGGATCCATAACCTTATCTGTTAATGTATTCATTTCACTTTACGAGAACATATGAAATAGGAGCAGGAATAGACCACACGGCCCATCTAGCCTGCTCTGCCATTCGTAGGATCCTGGCTGATCTTGGGTTTCAACTCCATTTTGCCACCCACTCCCATATCCCTCAATTCTCTGAGACCAAAAATCTGTCTATTGCATCCAAAATGGAGTGTCCACAACCTACGGGGGACAGAATTCCAAAGGTTCAAAGGTCCAAAGGCCTAACCAGCAACAGCAACATCCCATGAATGAATTTTAAAAATACTATCCCCAACTCCTATTAACATTTTTTGTGACATACTGACTGATGGCCTTTTGGAGTCCAGATATATTGACCAGAATTTTCCAGGAGGTTGCATGGGAAATTCAGCCAAAATCATCTACTGATTCTCCTTTATCTATTCTACTAGCTACATCCCCAATAAACTCATATAAATTTGTCAAACACAATTTTCCTTTCATAAAACTATGTTGATTTAGTCTGATCATGCTACACTTCTCTAAGTGCTTCCTTAATAATAGGATTAAAATTAGGAATAAAAATAGGAATAAAATAATCGAAATAAAAGGAAAGACTTCCTTAATAGTAGATTCCTGATGACTGATGCCAGACTAACTGTTGTTCACTGTTTTTTCCTCTCCCTCTTTTCTTCAATGGCAATGCCGTTTTTGCCAACTTCCAATCTGCTGGGACCATTCGAGAATCTAGGGCATGTTGGAAAATAATAGCGAGAGAATCTGTTATATATAAGGCAGCTCACTAACACCTTCTCATGGGCAATTTGGAATGGGCAATAAATGCTGTCCCAGCCAGCAATGCCTACATGCTGTGATTTTGTTTTAAATGTAAAAACTCTTTTCTGTTTTTATGTTCCTGGTTTTTCTGCTCTCGTGTTCTATTTTGGTGGGCCTTTGAAAGTTTCTAAAACACGCCCAATCCTCAGATTTTGCTATTATTCTCTCCAAGTTTAATAGTCTAATACCATCCTTAATCTCCCAAGCAAACCATGGAAGGATCTTTCTTGCTGAGATTTTGTTTTTCAATGGAATGTATTTTTGCTGAACATTTTGAATTGTTCCTTTTAAAGGCAGGAATTCTCCAGCCTTTCACCCCAGTAGGATTCTCTGGTGTCGCTGCAGCGAATGGAGATTTGGCTGAGGTCGGGCATGAATGGCTGGAGAATTCAGACCAATGTTTCTGTGCAGACTTAGTGGCTGCAGACTGAAATTCCACAACGCGGGCATGAGTAAAATCACTCTATTCCAAGAAGACACAAATGGCCAAGATTCAAACCCCACTGTGGTGAACCATAGATGGTTATCACTATGGGTACTTGTACATATGTTACTCTTGTTACTGTTGGGGTTAGGGTTGGGGTGTTCCACCTGTTAGCATTGTTCTGTTTTGGCTCCGCCTTCTTACAGGAGTATAAAGGTCACTGCTTCTTCCTAGTAGCCCTTAGTCTGGGATAGTATTGTTAAGCAGTATGCTCTATTCTTGTTGTGAATAAAAGCCTTTATTCCCGGGTACGACCTAGCCTCCCGAGTGAATTAATCGCGCATCACCATCAAAGGAAGGGATCTTGCCTAGCATCCCGTAACAAAGTAGGGTTATTGTTTTACCTCAGCTTTGCATTATCAAGCTACGTCTTTGATACAACTGTAGCTGACTGGAGCATAGCCAGAGCCTTACTGTTTCCAGTAGAATGCCACTATAAATTTATCACCAGAAACCCCCAATCCATTGCCTTCAGTGAACCAAAAGAGAATCATTAGGTTTGTAATGTTTCCAGCCACCATCTCTAAAGTTAAGAGTAAAAATTGGGACTCTTTAAAAAATCTAAGTGCATGCTACTTCTTTTGTAACCGTATGCGTTCTTCTTGTGTAAATGAGTGAATGGATACTGTTGTGATTATATATTGAGTGTTGACAGATAAACATGTAGGGGCAATTCTCCCAAAAACTTTCTAAGTCCTGAATTCGCGTAAAAGCGGGAGTAACTCCCACTGTTTTTTTCGCAGAATTTTCAGAATGAATCTCCCACACTGAGTACTGCCGAGAGATTCACGCTGAAAATCAGTGGGCAGGGCCTATTCCCGCTGGAAATGGCGGCAGCATAGCGCTGAGTGGACCACTGAGTATGCGCCAATCTGTCAGAGCAGAGATCAGTGCATACGCAGTATCCCTGCACTGCCGGACTCCTGCTCGATGGTCAGCCCCCTGACCCCACATTTCTCGCATACTGACCCCCCCTGCCCCCCCCCCCCCCCGCTTCCTGATCGCTGGGACTCTTTGTGTCAATGTGTCAACCCTCTAGCAGTCCCCGACGCCACCCCCTAGCCCCCCGCAATCTGACAGCACCCCCCACCTCCCTCTCCCCCGCCTCCCCCCCCCCCCCCAACAGCAGTCCTGGCAGTACCCCCCTGACCCCGATGGCCAGCCCTGATCAGCCCCTTCCCTCACTCTGCTACTGACCCCAACTGCAGAGTGGCAGCGGGACCCCCCGCCACCACTCCCCACCCTCAATGATATTGCCCCCTATAGGTCTCTCACCCCAGTAGGCCCCTCCCTCTTTGGTCCCACCCCCAATAGACCCTGCCCGTCTGCCCCACCCATTATCATTGCCCGATGCCTGGTGGGCAGTGCCTTGATGCCCCTGTGCATTGCCACTTTGCCCCTTGATTAGTGCCAGAGGGCCAGGCTGGCACAGCCAGGCTGACAATGCCCAGGGGACACCTCCTCTTACCTCCAATCTCCTGGGTGGCCTCCATGGCCTCCCTTCACTCCTGCAGGGTTGGATCACCAGTTCCCCATTAGTGGGGAGCTGTTGTAAACCCTGCTGGAGTGAAACACTCCTACTGGGGATGGGGGTGGGGGGAAAGAGGCTGATACAATGTAAATGCACATTTAAATAATTTATTCAGCTCCAAGCCGATTTCTGGCATGGAGATAATGACGCTGGAAATCCAGTGGCCTGAGACACGCAGTTTTCTGGTTCCAGTGAGAAAAATGGTGGGGGGTAATCTTATCCCTCGCAAAGGTCAATGCCCCCCTCAAACAGCCATGGCCGGCACCCCCCGTACCCAAAATATTGGACCCCTTCCCCCAAACCCCTACCAAAACAACCATCGTTGACATCCCAGCTCCCACATCCACTCCCCCTCACACCATCACAAATAAATGATTCCCCCTCCCCCATAAGGTTCCCACTGGGGTCTGCTCTGTCACTGCCCCCAGCACAGGTTGACACTGCCAGGTTGGCACAACCAGATTGGCACTACCGGGTTGACATGGTGCCATCCTAGTAGTGTTAACCTGTGCCAGGGCAGTGCCAGGAGGCATTGCCATGCGCTGCCTGGCCATGTCCCTCTCGCCTCGGGGCTGTACTTATATTTACACCCCCAGAGGTGTCCCCTCGACAGGGTCACATCTGGCTGAACCTGTTGTAAACCGCGCTGACGCAACATCATGTCGGTGAGGTTTGAAAATACACCTCGGGCTCAACAAACAGCAAGGGGGGTCTTTGCTAACACGTTAATGTATTGATATCAGCTCCATGCCCATTGTGGCTGTGAACCTGATTATGTCAACAGCGAAGGGCAGTGAAAACCAGAAGTCACAATCACGCCAGCAAGATTCCCGACTTTTGGGTTTCACCGGATCTTAAGCCCCCAACACTATTCCCGTGGCTGGTGAACATGAACTCAATATCGCCCTCATAGGTGAGATATTAAATGATTATTTTGCATCTGTGTTCAGTATGGAGAAGGGTGACATAGGTATATAAAGCAGGGAGAGAGTCTGTGATATAATTGAACTGATCAGCATTGAGAGGGAGGAGGTGTTAATAGTTTTAGTGGGATTAAAAGTGGATAAATTCCCAGGCCCAAATGAGATGTATCGTAGGCTGCTGTGTGAGGCAAGGGAGGAGATAGTAGCCTCTGAAGTTAATTTTCAAATCCTCTCTGGCCACAGGAAAGCCAGAGGACCAGAGGATAACTAATGTGGTATCATTATTCAAGAAAGGAAGTAGGGAAAAAGACAAGTAATTGCAAGCCAGTGTGTCTACTGTCAGTAGTAGGAAAGTTATTGGAAAAGATTCTGAGGAACAGAATGAACCTCCACTTGGAGAGACAAGGATTAATCAAGGATAGTCAGCATGGATTTCTCAGGGGTAGATCATGTCAAACAAATTTGATTGTATTTTTCAAGGAGGTGACTAGGTGTGTAGATAAGGGCAGTGCAATTAATACAGTGTACATGAACTTCAGTAAGATTTTTGACGAGGCCCCACATGGGAGACTGATCAAGAAGATAAGGCCCCAGATGATCCAGGGCAATTTGGAAAATTGGATACAAAATTGGCTTAGTGGCAGGAGGAAGGGGGTGCTGGTCGAAGGTTGTTTTTGTGACTGGAAACCTGTGTCCAGTGGTAAACTACAGGGATCGGTGTTAGGCGCCTTGCTGTTTCTAAGTTAGAGAGCAGAACAAACTTCTGCTGTGAGCTTGCAGGTGATCTCCTCGCTCATGCACCACATTGCCTGCCCTGTGTTCCCTCCTTTCCCCTACAGGTTCTGTGCATCTCTACTGCACTAGAGCCTTTTAGAGTCACCTTTGAGAATATGTGCGGCATCCTCAATCCTGAGGTATTCCGATACATGTCACGATTTGCCATCCGGTTTGCCCTACACATTCAGTGAAAGTACATGCATCGAGGCTACACATATCACTCCCCGAAAATTGTTCCTAATCACCGCTTCAGTGTTAAAAATGCGGGACTTTGTTTTCTCACATCCAGGCATGTTTAAATCATGGGAATCAGTAATCAGGCACAACATTGTGAGTTAAATCCAAACTTTTACTCGGCAGATGTGTCTTATTATCACAGGACCCACTCGATGCTTGTTCTTACCCTCTCCCCAAAATAGTTCCCAACTCTTTATTTTATAACACCTTGGGATAGAGTTCTGCATTGGGTGCAGCTGATGACCCAATGGTGCAAATTGTGTACAAAATTGGTCGCAATTTTCAGAAGAGTTTTCCCAGGGATTCAGATCAAACTCATCTGCATATCATAGAGGTAGAGTCATGGAGGTTTACAGCATAGAAACAGGCCCTTCAGCCCAACTCGTATCACTGAACATCTGCCAATAACCAACACAATGAGGCAGCATTTCATAAAATAGATTTTGGAAAGAAAATTTTACTTCAAGAAAGGTTGAGGAGTTGTAATTTGGTGAAGTTTAATCAATATGAAAACGAGTTTATCGTTGAAAATAAGCATTTCTAATCACACTGTGAATTCAGAACCTTATTATTACTTAAAGTGACTTCTACACACCGAGTTCTAGTTATATTGGGGCCCAGTAATCCGTTTCGTTGTTTGATTGAAATATGTCCAAAAGCTTTTTAAAACATTTCTATTCGTGTTGCTGCACCTAACAGAACCCACTTTTCTTACCATCACCTCGAAGACCTGTATATGAACAAAATGAACGGTACCTTCCAAATATGAATTCACCCTGGGTGGTGGAGCCAGTTTTATGGGCATGGCCTGTTTCTAGCTCCATGGTGTTAAAAGTAGCATAAAAAAGCACCGAATCTCAGTCTGTACTGAGTGGAATTTGTACGTCAAGATTTGTGATCTCTTCCACTTGGATTTTGGGAAAATTGCACAGAAGAAGAAAACAACATGACTATTTGGGAACTCCTGGCCCTTTTTTAGTGCTAATTATGCACAAACAGCATATAATGGCAGATGACAGCTACATCTGTATTTCTGCGTTTTAGCAAACTGAGTTCTTGTTAATGGAATTCCAATAATGTTTTAATTGCTGGGTAGCAGCATCCAACCGAAGTGTTGTAGGAATATTGTAAACTGTCGCAGCAAACCTCAAACAGTGTCTTACTGTCACACCCTAAAATTATTATAACCTATCTACTTTTAATCTAGGTGGGTGGGATCATCTGCTTTGTCTATCAATGGTCTTTATTAAGATCTAAAGCCTAACATAGAAGAATTGGCATGGTGGCACAGTGGTTAGCACTGCTGCCTTGCAATGCCAGGGACCCGGGTTCAATTCTAACCTCAGATGACTGTGTGGAGTTTGCACGTTCTCCCCGTGTCTGCGTGGGTTTCCTCCGGGTGCTCCAGTTTCCTCCCACAGTCCAAAGATGTGCGGGTTAGATTGATTGGCCATGCTAAATTGCCCCTGAGTGTCAGGGGGGTTAGCAGGGTAAATATATGGAGTTACCGGGATAAGGCCTGAGTGGGATTGTTGTTGGTGCAGACTCGATGGGCCAAATGGCCTGTTTCTGCACTGTAGGGATTCTATGATTCCATATGTCTAATCTAATGAAACTAACACCATCTGATAACAACTGAATTCACATTAGGAATGATGGTTGATGTTGGGGCACTGGGAGAAAGCTTCGAACATTGTCCAAAGTCACCCTTACCTTAAGAATGTCATAACATTTTCTTCTATCTGATTATATCGAGATGTAGCTTCAGCAGTACCTATGTAGGTACCTATGTAGCTTCAGAACCTATGTAGCTTCAGCAGTATCTCGCTATTAACTAATGTCTGCTCTGGTGGCTGAGACAATCAAGATGATAGCCAAGTATTTCTCTTTCTTGTGGCTACGTCACTTGGGGCGGGAGGAAGGCTCAAACTTTCTTGTATATATGAAGCAGTTGGATGCCAGAAAATTTAGAAGAATATTCTACCAATCAATTATTGGGTGGCTTGGTGGCACAGTGGTTAGCTTCGATTTCCAGCTTGGGTCACTATCTGTGTGGAGTTTGCACATTCTCCCTGTGTCTGCGTGGGTTTCCTCTGGGTGCTCCGGTTTCCTCCCACAGTCCAAAGATGTGAAGGTAGGTAGATTGGAAATGCTAAATTGTTCCTTCGTGTCAGGGGGATGATAAATGGTAAATACATGGGTGTGGTGAACCATAGATGGTTACCACTATAGGTACTTGTACATATGTTACTCTTGTTACTGTTGGGGTTAGGTTTTGGGTGTTCCACCTGTTATTATTGTTTATGTGGTACACTCCGTTCGGCTCCGCCTTCTCACAGGGGTATAAAGGTCACTGCTACTCCCTAGCAGTCTTTAGTCTGGGATAATGTTGTTAAGTAGTGTGCTCCTATTTGTCGTGAATAAAAGCCTTTATTCCCGGGTACGTTCTAGCCTCCCGTGTGAATTAATCGCGCATTGTCGGGCAATACAGCAGGATATAGATAGGCTGGAAAATTGGGCGGAGAGGTGGCAGATGGAGTTTAATCCGGATAAATGCGAAGTGATGCATTTTGGAAGAAATAATGTAGGGAAGAGTTATACAATAAATGGCAGAGTCATCAGGAGTATAGAAACACAGAGGGACCTAGGTGTGCAAGTCCACAAATCCTTGAAGGTGGCAACACAGGTGGAGAAGGTGGTGAAGAAGGCATATGATATGCTTGCCTTTATAGGACGGGGTATAGAGTATAAAAGCTGGAGTCTGATGATGCAGCTGTATAGAACGCTGATTAGGCCACATTTGGAGTACTGCGTCCAGTTCTGGTCGCCGCACTACCAGAAGGACGTGGAGGTGTTAGAGAGAGTGCAGAGAAGGTTTACCAGGATGTTGCCTGGTATGGAGGGTCTTAGCTATGAGGAGAGATTGGGTAAACTGGGGTTGTTCTCCCTGGAAAGACGGAGAATGAGGAGAGATCTAATAGAGGTGTACAAGGTTATGAAGGGGATAGATAGGGTGAATGGTGGGAAGCTTTTTCCCAGATCAGAAGTGACGTTCACGAGGGGTCACGGGCTCAAGGTGAGAGGGGCGAAGTATAACTCAGATATTAGAGGGATGTTTTTTACACAGAGGGTGGTGGGGGCCTAGAATGCGCTGCCAAGTAGGGTGGTGGAGGCAGGCACGCTGACATCGTTTAAGACTTACCTGGATAGTCACATGAGCAGCCTGGGAATGGAGGGATACAAACGATTGGTCTAGTTGGACCAAGGAGCGGCACAGGCTTGGAGGGCCGAAGGGCCTGTTTCTTGTGCTGTACTGTTCTTTGTTCTTTGTTTGTTCTTATCAATGGGGTTATGAGGATAGGACCTGAGGGGATTGTGGTCAGTGCAGACTCAATGGACCGAATGGCCTCCTTCTGCACAGTAAGGATTCTATGATTCTATGATCTATGATTCACTGTTCTTTCTATAAATAAATTCCTATGTCAATTACAAGTAGATCGTCGGTCGAGATGGTATATTTTGTTTTATGCCACATACTGGTCCAATTGTGGTTCAAGTTTCAGACAATGTCTGTCTGATATCAGGAAGGCAATAATAGGAGAGAGAAAATGGTCTTGAACACTGCCAATGGTCATAAGTGGAAATGCTGGCAACATGTTTAGGGAAACATCTTGTTCCTTTAAATATGCATTCATGCTTTAGTTCCTGATGGATTAATGTGAGGGATGCCACCACTGAGTCAGATTCAGATGCCAATGACAAATTCTCTCTCTCTCAATTATGTCAACAACCTGATTGCTCTGTGACCAGACACTATTCCGGAAAAACCTGTGTCCTGAACAATTCCAAAGTTGTTAGATGCAGGAGACAGGGGAACACTTGTTAGTGTGTAATTAAATTGGCAGATTGTAAGGTAGTAATGAGAACATGATGTTAGATTAAAAAAAGAAACATTAACTTGTTTTAAGTAACTGGGTTAACATTGGATGGAGTCGAGAGATATTTCAGATAACTACATTTTGATGTTCAGGCATTGTCTGAATTCACCTAACCAGCACAAAGACATGCTGGTTGGGTGCATTGGCCATGCTAAATTCTCCCTCAGTGTACCCGACAGGCGCCAGAGTGTGGCGACTAGGGGATTTCCACAGTAACTTCATTGCAGTGTGAATGTAAGGCTACTTGTGACGAATGAATAAACTTTAAAACTTTTAACATCCTGCAGTGTAATTTAAGGGCTAAATTTATTATTTTTTAATATGTATGGTTGGATTTCTGTGGGCAATCTCTTGCTCATTCCCGATTAGCTTTCTGGCCAAATATTTAAAAAACAAGTTGGAAAACACCTGCAGATTTTTAAACCACCATTCTTCTTAATAGTATATGGTTAATGCAATAAAAAGTTACTCTGGAGCAGCTGTTCCCTTAGTTGAGGGATCGGTAATGAGACGACACAGGTTCAAGATAAGGGGCAAGGGCTTTAAAGCAACGTGAGGAAAAACATTTTTACCCAGAGGACGGTGACAGCCTGGGAGAGTGGCCTCACATCATTTAAAATGTACCTGGATGAGCGCTTGGCATTTCATAACATTCAAGGCTACGGGCCAACTGTTGGTAAATAGGATTAGGTGGGAGGTCAAGTGTTTCTCGCGTGTCAGTGCAGACTCGATGGGCTGAAGGGCCTCCTCTGCACTGTATGAAACTATGATTCTGGCTGGAATTTTACTGTCCCAGCCGCCAGGGGAATCGGAGCGGGCGAGGGACGGACCATGGAAAGGTCCATTGACCTCGGGCGGGGAATTTATGGTTTCGGGACGAGTGAGCCCATAAAATCCAGCTCTCTATGTCTTATGAACATTAATCCTCTGATATTACATGGTTTGATAGATTTAAAACATTTAAAAATGGATGTACCTGGAATATAGCAGGAACTGCTAGCAGTCTAATTAATCCCAGTTCAAAGATGATCCATATTGAGGATCTTCAGGCTTTTTCAAATAGATCAGGTTAGTATTACATCATCAAATTCAATGCAATGAAGGAAGCTGGTTGGATTCGTGCTTCATGCAACAACATTATTTATATTAGGAAGATTTCAGGTCGAGGAACTAGCCTTATGCAGTTGTTTCAGTTGAATATTGAAGGTATGAACTGACTTTCACCTGTTCAGTTCCAAACTTGCACCTCAGTGATCTCCATTTGTTTTGATCTGATCTGATTTGATTTATTATTGTCACATAGTGGTATACAGTGAGAAGTATTGTTTCTTGCACGCTAAACGGACAAAGCATACCATTCATAGAGAAGGAAAGGAGAGAGTGCAGAATGTAGTGTTGCAGTCATAGCTCGGGTGGAGAGAAAGAACAACTTAATGCTGGTTAGGTCCATTCAGAAGTCTGATGGCAGCAGGGAAGAAGCTATTCTTGAGTCAGTTGGTACGTGTCCTCAGACTTTTGTATCTTTTTCCCGACGGAAGAAGGTGGAAGAGAGAATGTCCAAGGTGCATGGGTTCCTTAATTATGCTGGCTGCTTTAATTAGAGTGCAAAATATAAATGATAGATTTGTTTGATTTGTGGAACTATATTGTCACTGCTATGTGATTGGTTCCTATTATCAAAGTATTATCAACTTCACATCAAGATGTTGAAATGGAAGTTCAGAAATAATTGTTGATATAGCTTACTGAGCAGCTAAAAAACAAGACTGACATCAACATTTTTTTACAGAACAACATTGGCATTGTTGCTAAGAATTTTGGAAAGAAATAGTAACTGGGATGTGCTGAAATATTTCCCTACAAATGAATATAAAGGCCTTTTTATCTTCCCATTCTTGTAGATTGAAGTTAATAAGTCATAACAGAAATGTGTATCCATGGTGACCAATGAGAACTCCAGTGTTTGCCTTCTGAGGCAAAACAAGTCAGTCCTGAAGCCAATAATATTGATAAGTGTGTGGCTCGGCACATTACCAACTAGCAGATTCACCCAATGGTGTTTTTTGTACTGCACTCTGCTTTGTTGTGAAATGTACTGCCATCCCAGTGGTTTTGCTAATGCAGTTGCTTTCCATTGAAGAAGCTGCCAATTAAAAATAGATTTTTGGGAGAAGACCAGACAATTCTCCCAAAGGGAGAGAGGGAGTGAAAATAGAGCATGAGTCAAGATTATGAGTTGAAATGAAACAATAGATTGTACTGATTCTTAAACATATGAATTATAAGAGCTATAGGATATTATTTTGGACTCAGACCTAACTACCTATGTCAGGATCTCTTTACAAAGGGTATCTAAGAACATTATGGTGTAATATTAGGTTCAACGATATATATGACTTTTTTGTCCGTGGAGATACAACATGCTATGTCAGAGAAGCTAAGAGAAAGGTGTGTTCCAGTAATTTCAACAGTATCACCAGAGACCGGTGCTGGGGCCAGACATACCAGGTGACCAGTCTCCAAGGCCACTCTTCTCCAACTTCTAGGAGCTTACAGCAGGCAGCACTGGCAAAGGCCTGGGGCTAGTTTGTAACCTACCCTTTAGCCATTGCCTATATGTCAGACAGGAATACTACATTAAGTGAAGAAATTAATCAAATTAATTACAGAAAATTTCAGTTAAGTAGCAGTTGTGTTTTTATTTTCTTGGTTAAAATTTGAAAAGAATAAATATGTTACACTTTGTGAATAATGCGAAGTTAGCATTCTTGCACATCTATTTAGCCTAAATTATAGCACAGAAGGAGGCCATTTGGTCCACCTTGTCCATGCCAGCCCGATGGCACCCAGGTGCCCTTTCTAATCACACCTTCATGCACCCAGTCCATAGCCCAGTAGCTTACAGCACTTAAGGTACAGATCCAGGTACTTTTCAAAAGAGTTTAGAGTCTCTGCCTCCACCACCAACCCAGGCAGCAAATTCCAGACATACACCACCCTTTGTGTAAGAAAGTTCTTCCTCATGTCCCCTCTACTGCTTCTGCCACTTATTTTGAATCTATGTTCCCTTGTTCTAGAATTCTCCACCAAGGGAAACAATTTTATCCCATCCACTTTATCTCTTCCCCTCATAATTTTGTGCACATCTATCAAGTCACTGTTCAGCCTTCTTTATTCCAAGGAAAATATCTCCAGCCTCATAGCTACACTTTTCCAGCCCTGGCAGCATTCTTGTAAGCTTCATCTGCACGCTCTCCAGAACAATTACATTTTCCCCATAATATGGTGACCAGAACTGCACACAATACTCTGGTTGTGGCCTCACCAATGCTTTTTACAATATCCTATACCTCTGCTAATGAAGGAGACCATTCCATATACCTTCTTTATAACCTTGTCTAATTAAATGCTGCCTTTAGGGACTTGTGTACTTGTATGTCAAGATCCCACAACACATTTGCAAACTCTGCTTTGTATGGTAGTTGCTAATGTCCTTGAAGTATGTGGTAGAGCTTGACATCTCCCCCCCGTACTGATCCAGATCCTGAGAAGCTAGATAAACACATTCATTCAGATAGCTTTGACATGGCCTGCATAAACGGTTATTGACACCTTAGAGATGTAGTCAAAATTCTTACAATGGCTCCTGGTTATCTTGTCTTATCTTCTTTTGTACAATATCATATAAAGTGTAGCACTTTGTGGTTGGGGTTTTTCTGAGCAACCTTCCAGCACCAGGATCAGACAGACATTCAAATTTCATTCGTATGCCACCCAGGGTGTAATCTAGGAATACTATGTGACAGTATAACATTTTCTACCACCTATAGATATTAAGTTGTGGGCAGGAGACAGAGAGCACCTTTTAGGCACCTTTGTCCTGCTTGTCAATCTTCTGTTTTCCCCTATCAACATAGGAAAGAAAGAATTAAGTTCAAGTTGAAGAATTCTTGCTGGAAAACACTTCAACGAAATTTAAATGGCAGGAATGTTCCATGATGTGGAGATGCCGGCGTTGGACTAGGGTAAACACAGTAAGAGTTTTAACAACACCAGGTTAAAGTCCAACAGGTTTATTTGGTAGCAAATGGCATTTGCTACCAAATAAACCTGTAGGAATGTTCCATCCAGCTCCACACAGGGATGGATACAAAAGGTACCATGTAGTCTTTAGGAGAGAGATCTCCAGTTGTTCCTTTAAGATTGCTAAGCTCTTGAGACCCCTAGCTGCAGAAGGCTCTCCACGTGCCTGTCTGTTGTCAATTCATTTTATAATAGGAACTTCTAACTGAAGTGAGGCCCACTATATATTGATATATAGACAAAGAGCCTGTTTCACCACATCCTGAAGACATAAGCAGAAGCCTTTACTGGCAGTGGGCACTGTACCAATGAATATTGAGGGTATACTATTGTGGCACTGTATTCAATAGCACACGGATTCTGAAATAAAAACAGAAAACGCTGGAAAAACTCAGCAGATCTGGCAGCATCTGTGGAAAGAGAAACAGAATTAATGTTTTGAGTTCATATGACTTCTCCAGAGCTAAAGAGATGGAGCAATGTGATAGATCTTTTATTACCACAGGGACTCTATCAGGGGTAAAACCTCAGTAAAACTCACCATCACAATAGTCTGTTTCTCAAGAGATCGATGTCAGTTTGCTTCTCTCCCCCATTATTTCCATTGATTTCCAGACTCAGTAGTTACTGGTTAAGGTTCACAACATAAACTGATGGCCTGTTTGTTGGAACAGTCAGCGTGATGCTCATGACAGATCCAGTGCTTCCTATAAGTGCCATAGTTTATGCTCAAAATGGTGAGGCAGGAATGTGTCTGTAGTCAACTACACTTCTTTATGCAAAGATACTCAAAGAATAATGGACTATTCTTCCGACGAGAAGATAAATTGTTGACATTGATTTAATAAAGGCGTTTAGATAAAACGCGGTGACTACCATGAACTCATTAGGGTCGCTCCTGTGCCATATTGTTAACAGACATTTACTTTCACTTGTTATAGCTGTTATGGCTGCAACAATATCAAAACTGTTAAGAAAAACCATTCCACTTTTAGGTCAGGGTCCCTTATTGGTTAATTGGTTGAATATTTAACTATAACAATCACTTATTCATTTTGCACATTGATTTGAGGTTGATGTCTTTCATTGCTGGCGTTGAGTGATTTCTTCCAATTACTTCAATGTAAATAAAGAATCAAACATTTACGCACCTTCCTAGAGTTGGTGTAAAGCATGCTTCCACATGCAAACATTACATTGTTCGGAGTTGGGAAAAATCTGCAAAATTGCTTAAGGATTGTTGAGAAACAGTTGAGATTTTAAGTCAAAAGTATAAGGTGATTTTTCATTTGGAGGAGCAGGTGGGTATGGTTAAAAGTGCAGAAATTCACAACACGTCAGAAACCCAACCATAACCTGCTGCGTAACTGCATTGCGTCAGGCTGCGTGGGAGCAACCGCCTCAGCAAAGGTGGGCTGTTAATTACTCATTTGTAGAAAAATTAATGTTTCTTTTGCAATTGTGTTTTGCAGGCTTCCTGGAACAGACTGATGAAAGTGAAGCCAGAACACAGCATCAACTGAGGGGGCTGAAAGTGCAGCAGGAAAATCTCCCACCTGCTCTCTTGTCTGATTGTGTGAAAGGCTATGTTCATGGTACCTGTGCTGAAGGATAACTTTCACAAACATTGGGCCTGATTCTCTCATCGCGATGCGCATGTTTTTGGAGCGTTGTGTTGGGAGGTGCGTGTGTTGGCCATTTTGCGGGATCCCCGCGAGCGTTTATGGCCCACGTGAATCTCCCAACCGGAAAAAAATAGCGCCGTTGGGACCGCGCTGAAAACTAGCGTACGGTTCATTTGCATTACTTACCATACTTTAGCATGTCATTATCGGGATCAACACGGCAGTCTCCGCCCACATGTCCGTCTCCCA
This sequence comes from Mustelus asterias, assembly GCF_964213995.1. Classification (NCBI taxonomy): domain Eukaryota; kingdom Metazoa; phylum Chordata; class Chondrichthyes; order Carcharhiniformes; family Triakidae; genus Mustelus; species Mustelus asterias. The sequence continues at coordinate 107,966,046 of NC_135804.1, forward strand.
CCTCTTTAGGGTGATGTCACTTTGGCAGGAATCAGAGTAGGTATATAAAAGTCTCAACCTGGCGTGGCAGCCTTGAACTGGCGTGAGGAGGTAAGTGCTGTGTGTGGAGTGCGGAGGATGTTGCAGGCAGGCCCTGGAGATGCCTGATGGGCTTCCTCCTACTGTCTTCAGGCGCTGGCCGGTGGACCAGTGATATCTGGGGTTTGGGGTTCTATTTCCTCAGAGGCCTGTGGGGGAGGGTCCCCATAGGACTCCACTCAGCCTTTCCTTTCAAGCCAGTGCTGTAGCTCTGTGGAGGAAGGTCCCTGAAGGAGTCCTGCTCAGCCTTCCCCTCCAGGGTACTGTGCAGTGGCATTGTCTTGCCGCGGGGTGTGGTCAGTGACTGCACTGAGTGCTGGTGTTCCGGGGTGGGGGAGGAGTGCACCGTGTGCTGACTGAGGCCTAACCAGATGAAGCAGCTGCTGCTCCAGGCCGGGGTGCAGAGAATCAGACATGGACTGCATGGAATCTGCTGTCACTGGGCACCCATCTGGTGCTGATTTGCAGTCTGTCCCTGCCCTGTGACACAGATCAGCAACACATGCCTGTAATGGATGCTGCAGTTACACACATGGCAATGGCTCAAGGGTGCGCATTGCCCACGGCTGCACACCGACCCGCATAATTTGTGCCAGCATTTGTCATGTTGGGAATCTCACACAACCCTAATCGGGCCACGCATGGCACCATGGATTATGTGGTGTTGCCACAAGTGGGGGTACTGGCCCAAGTGAGGGATTGGGGTGGTGCTGGGTCTATGCAGCCAATGATACTAATCCATCATTCTATGCTCTTTCCAAATCCCACTGTGCAGATAGATCTTGGACTGATTGATTTGGAGCTGGCCATTATGGTGGCGCTGGAGGAGGAGAAGGTGGCTCAGGATGTGACGGGCATGGAGAGACCATCGCAGGAGCAGCCACTACCAGATCCTCAGGAAGGAGGACAAGGGGCTGCCGCTGAGGGCCAGGAGGTGGGTGAGCAGCCTCCCAAAAGGGTGCACAGAAGGCGGAGGGTGCCGAGGCCAAGGAGGTACAGGCCCCGCACTTCTTTTGAGACCTTCTCAGAGGAGCTGTGCCATCACCAGCTGTGGCTCTCCAAGAGCACAGTGCAACACCTTTGTGAGGTTCTCGTACATGTGGCACCTCAGGGGAGGGGCGGCCACCCGCTCCCTGTGGACTTTAAGATGATAGCTGCCCTGAATGCTTTTGCATCTGGGTCATTTCAGGCACCCAGTGGTGACCTCATTGGGATCTCCCAGGCCGTGCACAGCAGGAGGCCCGGGCTCTAGGCTTCACTGCCATTGCTGGGATTCCCAATGTCCACGGAGCACTGGACAGGACACACATCGCCTTGCGGAACCCACATGGAGCACCCCAGCCCTTAGTCAACAGGAAGGGGTTCCACTCCCTGATCGTTCAAATTGTCTGTGACCATCTCATGAGGTTCATGCAGGTCGATGCACGCCATCCAGGAAGTGTCCATGGGCAGCTTTGTCCTCAGGCAGTTGGACATCCCTGGGCTCTTTGAAGACCAGCCCAAGCCTCCGGGATGGCTACTGGGTGACAAGGGTTACCCACTAAGGTCATTACTGATGATGCCTGTGCGGAGGCCTGAGCCCAGGGCAGAGACCCGCTACAATGAGGCCCATGCAGCCACCTGGTCCATCATAGAGCGGTGCATTGGCCTGCTGAAGATGCGGTTCCACTGCTTGGACCGCTCTGGGTCTGGTGGATGTTGGGGAAGGTAGGGCAGGCAGTCTGTAACATGTGGTTGAGTCTGCAAGGCTCAACAGACAGCAACTCTGTGCATGGGAATGGGAACCACTCAGCTCTGTGGAGGAGGGTTGGGTCAGGGGGAAGAGAATCAGAGACACATGAGTCACAGCTGTGAGGTGCAAATAAAAGTTTATTAGTGACGAATAAACCTTGATGAATGCTGACCTTCACCTGTGCCCTCTTAGTGAACTACAACTTTCTAACTTTGTGCAGTCTTCTGCTTCTTCTAGGTGCTACCCCAGGATGCATGTTGGAGGTGGAAGTGTCCAGCTGTGACGCACACCCGTTGCCTGTGATCCCTTTGGCGGACGCCCCCTGGGTGGCTGGAACCTGGAGGGCCCAGGCTGACTTGCGGGTGGCACTACCCTGTTTATCTCACTGGCCCTGAGATGCCCAAGTGTGAGGAAAGGAAGGTTTCGGGACACCCGGGATCTCCTGGGTGGAAGGCCCCGGCATGGGCTTGAGTCCTTCCTCCTCCCTTGGGGAACCTAAAGGCCCTGGGGACACTCCATAAGTTCCGACGTCACCTGGCTCTGCGAGTCCTGGAGGCCCAGATGCATTTGCCCCATGGTCTGTGATCCCTCAGCCCTGGCCCTCTGAGACTCGGCCAAGTTCTGGAGCCCCACCGCCACAGCATTCTGTGAGCGAGCCAGGCTCTGGAGCCCTTCAGCAGTAGCTCTCTGAGACTGGGTTAAGTTGTCGAGGCTCACAGCCATAGCCTGTTGTGTGTCCAGAATGCCCGCGAGAGTCCCAGCCATGGCCAGCAGTGTCTCCCACATGCCCCCGACACTCATGGCCATGGAATGCTGTGCCTCCTGGATGCCGGCAACGCCCTCGTCCTTGGCCTGCTGTATCTCCAGGATGGCCTGGGCCCTGTCACCCATGAGGACAGATCCCTGAGCCAGACTTTCCACTGCAGTTGCCACCCTTGCAGTGTTGGCCTGGGTCTCACGTTGTGTCTGGACCACCTCCTGCAACAGCACTCTGTTGGACTCCCCTAAACAGCCTTGCAGTCGCAGCATGGTTGCTGACAGCCCTTCCACAACTCCCCAGGTTTGCTGTTGCATCTCCACCAGCCTTGGGATGAACGAAGCCCGAGGCCTGACATCTGGTTTGGGGACAGCTGAATCCTGGCCTCCGACAGACCTCCGTGTGCTCGAGTCCTCGGATGTGCCTGCCTCCACCCAATGTGCATCAGTGTCTGTGATGTGCTCACCAGTAAGTGACCCAGAAGCTTCAACACTAACGATACCCACCGTGGTGATTGTCTCTGTGTGGGTGGGCTGTGTGGTACATGCCGGTGGCGCTTCAGTGGTGCTGCCCTCGGAGGATTCTTCTTCAAGGCCTCTCTCCGAGGTGTCGTCCAGGGTTTGTGGGGTGTTTGCTCCAGGGCAGTGGGGGCGGGGGGGGGGGGCGCCAACATCTGAAAGACCGGGTTCTTCTATAGAATAGAACAGTACAGCACAGAACAGGCCCTTCGGCCCACGATGTTGTGCCGAGCTTTATCTGAAACCAAGATCAAGCTATCCCACTCCCTATCATCCTGGTGTGCTCCATGTGCCTATCCAATAACCGCTTAAATGTTTCTAAAGTGTCTGACTCCACTATCACTGCAGGCAGTCCATTCCACACCCCAACCACTCTCTGCGTAAAGAACCTACCTCTGATATCCGTCCTGTATCTCCCACCACGAACCCTATAGTTATGCCCCCTTGTAATAGCTCCATCCACCCGAGGAAATAGTCTTTGAACGTTCACTCTATCTATCCCCTTCATCATTTTATACACCTCTATTAAGTCTCCCCTCAGCCTCCTCCGCTCCAGAGAGAACAGCCCTAGCTCCCTCAACCTTTCCTCATATGACCTACCCTCCAAACCAGGCAGCATCCTGGTAAATCTCCTCTGCACTCTTTCCAGCGCTTCCACATCCTTCTTATAGTGAGGTGACCAGAACTGCACACAATATTCCAAATGTGGTCTCACCAAGGTCCTGTACAGTTGCAGCATAACCCCACGGCTCTTAAACTCCAACCCCCTGTTAATAAAAGCTAACACACTATAGGCCTTCTTCACAGCTCTATCCACTTGACTGGCAACCTTTAGAGATCTGTGGAAATGGACCCCAAGATCTCTCTGTTCCTCCACAGTCTTCAGAACCCTACCTTTGACCCTGTAATCCACATTTAAATTTGTCCTACCAAAATGAATCACCTCACATTTATCAGGGTTAAACTCCATTTGCCATTTTTCAGCCCAGCTTTGCATCCTATCTATGTCTCTTTGCAGCCTACAACAGCCCTCCACCTCATCCACTACTCCACCAATCTTGGTGTCATCAGCAAATTTACTGATCCACCCTTCAGCCCCCTCCTCTAAGTCATTAATAAAAATCACAAAGAGCAGAGGACCAAGCACTGATCCCTGCGGCACACCGCTAGCAACCTGCCTCCAATCCGAAAATTTTCCATCGACCACCACCCTCTGTCTTTGGTCAGACAGCCAGTTACCTATCCAATCGGCCAACTTTCCCTCTATCCCACACCTCCTCACTTTCATCATAAGCCGACCATGGGGGACCTTATCAAACGCCTTACTAAAATCCATGTATATGACATCAACTGCCCTACCTTCATCAACACACTTAGTTACCTCCTCAAAAAATTCTATCAAATTTGTGAGGCACGACTTGCCCTTCACGAATCCGTGCTGACTATCTCGGATTAATCCGCATCTTTCTAAATGGTCGTAAATCCCATCCCTAAGGACCTTTTCCATCAATTTACCAACCACCGAAGTAAGACTAACCGGTCTATAATTACCAGGGTCATTTCTATTCCCTTTCTTAAACAGAGGAACAACATTCGCCATTCTCCAGTCCTCTGGCACCATCCCCGTGGACAGCGAGGACCCAAAGATCAACGCCAAAGGCTCTGCAATCTCATCCCTTGCCTCCCACAGAATCCTAGGATACATTTCATCAGGCCCAGGGGACTTATCGACCTTCAGTTTATTCAAAACTGCCAAGACATCCTCCCTCCGAACATCTATTTCCTCCAGCCTATTAGCCTGTAACACCTTCTCTTCCTCAAAAACATGGCCCCTCTCCTTGGTGAACACTGAAGAAAAGTATTCATTCATCACCTCGCCTATCTCTACTGACTCCATACACAAGTTCCCACTACTGTCCTTGACCGGCCCTAACCTCACCCTGGTCATTCTTTTATTCCTCACATAAGAGTAAAAAGCCTTGGGGTTTTCCTTGATCCGACCCGCCAAGGACTTCTCATGTCCCCTCCTAGCTCTCCTAAGCCCCTTTTTCAGCTCATTCCTTGCTAACTTGTAACCCTCAATCGAGCCATCTGAACCTTGTTTCCTCATCCCTACATAAGCTTCCCTCTTCCTTTTCACAAGACATTCCACCTCTTTTGTGAACCATGGTTCCCTCACTCGGCCATTTCCTCCCTGCCTGACAGGAACATACCTATCAAGGACATCCAGTATTTGTTCCTTGAAAAAGTTCCACTTTTCATTAGTTCCTTTCTCTGACAGTTTCTGTTCCCAACTTATGCCCCCTAATTCTTGCCTAATCGCATCATAATTACCCCTCCCCCAATTGTAAACCTTGCCCTGCCGTACGGCCCTATCCCTCTCCATTGCAATAACAAAAGAAATTCTTGCCTAATCGCATCATAATTACCCCTCCCCCAATTGTATTGCAGCTCTGGGTCCAGAGCTGCAATAAAGAACACACTTTAGGGGGAGGGAGGTAAAACATTCTATGCAGCATCACATTTACTTCGAGGAGGACCTAGGTTGAGGGCTACGCTTGTGCTCACTTGCATGCTGGACGCCGACCTGGCTGTCCGTCACCATTCGGGATGAACTCTTCTCCCCCTGCCAGCTCCATGACATGCCCTTCAAGGCTGGTCAGCTGTCGCAGGTCTGGCACACCACCACCAGTCTGTGCAGTTTCCTGCTTGTTATGCATGCTTTTCTTCTGTCAGAACATATGGTAGCTAAGCAAGCATTAATATATTAAAGTGGATGGTGTGCAACGTGTGCCTGTGTCTCGGGCGTTGTGCTGGCAGTTTCAGGGAAAAGGGTCACCACTGAAGGGTGCTCATTGAGCGGTGAAGGGAAGGGGTTAGATTCTGTTCCTGGGAGAAAGGTCACTTGTTCCGTGCCCTTCAGGCATCTAAGCAGGGTTTGAGATCCTTGCCAACCATGTGCGGGTTTCCAATTGGGATCCTCACTCACCCTTGCTGCTCGAAGAAGGTTGTACAGGTTATTTTGCGCTACTGGCTAGAGGGCAGTGTCAGGCTCCTGGCATTCACAGCATCTGCCACCTCCTCCCACAATGCCGTAGCGGCTGCACCCCTTGGGTGAGGGCCCTGGCCGGGGAAGATCCGCTGGCGCCTCTCCTCCACAGCATCAAGCAGGCGCTCCCGGTCAGCCTCGTGAATCTGGGAGCCGGTTTCCATGCAGCCATCTTTGTGATGTGACTGGCTGTGTGTCCATTCCTGCAGCTTATACACAGCTCTGGCTTAGGGGAGTGCAGGTGCAGTGAGTGCGGCTGGTCAAGGACCCACTGGCAACAAATCCTTGTGAGAGATTTTGAAGGCTGCATTCAATTAAGTGTCATGCATCCCTCGGGGTGCTGATTGACTGCCATTCAATACAGGGGGGGGGGTCCTGTACTCAGGGGTCCCGTTCAAGAGAGGGAATGATCACAAGTTGAGGTTGTGCATGGCAGCACAGCGCAAGTTCTCTGCAGGGGCATGGGGTGAGTGGGCAGCCATGTCTGTGTGGGGGGGGGAGGCGGAGGGGGGGGAAGCGATGTCTGAGAGGGGGAGGTGGTGGACAGCGATGTCTGTGTGGGGGGAGGGGGGGCAGCGATGTGGCCAGTGATGTATGTGAGGGGGAAGGGGTTGGGCAGCGATGTCTGTGAGGGGGCGGGGGGGGGGGGCGGGGCAGTGATGTGTCCAGTGATGTCTGTGAGGGGAGGGAGGGGGGGCAGCGATGTCTGTGAGGGGAGGGAGGGGGGGCAGCGATGTCTGTGAGGGGGGGTGAGCAGCAATGAGGCCAGCAATGTCTGTGGCAGTTGGATGGCAGTGATCTGGATGCTGGGAGGTCTTTTCAGCGATCTCCCAGAGACGTGCGCATGCGTGGGTTCCCGTTCATCCTGCCGATTTCAGGCTCTTTGGCGTGAATAGGCCCCGCCCCCCCCCGAGCGTTTAATGATATTCATGATTGTGATCTCTGCAATGCACAGAGTGTGGGAAATTTGAGTCTGAAGTTGCACTGAAAAACCCCCAATCATGAATTACACCATTTTTCTCACCAATTCTGCACTTAGAATTTCTTTGGGAGAATCGGGCCCATTGTACACCTGGTTTGTTGGATCAGTGTGGCTGCTGCTTCTGCTGTTTTACTTTGGAACTCAGATAAGAAACAACCAGCGGCATTAACAACACCAGCTACAGCAGGAATAATGAGAATCGCACCAGCAGGAACACAGGCAGAGTAGCACCAGCAGTATCAGCCAGAATAGGAGAAACAGCAGCCTGCTACTCCACAGGAGAAAGGGGATAACCAGGGCGATGTAGCTCATAGAGGGCTATGCACTCAACGCAAGGTGTACAGACAGACAATCAGCTTGCTTAACATGTTACAACACCAATGCTGGATGTATGCGGGCTTCTGGAACAAGACCTGCTAAACTGGATTTGAGGCCCTGTTTTATCAGTGCTTACCACTGCCCTCAACAGCTTTTGCTTCGGGATCTTTCTCGGGCTCTGCTGGGGGTATTTTCAAAACCTCCCATTCAGTGGCTTTCAGGTGACAGATGGCTGGTTTTCCAGGGCCGGCAATTATGTTAACTTTGTCAGTGATGAAGCCAGTCAGAGTGAGTGGAAATTTGGGATTGTGTTACCGGCAAACTTCTTCGAGTGCGGGGCATCAACAATGACACACGTGTGGTGATGAAGGCAATAGCAGATTCTCTAGGAGTGTTTGCTAACCACAAGGATTTCCATCGACGTACAACCACAGAATGATCTTTATGTGAGTGTGCACAAGATTCCCAGGGAGCCATCATGATGCATTCCTCAAGCGGCAGTCTACCCTAACTAACCTCTTCACTCCAAACCCACGATCACTTCCATCTGGAAGGGCAGCAGATAAATGGGAACACCATCACCTGAAAGTTCCCCTCCAAACCACCCACCATTCTGATTCGGAAATATATCGCCATTCCTTCACAGTCGCTGGGTCAAAATCCTGGAATTCCCTCCCTAACGGCATTGTGGGTCAAACCACAGAACATGGACTGCAGCGATTCAAGAAGGCAGCTCACCACCACCTTCTCAAGGGCAACTAGGGATGGGAAATAAATGCTGGCCAGCCAGCGACACCCATGTCCCACAAATGAATTTTAAAAAAGATTGGGCCGCCCGCTGTCCTTAATTGGATAACAGATGTGGCCAATTAGGAAGCCGTGTTCCAGAAGATTGTGCTGGTGGGCATGCTGCCAGCAAGTGCAGGGTAAGGATCCAGAAATGTTCCCGACCTGCGTGCATTTTTAAAGTGCTTGAAATTCCAGCCATAGTGAACATGTGGAGTTGATTAAAAGTAGTTTCTGACTATCCAACATCTTTGATGGCAAAAATCAATAGAACCTGGGCAATTGACACAACAATGGAGCTCCTAGGCTTCCTGTTTGATGGACAGAGCTTCCACTGCGTAAATGCTGGCTCAAACAAAGACAGTGGACAATTTTACAGTTTCACCTTGCTTGCATCTTTCAAGAGCTTTACATAGTAAATGGCTGTTATACAACACAGTTACAATTTATTTCTGATACACAGCATACGCTGAACATTCGATCCACATTCGTCATTGTCCATACTCTTCTTCAGCTTCTGACATTTCTCTGCACAACAAAATGATCCAAGAAATAGGGACTGACCTAAAGGGGAGACTACAAATTTTTTCACATCCTACTGAAGCAAAATTTGTGACTATCCTTGTCTATAAAAGCATCATGGGAGGTAGAGGAACTCAGGAATATTAAAAAGCATTGTTAGCTTCAACCACCAAGAGTTTCTTTCCAAATAATAGCTCATGAGGGCTGAATTATTTGTCATTGATGGAACACGCATTAAGAAAACCACAGGGAACAATGAACAAAGTGCATTTGTCTTATTGTTGGGATACTGGCCAGCAAACAGGTCTATGATCATGGTAAGGAACAAGCAAATTTACTTAATATAAGGGTTGAAAATGCTCCACAAATTAAATGTTTATTGTGACTTCAAATATTGTGGTGAATGTAATTAAATCGAAGAAGTCCTCAGCTTGTAAGCAGAGTTTGGGCAAAATCTAAGTATCAGTCAATCATACTCGGTGCTTCTGATCAGGTATATGATTTCCTTCATGTACATCAAAGTTCAAATGCTTCCAGTCCATTGAGCTGAGGTGGGGATTTCCAGTCTTTGGGACACGCGTGATTGGAAAATCCCACCGATAACTTCAATCTGACCCGCAGAAGATATCTGAATTTGAAAGGCACCTATAATTAAGTGTCTTAAATAAATCAATGGATCACAAGGATCATTTTTAAAACAAGGGTACTGGGAACATGATCAGAATTTAACTGTATGTTAAATGGTTAGATGACTAAATTTCAACTATCAGCATTACAACCATGCGAGGAGGAATGAAATGATTCCCCGATACTCCCACTCCGTGTTTGACTACAACAGGGCTTTTTGAGAGGATGCCCTTTGCTGACTCTGTCAGAGTCCCACTATTTAGACTTTGAGGTTATAAAAAAATATTCAGACAGCTTTTCTTAGGTCAAAGAACAAGATACATTTATCAAAACTATTTCTCAAAGTAAAAAATACTAGGTAAAACACAACTTATCATTCATAAAGTCACACATTCATCTGGTCCCACAAACACACACAAACACACACATGTACAAACACACATACCAGTGCACATGGCAGAGTAAGAGAATAAGCTTATAGGATTTTTTTACAATCCATGAAAGGTAAAACAAAAGATTATGCAGTTCGCTGCTCCTTGACTGGTCTCGATGTGATGGTTCCATATTGCAGCTGTTTTATTCAACTGTTTTCCCGGGTGTAGTTGTTTGAAGCAAATTTCCACATATTTTCTGAAGCAATCTCAGTTTAGAGTTAGTTTCTCTTCTCAGGATGATTGCTTTGCAAACTGGACACAGCATTTCTGAGAAAGAGGGCGCACAGCCTGTGTTCAGTACTGCATTATCTTTTGTTCTCCCTCTCCTGCTTGGTAAAAGGTCCTTAAAGTACTTCACCAGGTGTATACTCCAGGGAAGTTTTATTAGTTCATATCTGCTATAGTTATTGTTTCAGTACAGGCCATTGCATTTTGATGTTTCACCTCAGGAACTTTTGAAATGTCTCAGGATGGTGTGAATCAACAGCAGATAGGATCTTTCATGTTCCCCATGGGGGCGTGGGGGTATGTCCATCTTCATCCTACTTAGTGGAATATGATCTTGTGTGTATTGCAACATTCCCGTTGTCTGTATGGAGTCCCGGTTATTTTTTAAAAGAAAAAATAGAACTTGTATCTTCAAAAAACACATCCTCGTATTACAATTCCTACATGAAATTTTTTTGTAATTCTATTTATTTTACAGAAAATGCTGAAACACGCAGGAGGTCAAGCAGCAGATGTGGACAGAGAAACAAAATATTTCAGGCCAATAATCAGAACTGATTTTTTTTTCAGTTTTTATTTCAGATTTCCAGCATCTCTTCATTTTTGCAGCAAACGGCACAGAATAGCATTTTATTCATTGTATTCATGGAGGTGTTGTGTGAAAAATAGTATGGAAACCTGAGCCAAAGAGATGTCGTAAGAAGTCTCACAACACCAGGTTAAAGTCCAACAGGTTTATTTGGTAGCAAAAGCCACTAGCTTTCGGAGCGCTGCCCCTTCATCAGGTGAGTGGGAGTTCTGTTCACAAACAGGGCATATAAAGACACAAACTCAATTTACAAAATAATGGTTGGAATGCGAGTCTTTACAGGTAATCAAGTCTTAAAGGTACAGACAATGTGAGTGGAGAGAGCGTTAAGCACAGGTTAAAGAGATGTGTATTGTCTCCAGACAGGACAGTTAGTGAGATTTTGCAAGCCCAGGCAAGTCGTGGGGATTACAGATAGTGTGACATGAACCCAAGATCCCGGTTGAGGCCGTCCTCATGTGTGCGGAACTTGGCTATCAGTCTCTGCTCAGCGACTCTGCGTTGTCATGTGTCATGAAGGCCGCCTTGGAGAAGAGATGTCACCAGATAGGAAGAGACCCTTTTTGGTTAATTGGAGAATTGATCCTCCTGTTGCAGAATACCACCTCTGTTCTTTTCCCGTTATATCATGCTGCTTTCTCTTAAATAAATCCGGTATTCTGGGGTGAACCATTTGGGATCTTTATGCATGTCCTGTTGTTTTCTTGTGCTTCACCTCTAGGGGTTTAATTATCTCTTTTGGTTAAAGATAGGAGAATTATATACAGTCCTCATGGCTGCTTACAGCAGTGTACAGCTTCTGCATTGTTTTGCAAAGACCTGACATGTTCAGTAACAGGGCGACACGGTGGAACAATGGTAAGCACTGCTGCCTCAGGGACCCGGGTTCAATTCCCGGCTTGGGTCACTGTCTGTGTGGAATTTGCACATTCTCCCTGTGTCTGCGTGGTTTTCCTCCAAGTGCTCCGGTTTCCTCCCAAACTCCAAAGATGTGCAGGTTAGGTTGGTTGGCCATGCTAAAATTGCCCCTAGTGTCGGGAGGATTAGCAGAGTAAATATGTGGGGTTACGGGGATAGGATGGAATTGTGGTTGGTGCAGGCTCGATGGGCAAAATGGCCTCCTTCTGTACTGTGGGGGTTCTATCGGAATGTATCTTTGACAGTCAAGGGCTACACTAACTCCCTACTATAGAATAGCATGCTGAACTTGTTTTATGCTTGGACATGGGCGGGAATTCTCCGGCCTTGCCTGTGGCTGAGATTCTCCGGTCCCGCTGCAGTGAATGGAAATTTGGATGAGAACCAAATTCTTCATTCTCACTGGCAGCAGTGGTGGGGTGTGCGAGACTGGAGAATTCCGGCTCTGGTCTATAGTGAGTCTTTATGAGCTGATCTATAATTATAATGAATTGTTCCTCATGGAGTAATATATTGCAAACAAATGTTATCGAACATTTAAAAGAAATATTCTATTGTAGGAACCAATTAGAATGTTATTGAGCCATTTAATGACCGGAATTTTCCAGTCTCCGTGTGCCCTGCTACCAGTGCCAGCCAGAACAAAGAATTTGGCGTCAGCCAAATCAGTGGGACCGGAGAATTTCAGCCATGGGCGAGGTCGGAGAATTCCGGCCAATGTGCATGTTATGTATTACTTCAAAGAGAACAGGTCAACACTAGACCCGAATCAAACCAGTTTTTCATAAGGCACAAAAAGTACAAATTTTAGAAATCAACATGTTTTCTTTTTTTCTTTGTTTATTGTTTAAAGCTTTCAAATGTATCAGCTACATTGATCAAATTAATTTCATCATTCTGAACGCTATAGTGTGACTTGCCATTTAAGTTGCTTTTCCACATTTATGACACCATTCCTAAACTCCAGAGTTCAATGACTATTGCATTTAAAGCTTATCTGAAGAAGTGTTTATCAGGTATCCACAGCAACCGTGTACATAACATTACACCATTTCCTTCAGCTAAAAGCCAAAAGGACAAATCGGGCCATGCAATGATAACTTACAATGGCAGTGTCAGGACTTCAAAAGATCAATTAATGTCAATAGAAAAAAAGTTATGTTTTCCTGAGGCAACTGCCAACTATTACTCAATGTTTTTACCTGTGATTACTAGAGGCATCCCTTACGTGTGTTATGTTTAAGGGTTACACCCTGCTTCATGATTTTTTTAAAAATAAAAGGCTCTGGAGATAAAGATGAAAATATTCAAAAAAGGCAACATTTAGTGAGATTGTCAGTTTTTCATTGGTGTATTCTAACTTATTGGGGGTGAATTTTTGGGGCAGCATGGTGGCGTAGTGGTAAGCACTGTTGCTCATAGTTCCAAGGACCCGTGTTCAATTCCCGGCTTGGCTCACTGTCTGTGTGGAGTTTGCACATTCCCCCTGTGTCTGCATGGGTTTTGTCCGGGTGCTCCGGTTTCCTCCCACACTCCAAAGATGTGCCGGTTAGGTGGATTGGCCATGCTAAATTGCCCCTTAGTGTCAGGGATGTGTAGGTTAGAGGGATTGGTGGGGTGAATGTGTGTGGTTGTGTGGATAGGGCCCAGGGCGGGATATTTTTTGGTGCAGACTCGATGGGCCTAATGGCCTTCTTCTGCACTGTAGGGATTTTATGATTTTCAGCCCACATTCGCCCTCAGAGAGAACAGCAACAAGGGCTGAAAATCTACAGAGAATCAGAAAATGCGCTTCTCTCTGGAGAGATTGCATTCTGCAATTTTCGCTGCCCCTCGCCAGTGACCTTGCAAGGTTCATCCCTACAAAGGGCAAGAACCTCATTTTAATGTATCTGAACAAATTTTAAATTAGTTATCACCCCCGCCATGTTCTTCCACCTCGCTGTGTTTTAAACCTCATCGATGTTTGCAACAGGTTTATTCAAAAGAAAACCTGTCGAGGGGATCCCCCTGGGGGCACAAATGTGAGTATAGCCCCTAGGGGCGAGGGACATACCCGGGGCACTGTCCCCAGCTCTGTCCTCTGGCACTGCCCTGGGCACAGGATGGCACTCTGCCAACCTAGCAGTGCCAGCCTATGCCAGGAGGCAGTATTAGGGCTGAACCCCCGTGGGAACCTCATTGCTGGGGGGGTCATGTCAGTGTAATGTGGGGGGGGTGGAAGTGAGCATGCACAGAAGGGAGGAGGAAATGCCAGCTATGATTACGGGGGGGAGTCACCAATGATGACTGTTTGCGGGGAGGGGGGAAGCCCCTGATATCTCCATGGTGGGGTGGCAGGAAGGTTAGTTTTTGCTCTGATCAGGCACCCTTTAAAAAGGGCACTCCAATCTCGGTGGAATCGCTGGAACTGGCTTTGCCAGAGTCTTTAAGCCCAGCCCCTCAAAATGACGACGTGAAACATGCCCCTCCCATTTTCTTTTTGACAAAGTGTCACAAGATCTGGTGAGAAAACCTGCCTGTTTCCCAGGATAGAAACACAATGGTTTTCAATCAGACCCTGACACTTTGCCATGTTTTGGTAACATTCCACTCTCTATTTTATCAGTTCTGGTTTTGTCTACACGAGCATAAATGAATTAAACAAAATCTCTTCTGGTTTTTCACAAAATCAAATCAAGACACAAAAGCACATCAAGTCAACACTGTTCAGGAAATGATTCCTATCAGAAGATTCTCCAGAATGAAGTTATTGCTATATCCTCTTTTACAAACTGAAAAGCCAGTATTTCTCATAATTCAGACCTTTTACACTAGACTTCAGTTTTGTGGTTATTCTCTGTATTTGTTAGACTGCTGCAACCCAATTTATAAATTTTGGCACCAGAACAAGGAAGCAGAGAAATGGGAAATTTCAGTTTTGTGAGGATGAATAGAAACATAGAAGGAGGAAGCCATTTGGCCCTTGGAGCCTGTGAGCTTTCTCAGCACTTTGCATCAAGGATTTCCACTGAGTACAAGCTCAACTATTTCAACAGGAAGTGATTCCATTCCCTCAATATCCAGATATTATTTGACTAACAGTGTAATGATCTTGTTTGCCAATGCTCACTATACAGGAAGTTGCCAAGATGCCATCATGCTTTGTTACTTAGCCCTCTTCAGCGAGGAAGTCCAACTCACATAATAGCTTCTGGGAGGCAAAGCAACCAACTGTTCTTGTGACAAATGATGCCAGTTAGTGTGTCCTGACCAGCAACAGAGGAGCGCTTATGGGAGTTGGGGGTTTGGGAGGTTGTTTGAAGTGTGGGGAGGTAGGAGGATGGTTGAAGCGTGTGAGGGGTGGGACGGTAGTCAGGACAGTTGGGAGGCTGGGCGGATAGTCAGTAGCTGGGGGTGGTCTGGGTTTGGGAGGATAACTGGGAGGGGTTAGGGGCTAGTGAAGTGTGGGCTTTGGGGGTTGGGAGTGTAGTTGGGGGTGGAGAGTAATCGGAAGGTTTGAGTGGTCAGGAAGGTAGTTGGGGAGTTGACGGATAGTCAGGTGTTGGAAGGGTGATTGGAAGGGTGGAGATAGTGTGGGAGAGGGAAGTCATGTAGTGAGGGCAGTCTGAAATGGGGGTTAAGGAGGGTGGTGTAGTTGGGTGGTCAAGTAGGGGTTTGGGGTGTGGTCAATACCATAGTTACCAATCAGTTAGAAGTACTTTTAATCCTTCTAACTTTTCCTGGGTAACTATTCTGTAAAGAGAGTCAGATCCATCTGAAGTCTCCAATTTAAATCGAACATTTCGGATCGTTCCGGGTGTGGGGTAATAGTCCATCAGAAGTTTAAATTTCCCAGGCAATTCCCATGCAGTCCTTGCCTGAGGATTTCCAAGGGGTTTCTTCAGCGCATCTTCTGGGGTAGCTCTGGGATATGACTTCTGCTGAACCACAAAATGGCTACTACAGGTCACATGACTCACAAGATTGCCCATTTTTTTCTGGAAGCTGCCAACAGATCAAAAGAGTTCCACCCCCCTCCTTGTGGAATCTCATACCCACTCTTAGGTCACATTATAATCATGAAATGAGATGACTAAAAGACAAACTGACTCCCCAGTTTGATAGCCAGGTTGATAACAAACTTGTCATACCTGAGGAAATGTTAACAGCCACAATTTCACTCCTAAGGGGAACAGTGGATTTTGGCCAGGAACACAGAGGCTGCAATTAATTCATTAATGGACTACGTCACACGAGCCCATTCTTCTAGTCTTTTGGATCGTTTTATTGTTACATTTCTAGCATCACAGCTAAGACAGCTGATCTGACACCCAACAGAAAGAACCCTAGCAGCTCCCAGCTGAGTAAGCAGCCAGCCACTGTCTCTCAACTCCTTGAATGCTGCTGATTTTAAAAGCCTCCATCATCACTGGCCAAGGGGCCTAAACTCCATTGTGTTTTCTCCAATCATAAACTCATCTGGACTGAACTCTGAGAGGAATGGAACGTCCTCTGGACTTTGACTTCTCAAACTCTGGAAATCACGTCAACTAATAATTATTTCTGTGGTTCTTTTACTGCCCTAAGTTTGAATGTGAATAAACTAACGTTCTGACTTAATCCTAACACAAGTTTGTTGCGAGTTATTTTTAAATTGGATCACACAAACTGAGAGTTTGGGGAAACATGCCACAGCCTACATTAAAAATAATTCAAAACACCTCTACTTACAAGCAGATGGGGAGAGGATAATGAACTTCAGTTTCTCTCTCTCCTGTCCATAACATGATATTTCAGTTTCTTCATTAATTTCATGTGTATGACCAAAACTTTATTTAATTGATTGTAAAATATTTAAAAAGTAAAGGACAGTCAGTGGTTTTTAATTCTTATCTGGCTGTCTGTGAGAATTCTTCAATATGATTGGCTGTTTAGCCTGCTTGGTGACACCACAGTTCCTGGATGTTAGAGAACCAGGTGAGCTGATAGCAGAATGTCCGCAGCACAAAGAACTTCCTTTAAAGTCAGCAGCAACTGCTTTTGCATTATCACTGACCGTGATATCCAGGCCTAGAATTATATGCTGATAAACGCAGGACATAATTCTAATCTTTAAAACATGGGCACGATCTTACCTGCAGTTCATGCCACGCTCCTGTTGCAGCGAGATCGGAGATTTTGGCGGCCAGCCAAATCTTTGTTCACTGCAGCGGGATGGGAAAATCCCACCAGCATGAACGGTGGTAAGATTCCAGCCTATGAATTTAAACTTTTCATAGCATTGAAGATTTTGTGTCACTAAAGTTTAAAGTTCATTTATTAGTGTCACAAGTAGGCTTACATTCACATTGCAATGAAATTAGTGAAAATCCCTAGTTGCCACACTCTGACACCTTTTTGATCACACTGAGGGAGAATTTAGCATGGCCAATTCACCTAAGCACGGTGGCACAGTGGTCCGCATTGGTGCCTCACAGCGCCAGGGACCCGGGTTCAATTCCCAGCTTGGGTCACTGTCTGTGCAGAGTCTGCACGTTCTCCTTGTGTCAGTGTGGGTTTCCTCCAAGTGCTCCGGTTTCCTCCCACAATCCAAAGACGTGCAAGTTAGGTGGATTGGCCATGCTAAATTCTCCTTCAGTGTACCTGAACAGGCGCCAGAGTGTGGTGACTAGGGAATTTTCACAGTAACTTCATTGCAGTGTTAATGTAAGCCTACTTGTGGCTAATAATGTAACTTTAACCAGCGCATCTTTCAGACTGTGGGAGGAAACCAGAGCGCCCGGAGGAAACCCACGCAGACATGGGGGGAACATGCAGACTTTGCACAGACAGTAACCCAAGCTGGGAACCGAACCTGGGTCCCTGGTGCTGTGAGACAGCAGTGCAAACCACTGTGCCACCATGCCGTAATACACACTGATTTATTAGTTCTCAAATTCTTGTGCGTCCTAGTATGGATCTTCTATTTTTGCTATTAAAAACTAATGTGGAATCCATTGGCCCTTAATAATATGAATATGCTGAACCCACAAAATTTGGTTTCTAAAAGATGTTTTTGTTTTTTACTGAAAACTGATGCTGAGAACAAATTAGTTTTGGCTTTAAGTTAAAAACAATAGAAACTAATTTCCATTTATATCATTTCTGGAACTTGCTGCTGTACTGTTGAGCATAAATTGATATTTAGGAACAAATTGTTTCTAAAGATGGTTTGAAGCACCGAGGCTTTTAAAACATAAGAGTAATTTGTTCAAATCTACAAGAAAATCAATTAGTTTGCAGCTAGGATTGTTTGAGTAAGATATTAACTCCCTTGCCATTTCAGTTAATGCTCCAAATCTGAAAAACAAACCTTGTTTACAAGAAAGGTGGTTTTGCTTAATCAGGAATTTGGCCCCATTGAAATTAATTGGGCAATTTATAGGTGATTATGGGACCCCTGAGAACTGTTATTAGTTTCCCAAAATAACCCTGGGGCAATGATTGAGATCACTATTCCCCACTCAGTTCAGGTTGAAACGTAGGTAGGATAGAAAGTAGTAAGTAGTGGAGAAACTTGGAGAAGGGCAGGATTGAAGCACCAGTTTGGAACTGAATGGTCTTGTTAGCGACGGACAGCATGGTTTTGTACGTGGGAAGTCACGTCACACTAATTTAATTGAGTTTTTTGAGGAGGTGACAAAAATGATTGATGAGGGAAGGGTTGTGGATGTTGACTACATGGACTTTAGTAAAGCATTTGACAAGGTCCCTCATGGTAGGCTGGTACAAAAGATTAAATCTCATGGGATCAGCGGTGAACTAGCTAGATGGATTCAGAACTGGCATGGTCATAGAAGACAGAGGGTAGCGGTGGAAGGGTTTTTTTCTGAGTGGAGGTTTGTAACTAGTGGTGTTCCGCAGGGATCAGTGCTGGGACCTCTGCTGTTTGTAATATGTATAAATGACTTGGAAGAAAACGTAACTAGTTTGCTTAGCAAGTTTGCCGATGATTCTAAGGTTGGCGGAGTTGTGGATAGTGATGAAGATTGTCAGGAAATACAGCAGGATATAGATGGACTGGAAAATTGGGCAGAGAAATGGCAGATGGAATTTAATCCGGACAAATGCGAGGTAATGCATTTTGGTAGATCCAATTCAGGTGGGAGCTATAAAATAAATGCAGAACAATCCAGAGCATAGACACACAGAGAGATCTGGGAGTACAGGTCCATAGATCCTTAAAAGTGGCAGCACAGGTCGAAAAGGTGGTGAAGAAAGCATATGGCATGCTTGCCTTCATCGGACGGGGCATCAGATATAAAAGTTGGTAAATTATGTTACAGTTGTATAAAATGTTGGTTTGGCCACGTTTGGAATACTGTGTCCAATTTTCCACACTACCAGAAGGATGTGGAGGCTTTGGAGAAAGTGCAGAAAAGGTTTTACCAGGATGTTGCCTGGTATGGAGGGTATTAGCTATCAGGGGAGATTGAATAAACTGGGATTGTTCTCCCTGGAAAGACGGGGGCTGAGGGGCACCCTGACAGAAGTTTATAAAATTATGAGAGGTATAGATAGGGTGAACAGTTGGAAGCTTTTTCCCAGGGCAGAAATGACAATTATAGGAGGGCACAAGTTCAAGATGAGGGGGGAAAGTTCAGTGGCGATGTGAAGGGATTTTTTACACAGAGGGTGGTGGGGGCCTGGAATGCACTGCCAAATGAGGTGGTTGAGGCAGTTACGTTAGCCACATTTAAGACTTATCTTGATAGGCATGTGAACAGACAGGGAATAATGGGATATAAGCAATTGGTTTAGATAGGTAAACTTGATCGGCATATGTTTGGAGGGCCGAAGAGCCTGTTCCAGTGCTGTATTGTTCTTGGTTCTTTGCACGGGGAATATGGAACCACATCAGGGAAGCTTAGGTGCTGAGTGGTTATAACATAAGAAAGAAATAGAGGCAGGATGAAGCCACTCGGCCTTTCGAGCTGCTCTAACATTCAATGAGACCATGGCTAATCACCTATCTAAACTCACATTCCTACATTATCCCCACACACCCTGACTCTCTTCATATCTAAAAATCTGCCCACTTCTGTCTTGAACATGTGCGACCACAGAGCATCTACAACCCTCTTAGATAGAGAATTCTAAAGATTCACCACCTTTTGAACGAAGAAATTTCTCCTTACCTTAAAGTCTAAAGCTTATTTATTTGTGTTATATTAACACTGCAATGAAGTTACTGTGAAATTTCCCACCAAAGGACAGACATTCTTTACTTAGAGGGAATGCAACAAAGGTTCAGCATATTTATTCCTGGGATCACAATATTGTCCTATTGGAGCCATTGAGTAGGTTAAGCCCATACTCCTTAGAATTGGGGAGCATGAGAGATATTCTAATGGAAATATATTAAATTGTTAATGGACTTGATAAGGTTGGTGCTAAGAGAATGTTTCCCCTGGATAGGGAGTCTCGAACAAGACATCACAGTTTCAGAATAAGGCCATTTGAGGACTGAAATGAGGAAGAAATTGTGAACTGGTTATGAACATCTAGATTCTGTGCTGTGAGAGCTGTGAGTGCTATATCATTTAATATATTCAAGCCAAAATCAACAGATATTTACTAAGGGAATCGTGGAATATGGGGGTGGTATGGCAAGGTGTAGCTGAGGTGGAATAAGCCATTACCCATTGAATGGGATCAAATGGCCTACTCATGCTCCTATTCCTTATATTCTATCTCTTTTTCTTCCTTACACCATTTTCTCTATCTTATGATGTTGAAATTCCTTCAATATCTGACATTCTTAACATGTTGGTTTCCTTATCTGGCAACTCATGAGGTAATGTTCTGGATTCACATTAATCTTTGCCATTTAATATTTTTTAACAACGTTTAAACAAGGGTCCACAATTTCACAGAATTGTTTTCAGAGGATGGGGCAGAAATGGGGCAGGGTTAACAGTGCTCGCTGCCAATCGTGGTGTAAAGTCTGAAATTAGCAGACAGTCTGAGGACTGTGAGTAACTAATATAGAACCTCACTGCACCAATCCCTTGCCAATCCAGTTTTGAAATAAGACTCTATACCAGTTAACCATCTTTACAGGAAACAGCTTAGGCTTTGCACTATTATTTTTTCGGAATGGCAGGGTGGTGGAGGTGGTTTTCTCCATTCCTATTTATTGATTGGAAATTGGGCATTTAAAATTTTAAAAAGAATAAAATTGTGGTGATTTATTGAGGATAACTAACCATTTGTAATGGTATTTATGTTTATGGCATGCTTCCTAGTTGACTTTGTTCAGTGCAGTTTTAACATGCTGCATAAAATGGGAAGGCGATGGCCTAGTGGTACTATCGCTACACTATTAATCCAGAAACTCAGCTAATGTTCTGGGGACCAGGGTTCAAATCCCGCCACAGCAGATGGTGGAAATTGAAATTCATAAAAAATATCTGGAATTAAGAATATACTGATCACCAAGAAACCATTGTTGATTGTTGGAAAAGCCCATCTGGTTCACTAATGTCCTCTGGGGAAGGAAATCTGGCATCCTTACTTATTCTGGCTTACATGTGACTCTAGAGCTGCAGCACTGCCCTCCAAGGGTAACTAGGGATGGGCAATAAATGTTGGCTAGCCAGTGATGCCCATATCTCGAATGAAGAAGAAAAATTAAAATCTTCTCTGAAGGAAGAGAGGCAGAGTAATTTTTCTCTTTATTTCCAGATTCAATACCTAAGGGGTAGAGATGACACTCTGTCTACAGATAGCAAAATCTGCTCCGCTCTCTCCAATGGTCGAGTCCAGTCTCTCTTCTTGAGCTTTGTGCATGAGCAATGGGAGAGAACCCATCCTGACTGAGAAACTGCCAGAGTGAGCGTTGGTATTTGGAATTTGGAACACAGTGGGAATTCGGTGTGGATGGGAAAGAGTTACTGAAGAGTTACTGAAACATGGCTAAGGGAGGGACAGGACTGGCAGCTCAATGTTCCAGGGTACAGATGCTACAGGAAAGATAGAACAGGAGGTAAGAGAGGAAGAGGAGTTGCACTTTTGATTAGGGAAAACATCACGGCCGTACTAAGAGGGGATATATCCGAGGGTTCGCCCACAGAGTCTATATGGGTAGAACTGAGAAATAAGAAGGGGGAAATCATTTTGATAGGGTTGTACTATAGGCCCCCAAATAGTCAGCGGGAAATTGAGGAGCAAATATGTAAGGAGATTACAGATAGCTCCAAGAAAAATAGGATAGTAATAGTGGAAGATTTTAACTTTCCCAACATTGACTGGAATAGCCGTAGTATTAGAGGCTTGGATGGAGAGAAATTTGTTGAGTGTATTCAGGAGGAATTTCTCATTCAGTATGTGGATGGCCCCACTAGAGAGGGGACAAAACTAGACCTTCTCTTGGGAAATAAGGAAGGGCAGGTGACAGAAGTGTTTGTGAGAGATCACTTTGGGACCAGTGACCATAATTCTATTAGTTTTAAGATAGCTATGGAGAATGATAGGTCTGGCCCAAAAGTTAAAATTCTATATTGGGGCAAGGCCAATTTTGATGGTATCAGGCAGGAACTTTCAAAAGTTAATTGGGGGAGTCTGTGGGAAAGCAAAGAGACATTGGGTAAGTGGGAGGCTTTCAAAAGTGTGTTAACCAGGGTTCAGGGTGAGCACGTTCCTCTTAGAGTGAAGGGCAAGACTGGCAGAAGTAGGGAACCCTGGATGACTTGGGATATTGAGGCCCTGATCAAGAAGAAGAAGGAGACACATGACATGTATAGGCAGCTGGGATCAAGTGAATCCCTTGAAGAGTATAGGGGGTGTAGGAGTAGAGTTATGAGAGAAATCAGGAGGGCAAAAAGGGGATATGAGATTGTTTTGGCAGATAAGGCAAAGGAGAATCCCAAGAGCTTCTACAGATACATAAAGGGCAAAAGAGTAACAAGGGAGAAAGTAAGGCCTCTTAAGGATCAACAAGGTCATCTATGTGCAGATCCACAAGGGATGGGTGAGATCCTAAATCAGTATTTCTCATCAGTATTTACTGTTGAGAAAAGCATGGATGTTAGGGAACTGGGGGAAATAAATAGTGATGTCTTGAGGAGTGTACATATTACATAGAAAGAGGTGCTGGAAGTCTTAAAGAGCAAGAAGGTAGATAAATCCCTGGGACCTGATGAAGTGTATCCAGGACATTGTGGGAGGCTAGGAAGGAAATTGCAGGTCCCCTAGCAGAAATATTTGAATCATCGATAGTCACAGGTGAGGTGCCTGAAGATTGGAGGGTGGCAAATGTTGTGTTTTTGTTGAAAAAGGGCTGCAGGGAAAAGCCTGGGAACTACAGGCTGGTGAGCCTCACATCTGTGGTGGGTAAGTTGTTGGAAGGTATTTTGAGAGACAGGATCTACAGGCATTTTGAGACGCAAGGACTGATTAGGGACAGTCAGCATGGCTTTGTGAGTGGAAAATATGTCTCACAAATTTGATTGAGTTTTTTGAAGGGGTAACCAAAAAGGTAGATGAGGGCAGTGCAGTTGATGTTGTCTACATGGACTTTAGCAAGGCTTTTGACAAGGCACTGCATGGTACGTTGTTGTATAAGGTTAAATCTCACAGGATCCAGGGTGAGGTATCTAAATGGATACAAAATTGGCTTATTGACAGAAGCCAGAGAGTGGTTAAAGAGGGTTGTTTTTCAAACTGGAGGCCTGTGACCAGCGGTGTGCCTCAGGGATCAGTGCTGGGTCCACTGTTATTTATCATTTATATTGATGATTTGGATGAGAATATAGGGGGCATGGTTAGTAAGTTTGCAGATGACACCAAGATGGGTGGCATAGTGGACAGTGATGAAAGTTATCTCCAATTGCAACGGGATCTTGATCAATTGGACCAGTGGGCTGATGAATGGCAGATGGAATTTAATTTAGATAAATGCGAGGTGATGCATTTTGGTAGAGTGAACCAGAGCAGGACTTACTAAGTTAATGGTAGGGCATTGGGGAGAGTTACAGAACAAAGGGATCTAGGGGTACATGTTCATAGCTCCTTGAAAGTGGAGTCACAGGTGGACAGAGTGGTGAAGAAGGCATTCAGCATGCTTGGTTTCATTGGTCAGAACATTGAATACAGGAGTTGGGACGTGTTGTTGAAGTTGTACAAGACATTGGTAAGGACATGATTGGAATACTGTGTACAATTCTGGTCACCCCATTATAGAAAGGAATTATTAAACTAGAAAGAGTGCAGAAAATATTTACTAGGATGCTACCAGGACTTGATGGATTGAGTTATAAGAAGAGGCTGAATAGACTGGGACTTTTTTCTCTGGAGCGTAGGAGGCTGAGGGGTGACCTCATAGAGGTCTATAAAATAATGAGGGACACAGATCAGCGAGATAGCCAATCTCTTTTCCCAAAGGTAGGGGAGTCTAAAACTAGAGGGCATAGGTCTAAGGTGAGAGGGGAAAGATACAAAAGTATCCAGAAGGGAAATCTTTTCACACAGAGGGTGGTGAGTGTCTGGAACAAGCTGCCAGAGGTAGTAGTAGAGGCGGGTAAAATTTTGTCTTTTAAAAAGCATTTAGACAGTTACATGGGTAAGATGGGTATAGAGGGATATGGGCCAAATGCAGGCAATTGGGATTAGCTTAGGGGTTTAAAAAAAAGGGTGACATGGACAAGTTGGGCCAAAGGACCTGTTTCCATGCTGTAAACCTCTATAACTCTATGACTCTACTTCTATTTTTTTCTTCTTTACTTTCTAACTTCTTAAACCTTCAGAGTGGTCTTGCCCTGCTGCAGCTGTAGAGGCGACATGGGAGAGAGCTGATTGGTGAGTCGTGGATAAGGTCATGTTAAGTATTTATTACTTTTATCATTTATGGTTTCTAAGTTCTTTTTGTAGTTTACAGTTTGAAGGGCAATATTTTGTGGTAACAAGACCAGGGAAGAAGAGCCCTGGAGTAATATTATTTGATATCAAACATCTTCCAAGGGTTTAATTTAAAGGGGTAAGTCATGGCAGGAGATCTCAAAGACATGCACCAGAATTCTACTGCCCCGCCCGCCATAGAATCGGAGCAGGCGAGGGGCAGACGGGAAATGTCTGTTGACCTCGGGCAAGACTTTCCGGTCTTGGGTCGAGCGAGGCCATACAATCCCACCCATGATGTGCTCCTCGTGTTTCATGCAGGAAGCCAGGGGGCATTTCCAGTGCGCAGGAACAGCACGTGAGCAGGAAATGTCTCCAGCTGCAGTTCCTGAAGGTGTAGGTTCTGGAGCCGGAGCAGCGGCTGGGGACACTGTTGAGCATCCATGAGGCAGAGAGTGTCATGGACAGCACATATAGAGATGTGGTCCGCTGCAAGCTGTGTCCACAGGCAGGAATGTAATGGGTGATCGCTTTGGATACTGTTGCGGGGAATGGCCTCTCAGGAGAAAGCAGCAACCATCAAATTTGTTGCACCATGGTTGACTCTGTTGTACCAGAGAAGAGTAAAAGATGTGGGAATGCAATAGTTATAGGGGATTCAATTGTAAGGGGAATAGATCAGTGTTTCTATTGGGTGGCACGGTGGCACAGTGGTTAGCACTGCTGCCTCACAGCGCCAGGGACCTGGGTTCGATTCCCGGCTTGGGTCACTGTCTGTGTGGAGTTTACACGTTCTCCTTGTGTCTGCATGGGTTTCCTCTGGGTGCTCCTGTTTCCTCCCACAGTCCAAAGATGGGCGTGCAGGGTAAGGTGGATTGGCCATCCTAAATTGCCACTTCCTGTCAGGGGGATTAGCTAGGGTAAATGCATGGGGTTATGGGGATCGGGCCCGGTTGGGATTGTGGTCGGTGCAGACTCAATGGGCCGAATGGCCTCCTTCTGCACTGTAGCTATGATTCTGTGGCCACAAATGAGACAACAGGATGGTGTGTTGTGTCCTTGGTGCTCGAGTCAAGGATGTCTCGAAGCAGTTGTAGAATGTTCTGAAGGGGGAGAGTGAATAGTCAGTGGTCACGTTACACATTGGTACAAACGACATAGTTAAAAAAAGAGTGCATGGGCGGACGGCAACAATTGTTCCTTCCTGTCTGGCAAAAAGTAAAACTGAAAAGGTGGCCAAATCAATGCTTACAAGAGAAATTAGAGATAGTATTGATCCAAAGGAGAGGTCAGAAAAACAACAGCCCTGGGAAAAGTTTAGAGATCAGCAAAAGAGGATTAAGGGACTGATTAAGAAGGGGAAAATGGAGCACAAGAGCAAGCTTGCAGGGGACATTAAAACTAACTGTAAAGGTATGTGAGGAGAAGAAAATTGGTGAAGACAAATGTAAGTCGCTTTCTGTCTAAAACAGGGGAATTTATAATGGAGAACAAAGAACTGGCTACCCAACTAAATATATACTTTGTCTCTGTCTTCACTAAGGAGGACACTAATATTATATCAGAAATGTTGGGGAACACAGGGAGAGTTAATGTGAGAGGGAGGAAAGGAAGGAAATCAATATTAGTAGAGAAATGGTATTGGGGAAATTGATAGGAATGATGACTGATCAATTCCCAGGGCCTGATAATCTACATCCCAGAGCACTGAAGGAAGTGGACTTAGAAAAAGTGGATGCATTGGTGGTCATCTTCCAACATTCAATAGACACTGGAATAGTTCTTGCAGATTGGAGGGTAGCTAATGTAATCCCGCTACTTTGCTTGCCCCGCATCCTTTGCTGCTGGGGAACATGCCTTGGGGGTTGGCATTGGTAAGATTGGAAGATATTGCCGCAGGAAGGGCTGGAACAGTTTGCCTTGTATTTCCTTCTGTCCCCAATTCAACTATGAGCACCTCTATTTGTGTCGACCCAAACATTACTGCCGTTTTAGTGATAATAAACCTTCTAATTATAAAATTCATTCAGTATTTTCTTTCTGTGTAAAATTGTTAAACCCAAATCTTTTAAGTCCTATACTGGATACAAGAGTCAAATTAGTATTTTTAATATTTCAAGTTCTTCTTGCTTTGAATTCTCTTTACATATGAACGATTGCATCAACAGTAAGGTCACAGAGGTGATCATTCGTACTCCTTGAATCCCATTGAAAACAAAGGGAGTGTCAGTGTGCTTGCAAAACCCATTTTGCCAAAGGCGAGGTGTCATTTTCTTGCCTCAACATGTCCTCATCGTTTTTATGGACGGATTCTTACAGAATCTTATAATATACTTGGCAGTAGAAATTGGTTTCAGCCTAATCACTTGGGTATTCTCGGAGCATGCAATCACACAAATGCATCTAACGTCCTAAATTGGTTCCCTTGGCTAAAATAAAATAAGCATTTGAGCTACTTACAATGATCATTGCCAGCTTACCTCTTGAGCCGAGTGGGGCACATCAGAAACAGTGCCACTGGGTTTGGTTGCAATGCAGAAAAGAACTCCACAACCTTACAGTGATTGCTAAAGTAAGTCCTCACATAGCTGTCAGACATCAACTTACAGACTGGCATCTCACATAGTTCATAGGATAGGGAGAGGATTTGCACCTCTGCATAAGAGCAAGGGCTGGAAGAATAGGATGGCCCAGGAAGGTACTGTTTAAAGAAAGAACTCACATCTTAGCCCAGCTACAAACACTCCAGATCAAGACTCCAGGAGGGCAACATACATGAAAAGACTGATGCCTATCCACATTGACCTTCTATGTGCATTGGGCTGCCTGCTTTGTACAAAGCACAAAGTGATAGAGCATGTCGAAGCACAGCTCCATTTGTCTGCTGTCTTGGTGCACGGCATCAAGTCCATGCAGTTTAATGTGGACCAATTGGCCTGCTCTCTATGTACGGTAGGTGACTCCACAGATACCGAGCTTCTGGCAACGGCTCTGGCAGCTTAGATTACCGCTCCATTTCTGTGCTGGGGTTCCTGATGGGAGCCACGGGTCAGCTGGTGACAGCCTAGCACTTATCCCCCAGCAGTTGTGTGGTGTGCTGATCTGGATGGAATAGAGGAGTAACTGAAAATTAGTGCAACGTGAAAGCACCATCACTACTGCAGGAAACCAGGTACAGACCATAGGTTCACAAGCAAGTTGAACATTTAGCCAATAGAAGTATTTCCTGTGGGAGGGGAGCGCAAAGGTTACGGATGGGCAGCTTGTGACAGACCAGCAGAATTTTAACGATGGGACAGATGCCAATGCTTCCTCTTCCTATTTGTCAGCCTCCATGGAGCAGCTAATGAACTGCTGGCACCACAGAAACAGTGAATCAGCGACCTGGCAGATTACTGACTAACTGTTATTGCTTATGTCATGGTGGTGATGCCTCAATATGGCACATCCTTGCTCCAGCAGATGCCATAGAAAGAAAGACAGACTTGCATTTATATAGTGCCTTTCATGACATCCCAAAACACTTTACAGCCAATTAAGTACTTTTGAAGTGTGGTCAATGTTGTGCTGTAGGGGGCGCTGCAGTCAATCTGTGCAGAATAAACTCCCACAAACAGCAATATGACAATCACCAGATAACAATCACCAGTTATATATTTTCATGATACTGATCAAAGGATACTGATCAAATGTGTAAGTTTACATGTCAGGAAAGGATGAGAAGGCTGGGTCTCTTTACTCTTGTGAAATAAAGACTGAGGGATGACCTATTAGTGGTCTTTCAAATTTTGAAAGATTTCGATAGAATGGATCTAGAGAGAATATTTCCTCTTGTGGGGAAGAACATAACTCGAGGCTGTCAATATAGTCACCAGGAAATCTGATTGGGAATTCAGAAGAAACTTCCTTACCCAAAGATTGAGAATGTGATCTCACTACCACAAGGAGTGCTTGAAGTTTATAAGGAAGGCGATCGTTTAGTGGTATTATCGCTAGATAATTAATCCACAAGTTCAGTTAATGTTCTGGAAATCCGGGTTCAAATCCCGCCACGGCAGATGGTGGAATTTGAATGCAATTTTAAAAATCTGGAATTCAGAATCTACTGATGACCATGAAACCATTGTCGATTGCCAGAAAAACCCATCTGGTTCACTAATGTCCTTTAGAGAAAGAAATCTGCCGTCCTTACCTGGTCTGGCCTACATGTGACTCCAGAGCCACAGCAAGGTGGCTGACTCTCAGCTGACCTCAGGCTACAAGGGATGGGCTACAAATACTGAGCAGCAAGTGACGCCCATGTACAACATATGAAAAAAAAGTAAATAGTATAGATGCATTTCAGGGGAAGTTGGCTGAGCATGTGAGGGAGATGAGAATAGATTGTTTTGATGGTAGATTTGGATGAGAAAAGATTGGAGAATGCTTACGTTGAATGTAAACATTGGCACGGACTGGGTGGGTGTGGTGAACCATAGATGGTTACCACTATGGGTACTGAACCATAGATGGTTATCACTATGGGTACTTGTACATATGTTACTCTTGTTACTGTTGGGGTTAGGGTTGGGGTGTTCCACCTGTTAGCATTGTTCTGTGGTACACTCCGGTTGGCTCCGCCTTCCTATAGGAGTATAAAGGTCACTGCAATTCCTAGTGACCCTTTTGTCTGGGATAGTATTGTTAAGCAGTATGCTCTATTCTTGTTGCGAATAAAAGCCTTTATTCCCGGGTACGATCTAGCCTCCCGAGTGGATTAATCGCGCATCAATTTTATTCGCAACAAATTTTGTTCTGAAAAAAAAATGGAGCAGATGCTGAAACCCGATCAGCTAACCTTAGATCCGCGTGCCGCTGGAGCGTCGAACACTTTTGACCATTGGTTGAAGTGTTTCCAGGATTATATCGACGCCTCAACAGCAGTCCAAAACGACGCCGACAGATTGCGGGTCCTCCACGCAAGGGTAAGCGACACTGTGTATGCAACAATCCGTGATTCCCAAGACTACAAAGAGGCCATCGAATTACTCAAGAAGCTGTACCATAAACCGCCAAACGAGATTCATGCTCGTCACCTACTAGCCACTCAACGGCGGCAGCCCGGCGAAACGACGGGACAGTACCTGCGCGAACTTCAGCAGCGAGCCAGAGCCTGCAATTGCAAGCCAGTGTCGGCTACTCAATACACTAACGATCTGATCCGAGATGCGTTCGTGGCGGGAATCGGCTCATCTTATATTCGCCTGCGGCTGCTAGAGCAGGGTAACTTGGACCTAGCTAAGACGGTGGAATTGGCTGATGCGATGGAAACGGCCTCCAGAAGTCTTGAAACTTACCCCACCGACCACGTGGGAACATCGTGGCAAGTACAGCCACCGACTCAACTCTACCCAGCGGCTCCTAGGAACTGCGCGATCGTGCTTTCAACCTCGGACCTGACGGCGGCGGCAGCTCCAGGAGGCCCACGGTTCTATTTCTGTGGATTGGCGAAGCACCCTCACCAGAGATGTCCGGCCAGGACGGTATTTAGCTCCGCTTGTGGAAAGAAAGGGCACTATGCTAAAGTGTGCCGAGTGAAGCCCCCTTCGAAGCCAAGCAGTGCTGCGTGTGACTCCCCAGGATCCGTCTCCTCATCTCCAGCTTCGTCGAGGTCTTCAACCACATGCGATTCACGGGCGCCACCATTCCTGAGGACGACGACGCAAGACACGTGCGACCTGCGGGTGCCGCCACTCTCAACGCCATCGACCACGTGCGATCCATGGGCGCAGCCATTTTGGTCGACACCGGCCGCAGACGACCAGCAGGGATCCTCATCGTCGACCATCTCAGCTGCCTGCAGTTGCACTCGGGATCCAACAGTGGCGTCAATCATCCTGGACCAGGCCAAGCCTCACAGACTCGACAAGTCCATGATGGACATAGAGGTAAACGGACGCCTGATACATTGTCTGTTTGACAGCGGGAGCACGCAGAGTTTCATTCATCCGGATACCGTGAAACGGTGCGGTCTCCGAGTACAAACTGTCAGGCAGACAGTCTCTATGGCGTCGAGGTCCCGATCTGTTACCGTTCTTGGGAGCTGCGTGGTAACTCTAACGGTGCGGGGCACAGTTTATGAGAACTTCAGGCTCCTCGTGTTACCACACCTTTGCGCTCCGGTACTCCTGGGGCTAGACTTTATGGTCCACCTGAGGAGTGTGACCCTGCAGTACGATGGGCCACTCCCTCCACTTTCAGTGGGAGAACAGCAGCCTCCAAATTGCCCAGCGCGCTCCACGTGCAGTC
The DNA here is from genome assembly GCF_964213995.1 of Mustelus asterias. Taxonomy (NCBI): domain Eukaryota; kingdom Metazoa; phylum Chordata; class Chondrichthyes; order Carcharhiniformes; family Triakidae; genus Mustelus; species Mustelus asterias. The sequence goes on from NC_135804.1 coordinate 107,996,730, forward strand.
TCTCAACACTCAAAATTACCCTGCCTTCTTTATTTGAAAATCTCATGCCAGGCTGCAAGCCCATCGCAACTAAGAGCAGGCGTTACAGCTCTGAGGATCGGATCTTTTTTCGATCTGAGGTTCAGCGGCTCCTCAGGGAAGGGATCATTCAACCTAGCACTAGCCCATGGAGAGTACAAGTCATGGTGGTCAAGACTGGAGACAAGCCCTGGATGGTCATAGACTATAGTCAGACCATTAATAGGTACACGCAGCTGGATGCGTATCCTCTCCCGCGCATATCTGACATGGTCAATCAGATTGCGCAGTACCGGGTGTTCTCCACCATCGACTTGAAGTCAGCCTACCACCAGCTCCCCATTCGCCCAGAGGACCGAAAATACACAGCCTTTGAGGCGGATGGCCGTCTCTACCACTTCCTAAGGGTCTCTTTTGGCATCACTAATGGGGTCTCGGTCTTCCAGCGTGAGATGGACCGAATGGTGGACCAAAACGGGCTACGGGCTACCTTCCCATACCTGGACAACGTCACTATCTGCGGCCATGACCAGCAGGACCATGACGCCAACCTCCTGAAGTTTTTACGCACTGCATCTCGCCTGAATCTGACCTATAACAGGGAGAAGTGTGTATTCAGGAAGCACCGCCTAGCAATCCTCGGATACATAGTGGAAAATGGGGTAATCGGCCCCGATCCAAACCGTATGCATCCCCTCCTTGAACTTCCCCTACCCACTAGCGTCAAATCACTGAGAAGATGCTTAGGCTTCTTCTCGTATTATGCACAGTGGGTTCCCAATTATGCGGACAAAGCCCATCCGCTCATAAAGTCTACCTCTTTTCCCCTGGCAGCAGAGGCTCGCTTAGCCTTTGAAGGGATAAAAGCTGACATCGCGAAAGCCACGATGCACGCTGTCGATGAGTCCATCCCCTTCCAGGTGGAGAGTGATGCATCTGATTTCGCCCTGGCCGCCACACTTAACCAGGCGGGCAGGCCCATCGCCTTTTTCTCTCGCACCCTCCAAGGCCCTGAAATTCGGCACTCCTCTGTGGAAAAAGAGGCTCAGGCCATTGTGGAGGCCGTACGGCATTGGCACCATTATTTGGCTGGAAAACGATTTACCCTGCTCACGGATCAGCGGTCCGGGGCATTCATGTTCAACAACACGTTAAGGGGAAAAATTAAGAATGATAAAATCTTGAGGTGGAGAATCGAACTCTCCACCTACAACTATGATATCATGTACCATCTGGGGAAGCTCAATGAGCCCTCAGATGCCCTGTCGCGTGGAACATGTGCCAGTGTGCAGGAGGACCGGCTACAGGCCCTCCACAATGATCTCTGCCATCCGGGGATCACTCGGCTCTTCCATTTTGTAAAGGCCCGGAATCTGCCCTACTCCAGAGAGGATGTCAGGTCGATAACTCAAAGCTGCCAGGTATGTGCTGAATGCAAGCCGCACTTCTACCGACCTGACAGGCACACCTCATTAAGGCCACTCGCCCCTTTGAACGACTGAGTGTTGATTTCAAGGGCCCCCTTCCTTCGACAGATCGGAATGTGTATTTCCTCAACGTGGTTGACGAGTACTCCCGATTCCCTTTTGCCATTCCCTGTTCTGACATGTCTGCTGCCACGGTCATCAAAGCCCTGTGGAGTCTTTTTACCCTGTTTGGCTACCCCAGTTATATCCACAGTGATAGGGGTTCATCGTTTATGAGCGACGACTTGAGGCAATACCTGCTCTCTAAAGGAATTGCCTCAAGTAGGACTACAAGTTATAACCCCAGGGGTAACGGGCAGGTCGAAAGAGAAAACGCTACAGTCTGGAAGGCTGTCTTACTGGCGTTAAGGTCTAGGGGTCTTCCAGTCTCCCGTTGGCAAGAGGTACTTTCTGATCCGCTCCATTCAATCCGGTCCCTCCTGTGTACGGCAACCAATGCTACCCCACATGAGTGGATGTTTACCTTCCCTAGGAAGTCTTCCTCTGGGACCTCACTGCCGTCTTGGTTGACGTACTCAGGACCTGTCCTCCTGCGGCAGCATGTAAGGACCCGCAAGTCCGACCCTTTGGTTGAACAGGTCCATCTCCTCCACGCCAACCCTCAATATGCCTATGTAGCATATCCTGACGGGCGAGAGGACACGGTCTCTATCCGAGATCTGGCGCCTGCAGGGGACCTGGAAACCACAGTCGCTCCCGCACCCCTGGTTAGGGTTCCTTTGCCCATTATCTCCCCTCCTGACACGGCGCGGGCAGTATCGGGACCTCCACTTAATCCTCTTACTCCCGTGTACAGCTTGCCTGAGTCCAGGAGATTGCCGCCACCTCGAGGTCCACCCGTGCGTGAGGAACTGGAGGAGTCACTGGACACCACCTTGAAGAGAGGGACACCACGGTCACCAGAACCGGCACTGCCGCCAGTGCTGCGGAGGTCGCAGAGACGGTGCGGCCCTCCGATACGACTGAACTTGTGAATATATGGACAGTTCGTACTGTTTTCTTTGCCCCACCGGCCTTTGTTTTTAAAGGAGGGGTGAATGTGGTGAACCATAGATGGTTACCACTATGGGTACTGAACCATAGATGGTTATCACTATGAGTACTTGTACATATGTTACTCTTGTTACTGTTGGGGTTAGGGTTGGGGTGTTCCACCTGTTGGTATTGTTCTGTGGTACACTCCGGTTGTCTCCGCCTTCCTATAGGAGTATAAAGGTCACTGCACTTCCTAGTGACCATTTAGTCTGGGATTGTATTGTGAAGCAGTATGCTCTATTCTTGTTGCGAATAAAAGCCTTTATTCCCGGGTACAATCTAGCCTCCCGAGTGGATTAATCGCGCATCAGCGGGTCATTTGTCCAATGTAACCCTATGTAAGTAGAAGGAAGAGAGAAGAAAAGGCAGACCAAAGACAAAAAATTACAAGCATCTAAAAATCTAAAACTTTATTCACCCGAAAGCATTGGCATGTCGGTTGACCTTAAGAGCAATATAGACACTTTCCCACAGGGTGTACCTGAACAATAGCCTTCGAGCGACATGCCCAGTGAACAGATAAACATCACCATCATACTTCACGTCCCAGACTATCTGGATAATGCCGGGGGAGATGAGCCAGTGTGTAATTTTTGATTGGATGCCTGAAAGAACATTGAATGAATGGAATTCATTGCAATCAAGCTCCCACGCAGCTAAGTATTGTCACCACAAGAAAAGTAAAAGTCTGTGTGACGCAGCTAATGAAAGGCAGCAGTCATTTGGCTAACTTGACATGTATTACAAGTTTTGGAGAGGTTTGATCGGATGCCAGGATTTAAATCAGTGTTTCATAGCCTCAAGAGCTGGATGTGCCCTGGCGAGTATATTTTTGAAACACATTTTTCATTTTAATGATAGAGTGCAGTCTACCATAAATTACTGGTCTGAAATTTGAATGTGATGATAGGATTCAGTGTCACTGTCATACTGAGGTAATGGTGCCAGTTTAATGCCAACATTATTCATTGGTTCCAGTATAGTTACAGACTTTATCGCTGTAGGATATTGGTCGGAATTCTCCAACCTCGCTTGCGGCTGGGATTATCCAGTCCGGCTGCCGTGAATGGAGATTTGGCTGAGCGCAAAATTCTCCGTTCTCACTGGCAGTGGTAACGGGTCTGGAGAATGAAACTGGAGAATTCCAGCCATTCGATCAATTTTCTTCATGGAGCTGACATCTGATATGTAATTTATAGAATAAATGCTTCCATCAGATTGTTACCTGAGCCCATGGGCTAATTGGTATAGGATCAAACACTTTGGACAATTAAACACTTGGCTCAAAGTTGGTGCAAGAATAAATGGTTTGGACTCATGGACCATGGATGTCAGTATTGGAGGAAGAGGGAACTGTTCCACTGGGATGGGTTCAACTGAAACTGGGCTGGGATCAGTGTCCTGACAAATTGCATAAATAGGAAGGTAGACAGGGCTTTAAACTATCAGAGATGGGGGGCGATTCAGGATGAAGGGAAAATTAGAAATCTAAAGAGAAAGTTCAAGGCAACAGAACAGTTTGGAATCTGTGTAAAGACAAGCAGGGTGGGACAGGAATAGACAGAAATTTTAACAGTAATTGTGCATCAGTAACTAAAGCCTGTGCAAGTAATAGTTGCTTAAAAACAGAATTCACAATCTCTGAGCAATTCAGAGTTCTAGCCAGTGGATCACTGTTCTATTTGCTTGGCAGAAAGAGTGAAGACAGTTCTTGAAGAGTGACTTGACAGTTAGCGCTCTCACTGCACACAAGCCAAAGTGTTAAGCATAAAGTATAGCGATTACACTTCTTTCGGAGATAGGATCACCCGCACCCCGCCACACCAAGTTACTCACCAACATTTTTAATGTAATTCGATATGGAGCTAAATTTTGAAGTGAAATTAACAGTGATGGTATCCCACCATTATTTAGATGGGAAATGGAAAAGCTTTCAGTGACCATGTCTATGCAGTTAAATGCACAAATCAGGAAGTTGCTACCCTAGTTATTCTTTTCCTCCAGAAGCTTCAATATACTGCGATCTCACTGAGAGACTTGACATCTAAACGCGAGTATAAAGTAATGCAAGCATCTTATAGAGGTCTATAAAATAATGAGGGGTACAGATCAGCTAGATAGTCAATATCTTTTCCCAAAGGTAGGGAAGTCTAAAACTAGAGGGCATAGGTTTAAGGTGAGAGGGGAGAGATACAAAAGTGTCCAGAGGGGCAATTTTTTCACACAGAGGGTGGTGAGTGTCTGGAACAAGCTGCCAGAGGTAGTAGTAGAGGCGGGTACAATTTTGTCTTTTAAAAAGCATTTAGATAGTTACATGGATAAGATGGGTATAGAGGGATATGGGCCAAATGTGGGCAATTGGGATTAGTTTAGGGGTTTAAAAAAAAGGGCGGTATGGACCAGTTGGGCCGAAAGGCCTGTTTCCATGTTGTAAACCTCTATGACTCTAAGCACACTAAACGCAGTAGAAACAATAGGATCTGTTCACTCCAGTACAAATGATTTTCAAATAGCATATTAAGTCTATTTACTCCCAAGCAAACTCTCTGGCACTGAAAATTAACCTTTACAAGCGTTATGTCTTGTCCCTTCCGATTTTAATTATTGTTGGAGAATTAAAAAACTTAGATAACTTAATTTTCTTTTCCCTACATTTTCTTTTATCTCTCTATTTATCCTATCCTTCTTTCTGTCTCATTATTTCACTTTCTGGACATGATTTGACTTTTAATTAAATATTCTAACCAATGTTTGCTGATACAGACTCTGCCTGCTTTAGTGAGAATTCTTCAATCTTGTTAATACAGTTGCTAACCATATTTACACATGTTCCAGTACCCTGTAGAGGATGCTGTGGGGGCGGAGTGGGGGGAAATAGCAATTTTATGGAGGCTGGAGAGCTGAGAGCCAGCAAGAGGTCCATATTCTCCCCTTTGAGAATGCCTGCATATACAAAATGCCTCTTAGACACTTAAGTACCCACGAAGCGGCTGTGTCAGAAGTCTATCCTGGATTTAATTTTCGATGCTTGCATGCTACCTTCCCATTTGATTAAATGCCCTCCCCATCTCCAAACACATCACCAGAGAGGGCATAAAAGCGCCCCCTTAGAGTTTAAAATCTTGAGTTCACTGCACACAGCAGTGCAAGTTGCAGTATAAGGGCCCAGCACATGTAGGGTTAATGGTTACTGCTCACACAGTGATGTAATAAAGCACATGATCCAGGCCCACTTGTGTTGAGCAGAGACAGGTATAGCCCTAAGCATGGAGTCAGCTCCAATCCTGTCCACTTTGTTCAACATGTGTAAATAGTTGTAGTAGTTAATAAAGACTTACAGCTAACCTAGAGAAGACTATGGACACTGATTTGAAACATATCGACCTGTAACCTCCACCCTCCCAATATGGCGACAGCAAGGGGATAAAAGCCCAGAACTTCACTAAAATGTGCAGACAAACCAAAATGCTGGAGGACTGAGAAAAATTCAACAAAGCATTCTGGCTCCAAAATCAGCAGAAGCACAGAAGAACAACCTCGAGGAAATGTTCCAGAGATAGATCTGGAAGCTAAAGGCAAAGATTTAAACTTACCTAATGCAGCAGAGGACTCCATTAATTCTCCTTTGGAAGTCCAGCTTCAGGGTGCAAAGTCAACAGAATCTGTGAGGGTGAACTAAATTTTTTAAAATTCCAGGTCACAACACATCCCATGTAAGAAACCCATTGTTAAAACCCAATCCGGGGACTCAATACATGACATATGTACTCATTGGATTAAAAAATACAAATTAATTAAATATTTCAGGAGCTTCACAATTGTCCAGCTCAGTAAAACAAAAACGTGTACAGCGCTTACACTGAACAGTAAACCACGAAACAAAAGAAGTCGGCAGGTAACCAAACCAGGCAGTCATTCTTAACAGTTTTCACACTTCCGAATCAATTCAGATGGTGATGCGCGGTTAATTCACTCGGGAGGCTGGATCGTACCCGGGAAATAAAGGCTTTTATTAGCAACAAGAATAGAGCATACTGCTTAACAATACAATCCCAGACTAAAGGGTCACTAGGAAGTGCAGTGACCTTTATACTCCTATAGGAAGGCGGAGACAACCGGAGTGTACCACAGAACAATACCAACAGGTGGAACACCCCAACCCTAACCCCAACAGTAACAAGAGTAACACATGTACAAGTACCCATAGTGATAACCATCTATGGTTCAGTACCCATAGTGGTAACCATCTATGGTTCACCACATTCACCCCTACTTTAAAAACAAAGGCCGGTGGGGCAAAAAAAACAGTACGATCTGTCCATATATTCACAAGTTCAGTCGTATCGGAGGGCCGCACTGTCTCTGCGACCTCCGCAGCACTGGCGGTAACGCCGGTTCTGGTGACCGTGATGACCCTCTCTCCAAGGCGGTGTCCAGTGACTCCTCCAGTTCCTCACGGACGGGTGGACCTCGAGGTGGCGACAATCTCCTGGACTCAGGCAAGCTGTACACGGGAGTAAGAGGATTAAGTGGAGGTCCCGATACTGCCCGTGCTGTGTCAGGGGGGGAGATAATGGGCAAAGGAATCCTAACCAGGGGTGCGGGAGCGACGGGGGTTTCCAGGTCCCCTGCAGGCACCAGATCTCGGATAGAGACCGTGTCCTCTCGCCCGTCAGGATATGCCACATAGGCATATTGAGGGTTGGCGTGGAGGAGATGGACCTGTTCAACCAAAGGGTCGGACTTGCGGGTCCTTACATGCCGCCGCAGGAGGACAGGTCCTGAGTACGTCAACCAAGACGGCAGTGAGGTCCCAGGGGAAGACTTCCTAGGGAAGGTAAACATCTGCTCATGTGGGGTAGCGTTGGTTGCCGTACACAGGAGGGACTGGATTGAATGGAGCACATCAGAAAGTACCTCTTGCCAACGGGAGACTGGAAGACCCCGAGACGTCAACGCCAATAAGACAGCCTTCCAGACTGTAGCGTTTTCTCTTTCGACCTGCCCGTTACCCCTGGGGTTGTAACTCGTAGTCCTACTTGAGGCAATTCCCTTAGAGAGCAGGTATTGCCTCAAGTCGTCGCTCATAAACGATGAACCCCTATCACTGTGGATATAACTGGGGTAGCCGAACAGGGTAAAAAGACTCCGCAAGGCTTTGATGACCGTGGCAGCGGACATGTCTGAACAGGGAATGGCAAAAGGGAATCGGGAGTACTCGTCAACCACGTTGAGGAAGTACACATTCCGATCTATCGAAGGAAGGGGGCCCTTGAAATCCACACTCAGTCATTCAAAAGGGCGAGTGGCCTTAATGAGGTGTGGCCTGTCAGGTCAGTAGAAGTGCGGCTTGCATTCAGCAAGAGGTAAATCGTTTTCCAGCCAAATAATGGTGCCAATGCCGGACGGCCTCCACAATGGCCTGAGCCTCTTTTTCCACAGAGGAGTGCCGAATTTCAGGGCCTTGGAGGGTGCGAGAGAAAAAGGCGACGGGCCTGCCCGCCTGGTTAAGTGTGGCGGCCAGGGCGAAATCAGATGCATCACTCTCCACCTGGAAGGGGATGGACTCATCGACAGCGTGCATCGTGGCTTTCGCGATGTCAGCTTTTATCCCTTCAAAGGCTAGGCGAGCCTCTGCTGCCAGGGGAAAAGAGGTAGATTTTATGAGCGGACGGGCTTTGTCCGCATAATTGGGAACCCACTGTGCGTAATACGAGAAGAAGCCTAAGCATCTTCTCAGTGCTTTGATGCTAGTGGGTTGGGGAAGTTCAAGGATGGGACGCATACGGTTTGGATCAGGGCCAAGGACCCCGTTTTCCACCACGTATCCGAGAATTGCTAGGCGGTGCTTGCTGAATACACACTTCTCCCTGTTATAGGTCAGATTCAGGCGAGACGCAGTGCGTAAAAACTTCAGGAGGTTGGCATCGTGTTCCTGCTGGTCATGGCCGCAGATAGTGACATTGTCCAGGTACGGGAAGGTAGCCTGTAGCCCGTTTTGGTCCACCATTCGGTCCATTTCACGCTGGAACACCAAGACCCCATTAGTGACGCCAAAAGGGAGCCTTAAGAAGTGGTAGAGACGGCCATCCGCCTCAAAGGCCGTGTATTTTCGGTCCTCTGGGCGAATGGGGAGCTGGTGGTAGGCTGACTTCAAGTCGATGGTGGAGAACACCCGGTACTGCGCAATCTGGTTGACCATGTCAGATATGCGCGGGAGAGGGTACGCGTCCAGCTGCGTGTACCTATTAATGGTCTGACTATAGTCTATGACCATCCGGGGCTTGTCTCCAGTCTTAACCACCACGACTTGTGCTCTCCATGGGCTAGTGCTAGGTTGAATGATCCCTTCCCTGAGGAGCCGCTGAACCTCAGATTGAAAAAAGATCCAATCCTCAGCGCTGTAACGCCTGCTCTTAGTTGTGATGGGCTTGCAGCCTGGCACGAGATTTTCAAATAAAGACGGCGGGGTGATTTTGAGTGTTGAGAGACTGCACGTGGAGCGCGCGGGGCAATTTGGAGGCTGCTGTTCTCCCACTGAAAGTGGAGGGAGTGGCCCATCGTACTGCAGGATCACACTCCTCAGGTGGACCATAAAGTCTAGTCCCAGGAGTACCGGAGCGCAAAGGTGCGGTAACACGAGGAGCCTGAAGTTCTCATAAACTGTGCCCCGCACCGTTAGAGTTACCACGCAGCTCCCAAGAATGGTAACAGATCGGGACCTCGACGCCATAGAAATTGTCTGCCTGACAGTTTGTACTCGGAGACCGCACCGTTTCACAGTGTCCGGATGAATGAAACTCTCCATGCTCCCGCTGTCAAACAGACAATGTATCAGGCGTCCGTTTACCTCTATGTCCATCATGGACTTGTCGAGTCTGTGAGGCTTGGCCTGGTCCAGGATGATTGACGCCACTGTTGGATCCCGAGTGCAACTGCAGGCAGCTGAGTTGGTCAATGATGAGGACCCCTGCTGGTCGTCTGCGTTCGGTGTCGACGAAAATGGCTGCGCCCATGGATCGCACGTGTTTGATCGCGTTGAAAGTGGCGGCACTCGCAGGTCGCACGTGTCTTGCGTCGTCGTCCTCAGGAATGGCGGCGCCCGTGAATCGCACGTGGTTGAAGACCTCGACGAAGCTGGAGATGAGGAGACGGATCCTGGGGAGTCACACGCAGCACTTCTTGGCTTCAAAGGTGGCTTCACTCGGCACACTTTAGCATAGTGCCCTTTCTTCCCACAAGCGGAGCAAAATACCGTCCTGGCCGGACATCTCTGACGAGGGTGCTTCGCCAATCCACAGAAATAGCACCGTGGGCCTCCTGGAGCTGCCGCCGCCGTCAGGTCCGAGGTTGAAAGCACGAATGGGCAGTTCCTAGGAGCCGCTGGGTAGAATTGAGTCGGTGGCTGTACTTACCACGATGTTCCCACGTGGTCGGTGGGGTAAGTTTCAAGACTTCTGGAGGCCGTTTCCATCGCATCAGCCAATTCCACCGTCTTAGCTAGGTCCAAGTTACCTTGCTCTAGCAGCCGCAAGCGAATATAGGATGAGCCGATTCCCACCACGAACGCATCTCGGATCAGATCGTTAGTGTATTGAGTAGCCAACACTGGCTTGCAATTGCAGGCTCTGGCTTGCTGCTGAAGTTCGCGCAGGTACTGTCCCGTCGTTTCGCCGGGCTGCTGCGGTCGAGTGGCTAGTAGGTGCCGAGCATGAATCTCGTTTGGCGGTTTATGGTACAGCTTCTTGAGTAGTTCGATGGCCTCTTTGTAGTCTTGTGAATCGCGGATTGTTGCATACACAGTGTCGCTTACCCTTGCGTGGAGGACCCGCAATCTGTCGGCGTCGCTTTGGACTGCTGTTGAGGCGTCGATATAATCCTGGAAACACTTCAACCAATGGTCGAAGGTGTTCGACGCTCCAGCGGCACGCGGATCTAAGGTAAGCCGATCGGGTTTTAACATTTGCTCCATGTTTTTTTTTCAAAACAAAAATTGTTGCTAATAAAATTGATGCGCGATTAATTCACTCGGGAGGCTGGATCGTACCCGGGAAATAAAGGCTTTTATTAGCAACAAGAATAGAGCATACTGCTTAACAATACAATCCCAGACAAAAGGGTCACTAGGAAGTGCAGTGACCTTTATACTCCTATAGGAAGGCGGAGACAACCGGAGTGTACCACAGAACAATACCAACAGGTGGAACACCCCAACCCTAACCCCAACAGTAACAAGAGTAACATATGTACAAGTACCCATAGTGGTAACCATCTATGGTTCAGTACCCATAGTGGTAACCATCTATGGTTCACCACAGATGGATGCAAGAAGATTCGTAAGAAATAGCACAATTTACGTTTAAGTAAAGAGGCAGCAGAGAAGTAGGTGAACATGTTGCTTTATTTGATAGGTCCAATTGTAAACAACATCATTGTAAGACAAGGTTCTAAAATCATTCAATATTTATTTTATTTAAGAAGCCAAAATTTACTCAAAAGAGCTAAATGGAATAAGAGAGTCCAACTGCCAGGAGAACCAGTTGATTCATTTATAAATGATCCGTACAGAATGACAGAAGGTTGTGAATAAAGTCTAAGCTTATCAGAGACAGAATAGTGGTAGGCGGAACAGTTAATGTGCTCTCTGCTGGCCGAAAAACAAAGATGGACCTGGAAAAGGCAGTCCAGGCAGTTAGAGAATCAAAACTCCATGTAGAGCTGAGGACAATCTTAAGGTGAGAGTCCCCAGGACCTGATACTATTCATACCAAAGTGTTGAAATAGGTTGCTATAGCGATAATGATGCATTGGTGATTATCTTCCAAAATTCCATAGATTCTGCATTGGTTCCTGAAGATTGGAAGGTAGCAAATGTCACCCCACTATTTAAGAAGGGAGGGAGAGAGAAAACAGGGAACTACAGACCTGTTGCTCTTAAATAATTGTTCATTCTTACCTTGGTTCACCTCAGTATATGATGTGGAGATGCCGGCGTTGGACTGGGGTAAATACAGTAAGAGTTTTAACAACACCAGGTTAAAGTCCAACAGGTTTATTTGGTAGCAAATACCATTAGCTTTCGGAGCGCTACTCCTTCGTCAGATGGAGTGGAAATCTGCTCTCAAACAGGACACAGAGACACAAAATCAAGTTACAGAATACTGATTAGAATGCGAATCCCTACAGCCAACCAGGTCTTAAAGAGACAGATAATGTGAGTGGAGGGAGCATTAAGCACAGGTTACAGAGATGTGTATTGTCTCCAGACAGAACAGCCAGTGAGATTCTGCAAGTCCAGGAGGCAAGCTGTGGGGGTTACTGATAGTGTGACATAAACCCAACATCCCGGTTTAGGCCTAAACCCCACGAAGGAGCAGCGCTCCGAAAGCTAATGGTATTTGCTACCAAATAGACCTGTTGGACTTTAACCTGGTGTTGTTAAAACTCTTATTGTGTTCACCTCAGGATAACCAGTTATCCCAACTTAAATGGGGAAGATGTAGACCTGGTGATCACATGGACGCTGGGATGACATGGGTACAAAGGGAATCATGTGTTGGGAGCACAGGAGTTCTCTCCTGGTTGGGAGCAAACACACAACATGTCAGAGCTGCTCTGTATTATCAATAAACCTCTACTGTTGTTAGACTCTGGTCAGCAGCTATTGCAACCCAATACTTGTACAGATACTGAGGGAGTTCAGTGATTCACACTTTCCACATTACTTAATCAACCAGCAATACTTCATAACATTCCCTGGCACAATGCTGCTCAATTTCAGGTGAGGTCACAGAGGACTGGTTACTGAGTCATCAGCTAAAGTGGCTAATACAATTTAACTTTAATTTCTTGATCTAATATCCCCTAGTTTGTCTTTTGTAATTATTTTTCACTGCATTAATTGGGTTTTCTACCTGCCATTCTGAAGGTAGGAGTCAGTTCTGAAAGTTTAGCTTTTCATTGGCTCCACTCAGATCATGGATTGGAATAACGGCAGGGTCATATTATCAATGTGATCACATCCTCTTTAATGGTGAGGGGTCTTTAATTTCCCAGGCTCATCTTTGATGCGTCACTTGAAAAGTTATTCTCCACTTTGATTTTTTTGCCACACTCATTCCCCAATCTGGAGATGCAAATCAGCACATTCCCATTCTTCTCATTTCATTCCTCCCATTTTCTTCCTTTCCCTGGATCCACCATGCTTAAGAAATGGTCATAGATAAGAAATGGCAGCCATGGTGTTGGAAATATATCTGGAATGGGAGAGCTGTCTTTTGAGGAAAGGTTGGACAGGCTAGGCTTGCATCTGCTGGAGTTTAGAAGAGTAGGATGCCACTTGATTGAAACATATAAGACCCTGAGGGGACTTGATAGGGTGGATAGGGAGAGGATGTTCCCTCTTGCGGGAGAAACTGGAACTAAGAGCCACTGTTTAAAAATAAGGGGATCACCCATTTAAAACGGAAATTAGGTGATTATTTTTCTCTCAAAGGGTCGCGAGTCTCTGGAACTTCCTTTCTGAAAAGGTGGTGAAATCGGAATCTTTGAATAGTTTTAAGGCAGAAGTGGATAGATTCTTGGTAAGCAAGGGGGTCATAGTTTATCGGGTAGGCGGGTTGCAGATTTGAGGCGACGAGCAAATCAGCCATGATCTTATTGAATATCAGAACAGGCTCAAGGGGTTGAATGGCCTATGCCTACTCCTTGTTCGTATGAAAGTTCAGTTTGTTGAAGAAAATAATATAATCATAAAGACATTACGAATATCACAGTATTAGTCAATCTTGTCCTTTCAACATTCTAAGTAGCATTTTATTAAAGGAAAAACAATTGCATTGTAGTAATACAAATGAGAAAAGTTGTTGCTGCGCTGCAATCCTTTTGGGTCCTGGACTTCTTGAACCATTTGACTATTGCTCCCCCAGTGAATCAATAACTTCCTCTCTGGCTGGGTAGTAGATGTTTTCAAAACTGGTTGCTAATAAATAATTCACACTTTCGAAAGCTTCACAAAGGCCAGGGTAAAATTCACTCTGATAATTTAAACAATGCCTCTGCACAACCAAGTTCCCCTTTCGTTTCGAGTGCTGACTTCTGCTTTGGATTGCGCACTGGCAACATTTCAAAACTGAAACCCATCTCGCAAAATTCTTAACCCTTGGCTTCATAGACTGTGCTGAGATAAACCGATAATACAACTAGCTGAGTTACATGTTGTGTTTTTCAGTTGGGTAAGTAAAAGAACATGTGTAACTGGTTATGGTTCTCCCTTCCACAATCCCCATTCACAATGCCACTGATTCTGCCTTCTGTCAGTATCAGAGACACATTATTTAGCTCACAGACCACTTTCTCATCATCTGAGGTAAAATAAAAAGGAAGGAGGAGGGAGTACCGCCTGAGGAGGAGGGAGTACCTCCTTAAGAGGAGGAAATACCTCCTTAGGAGAAGGGAGTATTTCCTTAGGAGGGGGGAGTACCTCCTTAGGAGGGGTGCACATTAGGACATCCTCCCCTCCAAGAGGGTACCCTTCCTTTGTGCCCCCTACTACCCTGGCCTCCAAAACCCAACCCTTCAATCCCTCTCACCAACTCCCAGGGTGCCTGATCCCTTCCTGCCCAAAAAAATAAGACTCACTTCACTCTGGGACCCACGCTGTTGCTATTTTCTTTGTGGGACTGCTTACAGTCCCAGCAATGCCCACTACTGAGTTCTGGTCCTGCTGGCCAATCAGATTGGCTGACAGATCTCGAGGATGTGACTTCTTTCCACTGAGGAGTAGGAGTCCCACTCTTTGCTGGTTTAGACCACCTGCTGCATAATACCACTGCGGGGCAGCCTTATTTAATGTTGTTTTTTTACTTTTCCACTGGGGTTTGGGGGCAGCCAGCAATACGTACCCCTTTAAAATTCACCCCTGGGTTCTCTGTTGGATGTGGCATTGGATGGGAGCTCAGAAAAGTAGGAAGTGAATCTATATCCACTCTGCTCAAAGGTGTGGTACAGCACCATTTTGCCCCATATTAATGACTTGGGGTGGAATTCTTTATACTAATAGTTTTTGTGTAAATATTGAGCATGAGCTAAAACTTCCTGCTTTCACTTTGCAGTTTTTTGGGGGGGCAAAATTTATCTACAATTTAATGTTGTAAGTGAAATTGTCCTCCCATCCACTGACTCTGTCTACACTTCCTGCTTGAAAGTGTAGAAGCGCCTTGGAAAAGCAGCCAGAATCCAGCAGAATCAAGGATCCCATGCAACCCATACGCACTCTCACTTCTTCCGTCAGGAAAAAGATACAAAAGTCTGAGGTCAGCTTCTTCCCTGCTGCCATCAGACTTTTGAATAGACTTACCTTGCACTAAGTTGATCTTTCTCTACACCTTAGCTCTGACTGTAACACTATATTCTGCACTCTTTCCTTTCCTTCTCTATGAACAGTATACCTTCCCTGTAAAGCGTGCAGGAAACACTACTTTTCACTGTATACTAATACATGTGACAATAATCAATCAAATCAAATCAAACAAAATCAATTAGATATTTAGCCTGATACACTGATAGCTGACAATACCATGTCAATGAGCACTAGTGTGGATGTAGATGTGTAAAAGTGTCCATTAATACTTTTCCCGGAAGCTCAACATTTATACAATGCAGCTGAGGTCACAGTCAATGAAAACATGTACTGGAAATACAACATCTCTGTCAGTATTTGATTAGGGAACCAGAAAGGTTAACAATTGCGAAAGACTTTTTTGTCAGAACTAAAGGTAATTTTAAGATGGTGAGTGGGGCAAATTGGACAGAATTGAATTAATACCCTCTTCAAGAGCAGATGAAGAGACTGGGGGCATTTACTTAGGCTGGAAAGAATGGGGGATGTTGAATCAATCGGCCTTCCAACTCCATCCAATTGAATCAAGGATGGGAAGGGTCGAGATTTTTGCCGCAGGGCAATTAAAAGCCACATCCCACCATAGAATCATAGAATTCCTAAAGTGCAGAAAGAGGCTATTCGGCCCATTGAGTCCACATTGACTCAGTATCTCATCCAGGCCCATTCCTTGCCTATCCCCATAACTCATGTATTTACTCCGCTAATCACCCTAACCTACACATTTTTGGACACTAATGGACAATTTAGCATGGCCAATCCATCTAACCTGTACATCTTTGGACTGTGGGAGGAAACCTGAGCACCCGGACACAGGGGCTATGTGCAAACTCAACACAGTCAAACAAAACCAGAATTGAACCCAGGTCCCTGGCACTGTGAGGCAGCAGTTGGTATACCAACTGCCCTCTATTTCAGAGGGCATTTGAGAGTCAGCCATGGCTGTGGATCTGGAGTCACATGTAGGCCAGATCAGATAAGGATGATTTCCTTCCCTAAAGGACATTAGTGAACCAGTTGGTTTTTTTATGACAATCGACAATGGTTTCATGGTCATCAGTAGACTTCTCAATTCTAAATTTTTATTGAATTCAAATTTCATCATCTGCTGTGGTGGGATTCGAACCCGGGTCCCCAAAGCATCCCTGGGTCTCTGGATTGTCAAGTGGCAATACCACTACATTACCACTTTCCCCCGTAATTTAAAATGTAACTGTGGCCTTTGATTTCACAGCACTGTGTTGGACAGAAGGATCAGGAACAACAATATTTTCTTCAACCACACCTCCCCCAACTCCCCCATTACATAATCCACCTACCGGATGAACACAGGTGCTGCATGGGAGTGGGCGGGCGGGAGACACTGGTCACTGCAGATAGACAACTGAAAAAGAACTCCATCCAGCAGACAGCATTGGAATTGCTCAGGACAGTGAGATGTGTGTGATGAATTGAAGATGTGCGTATGTGTGGAGAAGAGTTTACACAATGAAGTAGGCCATTTTCCAAAAGCCATATTTTTATTATCTCATCAATATTCACCTCATTAAACATATTCATTTATTGGACTGATTGGCACCATTCATAACGTGCCCACAATGCAGAGGGGAACACCCGAATGGACATTCGTTTAAATCCCCCTCTGCACAGCTGAGAGACCTTTACTTTCAAAGTCGACAAAAGATCCTTATTCTGCCCAGCAACAGCACGAAGCTGCATTTTAAACCGGCCTTTGGCTAAAAGATCGGGATATCTGCGAGTCAAGACCTGGAGTGGGTTATATGGCATAACCGGACTGTCAATAAAATATTACAGGAATAAAATGGCCAAGGCAGGCAGAGAAACTTAATAAACTAGGATAAAAAGAATAAAAGATTAGATTAAACCCCCCTACACACAGCAGGACAAAATGACATTAAAACCTAATCTCGCAAGCATAGAATACAGACACAAAACAGTAGAGATCGATTTAGATAAGGGGACACATCGAGAGGATAATGGGAAACACATTAAAACACCGGGGCAAGAACAGGCAGTCCCATTAACACGGACACACACCATACAGATGCAAATTGACAAGTCTCTCAGGGAACTTCCTGACCAGACAGGCCACTTTATAAGTATTGTAAAAATGCATGAGCAAATGTTCCTGCTCGAATTTGGATCCCTATAAATATCCAGAGCAAATGTATAACCATTGAGATCAACGTGGCCAAGCACTGTTTCTAAGCTGGCTACAGGGGTCTCCCTGGGTACCCAGTAATTGTACAATAAAGAAAAACGCTTTGAACTTTGCCTTGCGACTCAACTCCCTTGAATGCACTGGTACAAGGGATTTTTCCCTACAACACACAAACATGGTTTAGGAGGCATGGTTAGTAAATTTGCAAATTACACTAAGATTGGTGGCATAGGGGACAGTAAAGAAAGTTACCTAGGGTTGCAATGGGATCTTGATCAACTGGGCCAGTAGGCCAATGAATGGCAGATGGAGTTTAATTTAGATAAATATGAGGTGATGCATTTTGGTAGATCAAAGCGGGACAGGACTGACCCAGTTAATGGTAGGGTGTTGGGGAGAGTTATAGAACAAAGTGATCTAGGGCTACAGGTTCATAGCTCCTTAAAAGTGGAGTCACAGGTGGACAGGGTAGTGAAGAAGGCATTTGGCATGCTTGGTTTTGTTGGTCAGAACATTGAATACAGGAGTTGGGGTGTCTTGTTGGAGTTGTACAAGACATTAATAAGGCCATACTTGGAAATACTGTGTACAGTTCTGGTCACACTATTATAGAAAGGATATCATTAAACTAGAAAGAGTGCAGAAAAGATTTACGAGGATGCGACTGGGACTTGATGGTTTGAGTTATAAGGAGAGTTTGGATAGACAGGGACTTTTTTCCCTGGAGATTAAGAGGCTTAGGGATGATCTTACAGAGGTCTATAAAATAATGAGGGGCATAGATAAGATAGATAGTCAACATCTATTCTCAAATGTAGGGGACTCTAAAACTAGAGGGTATAGGTTTAAGGTGAGAGGGGAGAGATACAAAAGGGTCCAGGAGGGCATTTGTTTCACTCAGAGGGTGGTGATTGTCTGGAACGAGCTGCCAGAGGCAGTAGTAGAGACAGGTACAATTTTGTCTTTTAAAAAGCATTTAGACTGTTACATGGAGAAGATGGGTATAGAGGGATATGGGCCAAATGCGAGCAATTGGGACTAGTTTAGTGGTAAAAACTGGGCAACATGGACAAGTTGGGCTGAAGGGCCTGTTTCCATGCTATAAACCTCTATGACTTTAAGCCTGCGAAAGACCCTGACTCCAGATTTACTCATGGTGTGGCTGTGTGCAGCTAAACTGCTAGTGGAGGATGGGGAGAGACTTCATGAAGCCTATATAATGTCACTGAAAGACAACACTAGAAATTATTTTGTGACACTGTGAATATGTTTACATATTATGCAGAGGCTGTGTTCACCCAAGCAACCACTTGGGCTCAAATGTCAATATTTTTCTTGTCATACCACTATGCCTGGGTACTGCCCTGATAACCACAGCAGGAGTGGAGGCAGTCTATGGAGTTGGTGGCCCTGTTGCCTTTGATGCCTTTGGCAGCTGTCCTCTGGAGAGCCAAAGCCTGGAGTACATTGGCTGACTCTGGCTGTCTCCTTGTGAGCCAGCTGCTTCCTCTGCGGTGACAGGGGATGAGACTGAAGGGGTCACAGGCTGAGGGAATCAGAGGGAGTGGACAACCTCTGACAGTCCTGAGTGGATGGCCCAGGCATGTCCTGCTCCTCCTCCCTTCAGATGCCCGAGAACCCCAGCCTGACTCCTTGAGGGGAAGGGGCACCTGGAGGAATGTGGACGTGTTCTATTTCCCTCTTGTATTACCACTGCATGAGCTCAGCCGTGGCAACAATGATAGAGTGCAGACCTGCTTGCATCTCCGCTTTTTGCTGAACAAGGGTCTCCATGGTGTCTGCCACACTCCCTACAGAGTCCTCAATACATGCACAACTGTGGACCACTTCGAAGAGCTGGCAGAGGACTCCCCTGACTCACGTGCCCCTTTGTTAATGACATCCAACATGTCTCTATGGGGTCACCCAGCCTCTTGATGAGTCTCCACCATGAGTTGGAAGACCGATTCCAGAGGCTCATCACCAGACTGGTGCCTAACAGATGTCTCTTCCCCAGCTGTCCTCCGAGACCAGGGAGCTCAGCTGAACTTGGCACGCCTGCTGCGGAGGATTGGAGGATTGCGGATGTGGTCCCTATATTCAAGAAAGGGAACAGGGACAGCCCGGGAAATTACCGACCGGTGAGTCTAACCTCAGTGGTTGGTAAGTTGATGGAGAGGATCCTGAGAGACAGGATTTATGATCATCTAGAGAAGTTTAGTATGATCAAAAGTAGTCAGCACGGCTTTGTCAGGGGCAGGTCGTGCCTTACGAGCCTGGTTGAGTTCTTTGAAAATGTGACCAAGCACATTGACGAAGGAAGAGCGGTGGATGTGGTCTATATGGACTTCAGCAAAGCGTTCGATAAGGTCCCCCATGCAAGACTTCTTGAGAAAGTGAGAGGGCATGGGATCCAAGGGGCTGTTGCCTTGTGGATCCAGAACTGGCTTGCCTGCAGAAGGCAGAGAGTGGCTGTGGAGGGGTCTTTCTCTGCATGGAGGTCAGTGACCAGTGGAGTGCCCCAGGGATCTGTTCTGGGACCCTTGCTGTTTGTCATTTTCATAAATGACCTGGATGAGGAAGTGGAGGGATGGGTTGGTAAGTTTGCTGACGACACCAAGGTAGGTGGTGTTGTGGATAGTTTGGAGGGATGTCAGAAGTTGCAGCGAGACATAGATAGAATGCAAGACTGGGCGGAGAAGTGGCAGATGGACTTCAACCCGGATAAGTGTGTAGTGATCCATTTTGGCAGATCCAATGGGATGGAGCAGCAGTATAAAATGAAGGGTACCATTCTTAGCAGTGTAGAGGATCAGAAGGACCTTGGGGTCCGGGTCCATAGGACTCTTAAATCGGCCTCGCAGGTGGAGGATGCGGTCAAGAAGGCGTATGGCGTACTAGCCTTCATTAATCGAGGGATTGAGTTTAGGAGTCGGGAGATAATGCTGCAGCTTTATAGGACCCTGGTTAGACCCCACTTGGAGTACTGCGCGCAGTTCTGGTCACCTCATTACAGGAAAGATGTTGAAGCCATTGAAAGGGTGCAGAGGAGATTTACAAGGATGTTGCCTGGATTGGGGGGCATGCCTTATGAGGATAGGTTGAGGGAGCTTGGTCTCTTCTCCCTGGAGAGACGAAGGATGAGAGGTGACCTGATAGAGGTTTACAAGATGTTGAGGGGTCTGGATAGGGTGGACTCTCAGAGGCTATTTCCAAGGGCTGAAATGGTTGCTACGAGAGGACACAGGTTTAAGGTGCTGGGGGGTAGGTACAGGGGGGATGTCAGGGGTAAGTTTTTCACTCAGAGGGTGGTGGGTGAGTGGAATCGGCTGACGTCGGTGGTGGTGGAGGCAAACTCGTTGGGGTCTTTTAAGAGACTTCTGGATGAGTACATGGGATTTAATGGGATTGAGGGCTATAGATAGGCCTAGAGGTGGGGATGTGATCGGCGCAACTTGTGGGCCGAAGGGCCTGTTTGTGCTGTGGCTTTCTATGTTCTATGTTCTATGTGTCTGTGCGGTGACCACCAGTTTGTGCAACTATTACTAACACCCACCATGATATGTGTACCTGAGCTGGTGGAAGGTGCAAGTGATATCAGTGACACCTCTGATGATGTGGAGGTCTCCTCTTCCATTCTTCCCAGCTACTCTCTGGGCTGAGGCTGGGGGTGGAGAAGAGGAGACCTGCTCCTTTGCCTCCTCTGGCCTTGGTAGCTTCCCAGATGCACTAGCATGTGAGAAGGGATAGTGCCAATGACAGCATCAACTGCCTTCAAGGTGAGGCACATTCCATCCCAGCACCCCATTCGAAGGGAGATCCTTCCCAGGTGGACAGGGAAGGGCCAGCTCCACATTGCCAGTGACTCTGTCCTTTTCAACATCCCTGAGCTCTGAGGCCCTTTCCACGAGCTTCTCCTGGTGAAGGCAGAGGATACTTCAGAGGTGTTGCATGTCACATAAGTTGGATCGCTGTATTTCAAATCATTCTGCATTCCCCTTTGTTATATAACTCACTTCTGTGTGGCATGTCACCACTGGTGCCAATTGGGCAGAGGTTGTGGACCAGCTCCCTCCAGAACGCAGTATATTTACATGCCAGGGGGAGGCTCATACATGCATGAAATGTGAAAGCTGCCCATTCCCTCAGCGCCAACGCCTTGTTCCTCCCTTCTCTCCGACCACCCTCACCCTTCTCCTCCAACTCCCATTCCATGTCCCATGTCTGCTGAAGGGTGAAAGAGGCACAGTGGTCACTTCACCACAGTGTTGGGGCACTGCAGTGAGGCTGTGAGGCAGAGTATGTCATTGACATGGTCCTTGGACCCTTACATTTTGAAGTCTTTGTGGATTGTGCGACCATGGATAAGACTTACCCCGGCAACTGATTGAGGTGGTTCATCCTCTATCAGCACTGTATTGCTGACCTTCTCTGCAGCCTGTGGGCATTAAGAGCAGCGGCCTCCTAATTCATATCTTTGCTCCTCATCTTCTAAAGCCTCATCAGCTCAGGAATTCCAGAATATTCTGTTTAGTCATTCCCGGCAATTACAAAGAAACCTGCAAAATCTTAATTTCTTACTGTAGAAAGGGTCGAGAGCTTCAAGTTTTTAGGTGTCCAGATCACAAACAACCTATCCTGGTCCCCCCATGCCGACACTATGGTTAAGAAAGCCCACCAACGCCTCTACTTTCTCAGAAGACTAAGGAAATTTGGCATGTCTGACACGACTCTCACCAACTTTTACAGATGCACCATAGAAAGCATTATTTCTGGTTGTATCACAGCTTGGTGTGGCTCCTGTTCTGCCCAAGACCGCAAGAAACGACAAAAGGTCGTGAATGTAGCCCAATCCATCACGCAAACCAGCCTCACGTCCATTGACTCTGTTTACATTTCCGCTGCCTCTGCAAAGCAGCCAACATAATTAAAGACTCCATGCAACCCGGACATTCTCTCTTCCGCCTTCTTCCTTCGGGAAAAAGATACAAAAGTTTGCGGTCACATACCAACCGACTCAAGAACAGCTTCTTCCCTGCTGCTGTCAGACTTTTGAATGGACTTACCTTGCATTAAGTTGATATTTCTCTACACCCTAGCTATGACTGTAACACTAATTCTGCACTCTCCCGTTTCCTTCTCTATGAGCAGTATGTTTTGTCTGTATGGCGAGCAAGAAACAATACTTTTCACTGTATGTTAATACATGTGACAATAATAAATCAGATCAAATCAAAATCAAATCAATTTTTGGTGATTTGGATTGTTTCTGAAAGTGGTAACCAATCCAGTTATGCTCAAAAGTTGTGTTATTTCCCTAAGCTTCAGCGAGTCTTACTCTCTCGTATATAAATGCCTGACCCAAGATTAGAAAGCTGATAACTGTTCTTCTTCTTCTATCTTTCAATCTTTCTCTGTTTGCTAAATATTTTTTACCTGTACACATTATTCTCATTGAGGTGCCCATTTCTGATATTTACTCGGGCTTCCAGTCAGAGTGCCAAAACTGCCTTCCCACTAATCGATTACTGTTTGTTTAAATGTAGTAACCAACATTGGAGTCTAAAGAATTTTCCTTTACCTCCTGCCTGCGCCCATGCCATGTTTGTCTCCCTGCTGGGAATAGGATGGTCGAGGATGGACACCCAGCGAGGCATCACTAAACTTGGGTCCTTGATCCTTGCCCCCCTTCCTGATAACACCTTGGGCAAATGGTGCTGTGAGTGGGGATTCTGGGTGCGTTTTAAATATGGCACCCAGATATGACAGTAGGTTACAGGCCAGCCAGGCCTGCCCATCACTGAAGACAGTGGGCCAGATTCTCCGACCTCACCCGCAGCTGAGATTCTCTGGGCCCGCTGCAGTGAACGGAGATTTGGCTGAACGCCAAATTCTCCATTCTCGCTGGCAGTGGCGGCGGATCGTGAACGGCCGGAGAAATCTGGCCAGTGTAAAGCACCTGACTCCATTATTAATGAGGTCGGGGCTGGAAGATTTGGCATGTTTTCCTGCTGGCCACCACAGTGGGAAACACACCAGGGGTGGGATTCTCCGGTTGCGCTCGCCCCAAACCAGAGAATCCTGCCAAGGTCAATAGACCTTTTGTGTGGTCCGCCCCCCCCCCCCCACCCCCCCGCTGCGATTCCCATGCCGGGCGGGACGAGAGAACTCCCCCCACCAACAGTCCCACCCTGCCACAGCACTGAGTTTCAAAATTGGAGAATTCCGCCCATGGTTTCTAAAACATTTATAATCACACTTTATTCAAGTGCAAACAATTGTCAAAAACTTAAGCAGATGAGTACAGACATGGTATGTGATCTTTAAACTTATCTGGAATTAGATTTAGGGTGGATTGTTTTTTTTTAACAAGAAGATAAATGTCATGATTGGAATCAATCTTAATGTTGGCTATGAGCCAGAATTTGAGCTCATTCACCACCCTTTGAAAGGTTACAATACTGCTGTCAATTCCATTATCCCAGACAAAAGAAAAAGCAATTTTCAAATTGAGAAGTTGGTGTGAACAGCTTAAAGAGATATGTCTCATATGAAATTGTTCATAAAGGTCAGCAAAATATTGTGAATAATTCATATCATTCTCCTTATCTTCCAAAGCCTCATCAGCTCAGGAATTCCAGAATATTCTGTTTAGTCACTCCTTGCAATTCCAAAGAAACCTCCACAATCTTAATTCCTGAATCAATTTTTGGCGGTTTGCATTGTTTCTGAAAGTGGTAATCAATCTGGTTATGCTGAAAAGTTGTTATTTCTCTAAGCTTCACCGAGCTAAGCTTGCTCCCTCTTATATAAATGCCTGACCCAAGATTTGAAATCTCTTCTATCTTTCAATCTCTCTCTGTTTGTCAAATAGTTTTTTTTATCAGTACACATTATTCTCATCGAGATGCCCATTTCTGGTATTTACTCGGGCTTCCAGTCAGAGTGCCAAAACTGTCTTCCCACAGATTCATTACTGTTTATTTAAATGTAGTAGCCAACATTAGAGTCTAAAGAATTTTCCTTTATCTCCTTATTGTGTGTTGTTCTAACTCCATTTTCGGAGGAAAACCTGCCAATTTATTCTCCTGGCCCCCTAGAAGAGAATACCTTGGCTCAGTAGTGGCATTTTTAGGGGAGGCAGTGGTGTAGTAGTATTGTTGTTAGACTAGTCACCCAGAAACCCAGGGCAATACTCTGGGGGCCTGGGTTCGAATACCACCATCGCAGATGGTGACATTTGAATTCAATAAATTCTGGAATTAAAAGTCTAATGATAACCATTGTCAATTGTTGCAAAAATACATCTGCTTCACTAACACCCTTTAGGTTAGGAAATCTGTTGTCCTTACCTGATCTGGCCTATATGTGACTCCAGACCCACAACAATGTGGTTGACTCTTAAATGCCCTCAGTGATGGGTGATAAATGCCAGCCCAGCCAGTGATGCCCACATCCCACGAACAAAAAAATAATATTTTGCCTCTTGTGTCAGAAGATTGTGGGTTCAAGTTCCACTATAAGACATGGGCACATATCCTGATTGCTATGTCACTGTAGTACTGAGATAGAACTGCACTGTTGGAAGTACTGTCTTTCAGACGTGACTTTAAACCAAGGCCCTATATGCTTTTTCAGGTAGACATAAATAATCCCACATGAAGAAGAGTTATCCTGGTGTCTCAGTCAACATATCCTCTGATGTAAGTGAGGGGCCCCTTTTTGTGCAGCCATGCATGCACCGTAACTTAAAGGCACTAACCTGTGCACAAACTACACTGATCCTTTTGGGCTGCTGTATGGCCTCACAGCTTAGGGAGAACATTGATTCTCATCAATGTTTAGGCAGAAATGTGGGGTTACAATCTGATTAGCCATGATCTTTTTGAATGACAGAACAGGCTCGAGGGGCCAAATGGCCTACTCCTGCTGCCAATTTGTATGTTAGTATATATGTTTGTTGAAAACCATCATTAAAAACAGACTATCTGGTCATTACTTCATTATGGCTGTGGAATCTTATTGCATACAAATTGGCTGCTTTATTTCTTTACATTGGAACAATGGCTACACATCCAAAGTACCTAATTGTCAATGAAGAGCTTGGGATGTCCTGATTCCATGAAAAATAAATTTATATATATCTACATGTAAGCCATATCTTCCTGGAAAAATACCCCTGCAACCTTTGGTACTTTCCTTAAAATGATACAACGCAGCATCAGTTAAAAAACACAATCAGCAGGATTCTAACTCAATCAAAGCTCAAACGGGTACAGAGTTAATAGTGAGCTTGGTAACTTTAAAAAAAAAAATTCCTTTTAAAGACATGTAGCATAATTAAGGACCTCACACACCCCGGACATTCTCTCTTCCACCTTCCTCCGTTGGGAAAAAGATACAAAAATCTGAGGTCATGTACCAACCGACTTAACAGCTTCTTCCCTGCTGCCATCAGACTTTTGAATGGATCTACCTCGCATTAAGTTGATCTTTCTCTACACCCTAGCTATGACTGTAACACTACATTCTGCACTCTCTCGTTTCCTTCTCCATGAACGGTATGCCTTGGCTGTATAGCACGCAAGAAACAATACTTTTCACTGTATACTAATACATGTGACAATAATAAGTCAAATTTGCTCTAATCTATTCTCCTGACTGAGAGACAAATTTGGTAAAATTGTGTCCAGCTTATCTTCAGCAACCCATTCAATTTCTTCTGATCGTTTAATGACTGCATCCTCTTCCTCCAACTATTATACGTCGATATCAAAAAGAATGAATGGGATTAGTGGATTAATATTTAACATGGTTGTATTATATTCCACTGCACGCTATTTAGCACAGCAGTTTAACTTAAATGCTAGTTAGGGTAACATTTAAGGTAAGTGAATCAATAGCAACTGAATGTATATTCTCCAAAGGATTGTTTTAAGTGATCCTCCATTAATATTACCAGCAGTAATTTCTAAATTTTGAAACCAGCCACCTGGGATAATGTGAGAATTCTTTGTTGTCTTTCGCTTGACTGCTGCTGTTTCTTTTCTGACCATTACATCTGTGTCCATTAAATGGCTGAAGTTAATCATGTTTCTGTATGAAGTTTCATTCCTCACAGTCCTTTCATTATAAGTGGCATCCTGTCTCGATACCATGCCAGCAGCACGGTAGCACAGTTGTTAGCACTACTGCTTCACAGCGCCAGGGACCCGGGTTCGATTCCTGGCTTGGGTCACCGTCTGTGTGGAGTTTGCACATTCTCCCCATGTCTGCATGGATTTCCTCCGAGTGCTCCAGTTTCCTCCCACATTCTGAAAGACATGCTGGTTAGGAGCATTGACCCGAACAGGCGCTGGACTGTGGCGACTAGGAGATTTTCACAGTACCTTCATTGCAGTGTTAATGTAAGCCTTACTTGTGACTAATAAATAAGTAAACTTTAAAACTTTGTGCCTTTATTCAGAGTCTCTTACGAACATGTTACTTAAATAAACCTAGGCCTGGAACCTCCTTAGGAAAAATTGGTCTGTTTTGGGGTGGTGTTGAAATGTAAAGTTAAGTAATGACTTACCAGCACAATCACACTTAAAAAATAACCACTCAAAATTTGTAGCAATACAGGAAAATCATGTCTTAACATTTCTCGTTGTAACCTTCAAAAATCAAGTAGTTTAGCTGCTCAATAGCAATTTGCAATCTCTTTAATTAGAAACTTTCAACATAGCTTCATAGGAAAATGTCAAAATATGTTGACATCTTTGGGTTCTTCACACGTCCATGAATGTAAAAAGACAACTCTGTAGGTCATGCAGTTGAACACTGCTTTGATGTCAATGATATACATCAAGCTATGTAAAGCAGTACTCACTGGCTTTGACACAACTCTAACACAACTTCCTTGGATAACAAAGACCTTTATATAAAAAACAATTGCATTTACTTACTGTCTAATTATTAGCAAACTATTCAGATCTTTGTTGAGAATTATTATCCAAAGCTGTTTACTCAAACATTTTGCTAATCCCACAATACAAATACTTTGACAGAGTAATATACTTTAACAAATAATGTCTCAAAAACAATCTGAAACCTAAACAGGAAGAACAACTCAGTCCCATAGTCTCAAAGGCCAGCTATTTGAGTTATTGGGCATGTCAGCTTCTTGCCTCAGGTTCCCGCATGCTGAATCAATACTGTCTTTTTGTCTTGTATTATGAACAGTGAGAGTAGGAATGGCATGGTTTTACTGAAGAACAAAAGGGCTGTGAGCATAGTGACAGTTTTACAGAGCAGACCTTAGGGAATCCAACCTAACGCAAGATAAATAGCAGAAACTTCCTAGCTGAATGACGTGGTTTCATCTATCTGGAGTTTCCATTGAACTTATCCTCTTAAGAAAAGTTCTGGATACTTTAGTAACCATTTTAAGGTATGTAGCTGCGGTCCAGCAACACACAATGGTTTGTTTTAACTAGTTATGTTATTACCTGGTGGACACAGTGTAGCTTTTTGACAGTAAGATTACTTTTTGTTGTAATCATTACAACTTTGAAATGCCTGCAGTAAATATAAAGAATTGCTGTAAAGTGTCTTAGAATACAATTGAATAACAGTTATTGGAAACTGGATCTGAGCAAACCAACTCAATCTGCAATTTTTCTGGCATTTTTATGATGTGCTAAACACATGTACATTCCACAATGGAAGCAAAAATATCTCTAATTCTAATAATGGGTGATTTTTTTTCAGATCTGCACTCAGGCCCACTGGATCATCAGGATGGACAAATACAGAAAAGTTGGTAAGTCAGAGAGAGCACCTGCAAACTAAATAATTGATTTATCAAATGGCAGCTTCCTGGGCAGCAAGCATTAAGGTGCACTATATGGTGATTGCCATCATACTAAGATTGACTAGATCTTTTCTAAATTAAGGCTTTTCCAATTATTTAAATTGAAGGAGTTTTCCAAAAGGACTTTGGGTGTAACATGTTCGATCAAAGGGCACAAGAGAAACTAAAAAAGACCTACAAATGGGATCATGGCCATGTGTAGCAGTAGAGGCTGCTGCTGAAGGTGGCAGCATTTGGCTATTAGTAGGCTTCTTCAGATTTTATAGACTGACACGACACAAACCTGCACAGAGATTCGACAGGCAAACAATGAATCAGTTCAGCTCTCAGAGCACCAGTGTCTTCACAGACATTGTCTCTCCAAGGAGACAGTGACCTCCCTTTGAGAATTGCTGGCTGGTGAGATCAGTTTAAATTGCGTTGATGGCCACTCTCTGCCTGTCACTCTCAAGATGACTGTGACCTTGAATATCTATGCATTGGGGTCATACCAGACAGAGACCTTTGCGTGCTATCCTACTTCAGCTCACCATTGCATAAAGGAGTCATGGAGGCAATGTTTAGGCAGACAAATGACTTCATTTTCTTCACCACCAATGACGTTGGTCAGTCTGAGTCTGAGAAAACCAGAGGCTATTTGTGTATTGTTGGATTCCCCAGCGTTTGAGGTGAGATAGCTTGCACACGTGAGGCCTGTGTAAGTTCTATTGAATCAGCCAGGGGCAATCATAAATTGCTTCATTCCATCAATTTCCAATTTGTATGTGTTCATCGTCAAAGGATAACGTAGAACATAGAACAGTACAGCACAGAACAGGCCCTTCGGCCCATGATGTTGTGCCGAGCTTTTTCCCAGGTCGGTGGTGACGTTCACGAGGGGTCATAGGTTCAAGGTGAGGGGGGGGAGGTTTAACACAGATATCAGAAGGACGTATTTTACACAGAGGGTGGTGGGGGCCTGGAATGCGCTGCCGGGCAAGGTGGTGGAGGCGGACACACTGGGAACGTTTAAGACTTATCTAGATAGCCACATGAATGGATTGGGAATGGAGGGATACAAAAGAATGGTCTAGTTTGGACCAGGGAGCGGCGTGGGCTTGGAGGGCTGAAGGGCCTCTTCCTGTGCTGTATTGTTCTTTGTTCTTTGTTCTTTGAGTTTTATCTGAAACCAAGATCAAGCTATCCCACTCCCTATCATCCTGGTGTGCTCCATGTGCCTATCCAATAACCGCTTAAATGTTCCTAAAGTGTCTGACTCCACTATCACTGCAGGCAGTCCATTCCACACCCCAACCACTCTTTGAGTAAAGAACCTACCTCGGACATCCTTCCTATATCTCCCACCATGAAGCCTATAGTTATGCCCCCTTGTAATAGCTTCATCCACCCGAGGAAATAGTCTTTGAACATTCACTCTATCTATCCCCTTCGTCATTTTATAAACCTCTATTAAGTCTCCCCTTAACCTCCTCCGCTCCAGAGAGAACAGCCCTAGCTCCCTCAACCTTTCCTCATAAGACTTACCCTCCAAACCAGGCAGCATCCTGGTAAATCTCCTCTGCACTCTTTCCAGCGCTTCCACATCCTTCTTATAGTGAGGTGACCAGAACTGCACACAATATTCCAAATGTGGTCTCACCAAGGTCCTGTACAGTTGCAGCGTAACCCCACGGCTCTTAAACTCCAACCCCCTGTTAATAAAAGCTAACACACTATAGGCCTTCTTCACAGCTCTATCCACTTGAGTGGCAACCTTCAGAGATCTGTGGATATGGATCCCAAGATCTCTCTGTTCCTCCACAGTCTTCAGAACCCTACCTTTGACCCTGTAATCCACATTTAAATTAGTCCTACCAAAATGAATCACCTCACATTTATCAGGGTTAAACTCCATCTGCCATTTTTCAGCCCAGCTTTGCATCCTATCTATGTCTCTTTGCAGCCTACAACAGCCCTCCACCTCATCCACTACTCCACCAATCTTGGTGTCATCAGCAAATTTACTGATCCACCCTTCAGCCCCCTCCTCTAAGTCATTAATAAAAATCACAAATAGCAGAGGACCAAGCACTGATCCCCGTGGCACTCCGCTAGCAACCTGCCTCCAGTCCGAAAATTTTCCATCCACCACCACCCTCTGTCTTCGATCAGACAACCATTTACCTATCCAATCGGCCAACTTTCCCTCTATCCCACACCTCCTTACTTTCATCATAAGCCGACCATGGGGAACCTTATCAAACGCCTTACTAAAATCCATGTATATGACATCAACTGCCCTACCTTCATCAACACACTTAGTTACCTCCTCAAAAAATTCTATCAAATTTGTGAGGCACGACTTGTCCTTCACGAATCCGTGCTGACTATCCCGGATTAATCTGCATCTTTCTAAATGATTGTAAATCCCGTAAATAACGCTGGTGTGTGCGTACTATCTTGGGAATAGTCGTGACTCTTACGGTCATTAGGCACTCACAGTTACCACCGATTTTTTTGTCCACTAGAGGCATTGGGGGCAGGGTTGGCTTCTTGGAGCCAAAGGATACTCTCTGACGGGATGGCTCATGACCTGTTAGAAATCTGGAGACAGAATCTGAGATGCTTCACAATGAGTGCCATGTGTCTACCAGGGCCACACTTATACTTTGACAATGCAGACAGTTCTCTGCAATATTCTCCCGCTATCATGGCCCTCAGGGAGAGCTGACCATGCACTTCCCACCCTGCCTCGCTCACCCCACCAGAAACTGTAAAACCCAGCCCAATATCATTATCTATTCCACTGATTGTCGATCTACAGGCAGTAACACTTTGTGGACGTGGTCTCTGTCCGTATTACTCTGAACAAAGAAAGGATTACACCAGTGGTGATGCAAGCAGCCAGATTTCCTAAGAACTTTCCATACAGTTTGGGCCAGTCTCTGGGAGGGTGTGTATGGGATTTGTGATGGGAATCTATTTCATTGCAGAAATTGGACATATTCAAATTCTACACTAAAGATGGAAATACATCATCCAAGGTATTTCTGTCATTCATGATTGAGGAATGTCCTTCAGGAAGACAGCGCAAGGAGGAGAGATTAAGGTTTAAAAGGAACAAGTACAAATGATCACAGAATCTACAGAAAGTAAAACAAAATAGTAAATAGATACCTCTTAACCTCAATCCAGTATCATTAGACACAGCAATTCCTTCTCTTCACACCTGCGTTGGCAGCCCAGTGGGACCAGAAATGCTGTGATTTTTATAAATAGCCTGAAGCTGGAAGGTCTACAGGGCTTCCAGGGTTGGTAAGAGACAGAAGAAACCAATTCACACTGAGCGAAAAGGATTCCAGCCGGATTTGAAAATACAGAACAATTTTAGATTCTTCCATGTTGAATTTTAACTCTACTTAGTTGAAATAAAGAACAAAGGCACAAAGCTCCTTGTTAGTCACCATCACCTTTGTGTTGGTTCCCTCACTAACCTGAAGTGGTGTCACAGTCCACCTCTCAAAGTTGCATTGCTGGTGTTAGTACATTTTGTTTTTGCATATTATAACTTTGCGAAGCACTGAGGGGCCGATTTGAACTGTTTTAATGGAATACAATCACAATGCTTTGAATAGCAAGCTGGTGTTAATGCTAACAGCAAACAAGAATTTTCACTTCACTTCCATCAGGATTCCAACTTATTGCTATGACAAGCTGATCTCATCTTCAAGTAGATTTGGTGATGGTAATCTTAAGGTTCAGATTTCTGTTACCTGAAATGCACATTGTTTTGGTTTGAAGGGGGCATGGGAAGGGTATGGGGGAGGGGGGTGGCTGGGGGTGGGGGGGCGGGCGGGGGGGCGTTGGACTGGTGCAGCGCGGTTGATGGAAAGGATGCACCAAGAAAATAAATCAGGATGTCACCAGCCAATTGGACTCTTGCATTCAGATCAAATTGGCTCCTGGCTTCAAATGTGATCCTTGAAAGAAACATGGGCAGGATCTTCCAGTCCCGTCAAAGGCGATCCTCCAGTGGCGGGTTCCCTGGTGGCGGCACAGGCAAGCCACACAAAATACTGTAGATGATCCTACTAGCAGCCAAAGGCCTCCAGGAAACATGGCAAATGAGGGCCAGGAATTCAATATTTTCACTCATTTCGGGGGCGATTCTCCCAAAAACATTCTAAGTGCCAAATTCGCATAAAAACTGGAGTAACTCCCATTGTTTTTCTTCGCGGGATTTTCAAAATGAATCTCCCACACTCTGTGCACCAGAGTGCCTCAGGGAGATTCACGCTGAAAATCAGGAGGCGGGGCCTATTCTTGCTGGAGAGGTCGGCAGCATGGTGCTGAGCTGGCCACTGTGGATGTGCGGATCTGTCAGAGCTGAGATTGCCCCATGCACAGTAGCCCCACACTGCTGCCCTCCCGATCGCTGGCAACCTCGATCACTGGGCAGCACAGCAACCCTGCATCACTGGCCTCTTAACCTCCCCACCGCCCCCGATCGCTGGCCTCCCAGACCTCTCCGAGTCAGCCCTGATGTCTCCCTCACCCCACTCCACCAGCCCCGATATCTTACCCTCCCCCCTGCCGGTCCCGATCTCCCTAACCCCACCACACTCCCCCAGCAGTCCTGACTCTCCTGGCAGCCCCAACCCTGCGCCTCCCTGTACTTGGCTGGCCAGCACCCGACCACCCACTTCCCTCCCTCTGCCACTGATCCCAAATGCAGAGTGGCAGCAGGATCCCCCACCCACAACAATCTCCCCTAGGACCCCTCTGGCTCTGCCCCCTTGGCACTGCCTGATGCCAGGTGATTTCTGGCGAGGAGTTGACAACTCTGGAAAGCCTGTCCCCAGGGACGTGCGGAGGCCATGGTGCCCAGTAGGAAGCCCACTAAATGGCTTCCACTGGTGTCTCCCAGCCCGCTGTGCACAGCAGGCTGGAAGAATCACCCCCTTCATATTTGCCTTTTGAAGAGGAACAGGCTTTCCCAAGCTAGTAAACAAAACAATTGACAGTAATAACGCATCTTTAAATACACTCAACATCCAACAATGCTTCGCAAAGAAGGGTGGATACTGAGCAGTAGTAGGATATTAATTAGAAGAGTTGACTGAAGGTGCAATTAAAATGACGGGTGCCCCGATCTCTGGAGAGCTAATGTTGCCAGGGTCTGCCTCGCTAGCATGATGGCATGAGACAAGCTTCCAGCATTTCCTTTCCAAATCCTGAACAATACGGAGAGAAAGGCCGGCTGTGCAGCTGATGAGCTGCCTGCAATGATTTGAGAATGGACAAACACTGTGGTGACAACATTGAAGAGAGGCACATTATAGTGTCAACTGCCGTTAAGTGAAGGGAGACACAGTGCTTTGATATCTGCTTCAATACGACACGTCTCAGCATAATGAGGAGATGTGAAATGAGTGCCATTCTATTTACACTGTTGAGAATATACACATGTGATGAATACCCATGCCACCGTTGTGCTCCTAACATTTCTTGACCTTTCTAGCCCTCCCGCTATGTTTTGGTGCATCGCTGACATCCATCGCAGAGATAGAGGCAGCCTACACACTGCTACGCCCTGTTGCCTGTGATCACCTTGGCAGGCGTCCAAGACTTGGAAAGCCCCAGGCTGTTTTGGCTCTCCTACTGTGATGCAGGTGCACCCGCCTCAGCCTGTGAAATTAGCAGGAATGAGGAGGGGATTACAGCAAGAGGGGATTGGGCTCAGCTGAACATTCCCAAAGTCACCTGGGTAGAGGTAGAGTCCGGCCACTCCTCATCATTCCCAATGGTGCCTGAGGGCCCCTAGCTCAAGGGGAAGGGGCACCTGGAATGAGATCGAGGTGCCCTGACCCCCTCCCATGTGGCCACTGCTGGATGCCATCAGCGTTGACAGCAGTGGAGTGCAACTGCTCCAGCAGCACTAGTGCTATGTCCTGGAACAAGATCTCCATGGTGACCATCATTCTACCAGTGTTGACCTCAGTGAACCGGCATGCAGGGATTATAACCTCAGACTGCACATGGACAGACTCCTCCATCATACATTGCAATCTGTGGAAAGCACTGATGTCCCTTGCTGACACCCCCCCGACTGTCGCTGCAGCTCCAACAACTGAGTTAGGATCGAGTCCGGGGGTTTATCATCCGACTCAGATTGAGCAGAATCCTGGTCTTTAGCATTACTCCGAATGCCTGTGGAACTCAGATGCCCCTTCCTCCTCCTGCCGTGGTGCAGGTTGTGTGCCACGCTCATTGGTTTGTGGCTCTGTGGCTGCTCTAGGTTCCACTGAGGTATGTTTGGGTGCTGGTGGAGGGTGTGGGTGAGTGCTGTTGCGGGTCTTCTGCATGTCTTTCTGCATCATCCTCATCCGAGCTGTCGTCATGGCTGCAGATGAGTGCTTGGCTCCTGGTGTCACTTGGACACTTTGCAGAGTGCTACTGAAAGAGAGCAGGGAAAATTAATTCATGGCAGGCCACTGAGAAGCAGCAGGATTGATTCAGAGATGTGTCGTCTGAGCAGCGGCTGGGGCAGGATCCTCACCTGGACATGCGCCGCTGACCTCACCACCACCACATAAGTGGTCCTGATTATCTCAAGGCAGCTCCTCAAAGGAAGGTAGGGATTTTATTCTACCATTCCTCCACCTGTCCAGGATGTCTCCCTGGTATTGTGGGCAAGTTGTCCCCCATAAAGACAGATCGAGAGGTTGTGAGAAGGACATACGCCAGGATGGGCAATAGATGGTTTCCTAGCCAGGGATGTCCACATCCAATAAATGAATAAACATAGAAACATAGGTAATAGGAGCAGGAGGAGGCCTTTTGGCCCTTCAAGCCTGCTCCATCATCCATTTTGTTCATGACTGATCATCTAACTCAATAGCCCGACCCCCGCCTTACCCTCATATTCTTTGATTCCCTTCACCTCAAGTGCTGTATCTAACTGCTTCTTGAAAACATTCTATGTTTTGGCCTCAACTGCTTTTTGTGGCAGTGAATTCCACAGATTCACCACTCTCTGGGTGAAGAAATTTCTCTTCATCTCAGCCCTAAATGGCCTAACTTGTATCCTCAGACTGTGACCTCTGGGTTTGGACATCCCCACCAACGGGAACATCCCTCTTGCATCCATCCTGTGTAGTCCTGTTAGGATTTTATATATTTCTATGAGATCCCCTCCTCAGTTTTCTGAACTCCAGTGAATACAATTCTAACCGATTTAATCTCTCCTCATAGGTCAATCCCGCCATCCCAGGAATCAGTCTGGTAAACCTTTGCTGTGCTCCCTCTAGAGCAAGAACCTTCTTTCTCAGATAAGGAGACCAAAACTGCACCCAATATTCTAGGTGTGGCCTCACCAAGGTCAGTTTCCCACCAGCATGAAAATTGTTTGGAATCTTCTACTCCTAATTGTGATAACAGGTTGGATTGCTGCTGCCTCATGTCGGAAACCATATTTTTTGCCTTGCACCCCATGAAAGCTTATTAAAAACCCTACTCACCGAAATCATACCTCCACTCCAAACTCTGCCTGGAGGTTTGCACATTCTCCTCGTGTGGCTTTCCTCCGGGTGCTCCAGTTTCCTCCCACAGTCCAAAGATGTGCAGGTTAAGTGGATTGGCCATGCTAAATTGCCCCTAAGTGTCCAAAGATGTAAATGTGTGGGGTTACGGGATAGGGCAGGGAGGTAGGCCTGGGTAAGATGCTCTTCGGAAAGTCAGTGCAGACTCAATGGGCCGAATGGCCTCTTTCTACACTGTTGAGATTCTATGAATTTTATGAATAACGGCCACACTGGTGGCTAATTAGACCAATGTGAATCAGACGTGCGCCTGGCAAAGTGCACTTCACTTCACTCACAACTTCGAGCTTTGTACATGTAGCATTCACCGACCTTTCACTGCGCTGCATTCATGGCCACTCCGACTCCATGCCAAGGCTGCTTATGCAGCGCCAGTGGGAAAGGAAGGGGTTTGTGAGGCACGCACTTGAGTGGTGGGGGGCAGGGGTTTGGGGATGAGGTGACTAGACAGAAGCAAGGGAAGGAGCTGACAGAGACATATGACTTGGGTGGGGGACACATAATACTGTAGCTCAGGAGGGAATTGGTAGACAGAGACACATGCCTAGGAAAGGAATGGGGAAAGGAAGAGGGGGCATCAGTAAAGCATTCGAGAGGCAGTGAACACCACATAGTCAGGACTAGGATGCAAAGGTAGTTCTGGGATTGTGTGCATCATGTGACAAGGCTATGCCTGGCACTCATGACCTTGTCCCGGTTGAAGGAGGGGGAGGTTCTGTCCGTACTGTGTCAGTCATGCATAACGTTGTGCGCAGCGGGTGGTCAGTCTCTCACACATTTAGGTGCTGAGGTTTGGTGGCTTGGTAATCGGACACTGATGGTAGTCAGAGTCAGGGGCAGCATCTGCATCTTACAAACAGAGAACTAGTAACTAAGAGGAGAGCACTCAGGGGGTGGGGAGTCTTGGTAGGTTACTGTGCATAGGGCTTCAATATTGGGAGGGGTTAGGTCAGCAGAGGTGTCAGAATATCAACAGAAAACAGGGTTGGTGGGTAGCACAGCGATCAGTTACAATGGGCTCCAGGATTAGGTGGGGAGGAACAAGAGTGATTGGAGGGAGGGAAAATTACACATACAGCTCTTCCAAGTCGATAGGAGGGACTTGGACAGTGACGGGATGGAGATTGAGGGTGGGTGTGGCTTGTTGAGAGATGCCGATCTTGCCTTCAGCACAGGAACAGTCCCAGTACTCACCAACCAGCTCTGCTGCCCGTTCCTCAAAGGGGGTGAGTGGCCTGAGCTCCAGCATCCCCATTCCTGTTAGGGATCTCTTTCTGTCGTTGTAGGTGATCTTGTCCTGCATAAAGACAGATGGACAGATGGTGAGCAAGATAGATAGCAAAGCAGATAAACTTGCCTGCCTTCTGCGTGTGCTGAGTGGACCTATGTAAGGGCTGAAGATGCAGCTTGTGTAGGAGTGACAAATGGTGAAGAGATGAAGGTGTGTGTGAGAGAATCAGTGAAGATGTCCCTTGTGCTAGTAATGTGTGAGATCCCTCTGCACTGTAACCCTGCCAATGGTTGATGGCCTTGTGAGAATGTGCGTTGACGGTGAGGAGAAAGTTGGCTTACCCTAGGGGAAGTGGATAAGATCCTTCATCCTCTTCCTACGCTGGAGAATCATCCTGTTCTGTGAAGCATTGGCACTAACCACCCTGGTGATCTCCTCCCAAGCCTTGGTGGCAACGTTGGTGGACTTCTTTTTCCCATCACAGGGAGGAAGGATCTCCTGCTGGTCACTGACTGTCTGGAGGAGTGCCGCAAGCACCTTGTCACTGAAATTGGGCACACATGTTTTGTCTCTTGTAGGGGCCATTGCTTGCCACACTAAGTCCTGAGCTGCAGAGAGTGAATGTGCAAATAGGTGCCATTTAAATATGGCACTCAATAGCATGAACCAATAAGATCACAGCAGATGGATGAATCCCAGTTTGCCCCACCATCAGGTATGACCTGCTCCTCATTCAGACATACATAATGAAGCAGACAAAATGGCGAGGAAACCCGCCATGCTGGCCAATGGGAAACGCGTTGACTGTCCTGCCCACCACTGCACTCAGTCTCCAGATGGAAAATCCCACCCATGGTTTCTAGTAAAAAAGCCTTAGTTACATTGCAATGTTTACACTGAGAATGTCGTGTACTAAACTGATTCTTTGGATCAGTTTTCTAATGTTGTATTTTATTGGCCAATATTCATTCTGAAGAAAGCAACAATGTCAGGATTTGTTACAGGAGTGACCTGGTACTCCCAGTGGGACCATGTCATGTCCATCATTGGGAATCACAAGGTCCCGCTCACTGGACAGTGTTATTTCTCCTGCCCTGCCAGGGCCAGGACAGGAAACCCTTAGGAATGGTGGGGAATGGGTTGCAAAGGCCAGGCAGGGAGGGGTGCAGGATGGTGGCGGGGGGGGCTCTATCATGGACCTCGATTGCCAAAGGGGGCAGACGATGGAGAATCCTGACTTTCCCACCCTAGGACCATGCGAGCTACCCTGCTGGGCTTCCCCCAGTTCCCGACCTCCTACCACCAACTAAAATTTGTGGTTGGGGCAGGAGGTAGCCATCATGGTCATTTATTGGTCATTTAACGGCCTCAATTGGGGCAAGGATGGTCTACCCATAAAATCATGGCAAGATCAGGGTGGGGAGATGGGCAGCAGGAAAATCACCAACAGAATGTTATGCCCCCCCCCAACCCCCACCCTGCAAATCCACCCATGGCGGGGTCAGGGCCTTAAACCTCTGCCTATTGTTTTCCAGCTTGACAAGAAAAGACTCTACCTGGTGAAAACATTACAGTTCTGGCCGTGTAATATTATGAGTCGGGGCTGGATGTATTTTTTATTGAAATGGGTCTGGAGCTGATAAAGCAGCAGCAAGGGATTTGAGCTGTACAGAAGAGACAGTCACTGGGCAGAACAGCCAGGGACAATCTTTGATGTGCTAAAAGGCATTCAATCCAATTCAATTCCAACATGTATTACTCATTGTCAAGTGGTGCGCCATGTGACTGGGAAAAAAACAGAGCTCTTGGAAACAAAGTGATGCTCCTTCAGTCAAGATTAAAATGTCTTGCATGTTCAATGGATTTGAAGAAACAAGGCTTTACTTTCCCATTGAGTTTCCATTCATTTGGGTCCAATGGGATCATAAATCTGAAATGGCTTTATATCATCTTGTTAATACAATTTTATCCTCCTTTCACTGTAAAAAGAAAAAAGATACATCATTCTAACTGCGGGCTATGATATATTGATGATGATTGTCTCTAACAGATACTCTCAGGGATACCTTGTCAAATGTCTCCCGACTATCTGATAACTTTTAATGTCTTAATAATCCACAATAATGCATCTTAAGAATTCAAAGTTTTGCAATATCTGTCTCCCAACCATGCAGGTGATGAACCACAAGAGGGACCTAATGCAGTTTGTTGGTATTTGGATCAAAAGAGCCCTTATCAATTTTTCCGCTGGGACTATTGTGATGCCTTACAAAAGTTCAAGGAGGGGTAAAATTAGTTAAACGGTAAGTTTAACGAAAAGTGAATCGTGTGGAGGATGGAGAAGATCTGCAGAGAGATTTGGACAGGCTGAGTGAGTGGGCGAGGATATGGCAAATGGAGTATAACGTTGAGAAATGCGAAGTTATACACTTTGGAGGAAATAATAACAAATGGGATTACAATCTCAATGGAAACAAATTAAAACATGCTACCGTGCAAAGGGACCTGGGGGTCCTTGTGCATGAGACGCAAAAGCCCAGTCTGCAGGTACAACAGGTGATCAAGAAGGCAAATGGGATGTTGGCCTATATTGCGAGGGGGATAGAATATAAAAGCAGGGATGTCTTGATGCACCTGTACAGGGCATTGGTGAGGCCGCAGCTGGAATACTGTGTGCAGTATTGGTCCCCTTATATGAGGAAGGATATATTGGCATTGGAGGGAGTGCAGAGAAGGTTCACCAGGTTGATACCGGAGATGAGGGGTTTGGATTATGAGGAGAGGCTGAGGAGATTGGGTTTGTACTCGTTGGAGTTTAGAAGGATGAGGGGGGATCTTATGGAGACTTATAAGATAATGCGGGGGCTGGATAGGGTGGAGGCGGAGAGATTCTTTCCACTTAGTAAGGAAGTTAAAACTAGAGGACACAGCCTCAAAATAAAGGGGGGTCGGTTTAAGACAGAGTTGAGGAGGAACTTCTTCTCCCAGAGGGTGGTGAATCTCTGGAATTCTCTGCCCACTGAGGTGGTGGAGGCTACCTCGCTGAATATGTTTAAAGCGCGGATGGATGGATTCCTGATCGGTAAGGGAATTAAGGGTTATGGGGATCAGGCGGGTAAGTGGTACTGATCCACGTCAGATCAGCCATGATCTTATTGAATGGCGGGGCAGGCTCGAGGGGCTAGATGGCCTACTCCTGCTCCTATTTCTTATGTTCTTATGTTCTTATGTAACTATTTTATGATACAGTAAAGTCATTTACGGAGGTGGTTTTAACACTCAGTAAACTTGTCACATTCAAAAGTTGTAACAACTCATCTGGATGTTGCTACGTGACATAAAGGGTGGAATTCTCCCATTTTGAGATGAAGTGCGGTGGTGGGTGGCTCTGGCTGCGCATACACACTGGTCAGATTCCCGGGATCCCACACCACATTCTCCACTTGGATCCTCATTAATTATGCACAGGCACATTCCCCTCTGAATCACCTGGCCGGCTGGCAGCTGATTCGTCTGCCCACTGTCAGCTCGTGGGTTCAAAGATCTGGCTGACATATTTAAACGCCAGTCCAGGAGATTCATATCACTCTCTCCAGCCCACCTATCTTCACCAGGACGTTAGCAACCCCGAGGGAAAAAGCTAGCAGCCTCCAGAAGTCGTCTGTTCCTTGATTCAGCCACCTTCCGCTGCCCTGAGCCCATCAGTGACCCATTTAGATATCTACTCACATCATATGAGTCTCCATGCATCCCCTTCCAGTAAATGATGTGGTATCTCTTTGACCCCCTTGTATCTAAGCTTTACATACAGCCTTGTCGAGGTCTTGTGGTGGCTACATCAGTCCCGCAGCACAGCGCTGTCCAGATAGACACTGGTGTGTGGCACTGTGGTGCTGGTGGGATGGGTGGGAGGGTGGAACAAGACTCCTATACTCCCCAATCCCAGGCGCAGTACTGAACCGAGACATTGGCAGCAGAAGGTTCATGGGTTCAGCAGCACGGTGCTGCCCATGAAGATCAGCTCAACATGGAGATGGAGGGCAGGAACCGGTCTCCTCCAGCAGAGTGGTGTACAGTGCATCTGGAGCAGCACAGTACTATGGCAGTATTGTACTCACAGTTCACTATTGTGAACTGAGGACTGCTGTGAGCATGTCACTCATTAGCAATCAGGTTCCAGACCGACGTCATTTCGTGTTGGTGTGACACAAGATTGTAAGGCCTGATGAGATACCGGCAGGCAGCTGTTTTAACGAGCACTTGTGAGGTGCAAATGAATGCAAATGGTGTCCACTCAACCAGCCGGCAGAAATATCGAACTGCCATGAACCTGCCTTCGGAAGAATTGCAACATCATTTTTCGTTGGTGGGTTTCTGACGTTTTGGCTCCAGTAAATTCTCTGTTCCTGCCCGTCACCGAGCAGGCAGACGGGAGAATTCCACTCAAAGTGCCAGTTTGATACTTAAGAAGTGTTTCCAAACCTGTTCCATTTATAAAGTCCGATGTCC
The DNA here is from genome assembly GCF_964213995.1 of Mustelus asterias. Lineage (NCBI taxonomy): Eukaryota > Metazoa > Chordata > Chondrichthyes > Carcharhiniformes > Triakidae > Mustelus > Mustelus asterias. The sequence continues at coordinate 108,038,027 of NC_135804.1, forward strand.
CCACTTAAAGCAGGAAGTCAATAGAAACCTGTAATTTGCAGCAGCACAGGCAGAACACTGTAATTACAGTGTGGCCTAAATGTCACAGAGATTGGAAATTATAATGGGAATAAAAATAAGTTCAGAATATATAACTTTACAAAAGGAACTTAAGTAGTCCAATTATCCATTGCCTTCTATCCCAGTTTCATCCAAAGACTGCAGTTGACTCTCCAAACAACCCCATGCTGGTGTGAATCATGTACTGGCTTTAGCTACTGAATTAGGTGATTGTGACTTTGGATGAACATTAGACCAATGGTGCACTCACCCTAATGTCTTCTCTAAGAAGGCCAAATCATTTTGATGATTCAGTATCACTGAATGCTGAACCAGCTCTTTCATAAACCACGCTGATGTGGCCTGCGAGGGTGTCCCAAATTGAAACACCCGTTCTTAGTGGTGTATAAAACCTCAGTGAGGAACCAGTCCAGTCATTGTATGACAATTATTAAAGAAGAATTATTAATTTATAAGAAAATAAAAATACACATGAAAAGGACTACAATACTCTCAGACACTTAAGTACATGAATAATTAAACACACACACAGTTTATGTGGAAATTACCCCTTGTTCCAAAATATATCTAAGATCCATGAACTCACTAAAACTTTCCTTTTCCAAACAACATCCAAATTAAATAAATCTATAAACCAAATCCAGTTTACAGTTACCACACTATACAGAGCTAATGATCAAGTCTGGGAAACATCTTCTCCTGGTCCAGCGAGGGATATCTAAACTGCATTTACGAAGGTTTCTGCAGTACCTTGGCTCTCAAACTTGGATGCAACACGATAGCATCTCTGAGAAGTAAAAGATGTTACAGGACCCCTTGTGTGTGAAATGAGTCCTCGCCTTCTGGCTGTGAGTGGTGCACTGGCTTGTGGCTGCGAGGTGTGGATTGGGGTAAACACAGTAAGAAGTCTAACAACACCCAGTTTACCCCAGTCCAACACCGGCATCTCCACATCATGACTGGTGTGGATCGGCCGGTCTGCTTCTGAGGGGGGTAAGTTTATACTGTTTCCCCCTTTATGATTTTGAACCCGAGAATCGGTTGTCTACATATCTCGGAATCTTTCCATTTGTGGAGCTCAGCATTTCTATAACCCTGAATCACCCAGTCACTTTGGGTAAACTGTTTCTGCTTGGGGAACTTGACATTGCTTTAGCAGTCATCTAAGTAATCTGTTTCTACTCCGAGAGCAATTTACGCCTGATGCTCTTTAGATACTCTCATGCCTTTGGAATGCCCTGATCACTTTTAGAGGCTTGCCTACCCCTGGAAATGTTGGTTGTTACTGTTGCTAGGCAGATTTCTACCTTTCAGGCCTTTTGAATTTTTGTTATTTTTGCTGCTAGGCAAATCCTTAAGTGCTCTCACAGTTGATTCCCAGTGGCAGGAACAGAGTGGGAAATCTGGTAGTTTCTCTGAGCCAGTCTAGGAGTTCAGTGTTAAAGGGAGCAGGGGCCAGGAGAGATTGCAGATTCTCCTGGCCCCAAAATACCATAAAAAGCCTGAGAGGAATTGGCTTTCAAACACTCTGCAGTTCCTTTAAGTGCATGCTGCATCCAATAGTCTCCCAAAATGGCATGAAGGTTCTTTGCCCAATGCAGGGCCGTAATTTTCCGACATTATAAGTAGGTTCCCCCTCACTCATGGGCACATGGATTACCCATGAGTAGGCTCAATAAAAATGCCAGCGGGTGGAGTGAGAGGGAAGAATGGAAATGGGGCAAATTCTGCCCTGTGATTCCTGAAGTGAAAATTGACCTCAGCAATTTTGGGCCTGGTTCTCCCATCCCGGCGCGCACATGTTTTTGGTGCATCAGATTGAGGGATGCGCGAGGTTCGTGCATGCGTTCCCAATGCATGAGGGTCTTCCACAGCCGGAGAGCAGGCATGGTCGGGACTGCGTGGAAACCGGTGGGAAGACAGGTAAGTGATTTGAATCTGTTTTTAATCTGATTTAAGTGCCATCATCAGGCCTGGGACTGAATTCTCTGGGCTCGATAGCATCTCCCACCCCTCCAGGAGTATTTCACTCCAGCAGGGTTTACAGTAGCTCCCCATTTGCGGGGGACTGGCGGGAGACCACGCCAGAGTGAAAGAGGGGCAATTGGGGCACCCCAGGGAGTCAGGCAGCAGGGACTATTCCCTGGCAGTGCCAGTCTGTGCCCCCTGGCACTGTCCAAGGGGCAAAGTGCCTATGCCCGTGGGCACCTTGGCACTGCCTACCGGGCATTGGGCAGTGGCAAGGGGCCGGGAACAAGGGGCTGGGGTCTGTTGTGGGTGAGGCCTGGGGGCTGGAGAGAGGCCAGCGATTGGGGCGGGAGGATGGTCTGCTGGGAGGGATCTGCCTCCTGGGAGGTCTGCCCCCTGGGGGGGGGGGGGGGGGGGGCTGTCTGCCTTCTGTGAGGGGGGGTTGGCTCCCGGAGAGGGTCAGCAATGGGGGGATCTGCTGGGGGGGGGGGGGGGCGGATGGTGGGGGGGTGGTCACTGCTGGGGGCGGTGGGAAGATGGAGACTGTGGTGCTCCGGGACAGGGAGGGTTGCGGCTGGCCCGGGAATGCTCATGCAGACCGCGATTGGGCCATGGGGGTGTCGCGAGTGCCAGCAATGCGAGTGTCCCGGGTTGGCCAGCGATCGAGCTGGCCAGCAAACTACAGTCTGACAGATAGGGGCCACTGCGCATGTGCAGAGTTGTGGAACTGTCAGACTCTGGTGTGAATAGGCCCCGTCCCAGAGCTTTTAATGATATTCACGATTGTGACCTCTGCATTGCACAGAGTGTGGGAGATTCGAGTCTGAACTCCCACTGAAAAAACGATCGCAAATTGCACCATTTTTCCCACCAATTCAGCACTTCGAATTTTTGGGGAGAATTTGTCTTTCAAACAGAATAAATACATGTTATGAACAAAGAACAAAGAACAAAGAACAGTACAGCACAGGAAACAGGCCCTTCGGCCCTCCAAGCCTGTGCCGCTCCTTGGTCCAACTAGACCAATCGTTTGTATCCCTCCATTCCCAGGCTGCTCATGTGACTATCCAGGTAAGTCTTAAACGATGTCAGCGTGCCTGCCTCCACCACCCTACTTGGCAGCGCATTCCAGGCCCCCACCACCCTCTGTGTAAAAAACGTCCCTCTGATGTCTGAGTTATACTTCGCCCCTCTCAGCTTGAGCCCGTGACCCCTCGTGATCGTCACCTCTGGGAAAAAGCTTCCCACTGTTCACCCTATCTATACCCTTCATAATCTTGTATACCTCTATTAGATCTCCCCTCATTCTCCGTCTTTCCAAGGAGAACAACCCCAGTCTACCCAATCTCTCCTCATAGCTAAGACCCTCCATACCAGGCAACATCCTGGTAAACCTTCTCTGCACTCTCTCCAATGCCTCCACGTCCTTCTGGTAGTGCGGCGACCAGAACTGGACGCAGTACTCCAAATGCGGCCTAACCAGCGTTCTATACAGCTGCATCATCAGACTCCAGCTTTTATACTCTATACCCCGTCCTATAAAGGCAAGCATACCATATGCCTTCTTCACCACCTTCTCCACCTGTGTTGCCACCTTCAAGGATTTGTGGACTTGCACACCTAGGTCCCTCTGTGTTTCTATACTCCTGATGACTCTGCCATTTATTGCATAACTCCTCCCTACATTATTTCTTCCAAAATGCATCACTTCGCATTTATCCGGATTAAATTCCATCTGCCACCTCTCCGCCCAATTTTCCAGCCTATCTATATCCTGCTGTATTGCCCGACAATGCTCTTCGCTATCCGCAATTCCAGCCATCTTCGTGTCATCCGCAAACTTGCTGATTACACCAGTTACACCTTCTTCCAAATCATTTATATATGAAGTTATGCTTCAGTTCTGTGCATGAAAGTTCTACTTGGGTCACAGGTTAGTTGCCTTAAATTAAAATAGCACAGTGGCTACAAAAAAAAACATCATAAAATATGACATCAGGACCGTATACACCTGCATGTTGGTGAAAAAGCTTTGAAAAACAAATCTTTGAATATAATTCAACCGTTTTATTTCCCATGAAACCTTACGGGAGGAGCCTGATCAGATATGATTGAAACTGTAATGAAAACATGTTATTTTTAGAGGCACTCATTATCAGCAAATTTTGATGACATGCTCCACTGCCAAAGTACGATGAGGGAAAACATTGCATTGTAACAACACAGTGTCATATTCCAGCCTTTGATACTTCCAAATCCATAATGAGCTATAGAAAATAATGTGTAGCTGGAAACGGCTGAGGTTTTTAAACTCGGTGAACCTTTCAGACTGCAGCATAGATTGTGAGAGCGTGAGTGTTAGGTATGCGGTATTTACTCTTTGCAACACTTCTCTCATAGCTGCGTGACTCAGGCAGCCTTTGCTGATGCACAATATCTGGGAAAAGATTGAGATGAACGAGTACAAGTTTGTCGAGTAAAAAGCTGTAGTTGGGTAATTAGGAAAAAGCATCCTCCATAGAGTTAATCAGAACCTGAGATTAAGCTTTGTGTGGGCAAGGGTGCAAAATAGGACATAACTGCAGGGCTTTGGGGCAAGAGTAGGGAAGGGGACTGATTGGGTAGTTCTTCTATAAAACCAGCTGACTGAGGCATGATCAGTTGGCTGGCCTACTTGATGCGCGATTAATTCACACGGGAGGCTAGGACGTACCCGGGAATGAAGGCTTTTATTCACGACAAATAGGAGCACACTACTTAACAATATTATCCCAGACTAAAGACTGCTAGGAAGTAGCAGTGACCTTTATACCCCTGTAAGAAGGCGGAGCCGAACGGAGTGTACCACATAAACAATAATAACAGATGGAACACCCAAACCCTAACCCCAACAGTAACAAGAGTAACATATGTACAAGTACCCATAGTGATAACCATCTATGGTTCACCACACTACTTATGATGTGAAACACAGAAGAACAGATTTAGTTGTGGACAAACAGGGCTGAGTGTAAGTACGTTTTGTGAAAGTGCATGACGTTGACACCACGAGTGATGCCTAAAATGATCTGGACTTGCCATCTGATCTCCAAATGTGAGGATTATAGAGTCTTACAGTGCAGAAGGAGGCCATTCGGCCCATCGAGTCTGCACCGACCACAATCCCACCCAGACCCTATCCCCACAACCCCATGCATTTACCCTAGCTAGTCCCCCTGACACTAAGGGGCAATTTTTGCATGGCCAATCCACCTAACCCGCACATCTTTGGACTGTGGGAGGAAACCGGAGCAGCCAGAGGAAACCCACGCAGATATGGGGAGAATGTGCAAACTCCACACAGGCAGTGACTGTGCCGGGAATCGAACCCGGGTCCCTGGCGCTGTGAGGCAGCAGTGCTAACCACTGAGCCACCGTGCCGCCCCATGGATGCTGAAAGGAAGCTCAAGATTTCCTTTCTGAGCAGCACAGTTGAAGGGTCAGATCGTTCACGAAGCAGCAATCACCTTCAGATTTCTGTACCCCGACTCTGCTCCAAGTATCTGGTCAGCTGGTCTGAGGCCAGCTCCTTCAGAAATATAGAGTGCTCAGTCACGCAAAAAGTTCCAACTGAATGTTGGGGGGGAAGGCAAGTTATGCCCCCTTTTTATAGCCCAACTGCCATAAGGTAAATCTAAACATCCATTGTGAATGATTGTGAATGGGTGAGTGGATGAATGAGTGAATGGGCAAGATGTGCAAGGGTGAGTAGATGGGTCAATGTGAGTGATTGGGGAGGGGGGGGGGTGGATGGCTTGGTGGGTAGGGTGGCATAAGTTAGACGAGGATTTTTCTGTCTATCATTTCCTGGGTAACTATCAGGTAAGTACATCGGAATTGTCCAAAGTCCCAACTCAGTGCCAGCAACTGTTTCAGAGTATCTCAGGGAACAGGTAAGTTTAAACCTTTTGGGTAATTCCTATGGAAGTCAGCGTGTTGGCATTTCCGCAGGGTTCCGTCACAACAGTCAGGAAATCGAAAAATCTGAGGGTATCAGGGGGCAACCTCTCCCTTCGTTGGGCTCATACCTGGCACATTGGAGGATGGTTGTGGTTGTGGAGGATCAGTCATCTCAACTCCAGGACATCTCTGCAGAAGTCCCTCAGGATAGTGTCCTAGGCCCAAATATCTTCAGCTGCTTCACCAGTGACCTTCTCTCCATCATAAGGTAAGAAGTGGGGATGTTCGCTGATGATCGCTCAATGTTCAGTACCATTCACGACTTCTCAGATACTGAAGCAATCTTTGTCCAAATGCAACAAGACCTGGACAATATTCAGGCTTGGGCTGGCAAGTGGCAAGTAGCATTTGTGCCACGCAAGTGCCAGGCAATGGCCATCTCCAACAAGAGAGGATCTAACCATCACCCCTTGACATTCAATGGCATTACAATCACTGAATCCCCCACTGTCAATATCCTGAGATTTTTATTGATCAAAAACTGAAATGAACTAGCCATATAAGTACTGTGGTTAGCAGCGCAGGTCAAAGACTAGGAATTCTGTGACGAGTAACTCACTTTCTGTCTCTCCAAAGCCTGTCCACCATCTATAAGGCACAAGTCAGGAGTGTGATGGAACACTCTTCACTTGCCTGGACGAGTGCAGTTCCAACAAAACTCAAAAAGCTCAACACTAACGAGGACAAAGCAGCCCACTTGATTGCTACCCCTTCCTCAAACATTCACTCACTCCATCACCAGCAAACAGTAGCAGCAGTGTGTGTCATCTACAAGATGCACAGAAGGAACTCACCAAAGTTCTTTGGCAGCACCTTCCATACCCACGACCACTCACATCTAGAAGGACCAGGGCACCAGACGCATTAGAACACCACCATCTGGAGGTTCCCCTTCAAGTCATTCACCTGACTTAGAAATATTTTGCCATGCCCTAATTCTCACTGGCTCAGAATCCTGGAATTCCCTCCCTAACAACACTGTGGGTGTACCTACACCTCAGGGGCTGCAGTGGTTACAGAAGGATTTCACCACCACCTTCTGAAGGGCAACTAGGAATGGGTAATAAATGCTGGTCTAGCCAGCAATGCCCACATCACAAATAATTAAAACAAACTTTTTTCAGGCGTTGAGTGGTCAGGATTTAAAGGACAAAAAACAAAGCAACTTACAGTACAGGAACAGGCCCTTCGGCCCTCCAAACCTGCATCGACCATGCTGCCCGTCTGAATTTAGACCCCCTACACTTGCAGGGAACATATCCCTTTATTCCTATTCATGTATTTGTCCTGATGCCCCTTAAAAGTCATTATCGTATTTGCTTCCACTACCTCCCCCGGTAGGGGTTCACCGCCCTCTGTGTAAAACACTTACACAGGAACACGGTGGAATACAATGCCACATATGGTGGTGAATACAAGTTCAGTTGTCACCCCCAAAGGGGAACTGGATAAATAATTGAAGGAGTAAAAATTGCAGGGATAAGGGAAAAGAACAAGGAAGTGTGATTAACTGGATTACCCTTTGGTAAAACGTGGCACAGACTCAATGGGCTGAGTGGTCTCATTCTGAGCTGTCTACCAGTCTACCATTCTACAATTCTGATGAAATGACATCATATACCATAATTTCTCCAATTATTGGCATAACAACACTGAAGACAATGGATGCCAGTTTGTCGCTGATACTAGCGTTGCTATGGGAACCAAACCCCTCCCTCCCAGCCAAGAGAGTGCAATCAGTCACACAGTGATAATTGACTCCAGAAAACCCCACAAAATCTGAAACACAACAAGTTGAATGTCCTTTTCATTGTGCCAGAGGTGGCTGAGCCTGTTTTACTGCTGCAGAGGCCAGAGTCCAGCAACTGCGATTTCCCTTTCGACCGACTCCAAAACAACCTCCACAGGATGGTCACAAACCCTGTGTCAATCCTGCTCATGATCTGAGAATTAGGTTCACCTTGATCAATTTGCCAAACAGTGCCAGCCAAATCAGGAGAGCACAAAGCACATCCTACCAACTTCACACCAGGTTCCTCTCTGTGTGGAAAGTCCCGGGTTTTGATCTCTGCCTGCGGTATTAACCAGAGTTTTCTGGGAAAATAGCGGCATTTAATGATACAGGAGGCAAGATTTTCTGGTCCTGCCTGCCATGGGAGTCCTAGCAGACGGGACAGAAAATTTGCCGGACCATTTAAAGATCCATTGACTTCGGTCTGGAATCTTCGGTCCTGGGGTATGTGCGGCTGAAAAATCCCATCCAGGATGTTGTGCCACATCTAAAAATCAGACAGCAAGCTCAGGAAATTTAGAGATATGTTGTGACTGGGCGGCACGGTCGCACAGTGGTTAGCACTGCTGCTTCACAGCTCCAGGGACCTGGGTTCGATTCCCGGCTTGGGTCACTGTCTGTGTGGAGTTTGCACATTCTCCTCGTGTCTGCATGGGTTTCCTCCGGGTGCTCCGGTTTCCTCCCACAGTCCAAAGATGTGCGGGTTAGGTTGATTGACCATGCTAAAATTGCCCCTCAGTGTCCTGAGATGCGTAGGTTAGCGGGATTAGTGGGTAAAATTAGTATGGATATGGGGATAGGGCCTGGGTGGGATTGTGGTCGGTGCAGACTCGATGGGCCAAACGGCCTCTTTCTTCACTGTAGGATTTCTATGATTCTATGACTGGTGAATCATCAAAACGTGCTTATAATTTATCATGATGTTCAGTACCAATCAACTTCATTCAAAAATTGAATAATTTAAATTGTGGAGTCTCATTTATCGGGTGGTAAATCGTTTTTAGAGATTTAAAAATGTCAAATTTTTCATTTTTAATTTGCTGTTCACTTCATTTCCCTACTGTTTCTACCTAATTATTACATTTATCTCTCTGTTAATTCAATCTTACTGTCCCTCTTTAATTATTTATTGAATCTAGTTTGACTCTAATTTAGAATCATAGAATCAGTACAGAGCAGAAGGAGACCATTTGGCCCATCGGGCCCACACTAACAAAAATCCCTCCTAGGCCCAATCACCACAGCCCCACATCTTTACCCTGCTAGTCCCCCTGACACTAAGGGCCAATTAAGCATGGCCAATCAACCTAACCCACACATCTTTGGACTGTGGGAGGAAACCGGAGCACCCGGAGGAAACCCATTTACATCGGGAGAATATGCAAACTCCACACAGACAGTGACCCGAAGCCAGAATTGAACCTGGATCCCTGGCACTGTGAGACAGCAGTGCTAACCACTGCCACCATGCCACCCACCTTACCTGCCTTCCTTTGTTTCTTTCTCAATTCTTAAACCTCATTGGACCACAATTTCCTCGGAGTGGCAATCAGTGTTGGTTTGCCACTTTGTACCAATTTGCCTGTGCTAAAGTTGTGAAACGCCTGACTCACCCGACATTCCTTACTCAGGCCGGGTGAGAGTCAAGCACCAGCAAGTCCGCAGCCCCAGTGTTGAAGTGTAAAAGAAGCAGAACGAATAAGGCTCCATGGAGGTGGTGGTGTAATAGTGTTGTCACCATAATCCCCAGAGACCCAGCGTAATGCCCTGGTGACTCTAGTTCAAATCCTGCCACAGTAGATGGTGCAATTTGAATTGAATGAAATAAAAATCTGGAATTGTCTGATGATGACCATAAAACCATTGTCGATTATTGTAAAACCCCATCTCGTTCACGAATGTCCTTTAGGGAAGGAAATCTGCCGTCCTCACCTGATCTGGCCTACATATGATTCCAAATCTACAGCAATGTGGTTGACTCTTAAATACCCTCTGAACAAGGGCAATTAGGGATGGGCAATAAATGGTGGCCTAACCAGCGACATCCATCTCCCACAAATGATTTTTTTAAAAAACACATGAGTTTAAATATCTCACTAAAAATAACAGGTCAGAAAAAAAGATAATTGGATTGGATGTGGGGGGTGGGTTTTCAGACATGGGTGGGGTGTCTGGACATGGGAGGCAGCAGACATCATCGGATGGGCGGGCATTGGGTTGGGTGGGGTGGGGTTGGGTCAGGGGGTCAATTTGGTGGGTTGGAGGTTGAGTAGGTGGTGGGGGTCAGGTCAGGAGGAGTGGAGTCAAGTCAGGTCAGTGATGTGGGAGTTGGGTCGGGGGGGTGAGGGTCAGGTCGAGTCAGTGGAATGAGGGTCAGTTTGGGGTGGGTGGCGGGGGTGGGGGTCGGGTCAGGTTGGGCATGTGGTTTTGGTGGGGGGCCAGGTCACTGAGGATGAGAAATACCATGAGGGTGTGGGGGAGGCCCCTGGGTGGGGGGTGGGTGTGTGCGAGCTGTCCGGTGTGGGGCTTGGGCTGGGTCTTTAAATAGGTATGTTGAATTAGTAATGCTTTTGTTTCTTCTACTCTTTCAGAGTAACTATTCATGTAACACTGACAGAAGCATCCAAAGTTAGTGATTTAAATCACTTTGTCGGATGGTTCCCAGAGCAATTGTCCTGGTGAAGTTAGCGTTCTCGAGAATTGTGTCATAAGGGATACACCAACACATCTTTGAGGAATGCCCCCCAAATCTGACACTGGGCAATCAGGAAGTTACAGGCCAACATGTAGGGAGATATTCTGTGATCGAACCATTCACTGAGGTTTCAAATGTCCTGTTCTCCTTAACCTGCCATTATCAACACATTTCCATGAAGTTAGGGCGCAAAGATTTTTTTACTGTGAAGAGTGCAGGAAAAGAATCCAACATGACATCGGGTGCAATGCCCCACTCCAGCAAGTTCCAGCACAATGTTGTTTCCATTTTTACATTTGCTAATGCATTTGTTTCACATTTCCAACATTCAGATTTAAAACAATTTCATTTTTTCTTGCTTACCACAACATTATTTTCCTTGGGAATATTCAGACTTGACATTGAATAATGTCCATCTCTAACTGTTCTCTGATGGCATAAGTCAGTTTACCATCTAGAAATCCATTAAATCCCAGGATTTAGTGCTCAGAAGCCTCTTAATCCCTGTAAATGTTAAGATCGTAGCTTGAAAAATAGCAGTTCTTCATCTCCGTCAGGTTTGTGTCCACGGCTTTCAATTTTGAATGAAGCTGATATATGACCAATCCACCTCCATTGTTTGCCAATTGCTCAACTAGCACTTTGCAGTTTACAGTTATAACCATTTTATGAAGAAAGAAAATAACATTTTTATCTCTAAGTCACATTTTCAATCCACACACTACTCCTGAGATGCTGGGAGACTGTGCACTAGGCCACTATATTAAACTTCTTGGCCTCGCACCTAATATTAAGATTGAATGTTTTAAATATGAGGAAGTAAAATATTCCATTCCAGAATATTGGATACACTACAATTGGGAAACGTAAAGCACAGATGATTAAACTGTGAATATGAAGTACAATGGACACTACAGACTGGACCACTTTTCTGATAGAAAGAATGGTCTTCTGTTAGTCTTGCAGAAATGTGTCGAAGGCGCTTCTACTTTGTGAGTTCAGAAACTGTGTAATCCAGGAACATATTGCCATGTCTTCCATGGAAAAAAACAACACAATGTTAATGATACAGACTGTTATTAATAGGAAGTTTACAAGTGCAGTTTTGGGGATGTTATGACCAGGTGAGATGGAATAAACTGACTTCCCTCTATTCTCCAGCTGGTCCCAACAAAGGTTTTATTTTATTTTTCATGAGGATATGCCTTTTTCAAATCAGAATGCATTTAACTATTTAAGCGGTGGGCAATATGAAGCCAATCACCATTGAGTTAAAGAAGGAGCAAATTTATTTACCACTAAACCCGAGAGAATAGATGATAAAAACGCAATGGTCGGGATTTTCCAGCCGCGTTCACCCCCAGACCGGAAAATCCCTTTGCATGGTCCACCCCCCCTTCCCATGGGGGCAGGACGGGAAAAATCTGCCCAATGTTTCAGATACGTATCAGAAATAAGGAAAGTTAACGTCTAATAAAAGAAAATAAAAGAGCACACAGGTAAGTGTCCTGTGATTTTGCTGGAGACTTGAATTTTAAATGTTGCACCTGATTTAGGTGAGCTATTTTCTTGGATACGTTCAGATGTATAAGATGTTGCAATTGTTATGGGATCTAGGCTTGCTGATAGGTTTCTGGTAGTTGGCTTCTTGAACCGGATGACGCACACTTTTTTCCAAAAGAAAGAGAGGAGGGAGCACCGTTTTTCAGTCTGTTTCTTCTGTTGAAAGCTTTGCAGTGGCTGTAGCCTGACCTGGTACACTTCACCCATTGTGTACTTCCATGGGGTTTTGGATGGGTCTGTATGTGACAGCCATTGTTTCAATTTCCAACATTTTGCATTTTAATGTCTCTTCCATAGACCGTGATGAGTTTTCATAGATCTTTGAATTATAGGACATGTCTCTCTCTTCACTGACCCGCCGAGGAATTGTTTGCTTTTTCGCCTTCACCTTGGAATGTGACCTTGCATTTTTAAGTAGTTTGCTCTTTCTCATTTTAACTTGCAAAATTTCCAGTCAGTTGAAAGTTGAAAAGTCATATTTTCAAAAATAAAAGTGCATAGCCTCATGACAGGGATTAAAGAATACACGATGAATTGTGAATCTCAAAGATTTGCTGGTTGATTTACAACTTCTGCTACTTGTTTGTTTTATTCAAACATCTCACTATTTGTGTCCCTGTTATTCTTAAGAACTTGCTAGATTTGCATATAAATTGGCTGTTAAACTCGCCACGCTAAGTGAATTCTGATCATGAATATCGTAAGTACCTTTTAATGACATGAGGGTCCTATTTTACCATTTTGATTCTAAGTGCTGGGCGGACTTGATCCTGGGGGTATTTCAGATCCAACTTTTAGACCCGTTCTCAGGTGCCCCCATACGCACTCTGCCTGAAAAATACCAGCAATTACAAATCACGCTGCACAATCCTGTGGGCGGGGCTTTACGCGCCCAAAATCCTGCAGCTCCAATCGGTGCCTCCAACTGCACATGCGGAGAAAAAAAATAATAGAATGCTGCTCCCCTGCCACATCCTTCCCAAGCCAGATAATGCCTCCCCCTGGCCCCCACAAACATTGTCCCACCCCTCCAACATTACTGACCCCCTTATCCCCCCACCACCCAGAGCGATCATGGGTCTCACCCTGCACTTGTCCCCCCATCGATCTCAGGCAGAGTGGCAGCAGACCCCCATTCCGCCAATACTGATCTCAGGCAGAATGGCAGCGGACCCCACTTCCTCCCCCACCGATCTCAAGCAAAGAGCCGTTGGATGGTAGGCAGCTACCTCCTCACTAACTGGAGCGCCCAAATTGGACTTCTGTAGAGCATGTTTGTTTTGCGCAGATTCCGGATGGGCGAACGTGGTGCTAAAGGGAGAAGTGCCGGTAAGGTTGGGCGTGCAGCCCATTAAGTCAATTTAAATGCACCCATTTTGGGCGCAGTCCCAATCATGGCCATTTCTGGGCCTTGGTAAAGGGGGAACCTGCGCGGAGGCAGGCGCGGATCGCGCTACTCACCTCACGCCCGACTTTACCAAGTTTTGGCAATGCGATGGTAAAATTGGGCCCGATAATTGTTAATGACTACCAATCAACATCTCTGACCCAAAAAAAGAGCAAATGAATTGTGGAGTCTCATCCTTGCAGATAATGAATTGTCCCGAACATTTTCCAAAATGCGTTTTTGTTTCTCCTTACATTTCCTTTCTGTTTCTTTTACTTTCTTAATTGAATCTTTCCTTTATTCCTCTCTCTATAATTTGTGACTCCAATTCGTCCATTTCTTTTGTTGCCATTCCTCTGCTTCCTTTTCAATCCTTAAGTCTCACTGGTTAAGGAGATGGATGGTTTACTCTTCTATTCAATAAGAATTCCAGTTGCCCATGCCACACTGATGTGGCAGCATGGTGGCACAGTGGCTAGCATTGCTGCCTCACAGCGCCAGGGACCCGGGTTCGATTCCCGGCTTGGGTCACTGGCAGTGTGGAGTTTGCACACTTTCCCCATGTCTGCGTGGGTTTCCTCCGGGTGCTCCGGTTTCCTCCCACAGACCAAAAGATGTGCTGGTTAGGTGCATTGACCATGCTAAATTCATCCTCAGTGTACCCAAACAGGCGTCGGAGTGTGATGACTAGGGGAATTTCACAGTAACTTCATTGCAGTGTTAACATAAGCCTACTTGTGATACTAATAAATAAACTTTAAAAACAGGTATCAGGGTGCAAGACGATTTTGAGCTGAAGGGTGAGGAAATGATCTAATAGGGGCCATACAAGGTGAGGTGCCCTGCTCCACAATGTCCCAATGTTCGATTCCCGGCTTGGGTCACTGTCTGTGTGGAGTTTGCACATTCTCCCCGTGTCTGCGTCGGTTTCCTCCGGGTGCTCCGGTTTCCTCCCACAGTCCAAAGATGTGCGGGTTAGGTTGATTGGCCATGCTAAAATTGCCCCTTAGTGTCCTGAGATGCGTAGATTAGAGGGGTTAGCGGGTAAAATATGTAGGGATATGGGGGTAGGGCCTGGGTGGGATTGTGGTCGGTGCAGACTCGATGGGCCAAATGGCCTCTTTCTGCACTGTAGGATTTCTATTAAAAAAAAGAAATGTAATTTACAGACCTCTTAAAGTAAGCTGCTGATCACCAGAAATCCTCAGTAAACATATTTGCCCAACAGATCAGTAATGAGGCAGGATGTAAAGGTGACGCTGTTGGTGTCTGGATCCCTCGGAACTGCTGGAGTGAACTATTTGCTTTACTGATGCTCAATATGGATTCTTTATGAATTGGTGATGTTTCCTTCATTAGTTCAGTAATATCATCAGACATGTGTAACCTCACAGACTGCTTCAGAGGCAAAGAGAGGTGAGATCTGCAATTGCAGGAAAACAGCCAACATCAGAGGTGCCTTATTTTACAATTGACCAAAACTTTTCAAATCCATCACCCTTACTGCCTCCTTCGAATGCCAAAATCAATGATTTGATACTAAATAGTAAGACTAGGGAACATAGACTCAAACTCGGCAAGGGTATTTTTGGACAGAAAACAGGAAATTATTCTTTGCACAAAGAGTAAGTATCTTATGGACTAAATTTCCAGACAGACTGGCTTTTCCAGTTCTGGCACTTCTAAAATGTCACTCCTTTATCCAGATCAAAGTGTTCAAAAAATGTGAAATAGAGTTGAAACATTTCAAAACATGGTCTTAAAGGAAACTTAAAGGACAATTCTATGGCTTGTCTGTCCACTAACTCAGAGGTACGATCGGAGTAGTGGGAATATCCAATGTGATTGGAAACCATGTCGGTTGCACAAGTACTTACATCGTACCAGTGTGATTAATCTGACATGTGGCTGGGATTTTACCTGGTGACTCACACTTCACAAGTGAGAAGGACAGGTGATGGTGACAGGAAAAACAATGGAGAGTCATTCGATCCATTGAGACTGCACCAACAACAATCCCACCCAGGACCTATCCCCGTAACGCCACCTGCTAGTCCCCCAGACACTAAAGATAAATTTAGCATGGCCAATCCACCTAACCCGCACATCTTTGGATTGTGGGAGGAAACTGGAGCACCCGGAGAAAACCCACGCAGACGTGGGGAGAATGTACAAACTCCACACAGACAGTGAACTGAGGCCGGAATTGAAACTGGGTGCTTGGCGCTATGAGGCAGCAGTGCTAACCACTGTGCCACTGTGTCACCCATGTCCTTTCCGTGCTTTGCTCCACTGGACACAGATGCAATATCCTGGGGGCTATTGATGAAAATGAGAATCATTGAGCAGCAGTAGGGAATATCTGATGCATTAACTGGCCTTCCATGCATATAGACCATGATTGCAGAGAGAATGGAGAATTCAACTCCAGCATGAGTGGTTTAATGTCACAGGACACTGCGGTGATGATGTGTTGTATGGATAGAGGGGCTAACTCCATGGAATGTCAAACTTGACTCTCAACTGAGTTCATTCATACCTTGACCATGGCTTGCCGATTCTGGATCTCAACATGTCAGCCATCTTAAAGAGCATGATGGCTATCCTAGCCTTGCTCTTGTAGCACCTCACTGATCAGCATCAAAGTGTTCTCCAGCACAATGGGAGCAGTGAAAAGTGACTGGGCATGAGAGGGATGATGGCAAAAAGGGGAAAAGATTGTGCAGAATTCATTCAAAGAATTCTCACTTGTTGCCATGACCCTTCTTCCCCTCGTTACAAACCCACACACTGCCTCCCATTTCAAGCAGGGTCTGCCCCTGCACAGCTACAGGTTGGGTAGTCTTTGTAAGGACCCTCAGTCATTCCAAAAGCCCAGGGGATATCAGCCAAGAGCATCAGACCTTCCTCTACTTCTACTCAAACCTGATGTGTTGCACCATGTGTGACAGGAAATGGATAGATAGCATTTAGTAGTGGCCCAAGGGTTCCACTACTAAAGCTACAGAGAAAATGTTGTGAGCTTTCTGTTCTTTAATGGAATCACAAAGATTGCCCTTTATCACCACTTTCCTGTCTTTTATTCTTGGTTGCTGGGCGGTGCTGCCTTTAACTTGCTTGATGTTGAATGGGAATTGACAGCAGCCGATGGGAGGTGTGCATGAGATGCTAGTGTTTACAGGGCTGTTTGTGTTAGCAACACTGGGGAGGCAGGTTGATGGGAAGACTGGCCATTGTATGTGATTCTGACAGTATCCACTCATGCAAACAAAGTGATCCTTGTATTAATAAGTATATCCCGGGTGACAATGTGAACAGTTGGAGCTACATTATAGCGATGGCCACCAAGTCCATCAAGTAGCATGTTTTCTATCTGCAGATGTCTGCCACCACCTGAGACACTGCTGTTGGATATGTCAAGAAACCTCAGACTCTGCTTCTATACCCTATGTCACTGGCAGTGGCCCTGTCCCAGCTTCTAGCTCCTCCCAGCTGCTGCTCCTCTCTGTGCTCCTGTTGCCACTTCTCTGTTCCTGCCCCTTTCTCTGTTGCTACCCCCCCCAACCCCCCTCCCCCACCCCCCACCGCCCCCACCCACCCCCCCCCCCCCCCCCCACCCCTGGCCTCTGCTGGCAGGCTGCTGCTGGCCACATTGCTCTTGGTTTAAGGTCCAATCTGAGACAGCCAAATGCCATTCGACCTGACTTGGTTCGGCAAACCTCCAAAGTGTAGAAAATAAACTCACAAAAAAAGGAATATGAAGAAATCCTTATTCATTAAAAGCCATTCAGAGTACAGAGTATTTAGTGCGCTATTTCCAGTGTTTTAACTAGGCTGCTTAATTGGCAATTGTCTTCTTTCCTTCCTTTCAATAACAGGTTTTCAGGGAGGCTGGGAAAGCTGCAGATGTGATATTAAACTGTTCTGAATTGCTTCAATTTAACGATGAGTTTATGTTTATGCTCAACCCTCCCTTGAGAGTTGTACACATCCAGACCAACATGCTCAAGTTAAACCCAGAAGCTAATAGTTTAGATCTGGCTTTTCGACACATGTAAGTTCTTGCCAGATAAGTAGATAAATAGAATTATACTTCCCAAAAGAGGCTTTTTAGCCCATTGCGCCTGTGTCAGCTCTTTGAGTGAGTTATACAATTGATCCTGGATATTAATAGTTTGGAAACTCTGATGGGCCATTTAGACCATGGGGTTGGTGTGAGGGGTGTAGTTAAAAGTTATCCGTGGGATACTTCTTTTCTACAGTGCAAGTAATGATGAATCTATTGTCTGTCAGTTAGCTTACAATGGTGGCTTGGAAGCCTCCTGTGTTGTTGAACTTTAATACAATGTGTATAACCAACCCTATAATAGCACTTGTCTGCAAGTGACATCAAGAAGTGCAAAACTCTATGACAACATCTCTTGCAAAGGGAAGGTGTCAAATCCTCTGACATGTTGAGGTTGCCTTGCCTTGTTCTATAAATTAAGGCTCTGGGGGGCATACAAATATATGAGATGTAATCACATTTCTACTTCCCTTATGCAGATCTTCCTCTTCCGAATTTTGGCAGTTTCAAAGGAATTCCCATTATATCCACTTTCGTATTTGTTGTATTCAAAACAGAAGAAAACAAGCAATAATGGTAAGTTGTGCTCCAAACAAAACTTTCCTCTGCAGAAATTAGGTTATGTTGATTGACCATGCTCAATTGCCGCTTAATGTGAGGGGGATTAGCGGGGTAAATACTTGTGTTTATGTAGATAGGAGCCTGGATGGGATTGCTGTCAGTAGAGGCTCAATGGGCCAAATGGCCTCCTTCTGTACTGTTGGGATTCTGTGATTCTATGAAATGTGGCAGATTGCCATGCCAAAGTGGAGTTCCTGAGCCTCACCAGGCAATGCTTAATACGGAGTTGACCACCACAGCGCAAACAACCATCTTATGAGGCAGAAGACTGCCACCTAGCCCCTCTGATTGAAAACTAATAACCCATTATTCCACTGATGATGCGTGCCTCTTCCATTCAGACTCCATTCTGGAACTGGGCCATGCCAAAATTGGTCCTTGTTTCTTTTTCTCTTTTGAAACTCAATATACAAACATTTGTCAGCACTGTGTTTTTAATTTATGATGAATTTGCCACTTTCCTTTTTTTTACAGGGGACTAAAAATAGTACAAGTGCATTAAATCATCACAATGCAGAATACCAGCTTGTTACTTACTCCTCCTTACATCTGAAGTACATAAAACATCATCCAAAGAGTTACAGAGTTTAAAGAATAAAGTAGAAGTTAGCAGCCTTTGAAGTAACCTGTCTGAAATAGTTCAAGAGATAATTATCTCATTTTATGGAGAGAGAAAATATAGTTGGGACCTGGATGGGTGAGATTCAGCTATTGTTAAGGAGAGCAAAAGCCTAAATGCTTTTATCCTCTCCCCATCTGTCTGGAAGCAGAGGTGTTTTTGAATTATTTTAAAAGTGAACTGTAGCACATTTTTCTCAGTTTGTGTGATCCAATGTAATAATCAATCGCAGTAAATTCAAATTACAATAAACTCAAAAAGTTGATTTATTCATATTGAAACACATAGTGGGGGAGTGTTTGCAACCTCATACACACACATGCATATGCACACACACATGTTATATATGCATACACATACACATATATACACACACACAAATGTATATATATGCATACACATACGTATATATACACACACATGTTTATGCACACATGATTATACGTGCATACATGTAGATACCAACATGTTGAGGAACGATGGCTGGCTGCTTAATTGGCTAGGAGCTGACGAAGTTCTTTCCAGTGGGTATTAAAGAAGCAGTCTGAGCTGTGAGGCTAGAAATGTGAAATTAAAATAATCTGAAAGGCTAAAAGTTTGTGGTCATGTGAAATGGCCCATTAATGGGTTAATTACACTTTCACAAGCAGTTTCTGCACTCCCAGCTAAAGTCCATTATTTCCCTTAGGAGTGAAATGGTGGTTGCTAACAGTTCTTCGGATATAACAAGTTTCAGTGATTCTATCTTTGTTATCATCCCAGCGTGAAGAGTCTATTATTCATCTAATTTTGTGATTATTAGTGGTCTTATAATGGGAGTGAACTCTTTTGTTCTTGTAGTCTCTGTTGGAACCGTCCAGAACAGATGGCCAATCATGTGAGTCATGCGACCTGTAGCAGCCATTTTGTGGTTAAGCAGATGTCCATTTTAAAATAGCAAAAAGGAATAAAAGGTAGGATTTCTATTCCCCCCTCCCTCATCACTCCACCATTCTGCACATCTGTAGCATGTTTTTCAGCGGTGGAGGTGGTCCGCCACTGGCTGTTGGTGGAACCTTCTGGTCACACCATTGTCAATGGGTTTTCCCACTATTCCCCACCGGGGAACCTGTGACAGCAGGTCACCATCAGTGGGACTGAAAGATCCTGTCGGCAGGAGTGGCTGGAAATGTTTGGTCAAAGTTTTGTTCCAGACGGTTTTTGATTTATTTTCGTGTCTTCTTGACACAACAGTGTGGGCAGGGTTTTCTGGTCACACCCCCAGAAGCAAGATGGGCCAGCCATGCAAAACACTGTAGACATTGGTATGACCAGAAGATCACACCCGTTGGCCAATGTTGAGCTACCTCTACTGCCAGAAAACATGGGAAGGCGGGGCAAAAAGTATAAAATCCTTTATCTGATTCTGAAAATGATTATGTTTTTATATTAGACACACTGTATAGGTGTTTAATTAGACATCTGGGCACAAGTGGCAAGATTGTGCTCAATTCATTTTCCTTTACTCCAATTTCCCTTTTTTGCGCTAGATTATTTTTAAAAATGATATTATGATCAAGCTCAGTTTACACATTAAACCACCATTAATTCTGTAGTTCTATAAAGCACCATAATTTTACCATAAAGTCACCACATAGTCAAGGCAAACATGTGGCAAATCAATGGAGAGAGAAAGAGAGTTAGCATTTTAAATCCATATGACTTACTCAGAGCCGATATTTTGTTTTATGATACATGTGGTGATTCTTCTGGTTCTCTTGTTGTGTGAGGAAGATAGTGTATGGCAGGCATTTTGGAAACATGAGCCCCGTTAAGGGGCAAGGTTTCAAAGGGTCATGTGACCCATTCAGCCATGTAAATCCTCGAGATGAGCACAGGCTTCCCAGGCTGTCTATGAACTGGAGTCAAAGTCATCAGTAGCATCTACCTCACTCTTTTTATATAGTTGTTTGTTGTTAATAAATAATTGTTTTCTTGGTGGTCACTACTCTTTCCAACGTATTACACCTGCCAACCTCAGAACAAGTCAAATGAACATTCATCGCATTCCCTTTGTAGCAATAATATCCTTCCTAAGGCAAGGGGACCAAAACTGCACACATTATTCCAGGTAAGGTCTAAGCAAACTTCTCTACAATTGAAGGACAACCTCACCACTCGTGTACTGAATCCTCTTGTGATAAAGGCTAACATTCCATTAACCTTCCTAATAGCTTGTTGCACCTGCATGTTAGGCTTCAGTGACTTATGGACAAGGACACCCAGGTCCCTTTGTACGTTTACATTTTCTAATTTCTTGCCATTTAAGAAATATTCTGCACATCTGTTCCTTCTATCAAAGTGGATTGCCTCGCATTTTCCACATTATATTCCATCTGCCATGACCTTGCCCACTCAATAAGTCTGTTCAAATCCTCCTATAGCCAGTTTACATCTTCCTCATGACACACATTCCCGCCTAGCTTTATGTCATCCATGAACTTGGAAATATTACATTTAGTCTCCACAGATATTGTGAACTATCTCATGTGCTTTATTTTGATCATCAACCTCCTGTGAGGGACTTTATCAAACACTTTCTGAAATACACATCCATTGATTCTCCTTTGTCAATTTTGTTGGTAACATCCTCAAAAAACGCTAACAAGTCCATCAAACATGATTTCCCATTTGTAAATCCATGCTGACTGCTCAATCAGATCATGATTGCCCAATTATCTATTTATCATGTACTTTATAATAGATTCCAGCATTTTCCCTATTACTGATTTAAGAGCAACAGGTGTGTAGATCCCTGTTTTCTCTCTCCGTCCCTTCTTAAACAGTGGGGTGACATTTGCTACCTTCCAAACTTCAGGAACCATTGCAGAATCTATGGAATTTTGGAAGATAATCACTAATGCATCATTATCGCTATAGCAACCTATTTCAACACTCTGGTATGAATAGTATCAGGTCCTGGGGACTTATTAACTTTCAGTTCCATTAATTTCTCCAATACAACCTTCTTACTTATACTAATTTCCTTCAACGTCTCATTCTCCCTAGTCACTGCTGGTTTGAGATGGTTGTCTCTTTTAATATGCAAACCAAGTTCTGTCTAGTTTCACTGGACAGTACAGGAGGACAAGTATCAGAAAGCAAAGTTTATAATTATTTTTGTGGGGAGTCTGTGGAAAGGAAAATCAAGTGGGCTGTTTAATGGGCACCTGCTTTGATACTGCCTGTTTTTGCGCCATCATTGAAAGTTAGCATTACTCAATGCCCATGAAGCAGATGCATGTCTTTAACTAATCCTTTAAACAATTGATTTCCTTTGAAAAGGGATTTGATGCAAACTGCCTAAGTGTTTCACTTACGTAATCTGGCTCTGGCGAGAAAGTGGGTGTTTCAGTGGTTTCAGTCCGACAAACACACATGAGGGAACACAGGCCCACTCACTGAGTTGGTCATTTCTATTCAATATGCGTCACTTCAACTGCCTTAATCTTTAAGCTGATTAAATTGAATGAGAAATATTTTCTGTCTTTATTTCATAATCATGTCTTTGTGCGTGAATTCATTTATATTTGAGGTTTGGCGTTTTTTTGGAGTTCTGGAAAAAGAGAATTTTATTCCAATAATATTTAATCTAAATGCTGAAATGTTTAAGTATCATTTGCACTAGGATAATTTCATAATGCTGTGTTGTAGCCGGATACAGGTTGTGGGAGCAACATTATAGATATTTAGTGATAAACATGTCGCTGGTGCATATTTAACACTATTCTGCGTGTAAGTCACTCCATGTTCCTGATAGTAATGATAAGATGTATCAGAGTGAACATACAGTATTGTGAATTCATACAATCGGCAGATTTAACAACTGGAAGTGAGTTATTAGCCCTTTGTTAATGAGTGCGGCAACCTGCGCCAAGAGAAAAATAGTCAACAAACTAAAAGGATAGCAGACTATTCTTTAGGGCGAGGGCTCTATCATTAACGACTATCAATGTTGTCATTATGAGGGCTCCCAGTTTGGAATGTCAGAGAACCTGATGGTTGTTCAGCCACTTAGCTGGAAAACTTGTCTTGACATCTGCCATCTTATGATATCCAAGGCTACACGGGCTCAGGAGAGAGAAGCTGGTTGCCAGTGACTTACATCAGTTTGAAGATTGGTTTTCTGCCATACCTGAGTGGCTCCAGGATCATACCAATGACTGGAAGTTGGATTCTTCCAGGCTCGTAAAGTGGTTAATTATTGTCTGTTCGAAGTATTTGGTGTCGACATTTTAGGTTAAAATATTTTCTTATGTAAGCCCGCAGAGAGGCTGAGCTTCAAGCAATTGAAAAATATTACAAGAAAGCATATCTCCTGTAGTTTAACTTCCATGTTTAATTCAGCTTTTGTCCAATCCTTATTTTGATAAAAGACGACCGTTTTGATAAATGTAACTTTATTCATACAAATTTTGTTCTTTGCACTTAACACCAGCATCAATGACTTGAAGGGTCAGACACATTCACATTTTGTGTAAATTACTTGAAAAGCCATTTCTTTTAACAAACATTTGAATGTTTTCAGCATTATTTCTATTTTACTTGACGATGTTACTAAATACAGGCCAGATTACAGAATATCTGGGCGGCACGGCGGCACTGTAGTTAGCACGGCTGCCTCACAGCTCCAGGGACCCAGGTTCAGTTCCAACGTCTGGTGACTGTGTGGAGTTTGCACTTTCTCCCCATGTCTGCGTGGGTTTGCTCCAGGCGCTCTGGTTTTCTCCCACAATCCCAAAATGTGCACGTTAGGTGGATTGGGCATAGCAAATTGTCCCTTATAGTGTCAGGGGGATTAGCAGGGTAAATATGTGGGGTTATGGGGATAGGGACTGGGTGGGATTGTTGTTGGTGCAGGCTTGATGGGCTGAATGGCCTCCTAATGTAGGCATTCCATCATTCTATGATTCTAATGATTGTAAAAATCACAGAGAAATGGCAGTTTTGCTTGGATTCCAGGTCCTGGAGTACAATAACACAGAAATAAAATTCTGTTGTTGCTGAAAATCTGAAATAAAACCAGAAAATGCTGGAGATAATCCACAGGGCTGGCAGCATCGGTGCAGCGAGAAAGAGTTAACATTTCAGATGGATGAACGTTTCAGTTCTGAAAAAAATTAATCTACCACCAACATTAACTCTACTTAATTACGATATAAATACATTTGTTTGTTATGTTGTACATACAATTATAAAAGACAAATTATTGCTGTAATTATATAGTGTGATATCACACAACATGTTTCCCATGTTAATCCAGTTCCACATGTGGAATCAGGGTCGTATTTGACAGCCCAGCACAGACAGGTGAAAGAGGCGGTGTGCTTCGCACTCCGATTGTTTTCCGAATTTCGTCAATATAGAAGTAGCCATAACAAGGGCCCCACATGTGAGTCTATGTTTCCTGCTCAGATGTAAAGGCAGCTATGGATCAACTCCTCAATCTGTCATCAACACTATAAAAACTACAACACAAAACACAGGAGTTTCAAAGAAACTGTGCTGCGACTCGGTAACAGGCAATGTCCGTTTAACTTAAACAGCACTGTGATGACTAGAGAAAGGTTTAATGGGAAGAGTGCAGTATTATTCCATTCCACAATTAATATGCAAATGAAGTATCATTATTGAACATATATTACTCTATACTATAGCAGTTAACAGATCAACGTAATAAAAATTTGGATTTAGGGCTTCACAACATCATCTGTTCATTTAAATATCTTTTTGTAGAGATCCTTCAGTGAATTAGCTATAGGTGAATATAAAATGATTGCATTATATAATCCTGTTCTTTCAAAAAGCCATGGATGCTTTGTTTATCCCACGATCAGGCTCGGTACGATGAATGGAGTTCTCACCAACTTGGACCACCAACTTGCTCCAAAATCATCTTTCCCGCCCTTCACCCCCACATGTGCTCATACACAAATAAGACCACCAAGAAACTCAGATGAACGCACCTCCACTGGACCACCGGGGCGGGGTGGGGGGTATATCAATTCAATAATGGAATACATATCTGCTGCCAGAAAATCTCTTCCAGGGACCAGTTCCTACTTGTTAAAAACATACAGTGGTAGAAATTACTCAGAGTGAACATTTAATGAACTGATTAGCTCACTCCTCCCACATTCCTAAGTGTACTATTTTAATAAGGTTGCTATCCCATTTACTTTAAACAGATTAATGATTTAATTAAAATAGCACACGGGGATACTTTCTGTTAACCAATTCATTAAAAATAACATTCAAACTAATCTCTTACCCAATAGGCTCAGATTTTGGGCACATAAAGGTGTGCCTGTGCAAAGATTCAAACACTCTAATCGTTTTGTGAATTAAAGTGTCATTTATTTCATTTGTCCTAAATTGGAGCAGAAGGTAAAACTTCTGCCAATTTTCAAATATTGCCTCATACTTTGCAATTAGTACTCACCTGTCTGCCTAAAAGTAGCAATTATAATATGCTATGAAAGGGAATTGCATAATTATTTGAAAAGAAAATATATAAAAGAATATAGGGAAAGGACAGAGAAATGGGATTAGATAGCTCCAGTTAAAATGCAATAGCTTATTTGCATGCAACATTGTCCCATGGTTAAAATTGAGATAAGTGGCCAATTCATCTGTTGTTCGGAGGTTGACCACAACATCAGGAGAATTCCCATGCTCTTCTCTGAATAGTGCCACTAGATCTCTTGGCTCTACCTGAACAGGTTTAACATTTCACCCAAAAGGTGGCATCTCCAGCAGCACGGCACTCTCTGCATTGAAATATCAGACGGAAATGAGAGAGAACTTCCCCTGTCATTTCAGTTGGACCCTGGAGAAATGACCATTTACTCCAAAATCATGACCTGAGATTGGGAGCACCATTGGGAAAATTCTGGGTGCACCTTTGCAAGTTCCTGTCAGGCTCTGAGTTGGCGGCAGCACTGTTGCCATTGAGCCAAGCTGACATTCTGTAATGTACCAAGGAAGGAGAATTCACTTAACAATAGTGAGCTAAAAGTCCTGCAGATTAGGGCCAGGAGTCACAGCTTAAGTCCGGTTTAAGGCAAACCATGAGAAGTGAAATGGCCTGGAGTTTGAAGTCTCTTTGGCTTCAGTTATTTGCAATATAATTAGAATATTTTCACCTCTGAAGTTAAAAGGGTTGAGTTTAACCAGGGGTTGGGCGGGGGGGGGGGGGGGGGGGGGTTGCGCAGGGGGTAATTATCAGCACGAGTCTCAGATCATTTTAACCCCTTTATTTGAAGGACAGTCTCCCCACTGCAGAGTCAGGTATCCCGTGTGTGTGTTGGGGTGGGGGGGATCTTTTACAGTAAAGTTGTTGTCCCCCTTTGGACTTCTTGTGGAAGATCTTTCTGGCTGCAGAGATATGCAGAAGGACAAACTCCTGCTTTACCAATACCTCCCTCAAGGTTTTGGTAGAGGAAGTGAAGACTCTGAGGAATGGCTGGCTTCACACCATCAGCAAGGACATCCTAGAGCAAGTGTCAAGGAGACAGTACAGCTCTACTTTACCCAAGCTCAAAGCAGTGTGCCCGACATCATAAGAAGCATAAGGCATAGACTGTATTATTACTCTGCAGTGTAACACTAAACTACCTGATGCGCGTTATCACACACGAGGCTTGAGAT
Source organism: Mustelus asterias (assembly GCF_964213995.1). Lineage (NCBI taxonomy): Eukaryota > Metazoa > Chordata > Chondrichthyes > Carcharhiniformes > Triakidae > Mustelus > Mustelus asterias. The sequence continues at coordinate 108,064,486 of NC_135804.1, forward strand.
GCTCAAGGAAACAAAGGCTTTTATTTACTATTACAATGAAGCTACCATGTATAGTACACGATCCCAGACTGAGGGGTCCCAGACAGAGCAGTGACCTTTATACCTCTCCCAGGAGGCGGAGCCCGACTGGGATGTACCATAATAACTATAATACAGGTGTAACAGCCCAACCCTAACCCCAACAGCAACAAGTAGAACAACCCATCCCTAACCCCAACAGCATCATATATACATACTCGTAGTACTGGCCAGACCCTGGCTCAGTACTACCTAGTGGGAACCAACGATGGTTCACCACATTCACCCCTCCTTTGAAGACAAAGGCCGGCGGGGTACAAAAAGAACAGAATAATTTGTCATCAGTCTATAAGTTCAGACGGTCAGGGGGACCGCACCGTCGTTGTGACCTCCTCAACACCGGTGATGACACCGGAGTGTACACTCGCGGTGGCATTCTCCCCAAGGCGATGTCTAACGGTTCCTCCACAGTCTCACGGGCCGGCTGACCCCGAGGTGATGATAATCCGTTGAGTTCCGACACGCCCTGAAGTGGTGACCATCTCCTGGACTCAAGCAAGCTATACACAGGAGTAAAAGGGTTAAGTAATGGGCCCGGTGGTGCCCGCGCCGTGTCAGGAGGGGAAACAATAGTTGGGGGGTCTCTAACAGAAGGTATGGGAGCGACAGGGGTTTCTACGTCCCCTGCTGCCGCCAGGTCTCGAATCGAGACCGTGTCCTCTCGCCCGTCAGGGTATGCCACATAGGCAAACTGAGGGTTGGCATGGAGGAGATGGAACTGTTCGACCAACGGGTCGGACTTGCGGGCCCTTACATGTCGCCGCAGGAGGGCAGGTCCTGAGTACGTCAACCAAGACGGTAATGAGGTCCCAGAGGAAGACTTCCGAGGGAATGAAAACAGCCTCTCATGGGGAGTAGCGTTGGTTGCCGTACACAGGAGTGAGCGTATGGAATGGAGCGCATCAGGGAGCACCTCTTGCCAACGGGAGACTGGAAGGCTTTTTGACTTCAATGCCAGTAAGACAGCCTTCCAGACTGTAGCATTCTCACGTTCCACCTGTCCGTTACCCCTAGGGTTGTAGCTCGTGGTTCTACTAGAGGCAATCCCGTATGAGAGCAGGTATTGCCTCAAGTCATCGCTCATGAACGACAAGCCCCTTTCGCTGTGAATGTAGCAGGGGTATCCGAACAGGGTGAAAAGATCACAGAATGCCTTGATAACCGTGGCAGCGGATGTATCAGAGCAGGGAATAACAAAAGGGAATCTCAAGTACTCATCAATGATGTTGAGGAAGTACACATTCCGATCTGTCGAGGGAAGGGGGCCCTTAAAGTCGACACTCAGTCTTTCGAAGGGATGAGTGGCCTTGACTAGTTGTGCCCGGTCAGGTCGGTAAAAGTGCGGTTTGCATTCCGCGCATACCCGACAACTTCTCATTATGGACCTGACATCCTCCACCGAGTAGGGCAGATTGCGGGCTTTTACGAAGTGGTAGAGCCGAGTGACCCCAGGATGGCATAGGTCATTATGGAGAGCCTGCAAACAGTCCTCCTGTATACTGGCGCATGTTCCACGCGACAGGGCATCCGAGGGCTTGTTGAGTTTCCCTGGACGATACATGATGTCGTAATTATAGGTGGAGAGTTCGATTCTCCACCTCAAGGTCTTGTCGTTCTTGATCTTGCCCCTCTGCGTGTTATTGAACATGAACGCCACGGACCGCTGGTCCGTGATCAGGGTGAACCGTTTTCCCGCCAAGTAATGGCGCCAATGCCTGACGGGCTCCACAATGGCCTGGGCCTCCTTTTCCACCGCTGAATGTCGAATTTCGGGACCTTGGAGGGTGCGGGAAAAAAAGGCGACGGGCCTGCCCGCCTGATTAAGTGTGGCAGCCAGGGCAAAATCAGATGCATCGCTCTCCACCTGAAAGGGGATGGACTCATCAACAGCGTGCATCGTGGCTTTCGCGATGTCGGCTTTTAGTTTATCAAAGGCCAATCGAGCCTCTGGTGTTAGGGGAAAAGAAGTGGACTTGATGAGCGGACGGGCTTTGTCCGCGTAATTGGGAACCCACTGTGCATAGTAAGAGAAGAAGCCTAAGCATCTTCTCAGTGCTTTTGCGCTAGTGGGCAGGGGAAGTTCAAGGAGGGGACGCATACGGTCTGGATCAGGGCCAATGACCCCGTTTTCCACCACGTATCCGAGGATGGCTAAACGGCGAGTACGAAATACACACTTCTCCCTGTTGTAGGTCAGATTCAGGCGAGATGCAATGCGTAGAAACTTAAGGAGATTTGTGTCGTGGTCCTGCTGGTCATGGCCGCAAATGGTGATGTTATCCAGGTACGGGAAGGTAGCCCGCAGTCCGTTCTGGTCCACCATTCAGTCCATAGCACGCTGGAAGACCGAGACCCCATTGGTGACACCAAAAGGAACCCTGAGAAAGTGATACAAGCGACCATCCGCCTCAAAAGCCGTGTATTGTCGGTCCTCTGGGCGAATGGGGAGTTGGTGGTAGGCAGACTTGAGGTCTATGGTGGAGAACACCCGGTACTGCGCAATCTGGTTGACCATGTCAGATATGCGCGGGAGGGGATACGCATCCAGCTGCGTGTATCTATTAATGGTCTGACTATAGTCAATGACCATCCGGGTTTGTTCCCACTCTTGACCACCACGACCTGCGCTCTCCATGGACTAGCGCTAGATTGTATAATCCCTTCCTTGAGGAGCCGTTGAACTTCAGATCGAATGAAGATCCGATCCTCAGCGCTGTAACGCCTACTCTTAGTCGCGATGGGCTTGCAGCCTGGCACAAGATTCTGGAACAGGGAGGGTGTGGTAATCTTCAGCGTCGAGAGGCTACAGGCGGGGCGCGTTGGGCAATTTGGAAGCTGCTGTTCTCCCACTGAAAGCGGAGGGAGTGGCCCACCATACTGTAGGGTTACACTCTTCAAGTGGACCATGAAATTTAGTCCGAGGAGTATTGGCGTGAAAAGGTGCGGTAACACCAGGAGCTTGAAGCGCTCGTAAACTGTGCCCTGCACCGTTAAATTTACCACGCAACTCCCTAGCACAGTGACAGACCGGGACTTTGATGCCATCGAAATCGTCTGTTTGACAGGTTGGATCTGGAGGCCACACCGTTTCACAGCGTCTGGGTGAATAAAACTCTCAGTGCTCCCGCTGTCAAACAGACAATAAATCAAGTGTTTGTTTACTTGAATGTCCATCATAGACTTGTCGAGTCTGTGAGGCTTGGCCTGGTCCAGGATGATCGATGGCACTGTTGGTTCGTGAGCCCCGCTGCAGGCAGCAGAGATAGATGAAGATGACCCCTGCTGGTCGTTCGCGTTCGGTGCCGACCAACATGGCTGCTCCCATAGGTCGCACGTGGGTGATGGCGCCAAAATCAGCGACCCCTGGTGGTCGCGCATCTCTTGCGACTCCGTCGACCGTAATGGCGGCGTCCTGGCCTCGCACGTGGACGAAACCCTCGACGATGCCGACGACGAAGAACCGGGCTCCGGGGAGTCGCAGGCCGCACTGCTGTTCCTGGAAGTAAGTTTGGATCAGCATACCTTCGAATAGTGCCCCTTCTTACCGCAGGCGGAGCACAACACAGCTTTAGCGGGACATCACTGCTTCACTCCCCCACAGAAGTAACACCGCGGGCCGCCTGGAGCTGCTGCTGTCATCAAGCCCGAGTGTGGGCACGCCATCACGCAGCTTTTCGAACCCGAGGGACGAGGAGGGATCAGCAACTGCTCCTGCCGCGTTGTCTCCACATGGTCTTCGGGATACAATACTAGGCTTTTGGAGGCCGTCTCCAACGTATCCGCTAGTTCTATCGACTTAGTGAGATCAAGATTACCTTGCTCCAACAGTCTGAGTCGGATATAAGATGATCCGATTCCCGCCACAAACGCAACTCGAGCGATGTCGTTCATGTTCTGGTCTGCCGACACTGCTTTGCAGTTACAGCCCCTGGCTAGCTGTAGGAGCTCGTTCGCGTACTCTTCCGTCGTTTTGCCGGGCTGCCGTCGTCGAGTGGCTAAGAGGTATCGAGCATGCATCTCGTTTGGCGGTTTAATGTAACGCTTCTTAAGAAGCTCGAGGGCCCTTGTGTAGTCGGTGGCCGCACGGATCGCGAGATATACGGTGTCGCTTACCCTCGCGTGGAGGACCCGGAGTCTGTCATCGTCTGTGGTGACCGCTGCGGAGGCTGCAAGGTAGTCCTCAAAACATTTCAACCAGTGGTCGAAGGTGTTCGAGGTGCCCGCCGCACGTGGATCCAGTGTAAGACGTTCGGGTTTTAACATTTGCTCCATACTCTCTGTATCGTTTTCTTTTTTTTTTAACGACGAGAGTTTAATTAATAGTAAACAAAATTGATGCGCGTTATCACACACGAGGCTTGAGATGCTCAAGGAAATAAAGGCTTTTATTTACTATTACAACAAAGCTACCATGTATAGTACACGATCCCAGACTGAGGGGTCCCAGACAGAGCAGTGACCTTTATACCTCTCCCAGGAGGTGGAGCCCGACTGGGATGTACCATAATAACTATAATACAGGTGTAACAGCCCAACCCTAACCCCAACAGCAACAAGTAGAACAACCCATCCCTAACCCCAACAGCAACATATATACATACTCGTAGTACTGGCCAGACCCTGGCTCAGTACTACCTAGTGGGAACCAACGATGGTTCACCACACTACCAAACCTTGCAATCAACATTTGTCCCAGTGATGTTGGCATATCTATATAGAACCCTAGAAAAGTTAGAGCACAGATGGAGATCATTCAGCCCATCTTGCCCATGCCAGCCCACGGATGCCTAGGTGCCCTTTCTAATCTCACCATCCTGCACCTGACCCATAGTCCTGTAGCTTACAGCACTTAAGATGCAGATCCAGGTAGTTTTTTAAAAGAGTTTAGGGTCTCTGCTTTCACCACTAACTTGGGCAGCAAATTCCAGACACCCATCACCCTCTGAGTAAAAATGTTCTTCCTCTACACCTCTCTATCCTTTACACCTACTGCCACTTATCTTCAATCTATGTCCCCTAGTTCTAGAATTCAGCACCAAGGGAAACAATTTTATTCTGTCCACTCTAATCCTTCCCCTCATAATTTTATACACCTCCATCAAGTCACCCTTCAGCCTTCTTTGTTCCAAGAAAAATAACTTCAACCCTGAAGCGCATCAATTGGACACGAGGCACGAAGCTTCGGTAAAAGAAGGCTTTTATTAACTAACAATGGAACTAACAGAACTTTAACACACTATCCCAGACTGAAGAGGTCCCGCCCAAGCAGGGGGTCTTATACCTCTCCCAGGAGGCGGAGCCCGACTGGGATGTGCCACAACAGTAACAACCACAGGTGTATCAATCCCACCCTAGCCCAACAACAACATTAGAACAACCCAACAACAACATTAGAACAATCCCACAGTGGGAACCAACGATGGTTCACCACAAACCCCTCCTCATAGCTATAAGGAAATAAGGAAAGCTCACATGCTATTGCAATTGCTATTTTTAGATTATGGTATGGTAGACTGGCCGTTATTGATACCCTTAGAGTTGCCAGTTTAAACCAACCACTGTGAGTTATGAAACTGAATTGATTAAATGTAGCATTTGTAGGCTCGAAAACAATCTCAAAATCCTTTGGATCATTATAAAAACTAACTCAATCATTCATGGTCTTCAGGGAAGGAAATATCACCCCCTCTGCCCTCACCCCCCAACCCCTCACCTGCCCCAATTTGTTTTGTTCCAAAGTGACTGCACCCCACAGTATGAGGTGGATTTTAACTTTGAGTGTGTTTCGTAGTTGAAGGTGTGAGGTAGGAGGGTAACCTGCCCATCCACCAGCCCCTGTCAACAAAGCTCAACAAGAGACACTCCCATCTCCCATGCATAATCCTTCTTCCTATCCCACAACTGGTGGTATGGTATCCGAATCATATCTGGGAGAAAAAGCAGAAATTATGTTGGAAGCTCAAGAATATTAGGGCCATAGAAAAGAGCGCAAGCCATGAAAGCTTGCAGGATCCCCAGAGATGCAAGTGCTAGGAGGGAGACACCAGGCCATGATTACGACATCCAAAAACCTTGTGGCAGATCCCAGGTGAGCATTCCTGCTCCTATCCCACAAAGAACATTTACATAAAGTGATTGTCCCCTCCCTCTTCCATCACTTCTGTGTAGGTGCAGCTATCAATTGTAGGCCCACATGAACTTCTGATTTCAGAATTGAAATTGCGCTGTGTTGCTGATAATCAAACTTGCTGTTTTTTAACTGTAAAATAGGCCCCTGCCTCCCATGGTGTTCAATTAATGAGGGATGGGAACGGTTCAGGAACATGACCCTCCCTCTTCCATCTTACCACCCTGCTCCTTGCAATCAACATTCCCACCAGACAGGCTGTAGGAAATTAATTCAACCTCTATATGGTTGACTCATAACATCCTCAGTGACAATGGATGCCCAATCAATATGGCCTCACCAGAATTACCCACATTCCAAGAGAAAATTAACAAGAAAGACATTTGGCCCAATTATTGTTGCGGAAGGTCAATAAACAATAACTGCGAGTGAGACTTGCCCTTGCACATTTAATGTCAATGATAATTCCTCCTGTAAGTTACCTGAAGTCTGATGTGGAAATGGTGGGGAGGTGCTCTCTACAGACCCTCTGGGACCAGAGTGGACAGGGCAAGTAACTGTGTATCTGTTCACCGGTTAGATAGTGAAATGAGCAGTGCAAACACTGAGAAAAAAGTGTAAATCCAAGTGAGTGAAAGTCAGTGTAAATTAGGTACACAAAGAAAGTGAACAAAAGATTGGATTAGGAGAGAGCAAAAAGAGACAGAAATAGTAAAAAGCAAAAATGTAAAAATCCCTCCAACAATTAAAATCTGAAGGAGTCTGACTCCACACTTGCAATAGTTAATTTTCCGTGCCAGAGGCTGGAATTTTCCAGTCCTGCCTGTGGCAGGAAATGTCATGCGTGGGACGGGAAATTTGATGGACCAGCCAAGGTTCTGTTGACTTTAGGCAGGAATTGGGACCGCTGAATACCGGCCTCGAGCCTTTGACTGTCTGTATTTAATACTTATTAGACTGCGAGAAGAGTACTTAAAAGATGACAATCCCTAATTTTCCGTGGTGGGTTTAGTTCCTACCTGCCATGCAAATACAGGAACCTAATGAGTCAGACAACAAAGAGGCTGTTTTTACAAAACTAACGGTGTGACAACACATCCTGAACAGCAACATTTGGATTGACCACATACCTACGCTCACCTGAACTTGCTGTGGCACTTGCACTTCAATAATATTACACTCTCTATTCATTTGACAGCAACATTCGAGACAAAGTTATCATGTGCATTCAATTTGAGTAAAGTTAATAAACCATGCGTTCAAGGATTCCAGTTATTGCTTATCGGATGTTAAATAACCATATGAAATGAACTCTGCTTCCTTGCGTAACTCATTTTTCAGAGTGTTTGAAGCCATAAATATGAATTGTTGTATTGTTGCTCTGTGCTATGACTAATTGTGGTTAACTTAATGTACACCTGTCATGTCTATTGGCAGGGCGCCTGGCCCGGATAGACTAAGTTAGAGGAAATGGTGCCCATAAAAGGTGACGTTGGCCATATTCGGTGATGCTTTAGATTGTGCACTTCATGACTTATTGCACACTCTAAATGCATTATGAAAGCTAGCGGAAGTGATTATAGCAATAAGTGTTACCTATGTAATTTACTATATAAAATAAAAGCAAATAAGCTGAGGAATTGTAGATAGACTTGTGCAAGCTTATCTCTTGTTCAATAAAACAGGAACAAATGTGAAGCAGAAGTCAAACTGCATCACGTTTAATAAAGGGGATTAGAATACTTATACTTTTGTATTGTTAGGTGCTGCTACTCGTGTTTATTCTAATTTACTTACCAAGAACAGTCAAGAGTATTCAGACATTAGACTCTAAGTAACTACAACAGAAATGTGGCAACAGGAACTAAGCTAAAATTACAAGAAATTATGTCCTGTGACTTTTGCATATCATAGCTACTCCTAGCAGAGCGAAGCATTAATGATCTGTCAGTATAATTTTATATCACTCACCATCACTTTCTAAGTTGCTGCTTAAGGAGATAAATGTGATATGAGAGAAAAATGATCATCCTTTTAAGCTGGTCATTCAATCATAATCATGCTCACTATGGACACAAGGCCTTGCTCTCTTTTCTGCTAATTCTCACAAAGCCTATTATCACTCTTCCATTTAAACTCTCCCATATATAATGCCAACACCAAACCTTTTGTTTTCCCATCTGAGTCATCAGTATCTTTCTGAGCCATATAGTGAAATCTTCTTCCTGTAACTCACTTGCATTCTAGCCAAGTCATTCTGCATTAGTAATCCTGAATTAATATGTAATTTTTCATTTGGACTGTCCATTCCAAAGGTATACAACCTCCATTTCCTTACATTCATCAACAACTACTGTACTTCTCAGAGATGACCATTGTTGAGAACCTATTTATTCTCTTTTCTCACACCCTATTTCATCCTGCAGAGTAACATTCCCATGAAAAACACATCTAGATGGAGCAGTGTGACTTCTTGCCTTTCTATACTGTTTTCACCAACATTTGATTTCCTAGGCAAATAAACACGTTTGCCATCATTTTATCTCACAAATCATTTTTCCTTATTTCTATTATCCTTCCCTTCTCTTGTTCATACTCTGGACATTGTCATTGGGAAGTTGCTGTTGAATGCGCCCCTCCGCCCCCACTGTTTTCTTTCAGTACGCAATAACCTTCATCTTGATACAGATCAATGACAATTCCAAGTCTTGGTATCCATTTAGAACTTCAAGTCAGCTTTGGCTAGGTGAATTTTCATCTTAATTTAAACCTCATCCTCTGTAACCAAAATCAGAACCAGGGTATTTCAAATCCCCGACTTCAGCACAATCTCACCAGTGAATTACCCACTGAATTAACAGACCAACTAGAAATCTATTTACTTTGGGGGAACAATTTCCAGAGGGTGAACTAGAGGTCCCTCTAAAGTGGGAATATATCTCTTAAATGGTGGCTTATGAATTTCAGTCTTCTTTTGTTTCTGGGGTGTTGGAGGAAGAATCTTTTATAAAATGAGAGGGAATACAAGCCTCCCTGGGTTCTCTTGAAACCTCCCTGGAGGTGTTTGTGGAAGAGGTAAAGGTGAGGAGGGAAATTTGATTGCCTTGCCCACCAAATAGGGAGATAGATTTCAGAAGTCGTCAATTCCAGAATTGCTTTGGATACAAAATACTTCAATGACCTCACCTTGAGTGAGTATTGCTCTTTATTCGTCATGACAATAATCCTTCACCCCCTCTTATTCAACACTAATGAGAATTTGTTTCCCTCCTGCACTTCCTACAATCCTTGGCATAAGATTTAAAACTAGAAGCGTTCTCTTACCACATTCCAGCCTTCACACAATCATTTATTCCTCTCAGAACTGCATCCTCACATCTCACAACTGGTTCCCATTGAATGCCTTTCCATCTTTTATATCTTGCTGCTTGTCTCTAAATGCATACCAACAGCAGCTCCATGCATCTACTTTCACACTACCTTCAGCAACCACTCGCAACATTCATCCTCTCTCTCTGAAAGATAAAATGCAGAAAATATGTCCGAGAGAAGCAAGGTCAAGGGAGAAGAACCCAATTTGGAAATCCTCATGAAGCCGGAGCTGTACAATTTTACAGATCTGTGAGAGATACACATCAGTCATTTTGAGGCTGAATACTTCACTGATTAATTACAATTCCAATTATATTTCCCCTTCATTAAACACTGGAAAAGCTCACATTCAGCCAACTCGTCCAGATTACATTTCACTGTGATTCATGATCTCTGAAACTGCACAGTCTCCCAATGTCAGCTTTATGTATTTTTCTTTCCTTGGATCCCTCTCAATAGCAAGACCTTCTCAATGAACTTGCCTCAAAAGAGGAGTCTCTTGAAAATACAGTGTCACGTGCTCCATCACACCCAAGCCTCAACATGTAGATTGGCACCATGGTTGAATTAGAGAGTGAGGCATAGGGATCTGCATGTAGCAATGTACCTAGTACGAATAAGTTATGGCAAAGCCCACCCAGAACAGACTGTAGGGCAAGGTCTGCTCCAGCTTTCATTTTACTACAAAAGAGCATTAATCAGCATGTTAAATAGACTTTTAATCCACTGTCACCCAGAGTGTCCAACTTGCCTTCTTTACAGCCTGCTGTATCTGCATGCTTACTTTCAGAGACTGGTGACACCAAAGTCTCACTGATCAATTTCACATGCTGATTTAAGTTTAAAGTTTATTTATTAGTCACATGTAAGACTAACATTAACACTGCAATGAAGTTACTGTGAAATTCCCCTAGTCGCCACACTCCGGCGACTGTTCGGGCCAGTGCACCTTACCAGCACATCTTTCAGACTGTGGGAGGAAACCAGAGCAGCCAGAGGAAACCCACGCAGACACAAGGAGAAAGTGCAGTCTCCGCACAGACAATGACCCAAGCCGGGAATCGAACCCGAATCCCTGGCGCTGAGAGGCAGCAGTGTTAACAACTGCGCCATTTTAGTTCAATCATCTGCTGGTAATAAATTACTTTTATTCAGATTTTGGCGTTTTCTGTACAATTTCCTTTTATTACAGCTCGCTGGTCTGTATTGTCAATAGCCGAAAGGTGAAGTGAATTGTTGGAAAATTCTTCAACATTGAAAGGAAGTAGTGAAATGTATAACAAAGATTATTAATGCTGTGACGCTTCTTGTCACTTTTCAGCAGAATGGATTAAGGAGGTCAATGAAAGTGCTGAGATGTCAACTGATCTGGCATCTTCCGCCCTTCCTATTCCTGGCTCTCTCAATTATTCATTGCCAGATGATGCTTCTTGTTTCTGCACCTCCTCCAGTTCCAATCCAATGGCCTCTTGGGCTGGATTGAATCTTCTACAAGCAACTCCAAGCATCTGGTGTCTTCTAACATGTCCAGTTTCTGCTCATTCTGCTTGTTCATGCTGTTACTGCTGCTCTTATCCCAACTCTTCATCCATCAAGACTACTGAAGCAAAAATAGCACCAATAATCAATATCAGATGTTTACTTAAGTTAAGTAGGGCAAACAGATCAAAAAAACTCATCTCCAAGTTTGGAAATTCCTCAGAAATGTAGTAAATGGAATAATAACAACAAAACTCACATTGATATAGCCCGTTTAAAGGAATGAAACTAAACTAATATGGCAGGGGGGTGGGAACCTTTGCAAGGATTCAGAGTGGGGGAATTAAGAATGCTTTATTCTTAATGATTTTGTGGAAATTGATGGGATTGAAAGTGGATAAATCTCCAGGTCCTGATAATCTTCATCCCAGAGTACTTAAGGAAGTGGCCCTGGAAATAGTAGATCCACTGGTGGTTATTTTCCAAAATTCTTTGGACTCTGAGCTGGTTCCTACAGATTGGAGGACAGCTAATGAAAGCACACAGTTCAAAAAGGGAAGTAGTGAGAAAACAGACAACTATAGACCAGTGAGCTTAACATTGGTACCGGGGAAGTTGCTAGAGTCCATTATCAAGGATTTCATAACTCGGCATTTAGAAGGCAAAGTCAGCATGGATTTACAAAGGGGAAATCATGCTTGACAAATCTATTGGAATTATTTGAGGATGTAACTAGTAGAGTTGACTGAGGAGAACCAGTGGATGTGGTCTATTTAGATTTTCAGAAGGATTTCAACAAGGTTTCACATAACAGACTGCTATGTAAAATTAAAGCACATGGGATTGCAGGTAATGTCTTGAAATGGATAGAAAACTAGTTAGCAGATAGGAAGCAAAGAGTTGGCATAAATGGGTCTTTTTCTGATTGGCAGTCAGTGAATCTCCTTGCTATAGAAGGAATACAGTGAAGGTTTACCAGATTGATTCCTGAGATGGCAGGTCTGTCATATGAGGAGAGACTAAGTCAGTTAGAATTATATTTACTGGAGTTGAGAAGAGTAACAGGGGATCTCATAGAAACTTATAAAATTCTAACAGGGTTTGACAGGGTAAATTCAGAAAGAATGTTCCCAATAGTGGGGGAGTCCAGAGCTAGGGATCATACTTTGAGAATAAGGAGTAAACATTTTAGAACTGAGGTGAGGAGAAATTTCTTTACCCAGCGGGTGGTGAATGTGTGGAATTCACTACCACAGAATGGATAATAGACAATGGACACACGGACAGAGTACCCTTCGTCATCCAGTACTTTCATAAGAACATAAGAACATAAGAAATAGGAGCAGGAGTAGGCCATCTGGCCCTTCGAGCCTGCCCCGCCATTCAACAAGATCATGGCTGATCTGAAGCGAATCAGTTCCACTTACCCGCCTGCTCCCCATATCCCCTAATTCCCTTATCGATCAGAAAACTATCTACCCGTGATTTAAACATATTCAACGAGGAAGCCTCCACCACTTCAATGGGCAGAGAATTCCAGAGATTCACTACCCTCTGAGAGAAGAAGTTCCCCCTCAACTCTGTTCTGAACCGGCCCCCCCCTTATTTTGAGGCTGTGCCCTCTAGTTCTGGTTTCCCTTCTAAGTGGAAAGAATCTCTCCACCTCTACCCTATCCAGCCCCTTCATTATCTTATATGTCTCTATAAGATCACCCCTCATCCTTCTAAACTCCAACGAGTACAGACCCAATCTGTTTAATCTCTCCTCATAAGCTACACCCCTCATCTCCGGTATCAACCTGGTGAACCTTCTCTGCACTCCCTCCAAGGCCAATATATCCTTTCACAAATAAGGAGACGAAAACTGCACACAGTACTCCAGTTGCGGCCTCACCAGTGCCTTGTACAGTTGCAGCAAGACCTCCCTGCTTTTATATTCTATCCCCCTCGCGATAAAGGCCAACATTCCATTCGCCTTCTTGATCACCTGCTGCACCTGCAGACTGAGTTTTTGCGATTCGTGCACAAGGACCCCCAGGTCCCTCTGCACAGTCGCACGACGTAATTTTTCTCCATTTAAATAATATTCCAATTTACTATTATTTCTTCCAAAGTGGATAACCTCACATTTGCTAATGTTATATTCCATCTGCCAGATCCTCGCCCACTCGCTCAGCCTATCCAAATCTCTCTGCAGACTTTCCGCGTCCTCCACGCAATTCGCTTTCCCACTCACCTTCGTGTCATCAGCAAACTTGAATACCCTAGATTCAGTCCCCTCCTCCAGATCATCTATGTAAATGGTAAACAAGGAACGGAGAAGCTAGGACATCTTCTCTGGAGTCTTCTACATGTCATCGATGAAGACAAATATCTCACCAAAGCCATCCCCACACCCCCACTACCTGCCTTCAAACAACCGAGCAGCCTCAAACAGACCATTGTCCGTAGCAAACTACCCAGCCTTCAGGAGAATAGTGACCATGACACCACAGCAACCTCTGCAAGACATGCCAGATCATTGACATGGATGCCATCATCTCACGTGAGAACACCATCCACCAGGTACATGGTACATACTCTTGCGACTCGGCCAACGTTATCTACCTGATACGCTGCAGGAAAGGATGTCCTGAGGCATGCTACATTGGCATGACCACGCAGACACTATGACAACAGATGAATGGACACTGCTCGACAATCACCAGGCAGGAATGTTCCCTCCCTGTGGGGGAACACTTCAGCAGTCAAGGGCATTCAGCCTCTGATCTTCGGGTAAGCATTCTCCAAGGCAGCCTTCAGAACACATGACAACGCAGAATCATCAAGCAAAAGCTGATAGCCAAGTTCCGCACACATGAGGACGGCCTCAATCGAGATCTTGGGTTCATGTCACACTATCTGTAACCCCCACGACTTGCCTGGGCTTGCAAAATCTCACCAACTGTCCTAACTTGAGACAACACACATCTCTTTAACCTGTGCTTAACCCTTTCTCCACTCATATTGTCTGTACCTGTAAAGACCTGATTACCTGTTAAGACTCACATTCCAACTATTATGTTGTAAATTGAGTCTATGCCTATATATGCTCTGTTTGCGAACCCAACTCTTCACTCACCTGATGAAGGAGCAGTGCTCCGAAAGCTTGTGCTACTAAATAAACCTGTTGGACTTTAACCTGATGTTGTGAGACTTCTTACTGTGCCTTAAAGCTTACTGAATTGTGGTCACTGTCCTCAAACTGCTCCCCTACTGAAATGTCAACCACCTGGCCGGGCTCATTCCCCAATACCAGGTCCAGTTCGGCCCCTTCATTAGTTGGACTATCTACATACTGTTTCATGAAGACCTCCTGGATGCTCCTTACAAACTCTGCCCCATCCACGCCCCTAGCACTAAGTGAGTCCCAGTCAATATAGAGGAAGTTAAAATCTCCCAGCACAACAACTCTGTTACTTTCACACCTTGCCAAAATCTGCCTACACATCTGTTCCTCTATCTCCCGCTGGCTGTTGGATGGCCTATAGTAAACTCCTTCCTATTCCTGAGCTCTACCCATATTGCCTCACTGTATGAGCCCTCCGAGGTGTCCTCCTGCAGTACAGCCGTGATATTCTCCTTAACCAGTAGTGCAACTCCCCCACCCCTTTTACATTCCTCTCTATCCCACCTGAAACATCTGAGTAACATCAAACTGAGTAAGACTTTTTAATAGCAACCCCTCACACCTTTTAACAGGTCCATGTGCTGCTCCTTCTGTTGCGACTGCTTTTATTCAAGCAACATTTTGGCCATTCGAAACAATGGAGCTAGAATGATAGCTAACCCTGATTAGGGTAAATAAGGAGGGAGAAAGATCAGTAACGGGTAATTTGTCAGTTCAAAGTATTCCTGGAAATTCAATAAAACACAACAGCACATATATCTCTGGGGAGGCAATGGCCTAGTGGTATTATCGCTAAACTATTAATCCAGAAACTCAACTAATGTTCCGGGTACACAGATTCAAATTACGCCATGGCAGATGGTGGAATTTGAATTCAATTAAACAAAATTATCTGAAATTAAGAATCTGCTGCTGACCATGCAACCATTGTCAATTGTTGGAAAAACCCATCTGGTTCACTAATGACCTTCAGGGAAGTAAATCTGCTGTCCTTATCTGGTCTGGCCTACATGTGACTCCAGAGCCACAGCAATGTGTAGACTCTCAACTGCCCTCCAAGGGCAACGAGGGATAGGCAATAAATGCTGGCCAGCCAGTGACGCCCATGTCCCACGAATGAATTTAAAAAAACGAGAACCTACCCCTTTAAATAATCAGCCTCTCAAACTAGGCAAGAGGTTTGACTTAGAAGATTAAGTGCTGGACAGGAATTGCAATTTTTCAAATTAAGAAAGTATTAAACTGCCAACAAAAACGCATTTGCAAGTATTCATTGAGGCACTCAGATTCCAGCAGCTACAATAGCCGTCTAAGGAAACGCAATGGGGAACAGGAATTGAGCGGAAAGAGGGTGTGCATTTTAGTCAATGATTTTAACTTTATAACCACCTTCTTTCCCAATGGCTTTGAAAATGTCTACTTTAAATATTCTTCTATTCCTTTGTGGACTATTTTAATGGAAGTGTTATAATATTTTAAGTGAATAGATTAACAGCTCAGTTAAAATGGAGAGCTCAAGAATTTCATCTGAATCCCTTAAGTGTACTGTAATCTTTGCGCAGTATAATTTAAGGCCTATGATTGAAGTACATCAATGCACTTGGTGACATGAAGCACTATTTCACACCATGGCTTATTTCTCAGAAGCCTTGCCATTTTATAATGACCGTCATTCTTTTTCCCCAGGATATCTGTTCTTTCAGTACTTGAATCTGCTAATATCAGCAAGTTGTAGTGTTTCTAAGGCACCTGAACAAACCAAGGAGGCAAGGTAAGTAAGTCTGCAACACAATGAGGCATGTTTGGACTGCACGGTGCATTTTCTGAATTGATTGGTATTTAAAAGTTCAGGTCTGTTGACAAAACAAGTCAATTAGAAAAGAAAAAATCTTAAATACCCTGTTCATTCATTGCATAGAGGTGTCTCCCCTAATGTTTGCTTTCTCCTATAGATGTTAAGCCTAGGGCGATTGTCCAGAATTAAAATTGTATGTTCTTTTGGCAACTTGAAGGATTTTTCACAGCACGTGAATTAAGCACTGACAGATATTCTTGTCTCGATATGAAAATGTACGTTACCTGCCTTTCAAATATCTGTCAGCTATTGGTCAACTATATTAGACTGAGTGAAAGAGGCTGAAATTGTCATGTAGGTTTACATTAGAATCTAGAGAAACAGGACATTTGGTTCATATGGTTCATGTTGCTTTCTATACGTGTAAAGAAAATGTCATTTAAAAAAATATTTCTGGGGTTTGCTACGATATTCTATAAAGCGCGATTGTGTGTGTGTGTGTGTGTGTGCGTGCAATTTATTTAAGCTGGGAACTGAGTGTCTACAAAGTGAGGACTTCAAAGTGGCTAGGTGTGAAAGGCAGACTGGGCTTCCTCACACACTGGCTTCCTCACACACACTGGCTTCCTCACACGCTGGTTTCCTCGCACACTGGCTTCCTCACACACTGGCTTCCTCACACACTGGGCTTCCTCACACACTGGCTTCCTCACACACTGGGCTTCCTCACACACTGGCTTCCTCACACACTGGCTTCCTCACACACACTGGCTTCCTCATACACACTGGGCTGCCTCACACACACTGGTTTCCTCGCACACACTGGTTTCCTCGCACACACTGGTTTCCTCGCACACACTGGTTTCCTCACACACACTGGTTTCCTCACACACACTGGTTTCCTCGCACACACTGGCTTCCTCGCACACACTGGTTTCCTCGCACACACTGGTTTCCTCACACACACTGGTTTCCTCACACACACTGGTTTCCTCACACACACTGGTTTCCTCGCACACACTGGTTTCCTCGCACACACTGGCTTCCTCGCACACACTGGTTTCCTCGCACACACTGGTTTCCTCGCACACACTGGTTTCCTCACACACACTGGTTTCCTCACACACACTGGTTTCCTCGCACACACTGGCTTCCTCGCACACACTGGTTTCCTCGCACACACTGGTTTCCTCACACACACTGGTTTCCTCGCACACACTGGCTTCCTCGCACACACTGGTTTCCTCGCACACACTGGTTTCCTCACACACACTGGTTTCCTCGCACACACTGGTTTCCTCACACACACTGGTTTCCTCGCACACACTGGTTTCCTCACACACACTGGTTTCCTCGCACACACTGGTTTCCTCGCACACACTGGTTTCCTCGCACACACTGGTTTCCTCACACACACTGGTTTCCTCACACACACTGGTTTCCTCGCACACACTGGTTTCCTCGCACACACTGGCTTCCTCGCACACACTGGTTTCCTCGCACACACTGGTTTCCTCGCACACACTGGTTTCCTCACACACTGGCTTCCTCGCACACACTGGTTTCCTCGCACACACTGGTTTCCTCGCACACACTGGTTTCCTCGCACACACTGGCCGCCTTGCACACACTGGGCTTCCTCGCACACTCTGGACCTCATGCACTGGACCTCCTCACACACTGGGATTCCTCATGTACGGGTCCTCCTACCACCTTGTGATCTCTGCCTCTTGACAAGTAGTGCATTCACTTCTCCCGCAAGGCGAGAAAGAGGTGTGAGTGTTTGCATTGGCTTATGTGCAGCATTGGCAAAGTGATAGTGCAGGAATGAAAAGAGAATTCATTGCAACTGATTCTCTGAATACGATTAACTGGCTAAGAATGGAGCCAGGGAGAGAAGTTGCACCCAGCTGGACAATTGAGAAGGGGAGTGGGAGGCGGATGGTGTAGTCAATGTGCCGTGGAGTAGAGCCAGCACAGACACGGGCTGGAAATAAAACATTTATCTTTTCTAAACAAATGAATAGACCTGTATAAAGAACTTTCATGGTCACTTTCTTTCAAGGGTGAATAACCCAAGTTGCTCTGGTCTTGCAGCATTGATAAATCTTCCAGCACTGAAGGATCGGCCTCCTGCCTCTACTTTACTTGCAGTATGCAACTGTCCCTGTTCAGGTGGGTGAAGAGGGACAGCCTTCCCTTGTTACAGTCACATGGGATGTCTTTGGTGACTATGATAAGAGCAGTTTTGGCCATATAATGGGGTGGGGGAGAAACCAAACTGGAGGGATTCAAACACGGAATTCCAGGAAAACTGGGCACAGATTTGGGATTCAACAAAAAATTCAAGAATTGTAGAAAGGAAAGGGAGTTTGGAGATGGGGTGGTAGTTTGGAAGGATGGAGTGGTCTGGGATTTTTGTTAGGAGAGGGGTGATGACAGCAGTTTTAAAGCAAGAGAAATTGTAACTGAAGAGGGAAAACCATTAACAGTCTCTGCTAACAGGGGACCAGGAACAGAGACACTTATACTGAAATTAATATCTTCACTTCGTTCCTTGTATTCAATTAAACTGAGACTTGTCTCCCACAGGTAAAGCTGTTTAGCTAACCCCTTACATATAGAATCATAGAATCCTACAGTGCAGAAGAAGGCCATTTGGCCCATCAAGTCTACACCCACTACAATCCCACCCAGGCCCTACCCCCATAACTCCATGCATTTACTCTAGCTAGTCCCCTGGATACTAAGGGGAAATTTAGCACTGCCAATCCACCTAAACCACACATCTTTGGACTGTGAGAGGAAACCGGAGCACCCAGAGGAAACCCACACAGACACTGGGAGAATGCGCAAACTCCACACAGACAGTGACCCAAGCCAGGAATCGAACCTGGGACCCTGGCGCTGTGAGGTAGCAGTGCTAACCACTGTGCCACAGTGCAACCCTTTCCTTGGTATCATGGAAAGATTAGAGTGGTAAATGCCATGCTAAACGTTGGACAAAAATGCATACCTTTTGTCACAGTCTCCACTAATGATGCATCCTCCTACCCAGTGAACCATTCAGTGATTAGAAATTACAGCAGTATGATAACACACCCACTGTCATCAAAACTTAGTGCCTAGTTTAGTAACAGAGAGAACTGTTGTTTTCTCCATTTGACTCCAGGCAACTAGTGGATGTCCCTGTGATGGCTTTATCTGCTGTCTTGCATTGCAGGATTGGATTTCAAATGGCTACAGTTTGTTGAAGATTAATTTGTTCCGAAACAAAACAGGGATAGTTGCATACTGCAAGTAAAGTAGAGGCAGAAGGCTGATCCTTCAATGCTGGAAGATTTATTCATGCTGGAAGACCAAAGCAACTTGGGTTATTCACCCTTGAAAGAAAGTGACCGTGAAAGCTCTTTATACAGGTCTATCCATTTGTTTAGAAAAGATAAATACTGAACATTGAGATGTTTTATTTCCAGCCCGTGTCTGTGCTGGCTCTACTCCATGGCTTGTCCAGGCACTATGAGGCTGCCTGGGTTTCCAAGTTCTCTTACTCTCCCAAGAGCAAATTGATACTGCCTCCCCCCACCACACTCCACTCCACCCCACTCACCCCCCCTCCAACTCTCCCCCCCCCACCCCCCAGCCGCCACCTCCCCCCCCCCCCCACCCCCTCATTCACCCAGTGAGGGAAAGTCCCCAGTGTGGCATCACCTTTCATGAATTTCCATTTCCACTTATCACATTGACATTCTCCCCGCCAGCTTCAGACAGGAGTCAATGTCAGGACAATTACCTATCCATGGGTCAGTGTGCACGACCTGGATTTTCTGCAATGTAAGAATTTGCTATGATTTATCATTAATAACAGGATTCCAAGCATGGAATCCCAATATACAAAAGCAAATGTTGAAAAGCACAGTATAACCCCACATTTGTTCCTGAACCAGCCAGGGGTAAATAACAATTGTCTTATAGTTGCAAGGCAGTTTAATTTCCAAGTGTGTCGCCATTGAAGTGTTACACAACCATGTATAGGTCTTGTTGTGTAGTGCATTCCGGAATTTCCAGCATAATACACCATCACATTTGTAAATGGAGAGAGCGGCCGGAACGCTACCACCTCACCCGCCACGGAATCGGAGCGGGCGAGGGTCCGACAACAGAAATCTCTGTTGACCTCGGGCGGGAGTTTCCGGTCTCGCTCGAGTGAGGCCATAAAATTCCGCCCCGCATACCTTACCTGGATTTCAGCATTTCACACTTGAGCATTCAGAATCCCAAGTTCACGATAACATTCTCAGAATGTTAAATTTACAATCCTGCTCTCAGCATGAGATTTCTTCTAAATTGGGAGACTGGTCACATGCTGAAGGCCCACAGTGCTAAAGACCAAACAGAGAGATGATAAGGAACTTAAGAAGTAGTGATCAGATAATGCCAAGCTTGTGTTTAAAAGTCAGAAGATTATTGAAAAGAAAAAGTATCGAATAGGTTCGATGTTAATATGTTAAAAGAGAAGATGTTGGAATGCTTTTTAATAGCCGAGCTATTCATTTTAAATATTATCGGAAAAACAATAACGAATTTTGCAAAGCCAGCTGTTTAAATAAAATTTCCTTACGTTTTTGTTTTAGTTTCGATTGAATTAAGCTAATGATTAAAGGTGCTGTTTGCTTCAATTTTATGTATACAAACCATGATCCAATATACAACATCTTGGCAGAACAATTAGGTGTTTTTCAAGATTCATATCTGTATATGAAAATGTAAAACAAAAATAGTGAGTAGTCAGGTGTGCCACTATGAAATCCCAGATATTGTAATCTGTTGCTAAAGCTACAATTTATCGTCCAAGATCAGTTCTTCCTGAGGACTTTGGTTATGTGACTGTGGATCACTCATGGCAATCAGTCAGGTGACAGGGTTAAAGATCACACTTGGCCACATGTTTCCTCTATTATTTAAGTAGAAGCTGTTCCATAACAACGTTAGTTCCTAATAAAGAATCCTGTTTCAGAGGCTTTGGAGTCTTGAGTCAAGTCTTGAGACAACAAGTCTTTATTAACACTCATATCTATATACATATTTGTTAACTGTGCCCTAACGGACTAAAGGTACATACAGAATCACGTGGTAGGCTTGATAACTTGAGCAGTGGGATCTCTTTATTTAAGGTGTGCACTGATTGACAGTCAGATCTAAGATTGCCCAATAGGGTCCCACACTGTGAGGAGCTAATTCCCCAGGAGACATCAGACCCACAATCTTAAAGGGGCAGTCGCACCCCAAACCCCAACATACTATATATATATATATGTGTGTGTGTACATATCACAATATTTATACTAGAGGATATGAAGCTGACTCCATCCCAGCTCTTTACACATCTCTGTCTATCTCCAGACTGACTCTGGCTTTGTGTCATGTATCTTCTCACATCACTGTGTGGCCAATACTATATTCAGTCTCACATTAACACTGTATGTACCAGACCCTACTACTACAACCCACCCTTCCCCTTCCCCTACCCCCACCCAAGAATTTATCCTATGGTTATAGAGTTACTTTAGTTTACTTCAACTCTTACATTGTGATAGATTTTGTGCATTTATCTTATTATTGCAACCTTAATGCTATTCCAGTTTTATTGCTATCACGGAATTAAAATTAACAACTTTCTTACTACCCTGTCTTCCCCTTTCAAGTTATTCAAATTGGAAGTTTAGGAGGTCAGGAGGTGTGATGACTCTTCCACATCTCGCTTGCTATTCTTTCGGGAGGGTGCCAGGCTCTGGAGGTTCTGGTTCGTGTTGTTGGTTTGGATCTTGGACCGGTGTTTGGATATGTTTTCATCCAATTCCTCCATTGCTTGATATTAAACCACACTTGGTCGATCTGGCAGGTTGGTTGTTCTTATTCATGATCATTTCTTGCAGGATGGATGAAAATGGTATTAGTCTACCTGAAGGTGCCTTTTCTTCTTTTTCCATTTGGACTGTCAGGAAACTCTCGGAAGCTGAGGAAGGGCATTCCGATGGCAAGAAGAAGATTGAGCAACATACTCACCTCTGTTTATTGTTATGATGGTGCAAAACTGCTACGAGGATCCAGCATCGCGGTGATAACAGTATGCTGGTGAGAAGTTGCTGTGTGCACAATGGTTGGTGTATCTACCAACTGTACCATAAGCGTAGGTGGAGTCAGTTGTTCTTCAGATCCTTCTCTGATACCCTTTCCCCCTGAGGTGTTATAGTAATCTTGTGAGCGGTAGGTTGGACTAACCATTGGGAACTTTCCAGGTGAAATCAGAGTCTGAATGCTCTTTAGCATTTGAGGACTCAGGCTAACCCCTGTGGTAGTCTTGATACCTCCTGCTGTCTGGAGGGGATCTAGAGCTACACAGGCACTTCTGCTCTAAAGAGAGGAAGACTGATTCTGGACAATGTACATCGGCTCAAAGGTTTATTTGTCACCGTACCTCAGTGGTTCAAGGGTCAGGTGATGACCAGGAGTCAGACACCGCTGTTCCATAAAGTGGAGTCTCTGTTGTTCGAATCCAAAGGCCTTTGTCCTTCTCGATGGTAGTGGTCATGGGTTTGGAAGGTGCTGTCGCATGATATTAACTGGGGAAGATTGTGCAGTACTAACAGAAATAAACAAATAGTTGCAATATATACATTCTTGTTTGTGTCCAGTTGTTTGAAGGTGACAATTTTCAACTTTAGGAATATAGGAATACCTATATTGCAGAAGGAAGACATTCGGCCCATCGAATCTGTATCAGCTCTCCAAAACAGCATCTTATCCAGACCCCTCTCCCCCCGATCCCTTTAATCACACATACTTAACATGGCCAATCCACCCAATCTGCACATCTTTGGACTGTGGGAAGAAAGCAGAGCAACTGGAGGAAACCCATGCAGAAACAGGGAGGACATGCAAACTCCACACATTCGTCCGAGGCTGGAATCGAACCAGGGTCCCTGGCACTGTGTGGCAGCAGTGCTAACCACTCTGCCACCCGTGTGAAGTAACTTCATTGCTAGTTCATAAAATCTAGAACATACAGCAAGGAGACAGGCCCTTCAGCAAAAAACTGGTCCATGCCGACCAAAAAGCCCATCTAAGCTAACCCCATTTGTCTGCATTTGGCCCATATTGCTCTAAACCTTTCTCGACCTAATCCAGTGTTTGGAATGTTGACAAAGGCAAATGATGGGGAAAGTATTTTGTGACTCAGTATAGGTCAGGTGAATGAGGCTCAGCTTGTATCTGCAAACAGCCCTTATATTTAGCACCAGAGGTGTGGTTGGGAAAGTATTGGGGCAAGCCACCTTTCCAGTTCCCTCTTGAGGCAGTCCAACCATCTCATTTACTTCATATTGTCATTGCCAAAGTGACAATGCTGGAAGGTAAACATTGGGAAGGTAATCACCTCGCGACATATTTTAGATTTTTCAGAATTTGGAACAGTTGGAGAGGGAATGTAATATCGGAAATGGATGACAATAAACGCCTCACTCAAGTGGTGTTGCTGTTTAACCAGTTTCTGTCTGGCTCCCAAAATGTTCTGCAATTGTTTGCCCTGTTTTTCAAGGGATGGGGCTGATGGTTTTTACCGCAAAAGTTTATCATCATTATTAACGACAGAGTCTGCCGATGTTTAAACCTGTTAACGTTTTGTTATTTAATACTTGTCCAGTGAGTGAATAATCATTAATAAATGGAAATTAAATAGAAGCATTGGAATTGTTCTCTGCACATTCCTTCTATGCAGCTTATGATCATTTGAAGATTTCATACAGTAATATTTCAGTCTGTGTTATACAAAACTCACAATACATTAATAACTGTGCAGCTGACTGTAGATTTCCTGCCATTTACTGTGCTCCTGAATGTACATCACAGAATCACAGAATTGTTACAGTGCAGCGAAGGCCATTAGGCCCATCGTATCTGCACTGGCTCTCCAAACAAGCAACATGACTTAGTGCCATTGCCCTGCCTTTTCCCTGTACCCCTGCGCATTGTTTCTATTCAAATGTGTAATGAGGCAGAATTGATTAGGGAACTTAAGCTGAAGGAACCTTCAGGGAGCAGTGACCAGAATATGATAGAATTTACCCTGCAGTTTGAGAGGGAGAAGCTGGAATCGGATGTAACGGTATTACAATTAAATAAAGGTAACTACAAAGACATAAGGGAGGAGCTGGCCAGAATTGATTGGAAAGGGAGCCGAGCAGGGAAGACAGTGGAACAGCAACGGCGGGAGTTTGTGGGGATTATTCGGGAGGCGCAACAGAAATTCATCCCAAGGAGGAGGAAACATGCTAAGGGGAGGACGAGGCATCCAAGGCTGACGAGGGAAGTCAAGGACAGAAAAAAAGAAAAAGCATTCAAAGTGGCGAGGATTAGTGAGAAGCCAGAGGATTGGGAAGCCTTTAAAAGTGAGCAGAGGACAACCAAAAAAGCAATAAGGGGGAAGAAAGTGAAATATGAGTGTAAGCTAGTTAGTAATATAAAAGAAGAAAGGAAGAGCTTTTTTTCAATATATAAGAGGTAAGAGAGAGGCAAAAATAGACATTGGACCACTGGAAAATGAGGCTGGAGAAGTAATAATAGGAAACAAATGGCAAAGGAATTGAATAGTTACTTTGCATCAGTCTTCATGGTGGAAGTCACCAGTGGGATGCCAGAGCTCCAGGAGAGTCGGCGGTACAGGTGAGTGTAGTGGCCATCACTAAGGAGAAGGTTCTGGAGAAATTGAAAGGTCTGAAGGTGGATAAATCACTTGGACCGGATGGACTACACCCCACTGTTCTAAAAGAGATAGCTGAGGAAATTGTAGAGGTGCTGGTGGTGGTCTTTCAGGAATCACTGGAGGCAGGGAGGGTCCCAGAGGACTAGAAAGCAGCTAATGTAACACCGTTGTTTAAGAAGGGAGGGAGGAAATTATAGGCCGGTTAGCCTGACTTTGGTCATTGGCAAGATTTTAGAGTCCATTATTAAACATGAGATCGCAGAGTACTTGGAAGTGCATGATAAGATAGGACTGAGTCAGCACGGCTTCGTCAAGGGGAGATCATGTCTGACAAATCTGTTAGAGTTCTTTGAGGAGGTAACAACCAGTGGATGTGATTTATTTAGATTTCCAGAAGGCCTTTGACAAGGTGCCGCATAGGAGACTATTAAATAAGTTAAGTGCCCATGGTGTTAAGGGTAAGATCCTGGCATGGATGGAGGATTGGCTGACTGGCAGGCAGAGAGTGGGGATAAAGGGGTCATTTTCAGGATGGCAGCTGGTGACTAGTGGTGTGCCTCAGGGGTCGGTGCTGGGCCTACAATTTTCATAATATACATTAACGAGTTGGAAGAAGGAATTGAAGGCACGGTTGCTAAGTTTGCAGATGATACAAAGATATGTAGAGGGACAGGTAGTATTGAGGAAACAGAGGGGCTGCAGAGGGACTTGAACAAGTTAGAAGAGTGGACAAAGAAGTAGCAGATGGAATGCAATGTGGAAAAGTGTGAGGTTATGCACTTTGGAAGGAGGAATGAAGGCATAGACTATTTTCTAAATGGGAAATGCTTAGGAAATCAGAAACACAAAGGGAGTTGGGAGTCATTGTTTAAGATTCTCTTAAGGTTACCGTACAGGTTCAGTCGGTAGTTAGGAAGGCAAATACAATGTTAGCATTCATGTCAAGAGGGCTAGAATACAAGAACAGAGATGTACTTCTGAGGCTGTATAAGGCTCTGATCAGGCCCCATTTGGAGTACTGGGCCCCATATCTGAGGAAGGATGTGCTGGCCTTGGAAAGGGTCCAGAGAAGGTTCACAAGAATGAAGAGCTTGTCGTATGAGGAAAGGTTGAGGACTCTGGGTCTGTACTCATTGAAGTTTAGAAGGATGAGGGGGCATCTTATTGAAACTTACAGGATACTGCAAGGCCTAAATGGAGTGGACATGGAGAGGATGTTTCCACTTGTGGTAAAAACTCAAACCAGGGGGCACAACCTCAGACTAAAGGGACGACCCTTTAAAGCAGAGATGAGGAGGAATTTCTTCAGCCAGAGAGTGATGAATCTGTGGATTCCACTTTGCCGCAGAAGGCTGTGGAGCCAGGTCACTGAGTGTCTTTAAGACAGAGATAGATAAGTTTTTGATAAATAAGGGGATCAGGGGTTATGGGAAAAAGGCAGGAGAATGGGGATGAGAAAAATATCAGCCATGATTGAATGATAGAACAGACTCGATGGGCTGAGCGGCCTAATTCTGCTCCTATGTCGTATGGTCTTATGGTCTAAATAATCATTTAATACCCTCTTGAGTGCCTCGATTGAACCTGCCTCCACCACACTTCCAGACAGTGCATTCTAGACCTGAACCACTCGCTGTGTGAAAAAGTTTTGTTCCCACATCACATTTGCTTCGTTTGCAAATCACATATATCTGTGCCTTCTCGTTCTTGATCCTTTTGTGAATGGGAACAATTTCTCCCTATCTACTCTGTCCAGCCCCCTCATGATTTTGAACATCCCTATCAAATCTCTTGTTGGCCATCTTCTCTCCAAGGAGAACAGTCCCAACCTCTCCAATCTTTTCTCCCAACTGAAGCTTCTCATCCTGGAACTATTCTTGTAAACCTTTTCTGCAATCACTCCATCGTTCACATCCTTCCTATAGTGTGGCACCCAGAACTGCACACAATACTCCAGCTGAGGTCTAACTAGTGTCTTGTATAAATTCAGCATAACCTCCTTGCTCTTGTAATCTATGCCCCTGTTAATAAAGCCCAGAATACAATTTGCCTTATTATCTGCTCTCTCCAGCCATCTTGCCACCTTCAGTAATCTATCTAAATTTACACCTAAGTCCCTTTGCTTCTGCACCCCCTTAAGAATTTTACCTCTTATTTTGTATTGCCTCTCCATGTTTTTCCTACCAAAATATATCACCTCACACTTCACCGAATTGAACTTCAGCTGCCACCTATTTGCCCACTCCACCAACTTGTCTATGTCCTGTTGAAGCTCTACACTGTCCTCCTCACAGTTTATAATACTTCCAAGTTTTGTATCATCTGCAAACTTTTAAATTGTCTCCTGCACACCAATATCTAGATCATTTATATCAGGAAAAGCAAGGCTCACAATAGCAAGCCCTGGGGAACACCACTATAAACCTTCCTCCAGTCCAAAAAAATCCAGTGACTGTTACCCTTTGCTTCCTATTATTCAGCCAATTTTTGCAGAATCTTACAGTGCAGAAGGAGGCCATTCGGCCCATTAAGTCTGCACCGACCACAATCCTACCCAGGCCCTATCCCCATAACCCCATGCATTTACCCTGCTAATCCCCCTGACACTGAGGGGAAATTTAGCATGGCCAATCCACCTAACCTGCACATCTTTAGACTGTGGGAGGAAACAGGGAGCATCCAGAGGAAACCCACGCAGACACAGGGAGAAAGTGCAAACTCCACACAGACAGTGACCCAAGCCGGGAATCGAACCCAAGTTCCTGGTGCTGTGAAGCAGCAGTGCTAACCACTGTCACTGTCTCCTGTCCCTTTTATTCCATCCACTATAACTTTTCTCACTCGTCTGTTGTGTGACACTGCACTTTTGAAAGTCGATGTACACCACATCAATAGCATTACTCGCATATACCCTGTAGACCAGGTAGTCATGCAGATGTTGTGATGATGCAGGTACAAAAGCTGTTACGTACTGGGAGCAGAAGAGTTCTCTGAGAGTGCGGACAGACACATGGGGCCCGATTTTACCAAAACTTTGCGCCCGTTTTCGGGCGCGAAATCGCGGTAAAGTTGGGGATCAGGCCTAAAACGCAATCTGCACCCGACTCATGGCAGATGAGTTTTTTACCGAGCCCCAATCCGGGCGCGGGTCTGGCGCGCGCCCGAATCGGCCGGCGCGACGATTTAAATGCATTTGCATGCATTTAATTCGACTTAATGAAGCTCGCGCCCAACTTTACTGACAAATTTGACTGTACCAGGTTGCGGCCCATTTCGCGTCCGCGCATTAAATGACCTGCTAAATAAAAGTCCGAATGGGACTCCAATTCAGCAGGGGAACTGCCGAAGCCAATCCTCCCCGACCATCCTTCGCGGACTCCCCCCCGCCCCCCCCGCGAACCACCCGAGGATAATGTCCAAATCACAGAAACTAAAAACCTGACAGTCCAAAATCTGGGATAATATTTCAAAATGTGTATCCCCCCATCCCTGTCCTGTAATATTATCCCAGATTTTGGACTGTCAGGTTTTTAGTTCCTGTGATTATAACGTGGACATTATCCTCCAAAGGGAATTCCTTTCATCCTCTCTGCTGTCTGTGTTGCTTTGCCTTTCGGCCCGGGCGCGCTGCCTGCGGTCTGTTCTGAACTGCGCGTGCGCAGTTGGAGCTCCGGCCGCTCCAACAGCGCTAAGCCCCGCCCAATAGACCAGCGCCGAAAAAAGGCATATGGGTGCGCGGCACGGATCCGTTTGACAACCGAACCTGGCACTTAGTCCCGATTTGGTAAAATCGGCCCCATGGTGTGTAAGAATTGCTCAGTTACTCTTAAAAAACATCTATTGCTGGTATTCTCTGGTCACCAGTTATTGGAACCCAATAGACCAGCGCCGAAAAAAGGCATATGGGTGCGCGGCACGGATCCGTTTGACAACCGAACCTGGCACTTAGTCCCGATTTGGTAAAATCGGCCCCATGGTGTGTAAGAATTGCTCAGTTACTCTTAAAAAACATCTATTGCTGGTATTCTCTGGTCACCAGTTATTGGAACCCAAACCCTTTCTATTATTCCTCAAAAAACTCCAGCAAGTTAGTTAAACATAATTTCTCCTTTAAAAATCCTTGTTGGTTCCTCCTAATCAACCCACAGTTTTCCATGTGACGACTAATTCTATCCCAAATAATTGTTTCTAGAATCTTTCTCACCACTGATATTAAACTGACTGGTCTGTAATTGCTGGGGTTATCCTGACAACATTTTTGAACAAGGGCACAACATTTACAATTCTCCAATCCTCTGGCACCTCACCTGAGTCTAGAGAAGATTGGAAGATTATGTCTACTGCCCCTGCAATTTCCATTCTCACTTCCTTCAATATCCTTGGATGCATCTCATCCGGCCCTGGTGCATTGGCAACTGGAAGTACCAATAGTCTGATCAACACTTCCTCCTTATCAATTTAAACCCTTATAGAGGCAAACCTGTCTTCCACCATGTCCTGGGTAGCATCTACCTCCATGGTAAAGATGAACACAAAGTATTCATTTAATACCTCAGTCATACCCCCTGCCTTCATGTGTAAATTCCCTTTTAGGTCCCTAATCGGTCCCACTCCTCCTTTTATCACTCTTTTACTATTTATATGTCTATAGGAGACTTTAGGATTCCCCTTTATTTAGGTGGCTAGTCCTTTCTCATACCCAGTCTTCACTTCTCTAATGTGCTACTGCAGCTTTTCTATCCACCTTCCTCATTCTTCTTGGTCTTTGAATGTGTTTTCTACCTGACATTGGTCTTAAACATATTTTTCTTCCTTATCTTAATTTCTATCTCATTTTTCATCCAGGAAGCTCGATATTTGTCTGCCCTACCTTTCCTGTTTAAGGGATCATAACCTGACACTGTGGACCATTTCTGTTTTGAAGATAGCCCATTGTTTTCCACCAACCTTTCATCCCAGTCTAACGAGCCGAGCTCCTTTCTTGCCCCAATGAAGTCGGTTCTCCCCCAGTTAATTATTTTTTTCACTCGGGATTGCCTATTTTCCTTTTGCATCATCATCCTTAATCTTATGATACAATGATCACTATCTCCTAAATATTCCCCACACTGACACTTGACCCACCTCATTTCCAAGAACCAAGTCCAGCAGTTGGACTGGACACACGCTGCTTGTAGAAACATTTCCCTAACACAATCTAGGAACATTTGCCTTTCTCCGCCCTTTACCCTACCACTGTCCGGGTTTACATTCAGATAATTAAAGTTCCCCATTTTGACCACTCTATAATGTTTGCCTGTAAATTCCCTGAAGGTTTGTTCTTCTATATCCCTCTCACTAGATTAGGTGAATTGGCCATGCCAAATTCTCCCTCAGTGTATCGGAACAGGTGCCAGAGTGTGGCGACTAGGGGATTTTCATAGTAACTTCATTGCAGTGTGAACATAAGCCTACTTGTGACTAATAAATAAACTTTACTTTTACTTTTTACTTTAGTTGGCATGATGGGGACTATTTTTGAACCCTCTGGAACATTTTCTTTCTCCAGCACTGCAATGCTCTCCTTAACCAATACCACCACATCTCCTCCTTTTTCAGGATATTTAACACCTAATCCTGCCCTTTCTTGGTCTGTGGAGAATGGATGGCCTTCTAAGCTAATGAAATTGTGGTTCTATGAACCTGCCAGCAGATCAACTCCCTCTTGTCATGCGAACTAAAAGCAGTAAACTAATGTTGTATGATTGTACTCCACTGCAATCTTCTCTACTTATTGTACAATGAAGCTCAGTAGGCTTAGAGAGAACTGCACTTAATGAGAAATATAAACAGTGGATAGCAATGCATCAAGATTCTAATAAATAAGAGCATCTTGAGTGAACTGATGACAAGAAAATTAGGGATAGCTTCAATTTTGAAAACAATTGAAAATAGCTAAACTTTTCCAATTTCTGTTGTGGATCTTCAGAAACAAAGGAAATGTCTGGCTAGCTCAACTTCATGTTGTTATTTTATTAATAAAGATGTGGAGATGCTGGCATTGGACTGGAGGGGCACAGTAAGAAGTCTCACAACACCAGGTTAAAGTCCAATAGGTTTATTTGGAATCACGAGCTTTCGGAGCGCTGCCCCTTCATCAGGTGAGTCACTATCCGGTGAGCGCTCCGAAAGCTTGTGATTCCAAATAAACCTGTTGAACTTTAACCCGGTGTTGTGAGATTTTATCAATAAAGTAAATTTGACACAAAATGCTCCTTGTCAAAAGCTATCAGTGTATTTTACACAGCAAGTAAAATCTATTGGCCATTAACCTAAATGGGTTTTACCATCAAGGGGATTGTTCCTGAAGTTGTAGCTTTCCCTTGGCTGGTTCTACTGCATTCCAGGCACATTTTTCATTAAATGCACAATTATGGTCAATTTGTGTGGCAAATATTTACTATCTGTGAGGAAAACAGACTCTGAAGTGAGACTTGGCAATCTTCTTTTCACTAAAAATAGAGAGTAGCTGTTCTTTACTGTGATTAATGCTGCACTAATGGAGCTGTGAGAATATGTGGAGTGTTTTTGTCCATCCAAGAGGAATAAAAAAAAGTTTAGGCAGATTTTTCCCAAATAATTTAAGTCTCAGAACAGCAGGAAAACAGGAGTGTTTCACACCGGTCTCTTTGGCGCACTCCGCATCGCAAACTTTCGACACAAAAAACCTCCAGGCGAATCATGGCATCATGGAGGCTCCATGTTCCATGACTCATCCAAGGTGGCTGCAGCTGTGTCCTGTTAACCAGGAGGAGATGTATTTAAACACTAATGATATACTCACCAGGAAGATGGCACCATGTCGAACAGCTCCACGATTTACAGAGTGGGAGTTGGGACAGCTGACGGCCACCATGCAGGAGAGTAGGGCCATCTTCCTCCCCCGAGACAGACAGTGACCCAGAGATTGGGCCGGTCATGCATCCTGGTCAGCAGTGACAGTGACTCTCAGTGCCCGCGCACTGACACGGAGGACAGGGGGCAGTGCCACTAGAAAATGAGCAACCTGATTGAGTCAGCAAGGGTGAGTGTCCATCCTGTCCTGCCATCAGTCCCATATGTCCATATTGGTTCATTCCCTGACACCCTGCGTCCATCCAGCACCCGAGCCCCATGGCCTTTGTCCAATCCTTCTGGCAGCCCCCATCGCAACCCCAATCAGCTGAGCTACGGCCCTGACAGATGCCACCCGATTGCCCCCACCTCCAACAGCCCAACACCCTACACATTTACAGCCATCAGGCATTCAATCCCCTCTTTTGTTCCCACAGGAGAAGATGGCCCATAACAGGAGGGGGCAGGAGAAAACCAGAGGTAGAGTCCCCAGGCTGCGTCTCCTAACTCCCTTTGAGGAATGCACACTGGAGCTGTCAGGGGAGGCCGAGGAAAGAGCAGTGACCGACAGCCAGGTCAGTGTGCACCACAGAAGTGAGGATCCACAAAACCTTCATTCATATGATCATTCTCAAGTAAGCTGCAATCTGCCCAGTACTTGTCCCTCCCTTGCACTGAACCATGTGTCTTCTTTTGCAGGAGATGGTCTCAGTGAGGCCAGCCTGTCAGGAGTCGGAACCCCACCAACACCCTGGAGGGAAAGCCTGAAGAAACCTCCGAGGAAAGCACCTACCAGGCAACGCAGGCATCACATGCACCATACACCAGCACAGATACAGTTACCTTGGTCGGACATATTAGTGGTGAGGTTTCTGGGACACTTTCTGGTGTGCACCACACCGCTGCAGATGCACATTAGGTGGAGGAGGGAACATCTGAGGGCTCAGGCAAATGGAACTCTCCCGGAGCCAAGGAATCAGCTGGGCCCCAGACAGAGGCCAGGCTGCTAGGACCAGTTCTCCCAAAGCTGTTGGAGAGGCAGAGCCAGGGATTGCAGGAGGGGATGTCAACAACATTCCAGCAACTGGAAAGCTGTTTGGAAGAGTCCCACAAGCTTCAGTCGCAGGACCTGGTGATGGCATTGTGTGGCACCCAAGCCAACACTGCAAGGGTGGTGGCCACAGTGGAGACCCTGGAGCAGGAAGTGGTAGCCGTGATGGCAGGGTCCAAGATGTAGCCAAGTTGCAGAGCACCATGGCTGAGGGCCTCAGGAGCATCGCCCAGTCATGGCTGTAGGCTTAGAAACTATGGCCCAATCTCAGAGAGCCACTGCTGAGGGGCTGAGGTGCTTGGGCCAGACTCAAGTGGTCTATCGCTGAGGTGATCCAGAGCTTGGTCTAGATCAGAGGGCCATAGCATGGGCTCACACACCATGGTGCAGATGCAGTTGGGCCTCCAGCACTGGCAGTGCCAGGTGAGGCAGCTCCCTCCAGCTGCCCTGCTGTCCCGTGGAATGTCCCAGGGGCCGACGAGCACCCTGAGGGAGGAGGAAGTGCTGGAGCCTCTCCCAGGGCCTTCCACCCAGGAAACCCGACTGACCCTAGCCTTTCCGAATCCCTCCTTTCTGACACTGATGCATCTCATGGGCAGTGGGCTGAATGGAGTGGCATGGCTACATCTGTGATATCCCCAAGTCGGCCGGGACCTTTTATGTCCCGGCCCTCCAGAGGTGCCCACCAAGGACATCACTGGCCATAGGGTGCAGAACACAGCTGACAGCCTCCACCTCTGATGTAAATCCTGGTTGGCTGGAGGGGAGGAGGAGGGCACCTAGACATAGGCAAAGAAAGTTTAAGAAGTTGTAAGATCACCAGGAGGGCACGGGTGAAGGCATGCACCAGTTGGGGTTTTAGTAATTGTCAATTTACAAATTTACTGATAAATATTATTGCCCCCCACAGCTGTGACGAATCTGTCAGTGACCCGCTTCTCACAGGGATGGCTGTACCCGACTGTACACATAGAGGTACAGAGAGTCATTCAGAGCAAGAGAGGTCCTCGGGCCACCATGTCTGCGATCTCCAGTTCCCAGCCAGACTCCTGACTGCTGTGACACTCTAAGCGCTCATCCGAAAATGCCATTAGGGTTACAAGATCACTGGGCCCCACCACTGATGGCGGACTCAGCGGTCTGGGCTCCTCTTCTCGGGTCCGTGCCCATGTTGGTCCCCCCCAAGCAGTGCCAGCAGTGGGGGGCCATGTTGGCCCACGGTGATAGACAGTCTTGGATGGAATCACCATCACCCACTGGACTCAAGGATCCTTCTCCAACACAACCTCCCCCATCTCTGGGGCATTGGACCACACAGTGGTGCCCCCGACCCTCACTCAGACATTTTGATTTGATTTGTTATTGTCACATATATTAGTATACAGTGAAAAGTATTGTTTCTGGTGAGGTGTACAGACAAAGCACACCGTTCATAGAGAAGGAAACAAGAGAGTGCAGAATGTAGTGTTACATTCATAGCTATGGTGCAGAGAAAGATCAACTAAATGCAAGGTAGGTCCATTCAAAAGTCTGACGGCAGCAGGGAAGAAGCTGTTCTTGAGTTGGTTGGTACGTGACCTCAGACTTTTGTATCTTTTTCCCGACGTAAGAAGCTGGAAGAGAGAATGTCTGGGGTACATGAGGTCCTTAATTATGCTGGCTACTTTGCTGAGGCAGTGGGTAGTGTAGACCGAGTCAATGGATGGGAGGCTGGTTTGTGTGATGGATTGGGCTACATTCACGACCTTTTGTAGTTTCTCGCAGTCTTGGGCAGAGCAGGAGCCAGACCAAGCTGTGATACAACCAGAAAGAATGCTTTCTACGGTGCATCTGTAAAAGTTGGTGAGAGTCGTAGCTGACATGCCAAATTTCCTTAGTCTTCTGAAAAGTAGAGGCGTTGGTGGGCTTTCTTAACTATAGTGTCGGCGTGGGGGATCAGGACAGGTTGTTGGTGATCTGGACACCTAAAAACATGAAGCTCAGAGAAAGTCGTGCAATGTTGGTCTGAGGAATCGGATGATTTCCTGTGGGACTGCTTAGAGTCAGTGGACTGGTCAGTATTTAAAACTCTGCAACCAGCCTGAACGAGTACACCAGTACAGTAATGTAGAGCACACAACAGTCCCTCAGTTCTCTTTGGAAAGTGAGTCTGGCTTTAAGTTCATCTAGCTCAAAGTAGAAAGGGACATGGTCCCGGGTGCCAGTGTGCAGTCAAAGAACAAGTAGGAGTCAGATTTTTTACATGTTCCTATTATTTGCTGATTTTCAGTCTTTCCTATAGTATGGTTACTGTTTGGGATCTATGCACTATTCCTACCAGTGTCTTCTTTCCCATGTTTTTTACCTTCATCCAAATGGACTCTACATCACCTGAGCCTAGATCGTCTCTCACATTTGACTTCACTTCATCTCTTATTAACAGTGCTACCCCATCACCTTTCCTTCCTTTCTGTCTTTCCAAATGGTCAAATATCCCTGGATATCAAGTTCCCAATTTTGATCTTCTTTTAACCATGTTTCCGCAATGGTTATGAAATCATATCCATTCATCTCGATTTGTGCTATCAGTTCACTTACCTTATTCCAAATGCTTCATGCATTAAGATACTAGGTTTGCCTTTTTGCCCTTTTAATTATCCTAACATTTATTTGTAATGTGGCCCTATTTACCCCTCGCCCTTGATTACCCTGTCTGCTGTTTTTTTGCATTTTACTGTTCTATCTTTACTTACTGTCCTTGTTTCTCTTTCCCTTGTAACCCTGCTTACATTCCCATCCTCCCACCATTCTAGTTTAAACCCTCCGCAACCACACTAGCAAATACTCACCTGAGGACATTAGTCCCGGTCCTGCCCAGGTGTAATTTGTTCAGTTTGTACTGGTCCCACTTCCTCCAGAACCTGCCCCAATTTCCCAGGAATCTGAAGTCCTCCCCTTTGCATCATCTTTCCAGCCACATATTCATCTGATACATCCTGCTATTTCTAATCGGATTAGCACACGGCACTGGTAGTAATCCTGAGATCACTACCTTGGAGGTTCTATTTTTCAATTTACTTCCTAACTCCCCAGATCCCTTTTTTTAACCAATATCGTTTGTACCAATGTGTACCACAACCACTGGCCTTGCGCACAATTTCTCTGGCAAAAACAGTTGAAAGGCACCACCACAATTAGGCTCCCTGTGTGTGTGTGTGTGCGTGCATATGTGTGTGTGCAGGTGCGCGTGTGCAGTGGTGTATGTGTGTGTGTGCATGCATGTGTGTGGGTGCGTGTGTGTGCAGGTGTGTGTGCATGTGCACGCATGTGTGCGTGTGTGCGTGTCTGTGTGTGCGTGTGTGTGCGGGTGTGTGTGTGCATTCAATTAGACGATACCTGTTGTTGCACTGAAATGATTTGAATCTGGCATTGGCTTTCCTATCGAGGGGTGGAAGAGCTGTGTTTGCCACTGCCCGGGGGACACAGCATTGGCCAGTTGTCACCGAGAAGTTGGCGAGAGGGTCTTTCTGACGAATCACCCTCCCCCTCCAGAATGTCCTGTAGCCACCCCGAGACATCCTTGACCCTAGCACCAGGGAGGCAACATACTAACCTAGGGTCTCATTGGCAGCCACAGAAATGCCTATCTATTCCCATTACAATTGAATCCCCTATAATTATTGCATTGCCACACTTTGAATCCCCTATAATTATTGCATTGCCACACTTTCTCCTCCTCTCTTGTGTAGCAGGGCAAACTGTAGTGCACCGAATTGAGGTGTTACTGTTTGCCCCTGAGAGGCCATTGCCCCAACAGTATCTATAGCGGTATATCTGTTCTGCAGGGGAATGACCACAGGGGGGTTCCTGCACTCCCTGCTTGGTCCTCTTACTTTGCTGGCGGTGACCCATTCCCTTCCAGCCTGTGGAGTCTGAGCCTGCGATGTGATCATCTGTCTGTACATGTATCCATGATATTCTCAGCTCCATGGATGCTCTGCAGTGTCCCCAGCACTGCTCCAGCTCCAACTCCTGGACTTCCAGGAGCTGCAGGCGAAGCCACTTTCTGCACACATGCTAGCCCTGGGCACTGGAAATGGGTTTTATTATGCTCCCCTGTTATGCCTTGGGACATTTAATTCATAGAAAATAGAAGCAGGAGTAGGCCATTCAGCTCTTCAAGCCTGCTCCACCATTCACTTTGATCATGGCTGATCATAAAATTCAATATCCTGATCCCCTCTTCCCCCAACGTCCCTTGATCCCTTTAGCCCCAAGAGCTATAGAAGCATAGAACATGGGGGTCCGGTGTAGAGTGGGTCAGCTCCACTCTGACTTTGCTTCTGGCTGGGAGGGGATGGGGGGGAGGCGCTTGGTGGTGGTACAACCTGTGCACACCCCCATAATCCTCTGCCCTCAGTAATTCCCTCCAGTGCCACAACCTTCTAACATATCTGTGCTCCAAAATTTTGGTCTCTTGAGTTAACTGTCTTTTTCCACCATTGGTGATAAGGTCTTCAACTGCCTTGACCCCGAGCTCTGGAATTTCCTCCCTACAGCTATCAGTTTCATCTTGAATGATAATATGTATGGCTGATGACTGTTTAGTACAGCTCTGCTGTA
Source organism: Mustelus asterias (assembly GCF_964213995.1). Lineage (NCBI taxonomy): Eukaryota > Metazoa > Chordata > Chondrichthyes > Carcharhiniformes > Triakidae > Mustelus > Mustelus asterias. The sequence continues at coordinate 108,101,793 of NC_135804.1, forward strand.
ATCTGTAATCTCTGAGTAAGCATTTCTTCAATGGCATTTTGAATGTAAGGCTCACAGCTTGGATGATTCATTGCAGTTTCATATGGCAGGTTTCTTTTTACAATTCACTACTCTCAAACTGTAAATATTGTTTCAAAGAAATGCTTGGGAAATGTCTCAGTCACCACTAACATGCATTGTTTTGAACTTGAGTAATCTTTTCACTGCACGCAGACTTTTACTTTTCAGCAAATAGTCCAATGGATGTCTTTATTTAGTGCCTTATCATATTTTTCTGGAACTTGTCAAAGACCTTCATGTACAATGCATTACTTTTAACTGCAATGATGGTTATTATGTAAGCAAATGCAATAACCATTTCTTTCAGGGTGCGATCATTTTTGGAGCAATTGGATGAATCATTAGATAATCTGGTGTTAGTTGGTGGAAATTATATTGACCAAGATACCAAGTGGAAGTGCCAGGTGTCTTTAATTCCCGCTGAACACCAAAGCAGGATTGAGATGATTCTATCATGTGGGTTCGAAATTGAGCTAAGTACTACACCGGTCAGAGCCTAGAATATTTTTTGAAACCCTAGAAAAGTTTCCATTTGCCTCAAATGTACGAAATATTGCAAAGTAAATTCTTAAGATTCTTGTTCGACTCATCATCATCTATCGGGGTTTTGAAATCGTATAGAACTGTTGTAATCTTATCTTTTATGCTTATTTTTACAATATAGATTCAATCTATTTGTCATGCCTCTGGCTCTGCATCCGTGACTTCAAGAAAGCTGCACCCACCACAGATGTCACTTTGAGCCTGAAAGGTAAAAGTGTTAATTTTCCTTGCTCATCTCATCAATGGACAAATCAGCAGATTGCCTTTTGGTAAATTAACACATAGTGCAAATGCCAACACTGACTCGGATTTAAGTCTGTCTTTCCTAATGCACTAGAGCTTACTGCAGTTCCTGTTTTGCCTGTGACAGAATCATTAAGGGGCCTACTTCTTGCTCAGACATTGCCAGCACTCCACTTAATTGCCAATGTCCACAATAACCAGCGATCCACTGTCCAGTTATGACTTTTTTCCTCTCTTTCCTCAGAAGTTCCACAGCAACCGGGGGTCCAATGTGGAACAGGTTTGGTGCAGTTTCAACCCAATATCAAGGAGTTACATGGTGAAATGAAGTAGCATTTTTGAATATGGCTCTGCTCTTTCCTAGGGTAGAAAAGTCAAGTACATGGGGACATAGGTTTAACGTGCATGGGGAAAAGTTTAGAGGAGATGTGCGAGGCACATTTTTTACACATAGGGTGGTGACTGTCTGGAACACACTGTCCAGGGAGGTGGTGAGAGCAAGTACAATAGCGGCATTTAAGAGGCAGCTGGACAAATACATGACGAGGATGGGAATGGAAGGATATGGACTCCGTAAGTGCATATCCTCTAAGTGCAAGTTTAGGCAGGCGTCATGATTGGCGCAGGCTTGGAGGGTCTAAGGGCCTGTTCCTATGCTGTACTGTTCTTTGTTCTTGATATCTGTCTTTGGTGCAGTATAACTGAAGATATAGGGCAACATGCAGACACACACATACATTCACACTTTTTTAAGTGTGGCAAAAGAGTCAGAACTTAAAGATTTGTCTAGGTATGTAGGCACCAAGTTGGACAAATGGTGCAATGCTGCATTTCTACTCAACACTTTAATCTATATTGGCAAACACATAGTAGCATAAATTCTCACAGTTTTACTGGTGAAAACTTTGGATCAAGTGTCATGTGCTGCCAACTGAACCATTTTCATCTCAAATTGTGAGACGTTTACACCAGGGCCTTACAATCATTCACACAATATCTGTCAGAATTTATGTTGATTCTCTCTCGGGAAGCGGAAATACATAAGATGTGACATAATGTGGGGTTGTTCTTTTTTTTGACTAGCACAGTTCAGCACTGAAATTCCTCATGGCATATCTGTCGTTGATGTCCCCAGAATTGACATAGTTTCAGAGTTTGGAAACAAATGCAATTGTGGGTTTTTTTGACATCACAAGATTTCATCCTGCCAAAGATAACATCAGCCATGACAAACTCCTGACATGAGGAAGCGTGAGACTGCACAAAATGATATACGGACAGAAATAATCTATTTGTGCTTGTTCCTAACGTTTAATTCACTCAATCGTTTGTTTACAAAATAAAGTACATGACATTGGATATAATCCTTTTCCTTACAAGAAAGCTCTTTTTAAAGAATTTCTGCCTTGAAACAGAAAGGTACAAAAAAGCCCACGCAATTCGCGTATCCAAGAGCTGAATGTTTAACAAAGGAGGAGATAGAATTTACGTCAGCAATGTAACTCAGCAAGCTAATAGGTTGAAGGAGAGCATCTGACTTCTTGACGCACTTCAAAACTTAAATCTTTGTTTGCATAACACATTGAGTGAGATCAGACCTGCACTTGATTGCAACATGCACTTTTTAAAGAATGAAGATTAATGGCCATAAAAGGCAAAAGGAAGTGCTGGCATTCTTGAATGGCAGGTACAGTACTCTGTCATTATCCTGTCTGCACAGGTGGATGGTTAACAGTATAAGCTCATTTCAAGATTTGATCTACAGCTGTTTCCCAGTCTTCCCCTTTCACGCCTTTGCAAAGAGAGTAGTTTCTACTTCTGGTCAAGATGCCTAAATAGATGGACAGTATTCTTTCATGAATTGCACAAACTAGTTTTTTTAGGGGCTGGATTTTATAGCCCCTTGCTGGCCCTGTTTTTGGTGGGGCTTTTTTTTATTCAATCAGGAGATGTAGGGGTCGTTGGCCGGGCCAGGATTTATTACACAACCTAATTGCCCTTGAACTGAGTGGCTTGCTGGGCTATTTCAGAGGATATTTAAGAGTCAACCATACCACTGTGGATCTGGAGTCACATGTAGGCCAGACTAGGTAAGGATGGCAGATTTCGTTCCCTAAAGGACACAGTGAACCAGATGGGTTTTTACAGCAATCGACACATGGTCATCGTTAGACTTTTAATTCCAGATTTCTACTGAATTCAGATTTCACAAACTGCAGAGATAGAATTCGAATCTGGGTCCTCAGAGCATTACCCTGGGTTTCTGGAATACTAGACCAGTGACAATAGCACGACGCCACCACGTCCCCATGTAAAATATGAGACGGTAGCGCACTGTCTTCCCGCCAACCCCTGATAAGTCTTCTTAGCACAGGAGTGTGTGGATAAGGTGTTCACTAGGTCCACTCACCCTTAGGCCTATTGAAGCCCTTAAGCAGTCAATCAATGGCCAGTTAAGGACCTCAATCCTCCTGCACTGCTATAATTCTCTGGGCAGTGAAAGGTAGGCAACAATGGGAAGTTTGTTTTTCACCAAAGTTGGTGAAAAGGTAGGAAGGAAGATGGCCTGCACCTTCTGGGTGAGTGCCCTGTACTCTTCGGGACACCCCCCACCGTATAATAGCAATGCCCTTTGTGCCTCCCCATCTGGCTCCAAAGCCCAGATGTCCCCCACATCAACCCCTTTCCCTCGGGGCCTGATCCCACCCCATCCAAAAAGGCCTGATGTACCTGTCTTCAGGATCCATGCTGTCTTCTTTGTGGGATTGCTTGCAGATTGGTCAGACAGCTCTTGAGGACGTGACTTCCATGCATTGAGGGGCGGAGGTTGCATTCTCTGGTTGTAAAGGCCGCCCACAGCGCAATATTACTGCCTTCTTTAACTTTTCAAATGGCTGGAGTGTAGGTGCTGGAGTGGGGGGAGTGGGGGGTGGTGGGAGCAATATCTCTCCTGTAAAATTCAGCCCTATAAATTTTGGTTTGTCAATTTTAAGTTACAAACAGCAAGCACATGAAATCAGCAATAGAATTATAGTTTGAGGTGGAAAATGGGGGCAAAAAAGACCAATTATGTTACAAATCATCCTGCCCTTGTTTTGTGTCATTTTCATAAATGACCTGGATGAGGAAGTGGAGGGATGGGTTGGTAAGTTTGCTGACGACACCAAGGTAGGTGGTGTTGTGGATAGTTTGGAGGGATGTCAGAAGTTGCAGCGAGACATAGATAGAATGCAAGACTGGGCGGAGAAGTGGCAGATGGACTTCAACCCGGATAAGTGTGTAGTGATCCATTTTGGCAGATCCAATGGGATGGAGCAGCAGTATAAAATGAAGGGTACCATTCTTAGCAGTGTAGAGGATCAGAAGGACCTTGGGGTCCGGGTCCATAGGACTCTTAAATCGGCCTCGCAGGTGGAGGATGCGGTCAAGAAGGCGTATGGCGTACTAGCCTTCATTAATCGAGGGATTGAGTTTAGGAGTCGGGAGATAATGCTGCAGCTTTATAGGACCCTGGTTAGACCCCACTTGGAGTACTGCGCGCAGTTCTGGTCACCTCATTACAGGAAAGATGTTGAAGCCATTGAAAGGGTGCAGAGGAGATTTACAAGGATGTTGCCTGGATTGGGGGGCATGCCTTATGAGGATAGGTTGAGGGAGCTTGGTCTCTTCTCCCTGGAGAGACGAAGGATGAGAGGTGACCTGATAGAGGTTTACAAGATGTTGAGGGGTCTGGATAGGGTGGACTCTCAGAGGCTATTTCCAAGGGCTGAAATGGTTGCTACGAGAGGACACAGGTTTAAGGTGCTGGGGGGTAGGTACAGGGGGGATGTCAGGGGTAAGTTTTTCACTCAGAGGGTGGTGGGTGAGTGGAATCGGCTGACGTCGGTGGTGGTGGAGGCAAACTCGTTGGGGTCTTTTAAGAGACTTCTGGATGAGTACATGGGATTTAATGGGATTGAGGGCTATAGATAGGCCTAGAGGTGGGGATGTGATCGGCGCAACTTGTGGGCCGAAGGGCCTGTTTGTGCTGTGACTTTCTATGTTCTATGTTCTAAAACCATAAGATATAGGAATGTAAAAACATAAGAATTTGGAGCAGGAGTAAGCCATCTGGCCCCTCAAGCCTGGTCCGCCGAATCAGGCCATTTGATCATGGCTGATATGTTTCCCTACCCCACTCTTTCAGCTTTTCCCTGTATCTTTTGATTCCCTTTCCGATCAAGAACCTATCTATCTCTGTCTTGAATACACTATTTTTGCATAATTTGCCATGTACTCAACCAGAGAAAAACGTTTTGCTCTTCTTCATCCTCTCAAGGCCTTTCATCGTTTTAATGGGTGGAAAATCATAGGCCTTTTGAAGTTTTTCTTGCTTTGTGTTGCCGGCATACAGTCAGAGAGTCCAAATTTTCTCCTAAAGCCCCCAAACTAAGAATATTTCTTATTCCCTTTACCAAACTGACCGAGTTTTTTAATATTTGTCTTTCCGAGTCTCTGAATGCTGTACAATGGAATTATTGGATTGTTCTTAGCCTTTATCTTTCAAATAAACCAAACTAATTCTCATTATGTCTTTTCTCCCTTCACTTTCATGCAGAGTTTCTTGTGCATTCTTCAAAGAGTGAGTAGACCTATTGTACCAGAAAGACAACCTCACATCAAGCAGTCAATCTGATCCTGCCGGGCAGCAACCAAACCAGTTCCAATCGTTTGCAGGAAGACAGATTTCTCTGTTCTGTCATGAAATACAACACCATACTTGCTGTAATGGTTGGAGCTCAGTCAATTTTGCTTATTATGTCCTTTGGCTCAGCCTTTTCAGTGACTCAGTTCTGTTGGAACCATGTGTGATCGAACCAAATTGAAAATGCATAATGAGACCAGTTCTGAAAGTCCCTGAGCCGGTCTTACTGCTGTAATTGTAACTGCAGTAGAACAGACACGAGAACCATGATTGTGAGACTGGATCAGGCAATGATCACTCAAATCATCATACTAATATTAAATGCAAATTCTTTGTATTGACAGGATTCTATGGCTGCCCAGGTGCATTGAAACATGGCGCATGAGTGCACAAGGTACATCTCAACTCTGTGGAAATATAGGGTGAGCACGGGCATAAAAATTGGTGCTGCCAACCAGCGTGCCTGTTTAGCAGCGTTATTGCGCCACCAAGCCATTTTCCCAAGGGTGGGAATGGAGGGGTGATAGGCACCGCCCCCCCACGCGCCCCCCCACCCCCCGCCCCCCCACCCCCCCCCCCACACCCCTCTCCCCCCGCCACCCCCCACACACACACACACAAGCAATACATTTAGCTAATTGAGCTTGGTGAAAGTCCATTAAGGCCAATTGCCATCATCGGACTGGAGCGTTTCAACCTGACTCTGAGTTTCCGGTGGCATTGGGAAACAGTGTAGTTTCCCAGATCCAGCTGGGAAACAGCAAACCAGGAGGCCTATACCTCAGACTTTGGAGGCCACCTCCACCTGCCTGACTCAGCTGCAGGCCGTTGTGTGGATGGGTCTCCCCACCCCACCCCCGCCCCACCCCTTCCTCACCACAAAGGAGGCCTCAGTGGCTAAAGCATTTTTTTACTGTAAAGTTTTAAAAATTGGAGAGAGATTGGGCGCCTCCATCTTGAGACGTCCTCTCTTTCTCACTTACCTGAAAAGGCAGCCTGCTGATTCTTCAGTGCTGGGAGGCTTCCTATTGGCCCATCAGCTTCTCCAGCCTTTTGTCCTTAATTGGATGGTGAGCCTGCCCTCTGTTCTTGGATAATTACAGCCAGGAACCGTTTCTCACAGGGAAGGCTTCAACCTGATGCTTGTGTTCTGAAGCGGGTGAGAAAAAATCCCAATAACGCTTCCAAGTTTCGAGGGAAATCAGAACCCAGTTTGAGAGACCTGGCTGCACATACAGTAATCATTAAATGCCATGTCACAAATTTACCTATGTACTGGAAATAACAACAGCTACCCTCAAAGAAATGCCTTAAATAAAATAGAATAAACCTGAATTGTTTCATTTGCCTAAATGTTTAATAACAAAATATATTTTTCCCGAGAATACTGACATATTATAGGCTCCGATATGGGGCAAGGGCATTTGGGTCATTCTGGAGGTGATACAGAATGATTCGACTTAGCTGGGTTAAAAATAGAAAGTGTTTGAAATAGCAGGACTGGCAGTATGTATGGAGAGAGAAATGGAATTAATGTTTCTAGTAAAAAAAAACGCGTCTTTAGAACTGAAGGATTTCTGAATGCTGCCAGACCAACTGAGAATTTCCAGCTCTTTCTGTTTCTATTTCAGTCTTCCAGTGCTCACAGTATTTTGCTTCATTCACTCCCTGGGTAGTCACCAGACAGAGTGGATCTTCCTGTTGTTTTACAACCTGCCCTGCGTTCCAGATAGTAGTGTTTTATGTGGTGGACTTAAAGCCACAGCTTCCATAAAGCCCCAGAATGTTGGCAAAAAATATTGAGATAAATATTGTGGGTATAATTCCTTGGCCTGAATTCTTTTGTCCATCGGGTGCAAACACTCGTTGGTCCCAGGAATGGGCATGAAGCACTTTCCCCGACTGAAGACGACCGCAGGTTGCAATTTCACATTGCCTCATCAATTAGCAGCAGCCAGTGTGAGATGCGCTCTGTGAAAGGCTGAGCCTGCCCAGGAAGGACGGCGCTAAGAAAATGGAGGCTACAGGCTGGTGCTTCTAATGTGCTCTCTCAGCCACTGCAGAGCTGTCTCGTGGAGCTGCTGACTCATGACAAATAAATTACAACGGAAAAACAGTGCAGTGTGCCTAGGCAACACAATCGTACACAAAACTCAGTCCTCAGACGCCTTTTCAAGTTTTATTTCAGCCCTGACAGTTCATCCCGCCCTGGTCAAAGTTGAAGCTAAAACATGAAGGCCACCTGACCAATCGGCCCACTCGCCAACCATAAGAGCAGTCAAGCCAGCTAAAATGGTGCTGAAATAGCCCCTTCTCTTGGTCTTAAGTGGCGTCCCCATTCATTTGAAATTGTGGCCCTTGGTTCTAGACTCCCCAACCAGGAGAAACATCTTGCCTGCATCTACCCTGTCTATTCCTCTAAGTATTTTGTAGGTTTCAATGAGATCACCTCTCATACTTGGAAACTCTGTGGAATTCAGCCCAGTTTCCCCAGTCTCGTTTCACTTGACAGTCCCTCCATTCTGGGAGCACCTTCATGTCCATGGACGTCCTGCCCATGATGCCTGACAACAGCATGGGAACATACTGCTGGCACCACGTACCTGGTGAGATGTTAGTCCCCATGGTGAGAGAGCTAGTCGCTCCTAGTCTTACTCATCCAAAAAGTGAGACACAATGAGGCCATCCCTGGCATGCTAGCCCAGTCGGGCCCTGTCAATTGCCTGGGGTCCTTCTGTCTCCTCCCCTTTGTGTGGTCACCCTCACTACCCTCCTTGACATTCTCCCACCCCTGGCAGACCCTCACTTCCCCACCCCCCCAGCTGACTAGTTCCCCCCAACCCTCCCCCAGCACGCCCCCATCGCTGGCCTCCCTCCTGTCCTGACTGGATCCCAATGCAGAGTGGCAGCAGGCCCCCCCCCCCCACTAATCGCCCAGCCCCCAGTGGCCCTGCCCCCAATAGGCCCTACCCCCTTGGCACTGCCCAATGCTCAGTGGGCAGTGCCAAGGAGCCCCCTTGCACACGTTGCCCCTTAGGCAGTGCCAGGGGGCACAGGCTGGCACTGCCAGGGTGCCCACAGCCAGGGGACACCACTCCCCCACTGCCCGACACCCGGGGGGCCCCATTTGTCCCCCTTCACTCCAGCAGGGTTGTTCCGCTAGTTCCCCTAGTGGGGAGCTAGTCTGAACCCTGCTGGAGTGAAATACTCCTGGCGGGGTGGGAGATACTAGTGGGCCCAGAGAATCCAGTTCCGGGCCCGCTAATCACATTAAAATAAAGTTAAATGTATTTGCCTGGTGTTTCCGCCACTTTTCCAGCACAAATCATACGGCGCCAGGAGATGCACTCGCGGCGGAAACGCATGCACGAATCCCGGAATGCCCAGACGTGAGATTCTCCCACCACGCTGCACTAGAAAGTTATGTGAAGCAGGGTGGAAAAGTTGCCCCACAGTGTGGAAAATGTAGACCTGGAGAACCAGATTGCTGTCACCCTTAGAGAACATCCCAAGAGAAACAGGGCATTGTGTGGTAAATTTATAGGAATTCCATAGATTTAAAATCTTCCTCGACCCAACCACATATCATGCAGTGGGGCCCTTTAAGAAACACAGCATGTTTGCTTTTTTCCACAGTGACTGATTAACCTGCTTTGTGTTCCTGGTTTTCTTTCTGTTTTGTTCTGATTTCTGGTCAGGAACTATTGATTTTGTGGAGGTTAGTTTTCAAGGCTGGGCCGGGGCTCAGATGGGATGTTAAGATTTTTAAAATCTCAAACCAATGCAAGGCAGGATGGAGATTGTACAACTGCCCCACTTTCAGGAGGAAGATTGCCTTCTTAAATATTATAAGGGTGCCGAATGTCTTATGTTTAAGCCAACTTCCTGAATTGCCTCTTGCTGGCCGGCTTGTCCAGAACTTGGGAAGCCTGACAGCTGCAGTGAAGCAAGGATTGCTTTATGGAAAATGCAAATGCCTTTAGCTCACAGCCTGTGAATCAGGAGGAGCAGGAGTGCTTCTCCCCAGCTTACTGTCCTCCCATCAAACCATCGCACCCATCCCCTCTGGGATCTGGAATCAGAATCTAAGAACATAAGAACTAGGCCATCTGGCCCCTCGAGCCTGCTCCACCATTCAATAAGATCATGGGTGATCTTTTCATGGACTCAGCTCCACTTACCCACCCGCTCACCATAACCCTTAAATCCTTCACTGTTCAAAAATCTATCTATCTTTGCCTGAAAAACATTCAACAGGGTAGCCTCAACTGCTTCACTGGTCAGGGAATTCCACAGATTCACAACCCTTCGGGTGAAGAAGTTCCTCCTCAACTCAGTCCTAAATCTGCTCCCCCTTATTTTGAGGCTATGCCCCCTAGTTCTAGTTTCACCTGCCAGTGGAAGCAACTTCCCTGTTTCTATCTTATCTATTCCCTTCATAATTTTATATGTTTCTATAAGATCAGACACCCTCCCCAATAGAATTAATAGTTGGACCCTGGTAAAATTAGGGATTAGATTTCACCCCATCATCCTGTTTAGGATCCACCCCTAGGATCAAGTGTCAGTTGCCTGCAAAAAACCAAGCTCCACCATCCTCCATCTCCCACCACACCCTCCTCCACCTACCTGCACCACAGGGGTCATGGACCCTTCTAGCACATGTCCCCACTAACTGCGATGCAGACTTCCTATCTGATCCTAGGGGTGCAGCCCTCTTCTACAGTATTTTCAGGATGAAAGGAAACCACGTCAAAATTCCACAATATAAAGGGAATCCCAGATGTCCCAGACAAAATTCTCACCTGCTCGTGGAACCCACTGCACTCAACATCAGAGCTTATGTGAAGATGTGGAGATGCCAGCGTTGGACTGGGATTGGTACAGTAAGAAGTGTCACAACACCAGGTTAAAGTCCAACGGGTTTATTTGGAATCACAAGCTTCATCAGGTGAATCATCCAGTGGATATTATTCATGTGTGAGGCTATGGAGAGAGTAACAGCATTTTGATCAATAAGTGTGTCCTGGTGGGTCTAATCCTACACTCCGCTACACTCACCTACTGAAGGAGCAGCACTCCGAAAGCTCGTGATTCCAAATAAACCTGTTGGACTCTAACCTGGCGTTGTGAGACTTCTTACTGAGCTTATGTGTGCATTGAGTAAAAATGATCAGACTATGTTGTAATTCCTAAACCATCCATATGGTGTGCCAACTCTCAATGTAACCACATGTCGAAGAAGGGCCAGCTGGAGTAGGTGGCGGAAGGCGATTAATGCCAGAGCTACAACCAAAATGTTCAGAAGTGGAAAGCAAGGGTGGTGGGGGGAAAATCGGGAAACAGGGAAAGGAAGTGAATTCCAGAAATCTGGAAAAATACAGCATACAACCACAGCCTGCCTCCTTCCTGTTCATAACTGAAATACTGAATTTAAACCCAGAAACGTGATGACAAATACATTTAAAAATCCTGCTTTGAATAGCACATCAATCAAATAAAAGCATGCGCTCCATTATGCATTTATAATCAAAGGTTTTTGGATGTGTCACAACATGCACCTGGATTATCATCAATGTTTATCAGGTATTGCTATGTTGCTAAAGTAAAGCAGGATGTGAGTTCATGAACTGAATCATTGGATAATAAAAAAGGACACTATGACTTTTTGACATCTCAGTTTCTGGTGTATGAATGCATTATGCTCATCATACAGCTATGCCAATGACAATAAGGAAAAGCTCATAAAAGCTGCAAATGCTGGCAATGGACAGCAATCTTTCAACACTGGAAAGAATAAAATGCACCTAAACGTTTTGAGTATCTGAAGCTGAACTCTTTCCATACTTGTTTGTAGTTACTTATGTAACATGCTTTATACAAAAGCAAAGGCATGGTCAAGAAATTGGACTGCATAGAGTTGTTTGTTGGGGGGTTGGGTTACTAAATCTGGAACAGAACAGGCAGAAAGCTTGAGAACATTTCTGTCAGGAAGCACACCGCTCACTATATTGGGCAAAGACAGCAAATATCCATTTCTTACCAACAATCACTAGCATTCAGTCTTTTCCACATTTAAATAAGGTATTGAATGCTTGCATGAGACGCCCACTCCAAGACTGGTCTGTTTGAGGCAACTGAAATACTAGGCCAAGCGATAGTCTGCGAAGATCAACAAAGGTGTTCAATAATTTACCTAAAAATGGAATCAGGAGATGGAGGAGCTAACCTTCCAATTCTATGCCCTCCCCTCAGGGACCTGGAAGCTATGTCTCTCCCTCCAACCCTTCTGACCCACTCCCTCAACATTGAGATCTCACCCTTACTGTCCCGCAGGACATCACAACCTTCCCCTCCCTGGGACCACTGGTATTTGCCTGAAGTGTGGTCCGGGTCTTGTGCACCACACTGCAGTACCTCTTCCACAGTCAGAAGTCTCACAACACCAGGTTAAAGTCCAACAGGTTTATTTGGTAGCAAAAGCCACTAGCTTTCGGAGCGCTGCTCCTTCATCAGGTGAGTGGGAGTTCTGTTCACAAACAGGGCACATAAAGACACAAACTCAATTTACAAAATAATGGTTGGAATGCGAACCTTTACAGGTAATCAAGTCTTAAAGGTACAGACAATGTGAGTGGAGAGAGGGTTAAGCACAGGTTAAAGAGATGTGTATTGTCTCCAGCCGGGACAGTTAGTGAGATTTTGCAAGGTGACTTGCCTGGGCTTGCAAAATCTCACTAACTGTCCAGGCTGGAGACAATACACATCTCCTTAACCTGTGCTTAACGCTCTCTCAACTCACATTGTCTGTACCTTTAAGGCTTGATTACCTGTAAAGACTCGCCTTCCAACCGTTATTTAGTAAATTGATTTCATGTCTTTATATGCCCTGCTTGTGATCAGAACTCCCACTTACCTGATGAAGGAGCAGTGCTCCGAAAGCTAGTGGCTTTTGCTACCAAATAAACCTGTTGGGCTTTAACCTGGTGTTGTGGGACTTCTTACTGTGTTTACCCCAGTCCAACGCCAGCATCTCCACATCATGAGTACCCCTTCCAGCTATTGCAGCATTGTGTCTGCAGGGTTTGGATAACTGTCACTTTCCAAGGTGAGACTTCTGTCCAAGTGAAGATGGAAGTCCTGTCTGCTGCCAATCAACACTCAATTGCATATAAAATGACAGCAGGTCTGTCTTGTAATGAAAGGGAATAAAGTGGAATTCACACATAAGGGAACGCTTAACTCAGCAAGACTATTTGAACAGTGTTGAGTTCAACCAGGCCCCAGTTTAGCTAATGCAAGGGCCTTATTCTGCAATGTAGGAGACATAAATTTAGGGTGTAGATGTAAACACTTTTGAAGGGTGAATAAGGTCTGTTTAACAGCCATAACCAAATGCTATTTAACCGCAAAGCTCTTTAAAAATGAAAAAAAAACATTCTGCAGGTGAAGATTTAAAAACTTTTTGCTGTATTGCTTTGATTGACAGACCGGGTGTTGTAGCTCAGTTGTAGCATTTTCAAGAGTTTTTTGTTGATATTTCTATAAAGGCTCATTATGAATGCCTTGCTAATTTCCAATAGCTACAATTATCTCAGCAGAGTTGGCCTAGTTCACAGTTTGAATGACAGGCTGAATAGGCAGTTAAAGGATTAGTTGTCTTCAATGGAGAGTATGAATAGAAGTTTGTTTGTTTTGTAAGAGATTAAGCAATTCCCAAAGAGCATTCAATAAGGTGCCACACAAAATGTGAATATGCAAGATAAGAGCTTGTGGAATTGTGGGTAATATAGATGAAAGCATGGTTAATAGATAGGATGCAGGGACTAAGGATAATTGGGGTATTTGCATGTCAGTAGACCATAAATGTTGACGTGCCACATGGATCAGTGCTGGGGCCTCAGCTTTATACACTCTATGCTCATAACTTAGACAAAGAAACCAAGAGTAATGTATTCAAGATTGCTGATGATACAAAGCTAAAAGGGGATATAAGCCATGAGGAGGACAAAGGTTGCAAAAAAAAGGTATAGACAGGTCAAGTGCATGGGTAACTAGGTGGCAGATGGAGTACACTATGATGAAGTGTGGTGTTTTGGTAGTCAGAACAAAAAAAGAAGAATATTTTTTAAAAGGTGTGAAACTTGTAAATGTTTAAGTTCAGAGAGACTTGGGTGTACCCATACGAGGAACACAAAAGGTTAGCTTGCAGGACAGCAAGTAATTGGAAGGCAAAAGGAATGTTGGCCTTTTTTGCATGGAGTTTGGAATATAAGAATAAACTCATGTAAGGAAAATAGTAAAATATAAATTGTATATAAAAATATAATTGTTATATATTGTGAAACAGGGTGTGACTAATTTAATTAAACCGAAGACATTTAGACAGCAAAGGTCAAAATATCAGTCGGGAGTTGGTGTGAAGGCAATTGGTTGAAGTGGAAATGATCTGTGTGCCAAGGGACAACTTGAATAGGAAATTACAATAGGCAGATAAGAGAACTGATTTAAAGTTAACTGTTGTATTTCAAAAGGGAACATATACAACTGGAAGATTATAAATGGGTGAGGCAAAGCAGTAAGTTTCCTTGTATATAAACATAGTGGCCATAAAGTTAAATGAAAGGGTGATCCTTTCTGGGAAGAGGAACTTCTGAAGGACTTTAGAAATAATAGAGTGGAAGATCAACAAGAAAATAAACATATCTAAAGAGGAATTGAATATTATTGCACTGTGATTATGACATCTGGCCAAAGACAGTGGACAGAATCTTATGAAAATCTGGCGGGGTCTCATTTCTGGTAAGAAAACTGAAGTGGAATTCTCCAACTCCACTGCCCCATTTTTCCCTCTAGATTTTGTGACTTTAACTAGGAAAAAAGAATGGGCGGGGTTTGCACCACCACTCTGATGGGGCGAGGATTCTCAGAGCCGGGAAGAAGCTCCACTGCGATCAGGCTATAGGGCGTACCAATCACTGGGAAAAAAATCCCACCCCCTCCCCGCTTTCAACACAGAGTAATCAGTGGCCGTTCCCAATCCCTGCCCTGCGATCACTATCGGAGCTTCCCCAGCGATCGTTGCTAGCACCGCCCCCCCTTCGTCCCAGATCATCACAGCATTGGCCCCTTTCCCCCCTCTGATCGTCCCGGCATTAGCCCACTTCCCTACAATCATTCCGGCATCGCCCCCTTCACCCAAGCAACACCGACACCTCCTTTGCTCTCATGTCCACTTCTTCCTAACCACCACCACAAATAAATCAGTTCTCGTACCTCATGTTCCCCCTAGGGCCACCCTGGCACTGCCTCCTGCATTCAATGCTAACTGTGCTGGGCACTACCTGGCCATGTCCCTTTATGGGGGGGGGGCTGGTTAAGTGCCCCTGGGGGAGACCTTCGACAGGTTCACATCTGGGTGACATCGCTTTGATGATATATGAAAATTTAGTGAAGGGGCAAGATCTGGTGAGGGTGTTTATAACTCTATTTAAATTTATTTAAATGTATTTACATCATCGACAAGGGGTGATTATGTCTCCATCAAAGGGTAGCAAAAATCGGAAATTGTGATCTCGCTGGTGAGATTTGCGATTTCCAACTCACAGTATCATGCACAGAGAGTGTGGGCTCAAGATCCCACCCAGTGTGTGCTGGAGTCAGACCTGTGAACACAAGTTGCCGTCACTCCCAGAAAGGAGAAGCCTGTGTAAGATTTCCGTTAATGTATGGTATTGTGTGGTAATGTTACTGGAATTTTTATAGATTAGAAAATCTATGAGGACTGTTGCCATGAAACGAGAGCTTAGGTCTGAGTTGATATAGGCCAAAATCTTTTAGGAAATGTTTTTAAAAGTATTGTTAATGGTACAAAAGTGTATTTATGTCTTTAAGTGCTATCTTCCTTTTTCTTAATTATAATAAATTTTAAATTTAATTTAATATTTACAATTGTCACAAGTGGTCTGAAATTTACTTCTCAACTTCAGATTCCTCATAATATATAAATTGCAAATGTTGTGGCAGCTGATTCAAATTTCCCTTTGGATTTGGGCAGCCTGGTACTTACCATCTGCCATGCGATAATCCTTGTTACAGTCATATTTGGTCTTGGTGAGACCATACTTAGAGGACTGAATGCAGTTTGGTCTCTTTTCATATGGACATACTAGCCCTGGAGGTGATATAGCAAAGATTCTCTAGATTGGTCCTTAAAATGAGAAGCTCACCCTATGATGAAAGGCTGAGTAAATTGGGTCAATACTCTCTGGAGTTTAGAAGAATGGGAGGTGAAATATGCAAGGTTCTGAAGGAGCTTGACAGGGTAGACACTGCAAGGTTCCCTGGCTGTGGAATTTAGAATACAAAGGCAATGTTTCAGGATAAGGGGTCATTGAAGACTGGCCTAGGGAGAAATGTTTTCACTCAGAGGGATATGAATCTTCAGGATTCTCTGCTCCAGTAGCTTGTGGTTGGTTTATCATTGAATATATTCAAGTCTGAGACAGATAGATTTTGGACTCTCGGGGAATTGGGAGGTATGGGGAGCAGACAGAAAAGTGGAGCTAAGGAGGGTGATCCACCATGATCATATTGAATGGCAAAGCAGACATGCAAGCTCTATGGTCTATTCCTGCTCCAATTCCTCATGATCTTATATCTTTAATCAAAAATAATAACACTCACCAACTTGACTCATAGGGAATGTCCACTCAGGTGGGGTACTAAGTACATGAGTGCAGTCAGAAGCTGTGGAGACAGACCCCAGCAAAAGTCAACAACGCCGGGAGGTGAGGAATGGTTTAGTCGTAACCATCTGTTAAATGGTGTTACAGACATTTTGATAACATTCATATTGTCCATGGTTTGAGATTGTTATGTATTGAAAGATTGTACATCAAGGAAGATTTCAGTGCAGAATATGGAGAAGCACCATATTAGATTGTGTGGCATTAATATTTATGATATAATATTGTTTCTGACATGGCTTAAGGAAAATTGTTTAATGTTTGGGTTGATATTTTCTTAGGTTCTTTATTTCTCATGTTTGAAAATCAAAAGCTAACGAGTTAGATCTTTAAAATCTTACTTGAGCATGAGCAAAAGCAACAGCGTATAATGTACAAGAGTTGATCTTAATCATTTGTGACAATTAAATATCTGAGTATTAAAATATTTGATGTTTGGGGATACTTTGCTGTGATTCTCTTTACCTCTACAGTAAGATAACACAACTTATTTGTTTGAATGCAGCTTGGACCCTTGGGATATTTCATGCATCCACTTAATTAACTGATTGGTAAGATACACGTTGTTTTATGATAGCCCCTTGTTAATGTTTTATAAGAATCAGGTGATATGCTTATTCATATGTGTTAGGTAAACAGATAGTTCGTAATCACCATATCGTTCACCATGTCACAATGATCGAGAAAGAATGCCAAATTATGCATGAAATATTGAACTTTAAATGCAACATGCGGGTTTTTTAAAAGTGGACAAAGATAGCTGAGGATATAAATTCAGTCACTGGCTGGGTGATACTAGCAGAGGGACAATAAGATCACACTCTGTTTCCAGACATAGGTACATCAGAAACATGAATGGCTTTCGGAAATGAATCACCATCCCCTTTGGAGACATCAGGAGGTAATGGGAGATGAGCATCATCTCATCAGGAATGATATGCTGTGAGCGATGTCCCTGATAGATTTGTGGGCTTCAGTGGTAAGGAATATACAAAGGGATAAAAGTCAACTGTAAAGCTTGGTCAGGGTGTACTGGTGCTGGGTGTGTCAGCATGTGTCACAGAGAAAAGATAGCAGACCGACCCCTGCAAAAACTTGCCAGGTACTTGCTCTGATTGTTGAAGCAATCCACATCAGCCAAACCACAGTTGATAAAGGAAACAGGAAAGTTTCTTGGCCAAACTGCAGAAGACAAGAATCTCAAAGCTGACTATTCACTTTCTGTAGTCAGCACTACTCGAAACATGAATCGCACTGGTCATTTCATATACTACTTGTCTCGCGGACAAGTCAAGGATTGTTTTGTATACTTTTTCACTTCCTTACCTTGGATTCAATTCTCACTTCTAATCTGTATAAATGTGTGTGCACGTGTTTTATCATTTTCTTGCATTTAATAGTTAATAAACGAACTCTTTTTTTAACTCAATAAAGCCTGGTTAAATTAGTTCTTTTTAAAACATAAATAGTGGAAGTGGGGAAAGGTATCTGTGAATGGAGAGATCCTTTTCTTAACATTAATCTTGCTGTGACCAGCCCAGAGG
Organism: Mustelus asterias; assembly: GCF_964213995.1. NCBI lineage: Eukaryota > Metazoa > Chordata > Chondrichthyes > Carcharhiniformes > Triakidae > Mustelus > Mustelus asterias. The sequence goes on from NC_135804.1 coordinate 108,119,615, forward strand.
GAGGGGGGGTGGAATAAAGAAGGGGAGCCAGTTCATCGCTGCTCACCTGGGGGTATCTCAGCAGGAGGTTAACAAATTTGAGGAACCTCCCCTGGGGAGCTGTTGTAACCGTAATTTCCATGTGAGATACTCCTGATTGTCCGCCGGGGGAGGAACCTTGTGCATTTTGACATGGTGCTTATATCCCCAACATTGGTCTCAGTCCTGCTGCCTTCAGGCCTGCTCTTGCAGTTCTGGGAAGATTCCACCCTGTGACTTTGGCAAACAATCTGTGGAAATGATGTAAATACTATTGTATTTACATTGTTTCTTTGAGCTTTCCACAGATTTTCCATCAAAGATTTAGTGAACAACTGGGAGAAAGGCCATGGAAATTCAACTTCCTAAATGTAGGAATGGGACATTCATTAACTCAAGAAACCCTTTGCTTTTTAATAAATCTGAACCCTGCTCTATCTATCTTCTCACCATCATTTTCAATCTCTTTAGAGATGCATCCAATTGTGCCTTGAGCATATTTATATTCTTCACTAATATTTACTGGCAGCTTATTCCACAAGTTTGACAAGGAGATTTTGCCTCATAACACCAAGAGTTCCCCTCAAGTTATGGCAGACATTTGCCATAACTCCCCCCTGCAGAAATCCAACCCCAGTGATGCCTTAATAGATTCTATGCCGTTTGCTTTGTAAACTATAAATCTGTTTACCAACAGTTATTCAAATCTATATTTAATAGGTTTCATAACATGTCAAGGTTCACTCATCAGTGTTTTGCTCTCAATACAAACTGTTCCTTCAAAATTTGTATAATTTCATGCTACATGCAGTACCAATACCTTGATGTAACTCAGAATGGACTAGTTCGAACTAGATAACATGATAAATATTATGGAGTCCACATTCAGTCTGGAAGAATTATACTTGCTTATTTAATTTTGTAGTGAGCTGGAATTTCTTTCACCTTACAGCATGTTTGCTACATTTGAATTAAATACATATTTTGAAGGTAGAATTGAAAATGCTGGAAAATTTCAGAAAGTCTGACAACATCTGTGAAGGGTCATCCAGACTTGAAACATTAGCTCTATTCTCGCTCCACAGATGCAGTCAGACCTGCTGAGAATTTGCAGCATTTTCTGTTTATCCAGCATCCGCGGTAATTTGCTCTTATATTATTGCAGGTAGAATTGCTGCAGTCACTGTGTGATCTATTATTTAGCTCTGTTTATCAACCCAATCAACTCTTCTCCCATAGTTACAATGGGAACAAACTTTGGCTGACAAGCAACAGGTAACATTTGCGCCTTCTATGTGCCAGGTAATCGCTCCCTTGAACAGGAGAAACACCAGCCTAAACTAAACTTGCAACACCCACTAGTTGGGTATTTTGTATCCTACAACATGTTGCTTTAGTGAAGAAAGAATAATTCCACAGGCATATCTGAATAAGAGAGGGATTGGAACTTTGTATTGTGGAGAATGGAATCAAAATCAATGGAAGAAACTGTGAAACATTAAAACCTGTTAGCACCTCCTTACACAACAAGGCACAAGATGTCCCATCACTTTCTAAGTGTGCATATACAAAGACATCAAATGATCATAAATATTCTCCTGATGTGAGATTGTTATCTATAACTTGCTGCCATGACTCCCACATCATGGGCTGATGAGTGCATTTCATCACTATTAGGTCCAGCTCTCATCTGCCAAAACTGCTTACTCTTGAGTCACCATGAAATGAAAAAATAATCCTTATCTTATTTTCTCTGCTGCAAATCATTTTCTTGAACTCCTTTTCCCTGTCTCCCCCACCCTCACCACCAAAGTGCAAGGACCTGGATCTGGGAAGGTGCCTCTTAGCGACTGTTCTCTGGGGTTCCACCTCTCCCTATGGAGCAGGCCCGGCCACCCCTTCCTGCTCAGGTTCTGCTCATGTCTCTGGCAAGCAAGGTGCCTCCATTGACGTCTTCTCCTGTCCTGTCTATGAGCCAGAAGAATGATCACCAGATCAATAGACACCGTCTCTCCCTCAATCTCCTCACTGCAATATGAAAGAAAGAAATTGATGTTTAGTATTTGTCTCCTGGGGAACACTGTTTGCCCCATCACTTTCGCGAGCTGCCTCTCCACGGGCAGTGACGCATTTCCTGGCCACCACATTGATGGCCAGTCCTTCAGTTGCTCCCTGAAAAGGCAAGAGCCCACATCACCCTTGCCCCATGCACTGTGACCGAGTGACCACAGCTTTGACCACTCTACTACATCTTGAGATTTCATCTCAGGTACAGGCATTGCCCCAAGCTTTACTCCAAGGCTTTGTGTGCAGCCTGATCTAAGCACACCTGTCAAAGTGCACCTCAGCATACATCTTATGGCTCAGAGCACTCTTCTTAGACAGTATGCCCTTGTTAACTGTCAAAGAGGATGTATGTGCTTGCCCAGTCAATGGTGCAGGGAAACCATATCAGTCATTGAATCTGGAGGTCAGCGTTATATGCTGAATGGCAATGAGTGGCACTCACACACATCAATGGTGACTTAGTGGGCATAATTGGGTGAGCAGACAGATGATAGGCATCTTCACTGAGAGTAGCTGAATGATCTCAGTTGCAATGGAATGTTCATCACTGACATGTCTTGCCATTAGACTTGCCCTTGGCAATAATGAGCCTGCAGACCCCTCCCGCACAACATTTGAGTGGATCTATCAGTCCGTGATGATTGATGTAATTTTCTATGGTTCTATTCCAAGTGCAGGTCAGTGGGACTAGGCATAAAATGGTTCGGCACAGACAAGAAAGGCCTGTTTCTGAGCTGTAATTTTCTATGGTTCTATGACACGTACACCACATTATCCAGGCTTTCCTTCCCTCTGTGAGAGCCCACCGAGAAGTCCGTGACCCAAGAGCAGAGAGCAGCCTCAGAAACAGTGATTTTCACAGTTGGCTGCCTTCCCTCTTTTGACCTTCAGTTTTCCCCCGATGGCCTGGAGTCTTTCCCCAGTAACCTCGAGTCCTTTCCCGGTAACCCTGAATCCTTGAGATAAAAGCAAATTACTCCGGATGCTGGAATCTGCAGTGAAAACAGAAAATGCTGGAAAATCTGAGCAGGCCTGACAGCATCAGTGAGAGAGAACAGAATCAACATTTCGAAGCAAGTTTTCCCACCAATGTAAAATGCAATTTGACCTTCTCGCAAGACTTTCCGCTCCCACCGGTGAACCCGCCCGATGAAAATTGGAGCGTAAATTCCCTGCCATTGTCTTCAGCTTCCAAACAGCCCATTATTGCCTCCGAGTTTGCCTCTGTGCTTATTTGACAGCCTTAGATTCTAGTGAAGCAATGTCAGAATTTCAAAGTCACTGCCAAAAGAAATGAACTAAAATCGTAATACCTGAATGGCTAAAGATGCTCATCAGTCATGGAAGCTGCCTTACAATGACTTTTTTTGTGCGAAAAACATTGCTAACGATATGGATGCCTATTCATTTTCTGGATGTATTTTGAAGAACGCTTCCCAATATCCAACTGTGAAGTGATAACTAAAATCAAGTCGATATTGTTATTTGTTTTCGCCACAGTTAATGATTACTTTGCGTAGCAATCAAGACAGTACACGCTCAGTCAGTGAATAGAGGCCATCACACCAATGGCACATACTGAAGGGTGATGAAGAGGCAAAGGAGAGATTCTACTTCATGTGTCATGAATAGAAATGAAGGACTTTATGAGTAAATCAGCATAACAAGGCACTGTAACCCACATGGCAGTCTAGTGATTGAGATATATTAATGGCAAACCAAAAGAATCATATATTTTACATTACATTCTTTTAAATAATTCTGATGATTGAAGAATCGTAAGGGAGTCAAATTATAACAAGGGGGAGATTCCCTCCAAACACGATTCACAGCAAAATCCTAAAGGCGACTTTTGAGAATGTTGTTGTGATTTTGGTTGAGTTAGCAAACATACCGGGGAAGGCTACCTAACACGTACCATAGAAATCTTTCACCGTCTGAATAGCTTTCCTCTCACTGGTGAGTGAGTTTCTCCTGAAGCCGTGCATGCAGTAACTATTATTTCACATATTGTTGCAATGGAAAACAAATGACTGAGGGTGTGGAGAACTGTCACAAGAACATTGACAATCATAGAATAATAATCCTGCTTAGGTGTCTGCGTTTCCTAATGAAATCTTGGCCATTGATTCCTTGAAGCTGCTAGATGATGAATGTGTTATTTTGTGTGAATTCTTTATCAAGTGAGGAACTCCATCCTGTAATAAGTCTTCAGAGGCAGAAGTCCCTTCACCAAAATCCCTTTATTTACAAATTCTAACAGCAGTACACAGAGTGCTAGCAGTTAACAGTCTATCTCTGGGGGTGTCAGAGGAACTGACACTCCCGGTTAAATACAAGGCAAAGACTCCCTGATTGGTCCATCAATTCAATCCTTAATCAGGGAGTTCATACTCCCAACCTCAATGGCCTGATTGAAGTCATTACACATCCATTCACCTAGGCTCCATTTCCCTTAATACCCAAGGCGAGCAAAGATCCAAAGATGTGCGGGTTAGGTGGATTGGTCAGGCTAAATTGCCCCTTAGTGTCAGGGAGACTAGCTACAGTAAATGCATGGGGTTATGGGGATAGGGCCTGGGTGGGATTGTGGTCAGTGCAGACTCGATGGGCCAAATGGCCTCCTTCTGCACTGTAGGATTCTATGATTCTATGAGCAAAACTCAAGCTAATGGAGTAATGAAAGGTAACTTCAAGCTCCAATGTACAATACAGTTCAATAAATTGTTAAGTTGATATCATAAAAACAAGCGGGTTATTGTGGCTTTAAAAAGTTAATAAAAGGGCAAAGGTATACCTGTGGAAGTGTCATGTTGGTGTTAGTGGTATTAAGCGTAACATTTATAGTAGAGTGGAAACGTGTGAAGATTAATGTGAATGATTAATTTCACACTACTGCTCATATCCTGATCTTTAAGGGATAAAGTGTCTCCATATTTTAATATTC